>NC_080104.1:17693361-18402736 GCF_950005125.1 Chionomys nivalis | reverse complement strand
CAAGTTTGAAGCGAGTCATGGGTACATTGTGAGACACTCGAAGACAGAAGAAAAAGGAAAACATGTATCTTATATATCTCTGTGACTTTTCATATGGGAAAGACAAAATATTTTTTCAATTTACACATAAATAAATGATAAGTATACAAGACAACTTAAGTCAAGGAACTACTGCACAAGCATTTGCAACTGTGAGAACTCGTCTATTTAATGCTAATCTTTTTAATTTTGACCAAGTATCAGTTATGCAATGCATTTTCAATGACAAATTAAGAAAGTGAAGAGAAATACAGAGAGAGCAGAAACTGATGGTGGATTACTGATTGCAGTGTCATTGGTGTGCTGCCCCACAAAGTGTAACAACTGAGATGGTAAGTCCTTATTTTTCACTGAGAAAGTATAATTAGAATGCAAGCCATTAATTTCTCGTGAAGTGAATTTAGTAAACAAACAAACAAGCAAAAACCCTTTTTCTACTTATCTTCAAAGATATCCAGTCTATATTAACTGCTTTTTTTTTTTTTAATAGCAGAGTGTAATGCTTAGAACCTTTGTCATTCACTTTTATGACCACAGGTGTGTTCATTGGTATTTTGGGCTAATTTTATACAAAATTCAAATCCTAAGCTACCAACTGGGGATAAATTCAAGCAAGCCGAGTGAAGTGTTGACGAGGATGGTCTGGCAACTGCATCTCTTTCATTGGCTCTCTCACAAAGGAATCACTGTCATTTCTGGTGAAAATTCAGAAGGGCACAAACAATCTGAAAAGCAGTCGGACGGTTTTGTTTGTTTTATGAAAGCCAACTTGCATTTACTGTATGATCCACCAATCACAGTCTTGCATAGCTAACCTAGAGAAATAACAACTCATGTTCACACGGAAGTCTGCTTTCTTTATAACAACACATTTCCTACTTGCCACTGAAGGGAAGAAAATAAGAATCACACATACCTGAATACTAGCTCTGTGAGCTCTGTTCAGCAAAAGCAACCATGAACTAAGAGGACTGAGAAGAGTAGACTTGGTTAAATAAAGGTTTATAGCCATTTTAAAAATTTATACCTTTACAAAACAATGGGAAGTTACTTGGGTTCCAATAACTTTAAATATAAATATCAACATAGTATTTACAAAAGATCATCCTGCCTTCAATACAGATTATAAAATTCTAAAAAGTAAAGTTCGGCAACAAGCCAGATTAGTGATGGTGATGGGTTCAGGTAGGTCCAGTGTAGCAGGAAGATGTAAACTATCCTTCCGTGGAGAAATGATGGTTCAGGTGTGGTGGCATGCCAAGGGATGTTCAATTTCTAACTTGGAAGGTTTCCTTGCTGTAGTAATCCCTTTTCTTCATCGATATTTGTTTTCATTTGCTGTCATGGGTAGAAATAGCTATAAGTATTCTATTGGGGAAATTAACATACAATCTACATATCTGTGTCCTGAAAACCTGGGAGATTCACTGTTGTTTTTAATCCTCTTAAGAGAGCTTTCAAAATCTTGACTGAGATGAAAGAAAGAAAGTGTCAGGATTTATTTTTTCCACCCATGACAGCTTAACTACTATTCCTCTAACAATTATTTGTTAAAAATTGAAATAGATAAAAATGAATAAACGAAGCTAAAGAATTATTTTAAGTTGAGATTGGTCTGTGCTTTGGAGTTAGGAGAGAATCAAGGGCAATTGTTTCAGGGTCTTTAAGCACTTGGGGCAAAGGGTTATTTACAACCATTTGAGAAAAGACAAATGGCTTCTTTAGAGATCTCCTGCAGGGAAGGTAGATAACCCTGTCTCCTCTCAGCACTACCCACTACCCACACGGAACACTCCAGTCAGCCATGCTGCAACAACAGCCCAGACTGGAAGACTGCATGCAGAGGCTTTACTAAATTGAGAGTAAATATAGCCCATTCATCATTTAAATGTCAGAGCAAGAAAGAATGCTACATGCACACATGTGCACGCGCATGCAGACACACATGTGCAAACACAGGCATGCATACATGCACATACTCTTTTTATTCTCTTCTTATTTTCATCTACTTCTTCCTTTCTTCCCCTCCAATCCTAAAAATCCTTTTTTTTCTACTTCATTTTATCTTTTCGTCCAATCCTAAACTTTGCTTAAGCAAAGCAAAACAAAACAAACAACTCAAATTAATTTGTCATAATAACTCCTAACTATTCTAACCAGATCACAAAACCTTTAATGCTCTCTTGCTTTTCCCCAATCAAATAGCTCTTATCCTAGGAGTATATTTTAAAACTGTGATATCAAACTGCAGCTCTTTTATAAAATGCAGTCTTTTTTTCTTCTTCTTAAAGCAGTTTATTAAAATATATTCCAAGCAGTTTTGTAGACTGCATGATTCTCTTTGAAAATGGTATTTTCTTCGTGGAGATACATTTTGATTATAATTGTTTTACCTAACATGTGTAGTCTTGTTTTATTATTTGACTATATTGTTGAAAATATCCTCAGTGACTAGGTGCTTCTTACTGAACAGACAGAGGATGTCTGATGTTTGAGCAATTTACTGAAATTTATGGCTAACACCTGGCTTTTTGTTCTGGCCATCCTAATAGGAATTGCTAAGAGGAATGTGCAACTTGCTGGAATTGCATTATTGAATCTGACCCTGGAAGTAAATGAGACCACTCGGTGGTTTGATAGGAGACAGTTGAACAAACAGAAAACATTATTTCTGCCATACATGTCTCTTCAAACCCTGGATAGGGATTTGTGAATTCTGATGGGTAGTGTAGAATTGAGGGCAATAATACATTTTGGCTCTCAAAGAGTCATGATATGTAGTGCTGTCGTCATCAATGATTGGGGATACCTGCATTGCTCTTACGTAGGTTGACACTTGAGACTGCTTCTGAGGCTCTGTGACTTATAGTAGTGGAGATTTATTAAGACTACAATCTCTAGTAGAGTTCTATCTCCGCTCTGAGAATACAGTTTTCTAAAGCTCATGTCCATATGTTAGAGTTTGACATGTAAAACAAGTATTAGGTTGAGTGGATTTTGGATAAGTTCCCGCTAATGAGATAAGAGATCCAAAACACATCCCCAAATGTCCAACTAAGTCCCTTCACTTTGATTTCATTTTGATTAAAGCAATTGGACCTACTCTCACAAGCTTCTATTTTAAATGCACACTACTGAAACCTGTTACTAACCTGCTAACAAATGTCACATTTAGTGCAATCACTGGTTCTTTTTTATCAGTGTAGTACAATGCAAAAATTGTATGTATTGGAAGACTATTTGAAACTTTCAAGTAGATAATAAATATTCATGTGTTTGCCTAATATTACTACTGTGTTTAGTACATGTCTCTTTGAATTTGACCTACTATAACAAAATACCTGACTGAGCAGCTTTAATACCAAATACTTATTTCTAAAAGATGAGAAACCTGTACTCAAGGAGACAGTGCAGCCAACGTCAGTTGAGAGTTCATTTGCTGATTTGCATATGCTCACATTATGGCGTGACTATGCTAAGTATAAAGCAGACTTAAGGCAAACTATCTTTTAAGGACACTAATCTCTTTGATTCAGTCCCCATTCTCATCATTTTATTAAGCTCAGGGTCTACTTTCTAAAACCCCATCGTGTTGGATCTGAGGATACCAACACACAACGTTATGGCTTGGCACCGTCAGTTCAGCACAGCAAGAGTGAGAAGGACAGAATGACTAGCTTTGCCATCCAATACTAATGAAGAAGTATTAGTTGCATAGAACTTGTAGAAGGAAAAGTAGAGCAATGTCTATAAACAGGTGTAAAACGACGTTGTACCACATTGACATTTTATCTCATAGAAATGAGCAAACTACAAAACTTTACACACCAGCATAGCATATTCACTCAGCCAAGGTTTAAACGCACACACATTACTTAAATATGAAAAAAAAAACTAAATCCTTAATATGAACACACTGGCTTAATAGCAGAAAAATCACATCTCTAGGAAGTTTTTGTAGTTAAAGAACTATAAAAATGCAGTATAATAAAGTGGTCACTTTGATGTTTTGAAAGGACTCTAAAAAATTAATAGAAGATAGCAATTGTCCATCTTCATTGAATATATCAATGCAGTGTATGTAAGGTTCTTAAGCCGCATACCTGTACTTTGCTTCCATAAACTATTTCATCAGTCAACTCAACATTCTTTCCTACCTGTGGCAGAATGCTCTCAACATTCTTTTGTATTCCTTGTTCTGCACTTCTTAATCCAGCAATTTCTTTGACAGACAACACCAGTTTAATATTCATGGTTTCTTATTTTTCTTAATGTAGAGAAAGATTATCTGCCTAAACAAGACTTGAACAGTAATGATATGCTAACATAGAAGGGAGAAAACTAGGAAGTCTTCAACCCCAGACAAAGAGGCTATGCAGCTGGAGAATACAGAGAGTGGAAGAAATGGTCTTCCCCATGGAACACCCTCAAAATCGGTTATCCAATACCAAGGGGTCATTCCTGAGACCATATATCTATAAGGAATATTATAATGACTGAGAAGGTTGTGTTTATGTATTTAAGAATACACACAAATGTATGTTTCCATACACTTGATGTGGGATACCCTTCTGTGTGGTATTAATATATCATATTACCATTGGTTAATAAAGAATCTGGTTTGGCCAATACTCAAGCAGAATAGAGCCAGGGAGGAAATCCAAGCAGAGATAGAGAAAGAAGGAGAAGTCAGGGAGATGCCATGTAGCCACTGAATGGGGTAAGATAACCTTACCTATATGTCACGGCCACATGGACATACACAGATTAGTAAAAATGGGTTAATTTGAGTTCTAAGAACTAGTTAATAAAAGCCTGAGCTAATATGCCAAACAGTTTGTAATTAAAATAAGTTTCTGTGTGATTATTCAGGATTGAGCAGCCAGGAAACAAAAGCGCAGCCTCCAGTTACATACGTATTCACATATATATGTGTATATGTATATGTGTAGGAACATGTGTGTGTGTACATAAAACAACAGTTTAAGAAAAAAAGCCATGAATTTAAAACAGATAAAGGGAGTACAAGAGAGGCACTGAATGAGGGAAATGATGCTATTATATAACCTCAAAAGTAAAAATTACTATTTAATTTTCTTCATGTTCAAGGCTTTTGTATGGGGAGTGGTGGTGGATGATTCATTTTCACAAATGGAATATGAGCAAAATTAAAACATACAATATGTGTTATCATAAATCATACACAAGGTGGATATGTCCCCATGCTTTTATTTTTATGTTTGTATTTAACTTGGTGGCAGTCTCTTAATATTGTGTGAGAAGACAAGAATATAGGGAAGGAATATATTTCTTTGATATATTCAACCTATATTACCCCATAATGAATGACAGTTTGACCCTGATTTTGATGCCAAGATCATGGAATTATAAAATCAGTTTATTCCATCCAACAATACCTATCTTCTGCTTCAAAATTCTGAACTGTTCGCTGACTCCAGATTGTTTTTTCCCACGGGTCTCCACACCCTCTATGTGAAGTCTAAGACTGCTTTGTCTGAAGTTTTCTTCAGTAATACTATGAAAGAACACCTGTAGACGTTGGATTTCTAGTCTACAATGTAATAAAACCCTGCACTGGAATATTTAACAAAGCGACACTTCTTTCCTTAGGAGAACTTAGCACAACAGAGAGGTGGAAAAATCATAGCATCAAAATAACATATTTAGTGATATGTGCACTCTGCATTCTCCTCTTCCCCTTGAAGTCATTTCAGAATATTTATAGACTTCTTATAGCTTATAATCAGTTCATGTTTTATACTCATCTCCATGACTTACCTCTTGCCTTTTCTATGTAGAATTATATTTTATTCATCACAAATTCCCCCATAGGTCATGGAAAGTAGCATATTGTCATTAATTATTCGGAGAATGGATAAATGCAAGAGTGAAATTGGTGCCATCTTAAGAAACACAAGGCTTCTATTGAATGACAAAGGTTTGTGGACAGTATATATATTCACATATGTACATATATATATATATATAATTTTTTAAAACAATCTTTTTAATTTTACATACCAATCCCAGTTCCCTATCCTCCTCCTGCTTTCTCCACCTTCTTCCCATCCCACTCCCCATCCATTCCTCAGAGAGGGTGAGGTCTCCCAAGGAATGTCAACAAAGTCTGTAACATCACTTGAGGCAGGACCAATGCTCTCCTCCCTGTATCTAGGTTGAGCAAGGTATCCCTCCATAGGGTATGGTCTCCAAAAAGTCAGTTCATGCACTAGAGATAAATATTGGTTACATGGTCAGTGGCCTCACAAACTTTCCAAGCCACACAACTGTCCCCCACATTCAGAGGATTTAGTTTGGTCCTATGAGGGTTCTCCAGCTGTCAGTCCAGAGTCAGTGAGCTCCCACTAGCTCAGGTCAGTTTTCTATGGGTTTCCCCATCATAATCTTGACTTTGTTGTTCATATTAACACTCTATCTCTACAACTGGACTCCAGGAGCTCAGCTAAGTGCTTTACTTTGGATCTCTGCATCTGCTTCCATCCATTACTGGATGAAGGTTCTATGATGACAATTAAGGTAGTCATCGATCTGATTACAGAGGAAGGGCAATTTAGGCACCCTCTTCCTATTGCTTAGGATCTTAGCTGGGGTCATTCTGGTGCATTCCTGAGATTTTTCCCTAGTGCCAGGCTTCTTGCTGAGTAAAGTCTGAGTGTGGGAGAGAGATGGGATGGTAGAAGGGAAGTAGAGAGGATAGCAGGGGAGAAGGGAGGAGAACATGAGGGATTGGGAAAGTCTAGTTGGGGGAAGGACAGAGAGGGAGAGGAAGGAAAGTTACATTTGAAAGGTGGTGGGAGTTTCTTGACTGATGACTGTATCATGTTTTCTATGGTCCTGGCACAGTGGGATCCATGAACCATACTGTCTGTGAGACAAACTCTGATCTTGAAGAGGAGCTTCAATTAAGATGATACGTTTGAGGAGGTAAATATTATGACAGCATATTTAGTTTCCCAACCACATGTCAATATAAAGGCTTTTAGTACAACTGGAATTTCAAAAGCAGTGAGTTCAAATATGATCTTTTATTAAAATTAGTGACTCTTGGTACAGTTTCTATAATTGATTGCTGAATTTGGTGATGCTTTTTGCTTCGTTATTGGAATTTTTTTGATTAAATATAAATCCATGAGAGAAAGAAAATTTCCACCAAAACTCATTTTGTTCTTCGTTAAAAGAGGCACAGTGGATGATCAGGTAGAAACATGTGTCTTGCAGGCATGAGACACTCTGCTGCTCCTTCATTTCCTATTGCAACCTTAATAACCAACCCTGGTGTTCCAAAAAATTGGGGAATCTTGTTTACTCAAGAGCCAGTGTATAGTCAGTGCATCACAAGGTTCTCTTCCTCACTTCTCTTCAGGATACAACATGTAGATAGGACCCAATCCATTCTTTATAATTCTTCAGCAGGACTAAAAGTTGCGATCTAAAGCTCAGTGGCCATTGACACCTGAGAAACACAGTTGGCTGTTCATTAGCTCAAACATTGGGATAAACCTAGATAATTACCCAATAAGTTACTTCATGAGCCATAGGAAGAACCAAAGGACTCCTGTGGGGAAGTGCATTTTCAAGATTGCTCAGCCTGTGAGGGATGAAAGCAAGTCACCAGAGCTCTGAAAGCACTCTTTCAAATAGTGTGCATAGGGCAAGAGCCTAATGGTCCTCTCCTGCTTTTTATTTTCCATTCCAAGAAGATAGACTAGGAGGAAGTAACTGGCTACTGAGGGAAGGATAGATAATCAGCTTCAACCCCTAGTGTTCACTCCTAAACATATGTACATAGAAACTAGGCTATATGGACTCAGTAGAATGTATATAAATGTATATGCAGATGTATTTATAATATAATAATTATAGAATGATTTTGGAGAGGCGGAACAATGCAAGAGTTATGGGTAGGGGTGGTTTAGCATGATGTAAATATAACACTCAGGTATAAATATCTTCAAAATAGGAATATTAGAAATGGTTAATGTGTCTAAGTAATCCAAAAATCTGTCTACTGAAGATAGACCCTCCTTCCGTTCTTTCTATTGCTCAAGTCTATATAGAATTTTGCAAGTAAAGCCAACTGTCAAACACCTTTAATAGGAAAATAAATGAAAAGTGTTGTCTCTTCTCTCCAGGAGAAATAAAATGACTGACCTTGGCAGGATGACAGGATGGTGGCTGGCAAAGAGGATACATTGATCCTACTTCTGTGTCATTCTATTTCAGTCTGATTAAATTTTGATCTGTGAACCTGTGGTTATATTTTAATAGAAATTACTAGTATATGTTTGTGATCATGAACCACATAATATTTTAGCTAATCGCAGTCTGTTTAATCAATACTAGTTCCATAACATATAACTAAAAATTCCTATGATTTAGTGATATTATAACTATGATAATGTCACATAAAAGGAAAACACGGTTGTCGGGAAGATGGCTCCTTAGTTCATAATGTGTGTGCTACAGAAGCATGAGTTTGGACCTCTAACTTCATATATGAAACAGCCAAGCATGTTCGTGCATGCCTGTAACACTTAAGTCATTGAGTATCAGGAAAGACTAGACTTCACTGGCCAGCCATCCAGGTCAATCAGTGAGCATTGAGTTCAATGAGAAAATCTATCTCAAAGACAAGGTAGGGAGTGATAGTGTGAATGGGAAATTCCTGCAGCCTGCCTCTGTGTTTCACATGCACAGACAGTCATGGTCACATGTAACTTCAAACACATTCACAAACACACACACACACGTACACACACACACATACGTATCCATCAGAAACAACATGCACACAAAAAGGGTAGCAATGCAATTATAGGAAATACATAATTTTAGAAAATGATAACAAATAGTTATGACATGAGCTTGTGAATTTAATATTTATTATTACAGAAAATGTATTATTTATTTTTTTATTAAAACAGAAAATGTTTGCTATTGGGCTGTAGTTGCATATAGTACACTCTATGAAGCTGTGGACTAGGTTATCCAGAGCAAGCAAGACCTTGTCTAAGAATGCTGTAGCCATGCCGCCTAGTTTTATGGAAGTACACGCTAATGTACACACAGCAATGAAATTCCCGGGAATATATCCTCACTGTGAATGACACATAACTGAGTTGTCTAGATTCCTCTCACCCTTAAAAACTACAGCTTCATCAAGATGGTTTCACAGTCTTGGCTGTATTGGCTAGGTATGTTTGTGGAATTATCTTTTGCACTGAAGGATCTTTAACAACCTGTCTGGTTTCTACCTTCTTGATGCTGGGAGTGTTGCCATCCTCCAATTGTGACAGAAAATACACCTCCACACAATACCTACAGTCCCTTTTATTGGGGTGTCAGAGATGTTCCCTGGTTCAGAGCATCTGCTCTAAGACTAAATATGATGTCGTCACCATCGTTGAATTCTCAAGTACATAGCTCAGTGGTAGTGTACCACACATGTTCTCCCTTCCCTGCTTTCCCTGCTTCAACGCACAGAGCTGGGAATATCAGGACTTGGCATCTGTGAAACAGTGCTCTATGACTGAACCCTCAACAAATCTTCACTGACCAATCTAGCAGCTAATCAAAGCACAGATGCTCATTTCTCAGAAATCATGGTTTATCCAAATTTAGTAGGCCCTTTCTGAAGAAGGAGCCCTCGGCCCCTATGAAAATAAAAGAAGCAAACAAGACTCTCCTATCTTCTAAGCCCATTGTCTTTGAAACGGTGTTATTGTAGGTTTGCATGGGAAAGGGCCACCAAGAGCTCTAAGCTCTAGCTATTCGTACACTTGCCCACAAAACTCTTAAAAACACCTGTCCAGACAACAAGTCCACTGTCCCTATAACTGTCATGTTCTGAAATCAGAGGTCTGGTTTTTCTGGGATGAAATAATGTGTTCGTTCCAAAGAGAAATTAAATGACAGAGATTTTTCCAGGTTGTGTGATGGCGACGGGATACAAACTGCAGGACTTATCTGTGACTGTTCCCTGAGCTCTGACCCGGACACCCTCAATGACATAAAAATACCAGGGCACAACTGGGGATTAGAGTTTTAAACTAGCCACTCCTGCAGGCATGGACCGTACAGTTTCCAAGCCCTCAGGGTCTTCTCAGGGCAGTGGTGCTGGAATACAAGAGATTTGATACTACCTGGAAGAAAATGCAAGGAATCAGAACTGCAGGTGCCTCTTGCACCTTCCGCATTGTTGGGAGCAATTGCCATCCTATGGGGAATGCTGAGAAACCAGGCGCTAGAAAGTTTTTTCTCCCCTTGCCAAGCTCCAGTTTAAATAGGAAATTCAATTTATTCCTGTGTCCCATCCGAGATCACTGGTGGAGCTAGTAGGAGGTTTATTTTTAGTGAGAAATGAAGTAGGATGCTGTGGAGGGAGGAGCGGCCTGGAGAGCGGAGGAGGAACTGTTAGCAGCAGCACAGGACTACAGAAAAGAGTGTGTGTGAAGAATGCCTCCCTGTTTTTCCTCCACACTTTGCCTCCTGCCAAGCGTCTGTCTTAATGAAGTCCCCCAGTAAAGCAGTACTTCCTGCAGGGAAGAGAAGAAAATGCCACAACCGCTTCTTTAGAGGCCAAGGAGCAAGATGATGCCTTCAGGCTTCCAAGCCTGTACCCCAGCCTGGCCCTTGAAGTAGCTTCTTAGAGAGAAGGGCAGACAGACCGGACTAGTTCCGTTTTGTTTTTCCACTCTCAGAGTAAGGAGATTTCAGATTTGTAAAACTATACTCCAATCTCGCCTTCTGCTTTCTCCCTATTTCCGTAAGCGAGTGATCTACCTTCTCTGAGCCTCACTTGACTCTTGGTTAAATAAGGAAAAAAAAAAAAAAAAACCTAATGTGAATACTTCATCACGTCCCTTTGAGGATGGAGTGAGCTAAGCAACAAGATCAGATAATATTTCACTTCTACATTCCCAAAAATTCTTCCATTTCATATACCCACTAAACTTTGGTCATTTATACTATTCCCTTCTCTCAGTGTTCCCTTCTCTGAAACCTTCCTTCCTCACACACTTCACTTTTTCTTTGATTTGATTGCTTGTGTTTTGTTTTGTTCAGGGCCCCACTAAATCTAATTAAGGCTGCTTGCATAGGCATGGGTGGGAGGCTATATACACTTGGCAAAAAAAAGTGATACTCTCCCTCTCCTTAACAACCACCAATTGCCAAAGCCCTCAGGGAAAGGTAGAGGCCTCATAAGTGCACCCCAGTGCATGATGAAATGGTGACGTGGCTAATGTTGTATTAGGAAGCACAGCTATAATGATTTTATGTGCTTTAGGTAACGCAGAGACTAAGCAGCTTAGAAGAAAGAGAAGGCACCTGCGCTAGCTGTGCTCTCAGGCTTGTCTTTCAGTCTGTACACAGAATAAAGGAGCTATTTCAAGCTCTAGATTTAGGAATCACATTTTATACAGAAATGGCTCCTGTGACAGAAAGAAGAGAGAGGATACGTTGCCCAAATTTCCAAAACTTACATGAATCAGGATCCCTGGGCATGTGGCTGTAGTTTCTGAGCCCATTATAACAATTGCAAGTTAAAGAACAGGATATCCACCATAGAATTTTGCTGCTGTGGGTCCTAGCTTCAGAGAACTTGACTTATTTTTTTGAAAGTTTGTATATAATTTAATATGAATTAATAATAACTTATACATATAAACACAATAATTAGTTTGGATTTTATATGT
Organism: Chionomys nivalis; assembly: GCF_950005125.1. NCBI lineage: Eukaryota > Metazoa > Chordata > Mammalia > Rodentia > Cricetidae > Chionomys > Chionomys nivalis. The sequence goes on along the minus strand of NC_080104.1, from coordinate 18,390,959 downwards.
ATATATGTATGATCATATTTTGAAATAGTTCTTCTGTTATTTTTATTTTGAACATTCATGGTTCTTTTTATTTCATTTCTTTTTTTTATTCTTTTTTTAATTAAAATTTCCACCTGCTCCCCGTTTCCCATTTCCCTCCCCCTCCTCCCACATATTGCCCCCTTCCCCATTCCCCTCCCCCTATCCACTCTCCTCTTCTCCTCCCCCCACTCCATTCCCCCTCCCTCTAGGTACTAAAGAGCAGTCCAAACTCCCTGCCCTGCGGGAAGACCAAGGTCCTCCCACTTCTATCTAGGTCCAGAAAGGTGAGCATCCAAACAGGCTAAGCTCCCACAAAGCCAGTTCATGTATTAGGATCGAAACCTAGTGCCATTGTCCTTGGCTTCTCATCAGCCTTCATATATCCTAACTAAGGGAGCCATCTTAGGGTTGGCAAGAGACTTGACTCTAGAGGGGCTCGCAGGTGTCCAGGGAGATGTCCCCAGCTGGTACCTTGGGCAACTGAGGAGAGGGAACCTGAAATGACCCTATCCTATACTGATGAATATCTTGCATATCACCTTAGAACCTTCATCTGGCGATGGATCGAGATAGAGACGGAGACCCAATTTGGAGCAACGGTCTGAGCTCTTAAGGTCCAAATGAGGAGCAGAAGGAGGGAGAACATGAGCAAGGAAGTCAGGACCACGAGGGGTGCACCCACCCACTGTGACTGTGGAACTGATCTATTGGGAGCCCACCAAGGCCAGCTGGACTGGGACTGAATAAGTATGGGTTGAAACTGGACTCTCTGAACATGGCGGACAATGAAGGCTGATAAGAACTTGACTTAGAATTTGGTGATTTACTCAAGGGTTTATGGTCTGGTCCAGAAGCAATGATTATCAGAATGAAAAGAAGTTTTTCTAGAGCAATTAATTATCTATTTCAATGGTTGCAAAATGATCATAGTAATTTAGATGCTTTCATTTTGCCAGTTGTAACTCTCATGTATGATACTAGACATTAAATGTCCACATCTCATATCTGTTCCTAAATTGTTAGGTTTATCCATTTATTACTCATGGAATATTTGGTGAAACCACAGCTCTTCAGTGGTCTAAATTCTACCCTTTTTTAAAGGTCTTTTTTGTCTTCAATAATAGCCAACATTCCTCTCCAAAATACATTTTTTTTGTCCTACCGTCTAGTGACACCTGATTTATAATTCTTTATCTCTTCCAGTTTCCTTGTGGCATGGTGAATCACGTCATTAACATCAGAGGAAACTTTTATGAGTATGAATAGCAAACCACGTAAAAAGCAGAGCGGCATAAGAATTCATTCTACGACTGGTGAGTTTGTGCTTGGTACATGTCTATTACTTATGGGTAAACCGAATACAGGAGAGGCATGGTGAGGGGGTAGGAAGAGGAGGCACAAATCACTGAGTTTTGCTCCTGGATATCTGAGATGTTGAGACCTTCTCTCTGCTTTAATCTAGTTAGCCTAGATTAAAAGGTGATGTCAATGTCAGTTTTTGTCAGATTCAACAAGTCTTTTGAAAATCTTTTGGTCAAATGAAATCAAGTAAAGGACACAGATTCTGGACCAACAGCTAGGATGCCCATAAGGAGCCAACCTAGGCTCTCTGCATGTGTATGGCAGTTGTGTAGTTTGGTCTATTGGTAAGGCTCCTAGAAGTGATATCAGGACCTGTCACTGGTGTTTAGTTGGCTTTTGGGAAACTGTTACCCATGCTATATTATCCTGTCCAGCCTTAATGTAGGAGTAGAAGCCTCAACTTGATGTGCCAACCTGACCTTTTCTGGATGGAGATGGAGGAGGAGTGGATGGGGAAGGGAGTAGATGGGAGACAAGCAGGGAGGGAACAGAAAGAGAAAAGGGAGTGGAAACTGTGGTCAGTGTGAAATAAATGAAAAAAGTTAATAAAATTAAATTAAACTGAAAAAAAAAAAAACAGGGAAAAGTAAGGGGAATTGAACAATAAGTAGAATTGCCCAAGAATGAGATTTAGGCTACTCACTTAAATTTTACTGAATTTATTTTATAAACAAATTTATTTGTAAGTGAATACAATTTACTTTATTCAAAAAAACAGAATTTTTTTTACTATAGATAGATGTGATTATCTGAAGTTCAAAATGACTAAGATTTTTTGTTTGCCTTTGCTACAGTTAACAAGTCCCTTAAGAAGTTTCCAGGGTGATATTGTCAAGGCTTAAAAGTGACACTCAACTGTGTCATTGTTGCAAACCTCAGCATTCCTTACACCTTAATCACACCTGTCAGTAAGGGTTCCAGGGAAGTAGAGTCCTGCCCAAAGAATGCCTGCCTATCAGCAACTCTACAAAGGCTACTTTTTGTGTTTTTCACGGTTGCAAACGCTGCCGCCCTTGAATACAGTTCCTCATGCTGTGGTGCTCCACCCCACCAAAACATTATTTTGTTGTTACTTCATAAGTATAGTTTTACTACTGTTAGAACTGTATTGTAAATATGTGACATTCAGTATATCTGAGATGCGACCCCAGAGGGGTTGAGACACACAGGTTAGTAACCACTGTTCTAGCAGAAAGTAAGCCACCTATATTCCCAAACCATACGGCTATTAACCTTGCTGAAGAACTCTGGGGGTGGAAATGTATTATATCCCTTTTCCCCTAAAATTCCAAAGGCTCAGTATTCCAGAGCGCAAATGGTCTGTAGCTGAATTTAGAAAGAAATAGGTATTCTGTTCATTTTTATGCCAATGAGAGCGGAGTGGACATCAATAGAGTTTACATATGAATCTGAGAAAGATGTCAGGATCAATCATCAGTTAATTTTCGTATCTTTCATTATCAAATGGCATACATTGTCCATCTTTACATGCTATATTGTAATTTTTTAAAATTTTAGAATGCCATTCTATCTCAGTGTAATTAGCTGTTTTCCACATCAATTCCATCTCTGTCTTTAGATTAATTATTGAGTGTTTTAGTAAGAAACAAGATTACCCCCCCATTTTTTGCTAATCAAAAGCCAAAATTAACTGCTTATTGCATAAACTGAACTGCTTTCTCTTTTGCTCTGAAGGCTACGCCAGAACTGAGCCATTACAACGTAAAAATATCTGAGCTATGGCTAGCCTCCAAGAATTAGAAAAGGCTATAATGTCTGAACGCTAATGTAGACTTGGGGATGGATGGGCCAGACTACAAGATGAATGGAAAGCAGTGTGGTCTGTAGAGTGCTCAAATTCTTTTTTTTTTTTTTCAAAAGGAATTTTTTACCGCAGGCCAGAAGCCTTTGTGTCAGGGAGACTGTCTCATTTCTCTGCTCAAAGGCTGTCAGGATGACTGAGACTTGAGAGCAGTTTCTGATGTTGACGAGGTCAAGGCAGGCAGTATTGTGAACCATCCGTCACTGCCTCGATGGTAACCCAAGAAGACACGCAAACCCCACACCGAAACCTGGAAGGCTATTTTCTCTGGAGAAGCAGGGAGAACGGGGGAGGTACAGGGGAGAGAAAGGAAGAAAAGACAGAGGTCAAATGGTCACTGTGAAGTTTGCTGCATTAGTATTCAGCTAGAATCAGAGAAACTTGCTCAGTCCCAGCTGGGAATATTCTGAAGAAAGAAGTGACTAGAGGCAAAAAAAAAAAAAAATGTATTAATATTACTGTGCTTAATCAATATAGAAAACACTCCAATGTGCTTTTCTTGGAAGCGCCACAAAATTAAGACCTTCCGTGATTACAATTCCTTCTGATTATGTTCGCAAACAATACAGGTTAGGGCATCCATACTCAGACTCCGGTAGCACAAATAGTGGCAATTTAATCCCCTGCCTTGAAGATTCTCTGGGTTTGCATAAACCTAGTTAGGCTGCAGTTCAATCACCCGTCTTTACAAAACCAGGCACATGTGCACTGGAGGCAAATCTTTGGAGACAGAAAAACTCACTACCCTAAAAAGAATGGACCAAGGAAAGCCACCACAGGTCGCGTCTGAAGAGATGATCACTTAAGACAGGTCACCTCAAGGCCATGATCCTGGGAGCCTTAATTCTGAGAACAGACACTCAAGTCTTCTATGGCAATGCCAGAGCCTCCCAGGTCTCAGTGCCGGGATCAAATAAAAAGAACATCTCAGATGTAGTGACTTAGCTAAATATCCTTACGTCCTTCTGAAATATCAAAGGCTATGTCAATCAATAAGCTACGTCGTAAATGTAAATATTTGGAGAAAAGTTTTGCTTGTTTTTTTCCCCAAATCTGTAGAAATATTTTCCAATTTAGAGGAAATTTTTCTTTTCATTAAATTATTTATTTATGGCATGGGTATTTTCTCTGCATGAATGTCTTTGTACCATGCTCATGTTTGGTGCCTTCAGAAGCCAGAAGATGACACTGGATCTCTTATGGGTCTAGAGTTACAGATGGTTATGAGCCAACATGTGCATTTGGGGACTCTAACCTGAATCCTCTGGAAGAGCAAGCAGTCTGTCTTCTAAACTAGCAGGCATCACTCCAGTCTTTTTGAAGGATGGTTTTCTTGAATTTCATTTATCTACCTCAGTGGACCCTTTGAGAGAGGAGCGGATATCTAATGTCTACTTCCAATGGATGTTTAGTAACACCTGGAGATATTTGAGGTTATTAATGTTGGGGATGCTGTTAGTTACTAGTGTGTAATCAATCGGTTATACAGGCAATACATCTCTCTCTCTCTCTCTCTCTCTCACACACACACACACACCTCTTTTTTCCAAAAAAAAAATGTGTCTTCAAATGTGACAAATTGAGAGACTGTCACCAAGTAAAATCAGGGCACTATAACCAGATATGGAAAAGAACCTATGTAATCATATTATTTTATGTCTTGAAATCACGATCTCAGGATTGTAATAAGTGTATTCTTCTCACCCCTTTATCTCTTCTATTTAATAATCACTCCTGTTCCGTTTTTCTTTCTGACTGTAAATACACATTAAATTATTGTTTACTAAATTATTTATTGTGTGTGATGGTGATGCATGAGTACCATGGCAGGTATGTGTAGATTAGTTAATATCTTACCAGGAGTTGGTTTTCTCTTTCTGCCACATGGATCTGGGAGATTAAACTCAGGGTGTCGGCTTCCTTACTCTCTGAGCCATTTCTCTAGGACTTTCTCCTCACTTGTGAAGAGCATGAAGTTTCACGCACATGTAAAATTAATAATCGAAGGTGCTTCTTTTCATGTCTATAAAAATCAGGCTAGATTGTTAAGAGTTGTGGCAACTGAGTTATCAATGGGAAGTTTTGATCAATGTGATTTTGTCAAAACCTCTGTATGTAATTCATCATCATTTTAGTACATTTGCATCTTCTCGTATGTCTATAAAGAACCTTCGGAAAGCCAGTTGACTTCTCTTGCCCTCATGTTTTGGCTGAAAAGAGATTCAAAGAATTTTCATCTTTCTCTCCTAGCTGGCATTTAGGGCCTGATGACATTAGGGTCCAGAGAGATGACACAAATCTCTGTAACCCTTATTGGGCTTCCTAAGCTGTACATAAAATTCAGGCTCATCCCTGACTGTACTCTGTGACTTTCTTTTCAACATTATGATTTCTCTGTTCCATTAATTTTCCCTTGCTGTTCTTCCATATAGAGATTCATTTTCTCTCTCCTGCCTGTTGCACTCCTTTCTCATTTCTCTACTTTCCTGTAGGCTATCTTATTTGTATTCAAATTAATTTTAACTGACACCTAAAGTTGTACATAGTATTTGAGTATCTTTCAATATTTTGACACATGTATAAATTGTGCAATGTTCAAATCACGGTAAATATTATTAGCACTTCAAACATTTATCTTTAGTTTCTTCTTTTGTTTTCAGCACTGGGAATACTAGGGAAACTACTGTAACAATGAGCTGTATATGCAGCTTAGACTTAGCCTTTTTTTTATGGTGAAGATTTCCAAAATCCCTTCTACTTTTTTTCATAACACTGTCTATTACCACTATCTGTAGTCATTCTACTATGTAGCACACCGCAGACCTTGTTCATAACACCCACTGATAAATTCTTCCCACTCTTTTTCCTCCTCTTCTTCCCTCTGGTATCGTCAGTCTTCTCTTGACTCTTAAAGATCAAGTTTTGTAGATTACACATATGATAATAATTATGTAGTTTTTCTTCCCTTGTGCCTAGCTTATTACACTTAACACAATGATATATTGTTCCTTCTCCTTCTTAAAAATGGCATTCCATTCTGTGTCATGGATGGGCAGTAGTCCATTGGACAGTGCACCAAATTTTCATCTCTCCATCTATCTGTTATTGTGTGTTTAGGTTAGTTCTACTTCTTGGATGTTAATATGTTAAAGTTAAAACCTTCCTCTTTATTTAGACAGATGATGTGCGATTGTGCAATGTCATTCTGTATATGTGTTGCTCTTATTGGGTAATGAATAAAGCTGTATTGACCAATAACTTACCAGAGTAAAGCCGAAAGGGGGGGATCTGAACAGGGATAGAAAGAGAAAGCAGGCAGAGTTAGAGAGACACCATGTACCTGCCAAAGGATAAAGATGCAAGAGCCTTACCAGTAAGCCACAACCTTGTGGCAAGACATGGACTAATAGAAATGGATTAATTTAGTATGCAAGAGTTTGTAGAAATATGCCTAAGCCATTGGCCAAATAGTGTTGTAATTAATGTAGTTTCTATGTGATTATTTGGATCAGGGCAGCTGGAAATTGTAACTGCAATTTCTGTTTACATTAATAGTATTTCAGTGGATATGAGGAAGCAGGTATATCCTTGATGTGCTCATATCATTTCCTTCAGAGTTGTATTAATATTAGGATTATAAGGTTATTTTTAATTTGGAGGCAGCAACCTCCATAGATATTTAATAATTTCTGTGAAATGTGCTAACGCAGTATCAGTACTTAATATTTCCCCCTTTTCTTCCATCTCACTGGTGTTTGTTACCTTTTCTAATTTGGTAACAGTCATTCTTATCAGAATAGAAATAGGTCCCTTTATGGTATTGTTTGATTTTCTTCTGTTAATTAATCATGTTCAATTGTAAGCTGTTTCTTTGTTCTAGCATATATTGCCTACTTTCAACTGGATGATTTGGGTTTCACTACTTTTTTTTTTTTTTTTAAAAAAAAATGTACTTATTTTGGGCAGCAACTCCATGTTAAAAACACACTGAGAACATTTTTCTCTCCTCTGTAAGTGTCACTTCACATTTGATTGATGGTTTTGCTCTGCTCCCTTTCTTTGCAATGCCTCTGAATTTGATAATATCTTAATGTTTTTTACTTGTGATTTACATGAAGTTCATGCAAAACATGTTAAATACCACTGAACCTACCTTAGATTGACCCTTGTAAAATTCCTCTAGGCAACTTGCCTAAATGAATACCCCGACATTTATCTTAGCTAGGGCTCAAGCGTTTTGGTAACAGCATTAACAGATAAAATATAATGTGTACTTTTTAGTAATTAGATTCTTTAAAATTAATTTTTTATCTAAATGTTCACATTGTTTTTTTTCTTGGTATTAAATACAGAAGCAATAAAACTATCATTGTGTATCTATTGATTCCTCTTTGGACATCGTAGAATGTGATGGTTTGTCACATAGCATCTAGAGTTCTCACTTAATTCTACTGTGTCATTAGCAACTCTTCCACGCCTGTGTTCTCCTTTCCTTTAAGACTTGTGTATATATTGCTGAGGAGGGTAAATATAACCACCCAGATGCACAACTCCCCAGAATGTGCTGAATAAAACACATTAAGGTTTTTCTCTCTGTACCATTTTTGCTTCAGATAAAAACTTACCCTTTGTTTTGGGCAACTGTTCCTCTCACAGTTTCAGAAAAGCACACCATTTAATATGTCAGTTATTGAATTCAAAATATTTCCTCTTCCAAAACCTTGATACATGACTACTAATGATTTTCCACAAAATATAATGTTGTATTTTTCCCAGGTCCTTGAGTAAATAATGCATTCAACACATATTAAGTTCAAATCCTCTAAGTTTTCAGCAAATACAGTTGTTGAAGGTTGAATAAAAGGCCATTTTTCACTTCCAAAAATCGTAAAATTGTAGTTGGATGAGATAAATTAATGAATGATTATGATACAATTTGTTAAGTGCTTGTCTTTTTTTTCTTTATTTTATTCTTTTTAAATTAAAATTCTGCCTCCTCCCCGTTTCCCATTTCCCTCCCCCTCCTCCCACACATTGCCCCCTCCCCCACTCCCCTTTCCCTATCCCCACTCCTCTCCTCCTCCCCCCACTCCATTCCCCCTCCCTCTAGGTACTGAAGAGCAGTCCAAATTCCCAGCCCTGCAGGAAGTCCAAGGTCCTCCCACTTCTATCTAGGTCCAGGAAGGTGAGCATTCAAACAGGCTAGGCTCCCACAAAGCCAGTTCATATATTAGGATCGAAACCTAGTGCCATTGTCCTTGGCTTCTCATCAGCCTTCATTGTCCGCCATGTTCAGAGAGTCCGGTTTCATCCCATGCTTATTCAGTCCCAGTCCAGCTGGCCTTGGTGAGCTCCCAATAGATCAGTTCCACTGTCACAGTGGGTGGGTGGGTGCACCCCTCGTGGTCCTGACTTCCATCTTAGGGTTGGCAAGAGACTTGATTCTAGAGGGGCTCGCAGATGTCCAAGGAGATGTCCCCAGCTAGTATCTTGGGCAACTGAGGAAAGGGAACCTGAAATGACCCTATCCTATAGCCATACTGATGAATATCTTGCATATCACCTTAGAACCTTCATCTGGCGATGGATCGAGGTAGAGACAGAGACCCAATTTGGAGCAACAGACTGAGCTCTTAAGGTTCAAATGAGGAGCAGAAGGAGGGAGAACATGAGCAAGTGCTTGTCTTAATAATACTCTGTTGCAATGATAAGATACCCTGACCCAGGCAGAAGAGTTTATTTGGAGCTTAGAGTTTCAACGATTAAAATCTATGGCCATCATGGTAATGAGCACAGCAGCAGGAAGTCAGCCATGACTGTGGAGCCATGGCTGAAATCTTACATCTTCTCCATAAGCTCAAGGCAGAGAGAGGGAGATTTTGAATGTTGCATGTCTTTTGAAATCTCAAAGCTCATTGCCACTGACATATCTCCAATAAGACTATGACTCTTAATCCTTCTCAAAGATTTCAACCAACTGGGAACTGAGTATTCAAACATATGAGCCCTGGGGTGAGGAAGAATTGTCATCCAAACTACCAGTGCTACATTAAGAATGCAAAGTGTAATAGGAGGCTGCTTGTTTGTTCCTGGACTCTTAGACCCAAAATAATCACACAGAAACCATATTATTCAAACACTGTTTGGTCAATAGCTTAAGTGCATTGATAGCTAGCTTTTACATCTAGAATTAACTCATTTTCATTATTTTATATTCTACCATGAGGTTCTTGGCCTACCAGCAAGGTTCCAGCTGGCAGCTTGCATTTTTCTCCTCTAGTGGCTCCATGGCATCTCTGGACTCCACCTTCTTTCTCCCAGCATTCAATTTAGTTTTTTCTGCCTTGCTCTACTCTATCCTATCACAGGCCAAGACAGATTACTTATTTATTAACTAATAAAAACAAAACATATACAGAAAGACTTCCCACACCAACAAAGCATGAACAGACAATGTTAGTGTAAGCAAATGATAAAATTGCTTTAAATGAGATGAAGAGAAGCCCTATAGGAGGGACTCTCATGACAGGGATCTGAATAAGATGAGCAAGCCACTTGAGTAAATTTCTAGGGTAGGTTACTTCAGTGGTGAAGTCTGGGGGCTAGATATTGTAATGAATTCTACTCATCCACGGATCAATAAGAAGGGCAAATCAACAGGCCCAGAGAAGGAGAGAAGAAAGATAAACATTATGCAATACCCGGTGGACCTCCTGGAGAGAACTGTGAAAGAATGTGTTAGTTTTCCATGTCTATTGAAAGAAATTGCTACAAACAGGCCTGTCTGAAAAAGGCATGAATGTATTCTCTAAAAGTTCTGGAGCCAAAAATAGGAATCAAGGAGGGCAACAGGCTTGGTTTCTGCGGATGCTACACAATATCACTCTCCAAGGTACTACTGTCTACTGGTATCCCTTGGTTTCTAAATTTATAATTCAGCTTCTGTCTTTGTTGTTGCATCTGCTTCTTTGCCTCTTCCAAATAGTTCACTATAACTCCAGGATGATCTCTTCTTGAGATCCTTAATTTAGTTAAATCCATATTATATAACTCTTTTCTCAAATAAGGTCTTGTTGGAAACTTTCACCACTCAGTACATGACCATAATTTTTTACTTTAGAGAGCAAATGCAAAGGTTGAAGAGAGACTCAGCAGAATCTCCTATCTTTTGAAGGATCACTGGTTGCTATGCAGTCTGCAGGGCCAGGATGAAAGCACAGAGATCTAATAAAAGGCAGATAACGCATTTTCCCATGGTCTCCACTGCCTTTCATTTGCTTTGGCGTTTTGGATAGCAAAGTTCAGGACAGCTTAATTGCAAGATTGAATTATGAAAGGAACACAAAATGTTCTTTTCCATAAGTAGTAGGGTCATTTATAAATGATTCTCTGAGAAGGAAAAGAGCACATCCATAAAAGTTTCAGTTATGAAAACTCCAGGTTAACCATCTACATAGCAAAATATTCATGGAGTCATGAAGACCACTGCCCTCATAGTGATGACTCTCATTGCTTACCATGTGTCAGGTCCTGATTCAATTGCTTGACCCACATTATTTCATATTCAACTTTTGCAATGTTCAGTGACAGAGTCTATCAACATATTATAAAAGAATAGCTTAAACAATAGAAATTTCTCATAATTGTGGAGGCTCTGAAGTACTCATGCAAGGGGTATTTGGCACCATGCATTGGCCTGATTTCTGAGATACAGACATCTTAGAAGCAGAGGGGAACTCTATTTGGAGCCTTTTTATGGATATTTTTCATTCACGGGACACTTCCGTCATAACCTCATTCTATCATAACCAGAAGTTCCCACTTAGAAATTTCATCAATTGTAGGGGAAGGGCAGGATTTCAGCACATGAGTTTTGGGAAGACACATGCATTTAGACCGTAGAATAGAATAAAACAGATATACATTCTTTTTCTCCTGATGTCCTACAGTCTGAAGGTTACAAACATAAAACTGTTCTTAATCAGAACAGAAGTAGACTGCAAGCAATGCCTTACACTGTTGATATCAACAACATTTTTATAAATTCTAATTTAATGCCAATATTAAATTTCATATTCCAAGTACTGTGTTTGACATGAGTCTGGATTCAGTTTGTCATCTTGTCTGCTGACCTAAACCATGACCATAGAGCTACTTGTGTTCTTTAGTAAATTGTCAAGGACCCCAGGGTCTTAGTACTGTCCAATCTGCTACTCAGTCATCTTTGGGATTTCTGAGGAGAAATGTATTTTCCATCACAGAAGAATGACATGAATGTTGGGTATGCCTCTTAGGAATTAAGGACAGCTTTTAGAAGACACCCAGGTCATTCCAGGATTTAATCTAGTTCCCAACTATAAATCTAATCTGGCTCTGCCTTTTTCTAGTACCAAGGGAATTTCTTGTTATATTTTAAAAGCCAGCATTTAGATTGGCATAGTAATAACTCTGATGGAATTTATGGTCAGTTATATCTACTAATATCCCTTAAATGGTGCAATCAAACTATACACATTTTGTCATGTAAGCATTGACTACAATCCACAAAAATAAGTTATTCCTTCTCATTCCATAAACACCCAGTTGAACATAGTACAGACTCGAAACCTAACCTTCAAAGTGAAGGAAACAGAAAACATGCTCAAAACGTACAACATACTACCAGTCAACTGCAAAGGTGAGAAAATCTAAGGATAACTGACTGGATTTTGTTAAGAGTTTAAAAAAGGCATAATGAACTTAGAAAGAGTGAAGGCACATCCTAACCAACCTTAACATATAGCAAGCAGAGAATTCATAAGTCATCTGATGTCATTAGAAAGTACAGGATATACAGGGAACAGAACATACCAATGACAAAAAAACCAGTGAAACATTGTTAGCAGTTTTACATGTAGCATTTGCATTGTGGTCTTTATTTAAATACTTACCTTTCAGAAACTTCTATACACATGTTTGCAAATGAAGTGACAGGCTGCTTCTTTCCTTAATTTCAAAATCATATAAGGACTGGGGGTTCTCTTAATCATGATCAGATATGCGTAGAAAACGTCAACGTGGGTAAGAGGGTCTCTGATGCTGATGTTATTATTTTATGCATGTTGACAATGTCCAACATTAAGGTTAAAACATAAAAATTTTAAAAAAAATCATCAAATTGAGAGGTCAACATATATAAAATACAAAACAAGAGCTATACCTACTGGTTGTATAAATTCAAAAAGCATGTCAGTGATTATTCAAAATGCTACAAAATCTGCTCAGTTAGAATTCCATCATGTAGGAAGCTCTGAGCATTCTGGGGCATGCCTGCCTCCTCTTCAGGCTCTTGCTTTCACCCAGATGAAATTATTTCTCATGAAACAGAACTTAAAAACTTCTGTAAAGTATGAAGAAGTTAAACTTTGAAAACATTTTCCTTCACATCTCTTCATGAGCCCACAGTGACAGATCAAACCAACACTATTCAAAAACTACAGCTTCCTTGCACAGCTGAGTATTGGCAAGCATTTGTTCAAGACCAGCTCTGGGTGTAAGGGTGTAATCAAATGTTTCAAATGCAAGATACCAGGGGAGACTCCAAAAATTGCTGGATTGATTCCTGCTTCACTGGAATCCATTTGTTCCTCCCCTGTCCTGCTTACCAGGAATACTAATTCTATGGTGGAAACTCTGTCTTGCCACTTAAAGCAGGAAGCTGGCCAGATTACATAAAAGATTGAGATGAATACATAGGACTTCTCTGATCGTGGTAAGTGCCATTAGAGACTGTTATATTAAAAAGGGAGAGACAGCTCTATGAAGAGAACAAGTATTTCTGTACTTCTGGGGGGTGGGGTGGGGGGGGAGAGTGCTGGGTCTTTCCCGTTAAAGCCTCCTGTAATGAGCTCACACATGCAGCCTGTTTTCCTTCCTGCCGTGACTGTGTTTCTGGCTGCTGCCTCTGCGTCAACCAGCTGTGGCACTTGTCACTGAGACTATTAAGACAATTTCTCCATTCTAACGAGATTTTACTCTTGAGTAAAATAATTTTTTTTTTCTCAGTATGGCTTCAGACTCTTTTTCTACAGCAGTAATCAGTTTTCATTGAAGGGTGGATTCCCCCCCCACACACACACACACTCACAAGTGATTTATATTAGGCATTTAAAGACAAACAGGAACTGCTTTATTATTTTGGTTATTTCTTTAAGCAAGCAAGCAAGCAGGAGAAATCCAACAACAACTTGGACTGGATTTACAGCTACTTCCTCCACCCCAGCTCTTGCCCTGGAGCCTGATGGGACTTGTGTGTCCTTGGAGGAATGGCAGAGGGAAATGCTAGGGGCCAATTGCTGATTTTATCATTCAAACACAGAATTTGTTACACCACTTTCTCGGTCACAGGGAAAGCAATTATACTGCGGTTCAATTTTCCACTCAATGGCTGTACTGGGGATCAAAGTTGGTTTTTATGATGGGAAAATTGTTTTTTGCTATTTTATTTGTTACTTAAAATAAAGAAGCACCGTTACTATAATGCTTTCAGAGCGTTTCCTGCCCCCTCCCCTGCTCCTTCATGAGATACAGTGGATTATTTTGGCTTTCTCCCTCCCTTTGATTAAATAATCAGCTTTCTTCCTGTGCTCTAAAGCATATTTCACTGTAGAAATGAAATTGGCACGGTTTAAGGTAACATAGCATTAGGCCTCTAATCACAGCCGTGGAGGGCAAGCCTGCACTATGCTAGTCCCCCCCACCCCCAGACTAATACATTTGCAGAAAGCACTGTAATGGACTCAGTGTGTGTGCATGGGGATGTGTGTGTGTGTGTACATTGGGCACGTGTGCATTTTTACCTGCTTTCCATGTGAAATGATCAACGTACCTTCCATGGCATTTGTAACTCCGGTTGGTTATTAAAAGGAAACATGTAAACAGCAGGATTAGTTATAGGGGAAATTTGGTATGGAATTACACATTAAAATCATATATTTAATTAAAATAAAAGAATGTTTATTACTCTAGCATCATCTTTTTTCCCCTCTTGTTATCTAGCATTGCATTAAGAACACTAAAAAAAATTCAAATGACACAATTAATAGAAGAAATAACTTAGAAAGCTTCACCTTCAGGATTAGCTGATGTTCAGATTATTTACTTTAAATTTTTATTGTATTTAGGACCAATGATAAGGATTTTTTAAAAAATAATACATTGGGGCTCCAGCCCACAACACCGAATGGTGAAGTGAAAGCCAATGCTTTTCACTGCACACTCGTTCCTAAGTGTGGCGAAAAAGGAAGGAAGAGACGGATATTTGTCTCTTTCAAAATGTATCAGGTTTAGCCTCACATTGCTGCTTGGTTTCAGCTTTTACAATTTGATTGGGATCTTCTTTTTTTTCTGGTCTCCTGCTAATTGCCTCCAGGCTCAGTCTTACATGCCCCCTGAATCTAGGAGCAGAGAATCTGAAATCTGCTCTAGGTGACTAATTATGGCGGTGGCTGAGTGATGGTCTAGCTACCACAGGGCGCCGTTGTCCTCGGTGGAGCTTCAGGCGATCACAGAGGCAGGGAGAGCAGTGAGGCCCCATAAGGCTAGGGAGGAGGCCGAAATGGGATTCTACTCTGATGGCTGGTGCTTGCTTCCCTTAGCCCAAGTGGGCCCATCCTGGGGCTGCTGTTTGGACTCAGAATTTCAGCATTGAGGGGAGAAATAAATGCCTTTCTCTTAGCTGCTCCTTTGGCTGAGGGCTCTCCTCAGTCCTGATTCAAATGCTGGTGAGTCACAGCACCCAGGCCAAGATACTGGGCCACAGAAAAGGAATACTCACATATTGAGGAAAGTATTTCTGTAAATTACAACTACTATTTTATTGAGAACTTAGTGTATGCCAGGTTCTGAATATAATTTATACATGCACTAGATCCTTAGAAAAATTCTGCAAGGCATAGGTTATAACTTTCATTTTTAAGATGAGAAATATAGACCATAAGACCTAGTTAAGAGTATTCTTCAACTATATCCTAAATTGAACTTAGGATCCTGGGATGCAAAAAACATAGTAAAAAGATAGCAGCAACTACATCTAATTTTAAATCTCATTTTCTAAAGCTTGGGTTTTATTTTACTTTTTAAAACCCAAATGCTTTTCATCACAAAGACCTTTAACTAAGTAATTAGAAATTTCACATATTTTTGGTAAAACATTAATATGTCTAAATATTTCTCCATCAAAGTCTTGCTTCTTGCTCTTTGTTCTAAGGCTATAAAATATAATCCACTTGTTATAAATCTCCATTAGAATAATGGTTTAATTTTCTGAAACCGAAATTATGATTTTATTCTATTTGTTGAAACATTTTCAATTTGCTGACATGGTGGCTATATATATTATTCAATGAAAGATTTTGTTTTAGATGCAATACTACTAACCCAATTTTTTCCTTTCCGTTCTTTTTAATGAAGTTGATGGTGCATTCATTTCACTTTGTTGTAAACCTGTCAATTAATTAATAATTCACCTATAAACTATTAGCTCAAGTTAGAGGCAAAACAACTTGGGATAGGCCATTACATTGAAAATAGTAACTAGAATGAGAATAAATGTCTTAAATATCTGTCTTCAAACGCCAAGGAAATATAAGTTGAGTATGGTAAACATAATCCCAAGCATTTTATCTGCTTCCAATGAGCTGTTCCTACATATAGATTTGTTGCTTCTCTTGACATCATAATGTAGCATAGGGTTGTAAATGGGGCTCATTGTCCTTAACACAATACATTTCAAATTGTATCTCATTTTTTTCTTCAGATTGTAAAACAAAGATACCATTTCCACTCTGTGTCATTTTGCATCAACTCCAGTGGATAAAATTTCCAGTTTCTGTAAGAACGCATAACTGGATAACCACAACTAATTAGATGATCTTTATGTTTTAACAAAGTATAACAGAGAAATGTCCAAATTTGGGGAATGCCTGGATAGGCCATGGGACGCTAATAACCATTCTGTTCCTTTGGAATTCTTAGAGTAAAATTGAATTTTTTTCATTCCAAATTATCCCTTCTTGTTTATTTTGACACTTTTTATATTTTCATTTTTCTTATTTGTTTACATTCTTTCTTTCCTACTAAGCATTTGTCTCCAGAAAAACAGTGTCCCTCAATGTCTCATTTTTTTTTTTTTACTCTTATACTCAACTCAAACATGGAACTCAAACACTATTGCAATGGTCAAGCAATTAATAAATGCAATTATACTTGAAACCTTTAAAAAATACATGAGTACATAACACATCTAAAACATATTACACATAAATAAAGCTATTCTATCTTTTCTCTTATATTCAGAGACATCTCAGATATACAGTTTGTGAATTAGTTTCTACTTTATTAGAAGAGTCATTTGGTTTATTATAGATAATGTGCAGAATAATTGTTTTCATAAAGAAACAACATGAATTGAGATTCCTCCAAATTTTTTTTTTAAGATTTTGACACAATGGACAGAGCCAACTCATTTCTCTTTAGTTTGTAGAACAAATCATTTCCCCCTGCCTTTTTTTTTTTTTTTTTTTTTTTTTTTGACAGAGCAAGTAAGGAAATGAGCTGAAATCTTGGACCAAAAGGAAGGTTCTCTTTAGCAATCTCACAATCACAAACTTCTATATACAAACACTGGGTTCCAAATAGCGTCATCTGTAAATAAGGCTGCCATTTCAAGCTTAAAAGCATAGCTGATGAGAGGCATGATGATTGCTTAAAATATCCTAAGGGGATGAAAACTAAAGTGGAGAAAGAATTATTTAAGCATAACTAAAGCATAACTAAAGGGAGAGATAACTGGATGGAGAAATACTGTTAAGTTAAAAAAGAATAATTCCAGGAAAAGAATCAGGACACGCGCACAAGCGCGCGCGCGCACACACACACACACACACAACTTTCTTAACAGTCTATTAGGCTGTGGAGCTAATGGAACATGGTAGGCAAAAGGCATGAGTGCTAAAATCTAGACCCCAAACTGCCACAGACAAAGCAAAGATTAGGACAACCTCACACATGGAAGAGGTGCATAAAAGAGATTTAATACTTATTGCTGATTTCTGAGTGTCTCCATTTTTAAGTAATAAAGTTTCTCTTAACTTGATCTTGTAAGAAAACATGCTAAGCAGGATCCTTATGAATAATTTCTAAACGCTCTTTAAATAACATCCTATTTTACATGACAAGTTAGTGATTACCTGCACATACAAACTGTCCATCTGACATTCATAATGTATTTTAGTCACAAAGCATCAGCTCTCTGTTTTAAATTGCTACATGGGTAAAATCTATGTTCTTTGGACCTTTTATTCTGTCCTTGAATCAATTTTCCTCTCTATAAGCCTACTTACAGTCGCAGGAATAAAAAAAAGCCATTACTATTCCTCCCCAGTTATAAAAGCACCAAGATTCTTCAGCCTGGCAGATTTAGATGAGTGGGAGGTGCTTCCCGTCTGAGTATCTCTCTTTCTTCATCAAAGGTAAATTTCTATGAAACTTGATGTTAAGGGATGCCTCCCTTTTCTGCCACTTTATGTCTTTCTTTACTTGAAGAATGGGTAAGCAACAACAACTCTTTCTCTTTTCTTCCTAATTTCCAAAAGACATGAATAATTACCAAAAAGACTCTATGTGTTCCAGAATGTTCTGAATACAAGCAAATGATTGTCATTCTACAAGTGCCATCTAGTTTGACCCTTTGACTTTAATGACACCTAATAGAGGTGAGTAGTCTGCTGAAGGCTGTCCTTGAAACTGTTTCTTTAGTACTTGGCCCATTTCCCTCCCTGTGGTTTTAATGCTACATGGTCTAGACCTGTGTTTATGTACATTTACCTCATCTGGCTGTCCTGTTACTCTGAAGTTAGTGCTGTGATTGCCATTAATTTCTTCATAGTTCTATTACATTTTTATCATTGCTTCAAAATTATGAGATGCAAATACAGTAAATAATACAAAATAAAGTTTGTGTCTTGGGGACAACTCAGCTTATTTATTTTAACACATCTGGTAAGTTGAGGAAATCTCATAAGAGAATATTTAAATGGATTTTAAAATAATAATCTTTTATTATTTGAGAATTTTACACAAATATACAATGTGTTTTGATTAGGTTCACCCAATTTCTTCTAAAATCCCCCCACCTTTGCCTCCTAACTCCATATGCTTCCTTTTAAAGCACACCAAGTCTACTTAATGCTGCCTGTATACACAAGTCTCTCAGAGGCAATATCTCTTAAAAAAATGTTTGTCTTTCCCCAAGAAGTTAACAATTGTCAATAGCCTCTAAGATAGAAGTGATAGAAGTGAACTTCTCCTTATTCATGCTGGGGTTTTAGTTGGTTTCATCCTATACAGATCCTGTGCAACCATCCCAGCTGCTGTAAGTTGTGCAATGGCATCACTACATCTTGAAAACACTGGTTTGCTGCAAATATCCACTCCCTTTGGCCCTTCTAGTATTTCTCCCCCTCTTCCATGATGATCACTGAGCCTTAAGAGGACAGTTGTGACATAGATGTCCCACTTAAAGTTGAGCACATTACCGTCTGTGTGTTAAACAGTTGTAGGTTACAGAAGACAAGGGGACAAATAAGAGGACTTGACTAAGGCAGTCAGTATTGGGATGGAACAGTGATATGAATACTGTATAAAATTGTGAGTTTTAGATGTGTTGGGAGTTTGTCAAGCATTTAACTTCTTCTTCAGTCCTAATCATGAAATCAAGCCTAAAAAATAAGAGTCAATTCAGCTTAGTCAATTTATTCGGAGTTATACTTCAGGAAAGTTACTCAGTTCCACCATTATTCGTTTATTCACAATGTCCACATTGTAGCATGAATGTGTTTGCAGCTGAAGGTGCATTCCTTAAATACTAAAGGAGTAATGGTTGAAACATGGAGGGACATAGTAGTTACTAAAAGATGACACAGAATGAATAGACGTTAGAAGGATAATGTCATTGTGAGACTGAGTACATGTCTGTGAAACAGTTGCTCTTTCTTAGCCTAGGTTCCTAAAGTATGAACCAGGATCCTGGCTGTCCAAAAGCCTCCTTTAAAATCTAGAAAAACCAAGTCTATGTTTTGAATAATTATTAGTACATCTCTATATTCATCCTATCTGTCTGTCTGTCTATCTATCTGTCTGTCTGTCTGTCTGTCTATCTGTCTGTCTGTCTGCATGCCTGTCTGTCTGTCTGTCTATCTATCATATGGAAGTCTCCAGAAGCTACAACATGTATTATCCAATGAGTAAATGCATAAGCAGACACTAAATGAAACTGACAAAATTGAAGAGTAAAGTGGTTTGAAGAGTTTTAAGGGATAGCGAGCAACAATACATCAAGAACTACCATGCTACACTGCTTGTTTTCCTCAGGTGCATATGTCCTGAGATGAACCTGTGTGTGTGAGGTGAGTAGGAGTTAGAACTGTACTCTCAAGTATCTTGGCTCCAAATTTCATAGAAGTGAAGCCACAGACCTTAGTCATCATATTGCGAGGCCATGATGAGCAGAAGTTAGGGAATTTATGACTCCATTATTAGACGATGTTGTGTGTCATAAGAGTAAGGCAAAGGGAAGGGATACAAATTAGGGTCATATCTCTGACTGATCTGCAAAACTGTAAGTTTAGGATCTTTCTTTATTTGTACCAGCAATTTAATGAGTGCCTACGGTATGCCAAGCACTACGCTACAGGTGGTCCCTGTAAAATCCTCAGCAAGCTAGTTCTTTTCTGAAATGTAAATGAAACTACCTGTCCTGACTATTTCTCAGTCACTGAGGCACCGAACTTAATGACACAGTGCAGAAAGATATACGAGATAACCAGGAAAAGATGCTGCAAGCATCATCTGCTCTAATACTCTGGTCCTCTGAGGCATTATCTGTTCTTTAACATAGCAAAAAAGAAAGAAAGAGAGAAAGAGAGAAAGAGAGAAAGAAAGAAAGAAAGAAAGAAAGGAAGGAAGGAAGGAACGAAGGAAGAAAGAAAGAAAGAAAGAAAGAAAGAAAGAAAGAAAGAGAAAGAAAGAAAGAAAGAAAGAAAGAAGACCCTACTTGATGTTGGGGGATTCCCATACTGTTATGTGTAAGTGTCTCTGACTTTCAGAGGAAGAGAACTAATTACCAGAATCTGAGCGATGTTAGACCACTATGGCTGCCATGTTCTCTGACTACTGTGATAATTACTCTTTCACAGAAATGAAGAGTCTGATAGGCCAAGGATGAATATTAGTCATCGCATTGTAAGTAAAAATGAGTGAGCACAGGCTATTTGGTTGTTCCGAAATACATTAAAAAGTTATATATCAAATACCTAGAAATATTTGAATATGTCACACAAAAAAGCTATTCCCTGGCTTGAGTTTCAACTCATTGGTAGGGCACTTGCTTAGCATGCTAACAGCCCTAGGTCATTCCCTAACACTAAAACAGCTGCACAGAAGTGCATGCCTGTAATCTCAGCCTTGACCATATGAAGAAAAGTGGATCACAAGTGTAAGGACAAACCTGGGATAACCTAGAACTTTTCTCAAGAAAAAAAAAAAAAACAGAAAAGAAACAAATCATACAGGCAAAAGTAACAGAAGAACACAATGCAACCATTTGCGTCAGAAACCATACGCTGATCCTTGTCTATGAGAGAAGACCAACAGTCTTTCTCTGGATTGATTTTATGTATATCAATGGGAATAATTGGTTTTGAAAGAAATATGAATGATATTCCTAAGATGACTGGGGGCTTCTAGGGTGGGCAGATGAATTATTTCACAAGAAACAAGGCAAAGCTTTTACACACATACCTAAGATTGGAAGTTAAGACTGATACCTCTACCCAGCCCTAAACATGTTGGTTATCAATCCCATGCTACTGTGACATTGGTTTTTGCATAGTCATACATTGAAATATAGAGGGCTTACAGGGAAATGGACCAATAAAGCAAACTATAATGTATAGAACTTTGAGAAAGAATTTAGCAAAAGCAGACTCAACTGATAAAAGAGTAATGCAAGGGAATCTATCATGTAATAAAATGCTTTGGTGTTGCGAAGGCCTGTGACAAAATGTTTTTCTCTTTTTAAGGGAAATTTTTATTCTCATTTTATGTGTATGTGTGTTTTTCTTGTATCTAAGTCTGTGTACCTTTTGTGTCCCAACTTCCTGTGAAGGCCAGAAGAAGGCAGCGAATCCCCTAGGGCAGGAGTCCCAGATGGTTAATGGGCAGACCTGTGGGTGCTGGGAATTGAGCTTGTCTCCAGAGTCATTGCTCTTAACCACTGAGCCATCATTTAAGGTTCTCATTTCTCTTTCTTAATATAGTATGTAAAAATATACCTGCATCCTAAGCTAACGGTTTACTATTTAATTGGGAAAACTTACAGGCATTTTTGTCAAGTTTAGGAAAAGTGAAGGAATTTACTTTCAGTACTGTTTGAAATTGGACAGGAGATATAAGCCAGCATTTGATGAGAGAATTCAGCTAAATGCTAACAACTTGCAAGTGGGGGTGGCACGAACAGTAACACTATTTGAGGATGATATGATAATAACTAGAAATCCCCAGATATTAAACGGTAAAAATTACTCAAACAAGAAAAAATAGGAGGACATAAAATTTAATAGCCTGCACATAAACACATAATAAGGTAAAGCAGACAATGGTGAAAAGCAACACATTCTTATTCATTTGGAAACAACATGTGCAAAACTAATCTGATAAAAACTTTTACTCACAGTCATAAAAAATAGACACATAAAAGGAAAGATATTATCATATCCTGTGTAGGATGATTATACTGCACAAAAATTGGATTTCAGTTAAGTTGCTAATTTAATGGAAAAAATTTCAACATATATTAGTTTTGAAGATAGATAAGTTCATCTAAAAATTGATAAGAGAAGAATAAGCATGAATATGGCCAGAATATCCCTAGGAAGCAATAACTCCCCAGGGCATTGTCTTCTTTGTTAATAAACACATTTGAAGACATCTGATTGAGACAGTGTGGAAACTGGTACATGAACTGTCCAATAGAAGAGAAAGTCTGGAGCAGAGAGGGCCTGTGGGGACATGGGGTGCCTGTCCATGCTCTGCGGACAAGGTAGCTTCTGCAACAGCAGGCTACCCATTTTGACATAAGGCATTAACTCTTAGACAGGAACTGATTTTCAGAAGATCAGATCTTTAAGTATCAGCCATTTATATACTATTTATAACTTGTTTTGCTCATTGCTGTGATACACTATCTGATAAAAAGAAATCATAGTTCCCTACTTACGGGAGGAAGAGCTTGTTTGGACTCAGTGTGAGGAGTGCCCGGCAGCAGGAGCAAGCGGAAGTCTCTGGTCACATGATATACACAGTTCAGAAGCTGAGGAAGATGAGCGCCTCTATTTACCTTGCTTTCTCTATGGTGCTCACAATGGAGGATTGCTGTCTTACGAAGAAAGGACAATAAGGAAAATCTCTATGAACTGGTAAGGTGTGATTTCTAAGACATACATTTAAAGATGAAAGCAAGTGGGGCTAGTTTTCATCTTTAAATGAGGTGTCTTAAATGCGAAAACATTCACTACTCTTGTGGAGGCCCCAAGTTCAAATCCCAGCACCCACACCCAGGTATTTCATTATGGCCTGAAACTGAAGTTCGAGAAGCTCCAAAGAATGTTTCTGGCCTCTTCAAGCATCTGAAGTCACATGTATAACACCCCCAGCCTTCCCCCCCTCCCCTGCCCAACAATTCAAAATTATACAAAGGAATATCTCCACTATTCTTTTCTTTAGGACAACTTAGCTCAGTCAGAGAATGAATGGAATCTCGAACATCCCAACCCAGACACCTCTTGTATTAGTAGAAGGAACTCTGGAGGCTTGTCTCTCAAACTGTGTGCTGCAGATGACCATAAGAGATAAAATCCTAAGCACACTGCAGAAACTCGTGCAAGAATCAGCACAATTTCCTTCCTTACTATAGAGATAGGTTTTCTTTTTGTTTTTTTTGTTTGTTTGTTTGTCTCTCTCTTTCTCTCTCTCTCTTTGTGCAGCTACCTATGAACAACAACAGAAGAAAAAAAAAACCCTAATGATAAAGGGAAAACTTTGCAGCTTAACAATTAGGGCTGGTTTTTTTTTTTTAGTTTTTCGAGACAGGGTTTCTCTGTGGTTTTGGAGCCTGTCCTGGAACTAGCTCTTGTAGACCAGGCTGGTCTCGAACTCACAGAGATCCACCTGCCTCTGCCTCCCAAGTGCTGGGATTAAAGGTGTGCGCCACCACCGCCCGGCTTAGGGCTGGTTTTTGAAGAAAAGGGTTTCCCATGGCTGGCCAGTAAGTTAGAAGGCCAGTTTTGCTGTCTGTTAATTGTATGACTATTTGGCCTTCATTTAAGTTCTGTGATCTTCATTAAAATAAAAAAAGAAACTAAAATATTCATATCTACATTTTGTTGACATAACACATATTCAACAAAAATACCTGTTATTGCTTCTTTTGGCCGGGGTGGGGGAGGGCTATGCCAGCACCCCGAGCTTGAGTATGTATTTTGCTGAGGTTGAGGTGAAAGCAGATGAACTTAGATGTCCCCTGGTATTTTACCATTTCTTTCCTTAGTACTCAACTAGTGAATTTTGTGTGTCAAATCTTCATTCCAATTAAAAGCGGCATGCCATGATTTTTAGCGTTTCCCTTGAGTTTCAACATCCGTTCAGCTTTAACCGTGCTGCTGGAAACCTAGCATGCTTTCAGAGCTCCTCGGTGTGTGGCAGGCTTGTGTCTACTGGCCTGTTGACTCTTTTAGTTATTGTATGTATTTACATCATGTTACAGCAATAAGTGCCTAAAAATCCTGAGTGTGGGAGGCAGTCAGATCTTATTTCCTTAAGAAGTCTACCACAGCACCCAAAGGGTGAGTTATGTACTGTTAATTGCCTATCAACCCTCACCAGATGAATTGATTTGCAAAACGCCACAATATATTTTTGCAGTTATGTTTCCAAATAAGGGAGTCAAGCAATCAAAATAGGCTATCCACTTATAAAATCCATCCAAACTCTGAGACTGTATAACAAAGAAGTCATGTCATACAAATCACGCTATCACATAGAGTTATGTGTTACCCTCAAGGGACCCTTATCAGTTATGGAAAGTCTTTGACAAGTTGTCATATTTCAATCCAAGGTCTAACAGATTCTGACACTCTCCAAATCTTGATGGAATATGCCAGAAATTGACAGCGACTGCTGCTGTGGGACTTGCTGGTTCCTCCCACATTCTTTCCTTGGGGTCTTACCACACCACGATTGAGCAATGAGAGTTCAACACTAGTGCTGTTTCAGTCGCTCAGTAAGATAGCACACACCAGGCTTTAAAGAGAAAAAATAAGTGCATTGGGTTTGCATTAGGTTCTTTTTCACCTGTACCTACTAAAAGTTAAATGGGGGGAAAGTCTTCAGAAACCTAGGCAGAATGAAAAGGGACACTTTCTTAGTTACTAATTTTCCATGCAAGCTAGCATAAGCCTAGAGTGCAAGACAAAACAAGAATAAAATCATGAGATATGACAGATGACTTTAATTATATTAATATAAACTGAATGCCAAATAGTTGCTCCAAACATTTCTGCTCAAGATAAAGTATGCACTATGTTGCAAAGAGAATAATGACCCTTAATAATTCTGATCTACAGAATCTTTGAATTTCTGCTCTCACATGGAAAAAGAAATATTGAAAGTATAATTAAATGAGGTAAAATTGCCATAGAGGACCTGGATGGGCACCACTTAAAACAAAACTGAAAACTGATGGGAGTGGCAGAAGGGGTAAATCAAAGATAGACAGAACGCAGACCAGCGGTGGGAGATAATGAACATGGCTGGCTGAGAAGCTGGATAAAGATGGCTGTCAGTTGGGTCATCCTGGCAATTGCTTTCCAGCTGGTAAAAGCCAGGAAAGCTTTTCTCATTGAGACCATCCTGAAAAGAAGCAGGCTGATCGCATCTTGATTATTTTCACTCACTTGAGACTCACACTGGCCTTCTAATACAGAGACAAGAGGCAATAAAACAGTATTGCTTTCCATGACTGAGCTCGTGGTAAGATGCTCGAGCAGAGGTAGAGAACAAATATGCTCAGTAGAACGAATTGCGCATGAGGACAAGATGTTCGTCTGCTGGCACTGCATTTCTGTAGCCAGGAGCATGCTTGACCCACAGTACTTAGTACACATTCTTTGAGTGGAATATTCTTGAAACCACCATGCTTCATCAGATCAGTCTCAGGTTTGAAGTGCCCCTTTAATTAGACATCAAACGAATCCCCTGAATTTTTGCACTGGAGATATATTTAGGAAATATTTGTAGTGTGGGCAGATATATCAGCAGTTCTTAAAGAACCACAAGTGGGTTGAAGGAGAGAACTTTCAATCTGCTTTGTAGAAAGTGACTTTATATTTTAACCCCAGCATGCAGAGGCAGAGGCAGGCGAATCTCTGTGAGTTCAAGGCCAGCCTGGTCTACATAGTGAGTTCTAGGACAGAGCTGCACAGAGAAGCCCTGTCTCAAAAAAAAAAAAGAAAGAAAGAAAGAAAGAAAGAAAGAAAGAAAGAAAGAAAGAAAGAAAGAAAGAAAAGAAGATGAAGGTAGAGGGGATTTTCTAGCTTAGCCTGCTTCCAGTACCACATGTCCAAGATAGGATCATACTCTGAAATTGCATTGGACGTTGAAGTTCATTCAAATTAGAAGCAGAATGCCAAGCTCATAGTTTAAAAGAGATGTCTTGACTTTCTCTTTTAGAAACCTCATCATTCAAAGGAAAACAGTGCCCCCGGCTTCCTTTTCCAGTCATAAAGAATGCGGCAGTAACTCTAAAGCTTTCTTCTGGGTCAGGAGATGGATGAAGTAAAAGTAGCCACAGTCTGCCCATAAAGTAGCATCTAAGCCAGAGGGACAGACCTTCTCCTCCTGAATCAACTCCCTCTCACCCAGGTAGAGCATAAAAATTTCACTTTGGTTTTACTTTGCTTCTATGCTGGACTTTGTTAGAGGCCATAGTATTATTTTCTCTCAGTGTAACAAAATGTCCTTAAACAACAATAGATAGCTCTTTTCCATTTAAGATTTTTCAACTCATTCATTCCAAAGAACACAGAGATAGCTTGTCTGTTTCATAATATCGAGGGCTCAGTGGTGGTGTCGGAAGTCCTTCCGTATATGTGTTGCTTTTATTGGTTAATGAATAAAGTTGCTTTGGCCTTCATAAGGGCAGAATAGAGTAAAGCACGAATTGTAAGCAGATAGAGAAGGAAAGAAGGCGGAGTCGGGGAGACGCTGTGTAGCTACTGAAGGAGACGCTCCCAAATCTTACAGGCAAACCACAAGCCTTGTGGTAAAATACAAAATAATAGGAATGGGTTAATTTATGGTGTAAGAGGTAGCAGAAATATGCTTAGGCTATTGGCCAAATGGTATTATAATTAATATCATTTTTGTGTGATTATTACGGGTCTGGGAGCCTGGCGGTTGGAACACTTAATATTGTTTCTGAGGTCATGTGACAGCTTAGCGGACACTGTAGGATCTGCTTTCAATGTGGCTCACCTGTGAGGTTGTTAACTGTACTAGGTACCAACAGAACACCCTCAGCCTTCCATTTGCAAACTTCCACTTAGAAAGGATTGCTTGACTCTACGTGGGAAGCTACCTGCTTCTCCTGTGTAAAAGAAGGAAACAAAAGCTCCATTCATTCCCTTTAAGTTATACACTTTCTTTTTCAGAATTTTTCCCATGGTCATTCCAATAGCTCAGCCTTGAATTCACGAAAAAGAGGGAAGCAAACTATGAATTCTAGGAAGCAAGAATGATTGAGATGCATCTTTTCTTCACATGGGCAGCATCAAAGAGATTTGTTTTGAGGAAGCACCTTTAAAGTTTGATAACAACCAAAAAATAGTCTATTTTGTAAAATAGAATAATGCAAGACTGTTCCTCCTCAGAGTTAGGGCTGCCAAGGAGACGGCTCTTTCCCATCCCCTTGCTAGGTAGCATCTGCACACTGTAAGCCATGGTTCTTCTTCTACACGTGACCCCACTGTCATCAGGAAAGGGAACCCAACATACAGACAACTGCCCAGGCTGAGATACAGGCAGGTCACACAGTAAGGTCTTGTATATCCCTAGCCGATTTCAAATTCTCTATGTGTCTGAGGGTGACCTTGTCCTTCTGACCTTCCTGCCTCTACTGGCATCTAAGGATTTCAGGCACGTGCCACAATGCCTAGTTTATTTGGTATAGGAGATCAAAGCCAGAAATTTATGCAAATAGCACAGACTAATGTTAATTCTTATTACAAATTACATGTCATTTGGAGAAAAATTTGAGGACTTCATTTAAAATATTAATTCAAGTTTTTGTACTTCTGCTTCAATTTTGAACCTTACAAATTTACTTGTCTTTGAACTTATATAAATAAGTTAACAATTTTAGAATCTTGATTTTCATATCTGCTAAATGTATAAAGTCAAGACAATAGCCAGGGGCTGAGGAGATGACTCAGTCAGAGAAGTGTTTGTCAGGCAAGCAAGAGGACCTGAGTTAGTCCACAGTACCCACCTAAAAGTGGGGGATGGAGGTACAGCACACATTCTAAACCCAGCACCGAGATAAGTCGGTCAAGAAGATCTCTCTGGATTGCTGGCAAGATATTCTATCAAAGTGACTGAGAGCTCCAAGCCAATGTCTAAATAAATGCCTTCCTAGGGACTATATGCCTACTGAAGTTACCAACGTTCCAGTCCCTTGTAAAGAAACGGCTTCATGGGCCATTCTAGTTAGGTTAGCATCATAAATGATTTTAAAGACAATCCTATCCAAGTTGCCTCTCTATGACACTCAAAGCCCGAGCACAGGCCTTGTTTTGTCCATTACCATCTTCTGAACCTTGTCAAGCCAAAGGCATTGTTCTGCCAGCAATATGACATGGAAATATTTCCATCTCTGGCTTCAGCCAAATTGTTAGTATATTTAAGAAATGATGTGTTCCAGCGTATTCACTTTGCTTTGTTTAGTTGAGGGCTTGAGCCTGAACTTGGTCAAAATGGTGATTGGATGTCAGACTCCAGAAGGAAGTAAATTAAGAAGAAATATTAATGATAATTATAACTATTATTATATTTTTGATACAGGGCTAATCTAAGGCTTGTGAGATGGTCCGACAGATAAATGCACTTGCTCTACAACATGAATGACCTGAATTGGATTCTTTTTTTTAAAAAAGATTTATTTATCATGTATATAGCATTCTGCCTGCATGGATGTTTGCACACCAGAAGAGAGCACCAGATTTTATCCTAGATGTTTGTGAGCCACTATGTGGTTGCTGGGAATAGAACTCAGGACCTCTGGAAGAGTAGTCAGTGCTCTTAACCTCTGAGCCATCTCTCCAGCCCCCTAAATTGGATTCTTCGAGCCCATGGTGGAAGGAAGGAACTGATTCCTGAAAGCTGAGCACTGACCTTCACATTTACACTGTGTTAAGGCACACACACACACACACACACACACACACACACACACACACACACAATAATAAATGAATGGATGTCTATCATACATTCAAAGATTATTATCCCACTAATACCAATAACATCAAGGTATCATTTCTGTGTTGATTACAATATTTTTCAATGGCTATATTTGTGTGAGAGTAGCATTTCCTTAGATTTTAATTCTTGTATAATGGCCTAATTGTTGTCTATAGAATTTGAACAGAATGAAGGCATGACCTTTGTAAAAATATTGATTCACTCAATGTTTGATTTATCTCTTAAGACAAATTTCTGATTTTAGGTGTTTCTTTGTGGTAGAAGAGGGCACACGTTCACATCTTAAATGTTAGATTAAGAAGCAAGGTTTATTTAAGATGAAGGAAAATCAATGGCAAATTCTAGCTAATGAATGCATAGCTTCTATTTTGAGGCCCATAGAAAGGGCTTGGTAGGAAAAGAGCAGAAGGCTGAAAACAAGGTAAACCTTAACAATTCTCCTTTTGGATGCTACCGAGAGCATCTGCTTAGATGTATGAAATGTGCTGCTGAGTCATTTGACTATAGTATCTTTATAAGTTCTTATTCCCTGTGATGTCACTATGGCATAGAGTTAGTGTGAGGATCACAGAAATGTGTTCTTTGCAAAGTGGGAATCGGTTCCCTCCTCACAAACTGCTAGAATTGGTTATTTGTTCAGCAGTTTGGAAATTTGCTGCATTGTACTGTGGAATAAATGTGTCCATATGTCCTCATCTTATTCAGTTCTGCTATTCTAGACTTCTTTTATACACTGATGAAAAGGAACAGCCAGAGTTCTTTTCAGAAAATATTCCAGCTCAGTTTATTTTTCGGGAAATGGTAAATCACTCTATCCTGACAACAGCAGCAAGACTGAGGGTTCACAGGGAGTTATTTTAATTTAAATCACACCACTTTCCAAGGCTTTACCTAGACCATGAAAACCACACTCTTGTGATTGTGTGTACCCAACATCAATTGTGCTATGGTTAGGAAAAAATACTACACATTTATTGTCAATAACGTTATAATAAACATGGGAGGACATGTGTTTATTTGACATACTGATTTCTTTTCTGATGGATATATACTTAGAATAGTGGAATCATTATATGCAAGCACTAGTTCTAATTTTGTATTATTTTTAAATTTTGAGATTATTGTATAGTCACATCATTTGCTTCTCCCATTTCCACTCTCAAGCCCCTCCCATGCACCACTCCCATTGTCTTCTCTCTCATAGTTATAACCTGTTTTCATTAATTACTGTTATACATACATTGTTATATACATAAATGCAACCTGCTCAGTCCCTATAATGTCACCTGTATATATAGAGCCTCAGTGCTGACCAAACTTTTTAACACAGCTCTATCCTGTTCTCCTTAATGGCTCTACCAATTTACATTCTCATCAAAAGTGTGCAAGGCTTTTCTTGATCCCATATTCTCAATGTCACTTTTTGTCTTGTATTATTTTACTGATAATAATAGCCATTCTTTTTTTTAAATAAATTAAAAACTGTATTTAAATTAAATTTTTAAAAAGATTCATCTGCCATTCTTACTGGAATGAGATGATGTCTTCGAAAGAAGGCCTGTTGACCTTATACAAAGTATTTGAACTCAGTCCTATCAAGACACACTGGGAGAAGGCATGGGTCTACAAGCCAAGGACTGCCTGAAGCTACAAGAGGTTGGAAAACAGGCAAACAACAGATTACTCCTCCATAGAGCTCCCCAACAGGGAATGTGGCTCTGCCAGAAACTTGATTGCTGATTGCCAGTCTCCAAAACTATGAGATAATACATTTTTGCTGTTGTGAGCCACCATTTTACAAAACTTTAGAATAGCAAAGTTATCAAGCTAATACGGTGACAACTAAGACGTTTTGGATTGGGGAAAAGGAATAAGTAAGCGTGCACATGCCACTGCTTAAATTGCTACAAAGAAGACTCTTGCTTGTTTAATTCCTTTATTTTTATAGAAAACTTATAGTATTCATTTTATTTTAGAAGATTTTTGACAAAAATCACAAAGCATAGGATTCACTAGTTCTAAAGATGGAGATTTGAGTCACCAAGTGCAGGTAATTCTTTCACGGTATTTCATTGTCACGAAGTTAAAATTGGTGGTTAATGGAAATCAAAGGAGGCTTGTTTATTGTTGGGATTGGAAAACAAAAGTGGTATGCAAGAAAGCTAATAAGAATACCCCGCTGCAGGAAAGAGCTTGAATGAGTGACCACGTTATGTACATAGAAGGGATATGTTCTACTAATGCAGAGGTGGCCTTGACATGAAATGGCAATTTTCTCTTTTCTCTCTACTTTTCTGAAGCATTTAAAAAATGTTTACAATTTTAAATACTGTAAATTTGCTATATTAAAATTTTACTTTTCTAAAAATGGAGAATTGGGGACTGATTAACCATATTATAAAAGAACCTTTTAAGTAACAGGCTCCCCCCCCAGTGTATGTAAAGGAATTTAATATTGAATTTGTACCCCCCCCTTTTTTTTTAAAGGAACAAGTCTATTGAGCAACTCTGGGTCCATCTGCATATAATTACAGAGTGCAGAAGCAGAGACATGTGTGACACGGTTCTGCCTATAGTTTATAATGTAGAAGCACTTTCCTCAACACTTGGACTTTAATAATTTGGGAGGTTGTTTTGTTTAATTTTTCTCCTGGCAGGATTTTGGGGTGGGGATTGCTGACATGTTTGCATATTTCTCACTTGAGTTGATGTAGCAGCTGTTTGAGAATACTTTTTTTTATAAATGAATAAGTCAAATGTAATTTTTCATTTCCTTGACTGCCTCTGTGCCTTTATGAAGCCTGTGCAAGTGCCCCAATGTTCCATTGTAATTTAGCTATAAAATATAATAATGCATTAAAGAGAGGTGGTAATGTTTATCATAAAGTTGTAGTTTTTCCACTTTGCCTTCCAAGTCCATTTATGTTAACAACACAAAGCATAGTTCCTTTATAATCCGTATGTTCCTAGCAAATGCGTATAAATATTCTACTCACAAAACTGCTTCATAAAGGGCATGTTATAAGAAGGGATATTTTAGGTAACATCGGTACATATGCGTAAACCCTACATAATTGAGACCATAAATCCACAGGATCTCAAAACTGTGCTCAGAGTTCACACAAACTTCTTAATGAGATCATAAGAGAAGCACCTGCTGAAATTCCTCTCCAGAAATTATGATATGGAGCAATTCCCACTTCACATATAGGAAAATGAAGCTTAATTAAATTATAACTCTTTATGACACCAAGTAATCATTAAATATTAAAATTTAGCCTACTGTCCAGATCTTTACTATCCAATGTGACAGCCATAATCCACAAGGGGCCACTGAGAACTTGAAGAGTGATTCTCTTAATTGACAAGTGCATTAAGTATAAAACAGACATCAGATTCCCAAGGTTTAGTATAAGAGATGTGATGTATCTCAGTAGGAGTTTTTCACATTGATTACATGTTGCCAAAATATTTTGGATATTGTAGATTAAATAATATATATTATTGAAATTAATTTCATCTGTTGCTTTTTCCTTTTCTATGAGACTACAGGCAAACACTTAGATTGTGTATGTGACTGATTGTATAGCTATAGGAGAATGCTTCTCCAGATGTTTGTAAGGGTTACCTGATTGTGACGCTATAAGCAAAAAATATCTGGTGATTTATGTGGTCTATATGCTTTTCTTACTTTTGGGGGGATTATGATGACAGATTATGAAACCAGAGTGTCTGTCTCTGCACTCTGCTATATTTCTGGTGGATTTCATGGTGACTTCCTTATTTTTCTAAATGTAAGACTTCTCGGTGAGAAGGTATTAGATAATAGATCATTAACGTCATCGATTATAAAGAGTTAATGGGATCATTCCCTAAACTAATTTTAGCAGGTGTCAGCCTTGCATGGTATTCAAGAGCTAGCACACAATTTTGTTTGTTTCAGGGTAGCAGTTTCCAAACATTTTAATTTGATTAGCAGTAGGTAAGACTTATATTATCCAATAGCACCATGTGTGTTGCATTTCTTTTCTGTGACTGACCCAAGGACTGAATTGTCAGCTTAAGGAGATTTGGAACTGCTCAAAACAAAACATTTTGTTAATATCAGAGGAACT
Organism: Chionomys nivalis; assembly: GCF_950005125.1. Classification (NCBI taxonomy): domain Eukaryota; kingdom Metazoa; phylum Chordata; class Mammalia; order Rodentia; family Cricetidae; genus Chionomys; species Chionomys nivalis. The sequence continues at coordinate 18,358,007 of NC_080104.1, read as the reverse complement.
TCAGGCTAATTAGAGTTTCCAACCAAAGAAAAATGCACATATTTTTGTACTTGAGTCATTTATTTGACTTATCTATTTGCTATATGAAAAACGTACCTCTTTCGAATAGATTCCGAGTCATAACACAATGATACAGATTGATACTATTCAATTCCATGATGATGACTCAAAGATATTAAAAATATTCTTCACCAAATTGCCAACAGCACATAGTAGAGCAAGTCTAAGAGTTGAGCCAGTCAATGCTGTCCTAGAACAAGAGACATGAGAATCTCAGAAGCCAAAGTACTATATGAAATTAATTTTGTTATTGGTTTCTGTCTGTTAATATTAATAAATGGTGTATTTCAGCTAATGAAATATTGCAATTGTTTATAGAACATTTATGACACTGAGGACCTCATAATGTCATTATGTCACTTTTCCTTTCTCTTGCTTTATTTTTATCTTGAGCATGTTGGGAAACGTTGGTAAGTTTCTGCCACGACAAGGACCAATCCCATACAAAGGATGTAACTTTACATCCAGTCTTCATCCCCAGAAACACTGAATTTCACTAACATGATATTTAAAATACTTTTATATTTAAAAAAAACTCATGTGATATTCCAAAAGTCACTGCAGTACCCAAAATGATCTGAAGAATAAAAAGCGATTTATAGGGTCTCATATTTCCTCACTTCAAAATCATTGCAAGGTGGTAGTGATGAAGACTATGAAAGCATCTCTTAAAAAGACATATGGAATATCAAAATAAACGCTAGAGTTCCAGAAATAAACTCTACATTCATGATCAACAATGGTGTCAAGAACAACCAATAATGAAGCAATAGTACTTTCAAGAAATGGAGATGAGACTATTGAATAATCACATACAGGACAATAAATCCAAGTCCTTGGCTCACAACATGGGCAAAACTGAGCTCTAAATAGATACGAGTTCTAAATATATAATAATAAAAGCACAATATAATGGACTAAACCATTACTTTCTTCTATTTTGAAGAATACATCCATTTTGCTAAATGTGCAGAATTAGCCCATTTAATTTTGTTTAATAAAAATACTGCCTAGCTGATCAATTTGTTCACCAGAAGCCTTTCAGAGAATGGTGACAGATTCTCTCTTTAAGATACCTATGGTTTCTCTTTCGGTGGATGTCGCTAGCAACTAAATGTAGAATTCATATTTCCTTCTGCAGTTCTATATTGGTGTCACATAAGACCTTAATGGCTCAGGTGCCTCACAGGTATTGATATTGACCATACGTCAACCTGCTGCTGTCCAGTTCAAGGTCTACAGTAGCTGTGGTCTGTTTGACTGATGACTTAAGTTAACTCTGAAGGCATGACTCAAAGGGTTAGTTAGCTCGCAGAATTTCCTTTGGATGGAAAGGAAAGACTTGATATCACATACATCCAACTTTACTACACGGAAAGCAGCAACAGCATTTTTCAAATAAGGCCAGCTTTCGACTGCATTCCTTAAGTAATGCCTTGTTATTGCAACAGTGGGTAATCACAGTACTACCTGATATTGTCTGGCCAAAGATTATGACAATTCATAGTATTTATTCTATGGGCAACTAATTTAACTCTCATTGACTCTGCCTTCTGTACAGCATGTCACGGGGGGAGAAAAATTCTGTGCCTTAATTTAGCTGTGTGAAATTAAGTCACATTTTCCCAAATCTCCAAATCCTGACTTTACTTCTCTGTTTAAAGGAAATGTTAGTTTCTCCAACTTTATGAGATGTGAAGTTTCTATAGCTGTGGACATGAGTTAATTCAATAGACACCATGCACATTGCTGCAAACACAAATGAGAGGAAACCAGGCATAACTAGAAAAAAATCTTATAAATTTGTAAACTAACAACTCATTTAAGACCCTCCAACAAGATAAACCATCAAACTCATGAAACAGGCAGTAATCCATTCACTGACATGTGTGTATGTATGTGTGTGTGCCAAAAACTTCCACAAACAGAGCCAAAAGAAAAAGATTACTAACATGGAAAAAATATTTGAAATACATACTTCTCTGAAACATAAGGAACTTATATAAATAAATATAAAATATGCCAACAACTCCATAGAAAAATGGAGAAATTAATGAACAGAGAGTTCACTGAAGAATAAATGCAAATGGTTCCTTGGCACATGAAACTATGCTCAAAGACAGCCTTATTGGGAAATAAAGCTTTCAACTACATAAATGCCATTTTTGTTTGTGGGAGACACTTACTATACAAAGCACTTAGAGAACACCTTTGCTTCTCATTCTACACAGTTGTCACTGGTCATTAAATGAAGAAAAAATACTTTCCATACACTATTTATGAAAGCCTACATGATACAGAGAGAGGCCCCACATTAAATAAGGAGCCACTCACACACCATGTGACCAGCCAAATGCATTCCAAGGAATGCATTCTGTATGCACACTTGTCGTTTATGGAATCATCAATATGGAAAATTATTTATTATGACATGCTTTGATTATATGGATATTGAGGAAAATATTTAAGTATGATATGGTTAAATATATTAATGAATGTGCATATGCTGGAATAGTATCCCTTTATACTAAACACTGATCATTCTATACCCTAAACTATTGACTTAGGGAAGAAAGCACTATTTTCCTGTGATATTAGAAGCAATGACATTAGGAATCAGGGGAATAGGGCTGCCTCCATGCATTCTTTCTTTTAACCAACATAATATTTTCATTTATATATTTGGGAATTTCAGAGAATGTACCCTGATCACTCTCACTTCCTGTTCTTTCTTGGTTCACCCTCTGACCCTTTTTCCTCCTCATCTCCAAAAAAGTCCACCAAGCCCAATTTCGGTTGTCCATACACTTGTTGTAGCATGGTCAGACTTCTTAAAAGTAGATCACAGACTTAGCATGTGTGAGACTCTGGGTTCAACCTCCTGCACCAACGAAAAACAAAGCAAAATCTAAACAAACAATGCCTCCAGACCAAAAATAAATGGTCTAATCATCTTCTCTTGATTCAGCAAACTCCGGGGCATATCTGCCTCGAGTGTTCCCACAGAGGATACTGGTCTCAGGGTTCCTGAAACAATGTATACACACACACAGACACACACACACATACGAGAAAGAGAGAGAGATACAGACAAAGAGACACACACAGAGAGACACACAGAGAGAGACAGAGACAGAGAGGCAGACAATACAGTGGTTCAAATGATCAAAATAGTCCAGCTCCTTCCTAGAGTACATGATCTCATAAAATAGGTGGGCAGAATCCATCATATTAAGAAACAGCAAAGCCATTAATAGCTAAGATATAACGGTTGTGGGTTGAAGATTTCATTATCTATTTAATCATTGGTTACAGAGAGTACAGTATAACTTAATTAACCTAAGGTTTTCATATAGTAGGTACTTTACTAGGCATACATTAGTTTGCCTCATCTAGACTATATCTGATCACATTTCTTGGTCCCACTTGCTATTAGTTTTTAAGTATTGCAGATTATTTGTTTGAAAAGGCATCTTAAGAAGAAATAAGTTCTAGAACATCCCTTCATTTATTTACATACATTATCACCCAGTGTATGTTATGTTCCCATCTGAGAATGATCAGGACAAAGTCTTCATCCTCCTGGAATGAGGAGGTTAGTAGGAGGGGTGACCAATAAGGTAGCAGAGAGATAAAAGAGTAATGAATCTCAGGTGCTTTGAAGAAAAGACAGACATGAGAGGATGTTCGGCTGTGAGAAGACCCTATGTGAGCAGGCAAAGATATTCCAAGGAGTGGGAAAAGAAGGTTCTGGGATGTAAAGTACTTTGGTGGTCTCAAGTATCAGCTAAAGGAGATTGCAAAGAGGACAAAGAGACCAAGGAAAAAGGTGTCAAAGGACTTAGGATAAATAACTTATATTTCTGAACATGATTCTGATAGTAGAGTCCAATAAACAATGGTAGAAGCAGGAGAACAGTTCAGAGGCTAAACCACTATTTGAGAAGGAATTGGTGGTCAGAGAAGAGACAGTGTGGAAAGCTGATGCTACTATGAATGGGGGAGACTTGGGGTATATCGTGAAAACAAATTCTGTCAGGATTGTACTGAAATGGGAAAAAGAACAAATGAGAATCAAGGGTGACTGAGCACAAAAATAAAACGCCAGAGACAGATATTGGGGTTCAACCTGAAGATCAGAAAAGCAAAGCAGTCAGAAACTGACTCTAACCTCTGTCTCAGATTGAAATGGTGATCCTGCATCCACGAATCCTCAGAATCACATTGAGCTGAGACCTGTCTCCTCCCATTTTATAGTCCTCTCTAGTGCTGGGATTAAATGTGTACACCACCACTGCACAGCCTCTATGGCTAACTAGAGTGTCTGTTGGAATTAAAGGTGTGTGTGCCATCACTTCATGGTCTGAATGACTGACCAGTGTGGCTATTTTAATCTCTGATCTTCAGGCAAGCTTTATTTATTAAAATACAAATGAATACAGGTAACTGTGTGTGTGTGTTCTTGTGTGTGTGTGTGTGTGGGGGGGTGTCATTAACATGCTCCAAGACCAGAAGAGGTGGTCGGATGTGTTTGTGTCTTTCTCTATCACTTTCACTTTACTCCCTTGAGATATGATCTTTCTCTGAATATGGAACTTGGCTGGCAGTCAACAAGCCCGAGCAATCCTGGATCCTCATGTCTCTCTTCCCCACTGTGCTGGAGTTGCAGGCACGTATATGACCACTCTCCGCTTTTTTAGGTGAGTCTTGGGATTTGAACGCAGGTCCTTGAGGGTGTTTGCACATCAAGTATGATTGCTCAGTTCTTCACTAGAGCACATTAATAAATACTTATATTCTACATTGAAGTTAGGATTTAAATCAAGAGCAATTTTTTTTTTTTTTTTGGTTTTTCGAGACAGGGTTTCTTTGTAGCTTTGGTGCCCGTCCCAGAACTAGCTCTTGTAGACCAGGCTGGCCTCGAACTCTCAGAGATCTGCCTGCCTCTGCCTCCCGAGTGCTGGGATTAAAGACGTGCACCACCACCGCCAAATTTTTATCTAAATGACACATAAAACGCAACAAATGCACAAGGTTTCTTCTATGGAGCAATTTGTGTACCAGAATGAGAGGTAAATGGTAGTGAACGAAATAAATATGCCATTGCAATTGAAATTTGGTGGCCTCAATGGAAATAATGCTTCTCCTCCCTGGGATTAGTAAGGATTGGGTAATAGTGATGTTTACTTTGGCACTTAGTAAGGCATCATAAATGTTAGTTTCTGCTTTGCAATTAGTCATGATTATAGACTTGCTGTCATTAATAAAGTTAGGTAATAGTCTCTATGCCGGGAATTGTCAGCTAAGGCAATACGCTGAATTTAGAAGAATGAAATAAGAAAGCATTCAACATAATTAATATAGAATTATAAATCAAAAAGCAATGAAATTCTTTTTTAATCAGCATTTGCTTCTGGGATCATCCTTTGTATACAAAACCTACTCACGAGGATGTCCATGTCACTGTCATCTTTTAAAACCGTTAGCTTGAGTGTATACGTGTGCTAGCTGCATAAAGGCTGTGCACCACTGCACCCTTTTTTATGCAAAAGTAATAAGTGTTCTAACCACATAGCCATCTTTCCAGCCCCACTTTCTATAATGGTGAGCAGGTGAGCAATGGAGTTTCTGATTGTCCAACTGCAGGATATTGTTAAGCTGCTTCCTCCCCTGAACCGTGGTGGTTCTTAGTCTCCGAAAACTTCTATGAGTTGACCCACATTGCATTCAGACCTCATCACCACCATTCTCTTCTTGCTGATTCTGCTCCAAATACATAGATTCTCCTAAGATCTCTCCAGCCATGCATAAGCTCTCTTCCAAGCCTTTGAATTTTCTTTCCTTTTTGTTTTCTGCCTGGAACCCCATCTCCCTTGATGCACGCAGGGTGGCCTATTACACTTCCTGTCTCATCATATACAGGTATATTTCTGCACCTACGTGATATGTGGATTCAATGTGTCAAAAGAAACACATATTTTCAAGCCTTTTGCAAAAGCATACGTCACGGTATGGATGCGTTTCCAATGCTAGAGAATACATCAGCTCTATAGTGAGGGCGGGGACTTACCTCTCCGGGGACATTTGCCCAGGGGTAGACACACGCTTCTCAGGGTAAAAGCAGGTATCTGGGAATTGTTGATAGGGCATGCAGAAATAATCAGTTCTACTGTGTTAGGAAAAAGTAATTAATAATAACAATCTTCTTTTGTGGGACCTAGAAAGATGGCTCAGTAGTTAGGAGCATTTGTTGCTCTTGCAGAAGACCTAGATTCAGGTCCCAGAATTAACATGATGTCTCACTACCACCTCTAGTTTCAGGGAACTCAATGCCTTCTCTGTCAGCACCAGGCATACCTGTGGCGGACATATATACATGTCAGCAAAACACTCACATATATAAAATAAAATATTTTAATATTTAAAAATGAATCTTTTTTTTAAAAAAATCTGGCAGCCATGTGAATAAACACAAAAGCCTTCAAGTATAATAACTATCTTATGAGAAAATACTTATTAGCTAAGCACAATAGAAAAAAAATCTGGGGAAATTAGTATTGAATGGGAAAAGAATATTCATACAGAATGCACAGTTTTTGAATAAGCACAAGTAAGACCTGAAGTAAGCTGGGCTTCCCACACTGTTCACAACAGTGAAGGTGTCATGCTTTCAATTGGAACCCCTGGGAAGCCTTTTCTTCATAAATATTAAAGTAGAAGCAATGCTGAAACAGTTATGGCCACATTGAAACACTAATGGTTTTCCCGTTGCAGTACTGGAGTCAGAGAGCCAATGGTCAGACCTCATCCTTCCAACAGATGGGATCTAGCTGCTACACCGTTGTTATCTGGCTCATTGCAGAATTATATTTTCTCCAGAGCTTCCACTGCCACCTTCTTAGAGAATAAATGTTCCTGAAATCCCAGACTCACCCAGGAGCCATCATACAATTTAGGATAAATAAACTAATCTTCAGGGAAAGGAAGCACGTGGTTAATTTTTTTTTTTTCTCTTTTGTTCCTGGTTGTGTTGACTTTGGAATTAAATGAGAAAGCAAGTTGAGATCTCTAGCTAGAATCTTGCACCTTAAGGTCAGAGTATGGAAAGAAGAGAGGGGAGGGAAGGGGAGGGGAGGAGGAGGGAAGGGGAGAGAGAGAGAGAGAGAGAGAGAGAGAGAGAGAGAGAGAGAGAGAGAGAGAGAGAGAGAGAGAGAGAGAGAGCCTCCACCCTAGACAATCTCAAGTAAAGTCAGAAGTCAAGGACTGGATTCCAGTCTGCACCAACTTGAGGTCTCAGAGCCGGAGCATGCCACAAGTAAAACAGCGTGTGAACACATACTCCCATTAGTTCCCGAGAGCTGCCAGGAGGAACCTTCCCCTGCTCCGAGTACAGGCTAATTTAAGTCTTACAAAGAGAAACGGCCTTAGGCATGTGAGAACGTTCTGGAATGCTTGGAAGACCAGATAGGGGAGCTGGCTAAAGACTAGCAGAAGGGCGGGGATTAATTAGAACCGGTGTGGTTACCATCATAACACGCAGCACTATCACTCTGGTAATAAAACATTCCGGGGAGGAAGTCAAGAAGGGAAGGAAAAAGCAGAGAAGTCCCCCCCCACCCCCCACCTCTTCACAAGGAAGCAGTTCGTCTCCTTGCAGAACGACAACCCTCAGGATACAGCAGTTGTCTTCAAATCTGTGACCATAAAAAATCATTATCTCTGTGAAATACAGCAATTTGGGAGATAATCAAACGGTGACCAGGGGGCAGAGCTGCCAATCTGAAGGATTACGCTCCCTCGCCCGCCTGCTCCTGACCTTCCTGGGAGCCAGCTGTCTGTGCACGAAGAGGCCCCTTCCACTCGGGGCACCTTCATTAGACTGCCTTCCTTCGTGTACCAGCCATTTGCATAACACCCCGGCTTTCTTAATTAGCACTTCATTTCTCCCTTGACTTATTTTGTGGCTGAGCTCACTGTCTGCTGCCTTCTGATTTTCTCTTTTTCAGAAATGTAGAGAGGATTAGAAGAAGTGGGCAGGGAGGAAAGGGAGAGGGAAGGAAGAGGACTTCCAAATTAAGGCCTTAGTGATTAGCCTTTTACTACCTTCAGGTTGTGCAAGCATTTTTCCTGAGACTGTTTTAGGAAAGATTTATTCGTGACCGTTCTAATTCTGCAATATGCCAATACAAGGCCATTTGTTTCCCAGGTTCTCTCCTATGGGTTATCGCTTACCAATAGTTGATCGGTCTTTGGTTTTAGATTTTCAAACCTCACATTGGCTCAGTAAGAGAAAGAGAGAGCCTGCTGAGCAAGCCTCATGTTGTGGTGGAGGGTTGACTGGTAGTCTTTTCTTGGAAGACCATTTGGCTTTGATTTCTTTCTCAAATATTTTTAACAAGTGCAGGGTGATGAACACAATCAATATGACATTGTAATTCCACAGTATAGACAATTTGTTTGTTTTTACCTTTTTAATTTTATTTTTTGGAGAACTTCATTCCTGAACACTGCATCTGTATCTCTCCTGTCCATACAGATCAGTAATTATTTCTTGAGTATATTATAGTATCCCTTGCATTTTTATTACTTTACACATTTTAAGCATATAGAGCATCTTTCCTTTTGCACAATACTTAAGGTGTTGCCTTTCATCTATATGTCTAATAATCCCAAGCTCATCAAAAGTGTAACATTGGGCAGAGTACACCTAGAAAGTCAAAGGACAATTTAGATGTTCACGAAGCTTACTCTCCAGCTGAGAGGAAATAATATTGTTCAAGCAGAATGAACAACCAGTAACTAGCCAATCAGAGCCTCACAGCTAGCAAACCAGAGCCAAACATAAAGTTTATTAATTTGGTTGCTAAAAGAATCTTGACAATTTGGAGGCAAGTGATACTTTTTTTTGCTTTCGTAATCCCATAGAAACTTAATCTGCTTTTTTACATTACAAAGTGTACACATTCAGATAAATAAAAAGAAATAAAATGGAAAGCTAGTTCAAGAAAGGAAACAGTTGGACATCAAACATTCCTTAAAGAGGTGATACTTGAAAGAAAATTTATATCTCTAAGAAAAGATTCATTCACATTCATAACTATAAAACTTGTAAGTTGCATGTGAAAAATGTACTTTCCTTCATGTACCAGTATATACTTATATTTATAAAAAATATTTCTGAATGTAATACTATGCAAATGCTAGCTCCTATGTGATTGATGCATTACTTTTGATAAGTAATCATATATGCATACATACTATATAAACAGTTCATAACTTGATTTACACCTCCAAATACATTTCTTTTTTTTCATTTGCTTTTACTCACTTTTCATTTTCAGAAGAAATCTAATTGTTTTTTTCTCTGGGGATTTTTTTCCTTCTTTCTATAAACATGCTGAGTTACATAATCTCTACCATTAAAATATGGTCATAAAAAACCAACACAGGGCAAAGGACAGACCAAGAAGTCACATCGTCGATGATAGATATTACTCATGAGCAATAGGAGGAAGGGAAATAGTACGAGAAGCAACATTTGAAATGTTAAGGTTTGAAATATCTGCCCATGATGTTATTTTAGCATAGGTGGTTGCACTGAACGGATGTGGGTCCATGTCCCTAGTGATACTTCTGTGAGCACAAAGTGTCTGCAGGTGTATGCCTCCAGGTAGGTCACTGAAAGACAATGCAAATGAAGACAATTTCCCCAGTAGCAGCCACCATAGAAATTAACAAGCAGAAACCTGGTAGACACTAGCATCACTCTCTATAGCAAGATAAGTTTCAGGGCAGTTTTGAATTTGCCCTCCATTAATTCCTGGATTACTTCTTTCTCAGATATATGCCACCAAGTCATAAGCACAGAAACTAAATATGAGAAGTCCTTAATTACCCATGCATAGACTATGCAGGTTATATTTTACCAGGACTTATTTAATACTCCACACGGCTGATCTTTGCCACCCACTTGCTTGTTTTTGCTGCATTACCCTCTATGACAGTGGGTCAGCACCTTGGCAAGTCATTTAAATGCAAGAAAGCTGAAAGTAAGTTCATTCTTCCTTTTCCATAAAAGCTTTATGCCGCATATTTATTTAAAAATAGTCAGTTGTCACAAATCTTGTTTTCAGTTATTACTACTTATACACAAATTCATTCTGAGTAATATCTAAGAAGGGGTATTTGAAAAAATGGAGAATGAAAATACTTTATCCAATGAGTCAAGCAATTTCACATTCATGTAACTCGGTTAGTTATCTTCAGGATCCTGAGAAGTACAGAATAAAAGTCCTTATTCTACAGATAAGGAGAATAAGATATATGCATATTGAATAATTTACCGAGTATAACAACTGGAACATAAGAAAGCCTTTACTTTACATCATGTCTCTGACACTGATGGAATCTTGATCGTAAGTCACTTGATTTTTCCCGAAATAAGATGTTTGTATATGCATTATGCATATGAAAAGTTTCAATAATTGTAAAAATGAAAGACATATACAAAAAGGAAGCATTCGCGGTGCGGCAGAGCTCCATTTCCTGAAATAAAATAGCTTGCAGATGTATATTATACAAAGTATATGATAAAATTACTCAAACTAAACTATATAGAACTACATAGAACTTAATGATACACCAAATTTGTGAGTCAGGGTGCCTTCTAACCCACTCAAGGCAAGAAGGGCGAGTAAGAAGGTCCCCCAAATAGGCTTTTCTATATGTTCCCTGATAATATATGTGTTCACTGGTAATAAAATGGAAACATGAAAGCCTACAATACTGGTGCAGTGGAATGTCCTGCTACAGGGCAGTTCAGTCACCAGATGTTCACAATAGAAGACTTAGGGAAGACAATTAATACAGTACTCTTCCTGCAGGGCAGTATTGATCAAAGGGGAAACACACAAACATGCTTCATCATTCAAATGCTAATGAATCCATAAACCTTGTTATTTCTTATCTATCCTTGAGTTTCCACAGAAGTTTTTGGTGACATACTAAATTTTTGTTAGTAATGTTTACATTCTGTACAGGAATTTTCTGTTATTGGACAGGAAATCATTAATAAAGAAAAAGGAAATATGTGGATCTAATCCCAAAGCATATATTATTTGTGGCCGGAGGAATTTTTGTCAATTTCTCTCCCTCTCATCTCTCTCTCTCTCTCTCTCTCTCTCTCTCTCTCTCTCTCTCTCTCTCTTCTCCTTGAAGTATACCTTGAATCAAACAAGGGCTATTACTGGGTAAAGCAACCAAAGACGTTTGCTAAGTGAAATGACAGAAACATTCATCTGGGAAGTTTTGAAATTATCCGAAGACATACATGATTAAATTGTTTTATATTTCACACGGGCCCCAAGCAAGAAGAGTTGCCTGGGTTGTCTGTGTAGTGGTGAAGTATACTTTCTGTTGGATAGCCGCATCCTTCTTGGCTGTTTGCATGATGCCTTCTGCCTCTTCTTTTATTGCTTTCCTTAATTTGCTTTCAGGAGATAGAACATTCCACAGTGCAAGCCTAGCACACCTGGAGTGAGAAGGTTCTAGTTAAAGCATGACTGGTGGGGCTTAAGAGATGCCTCAGCGGTAACTGCCCTCAGAGGGGACCCAAATTCAGTTCTCCCAGCACCATGTCAGAGGATTCTTAACCACCTGTAATTCCGCCTCTTGGGACTCCTTTAGGCAACTCCAGAGCCTACATTCGTGTGCATATACTCACACACGGATACTCACAAACACATTTTGGAAATTAAAAATAACATCTTTTGTGGCTGGTGAGAAGGTCCACCAGTTTAGAACATTTCTTCCTCTTGAAGAAGACTCAGACTTGATTCTTAGCAATCAAGTCTTAGCATTAGTTACTAATGGCTCATTACCATTAGTAACTCCATTTCCAGGGGTTAGGATGTCTTTTTATGAAGTGGTACACATACACACACAGGCAAAATATTAATACCTAAAATAAGATGAATAAATCTAATTAATAAAAACTTTAAAAAAGAAAGTCTGACGGTTACAAATTTACACCATGACCTTGGTAAGTTAATTATACTGCTTAATTCTGGATCCATCAACTTAAGACAATATAATAATTATTGTTAGGTGTGTGATTCATTTGTGTAACTCCATCAGCATTAATGAAGAATGACTTTTGCTCCATGTAAAATGAATTTATAGTTATGCTAAAGGGTTAAGTGCCATAACTTCTACAGAATCCATAATAAATCCTAGCGCCCAGTAGATGTTGAGGAAATCCATTGCCAGTCAATGCTAGAAATATATAATCTTGGGATATTTGCAAAATAATTTCAATTCAGGATAAACTATGTATTTTGACAATCATTCTTGCAGTTTTTTGTTCTATGTAGCTGAGATTATGCTGTCTGGATGTTTACAGCTTCTATAATTATTTGTTGTATGATTAATATTTCCATACATCACTACAAAGTCTTTATAGTCATCATGATGATTAGTGATATGAGTAAATTTGTCTGTGCTTAAGGTTGCTAATATGGCTGTCTCAATATGGTTTCTGGGGGTGGAAATGAGAACATACCATGAAGACATTAAAATGTGAATGACTAGAATGAGTCAGTGAGGTTTGCCCTCATTAATGCGAATAGGAAACACCAAACCCGCAGACTCTGAAGAGACCAAACACAAAAAAAGAACAAGCTCTCTCCTTATGCTAGATTTTTGTCTTTCCCTACAGTCAGACTTTAGTGTTCCTAGTCCTTTTGGCCTTTGGATTTTGGAATTTAGACCATCACTTTGCTCCAAGACCCTGTGCCTCATCTCGTTCTCAGACCTTTGAACTTAAGATGGATTAACTTAGCTTTCTGCTATTCCTCCAGTGTGAAGGCAATGGACTATGGAACCTCTATAATTATGCGACTCTATTCACATAATAAGTGGGAATGTTTTAAATATCCATGTGAACACCGATCTGTCATCTGTCTCCCTATTTCCCATTGGTTATGCTTCTTTGTAGAGCTCTAATGTAATTATGATTTCTAGAGCAGTATACTATCAAATTTGGGAATATTAAACAATGTGCTTAATTTAATTAGGATTTTGTCATTTTACGCACTATATCATCTGCATTGTGTGTAGTTTATTTAGCTCTCTCAATATGGTTTCTGGGGATAGAAATGAGAATATACCATGAAGACATTAAAATGTGAATGACTAGAATGAGTTAGTGAGGTTTGCCCTCATTAATGCAAATAGGAAACACCAAACCCGCAGACTCTGAAGAGACCAAACACAAAAAAAGAACAAGCTCTCTCCTTATACTAGATTTTTGTCTTTCCCTACAGTGAGACCTCCTCTGCAGTTCTCCTATATTTTCCAAATTTAAAGTTTAAAAAGTAGTAGATAGAGAATTCCATGATACCTCTATACAGCAAGGATTTTTTTCTTAGGGCAGATCTACAGGCCATCCCTCAACAGGTCAATTGCTGGAAGTTTTACATGCATCAAGGAGGATCTGGAGAGAGGGTTGAGACATTTGTAAATTTGAAAGTTAGGCATAGTCCTGAAGTTCCCTAGACGGATAAGAAAATCTTACTTAAATGACCCTACATTTTTGTTACTTTAATTCTGAAATGTAAAATAAGATTCTTCAGCAGGTGTAGATTCTGATGCAAATGAGTTGATTATGTACATACATGTAGTATATATGTGCTTATATATACATACATGAGTCTAGCTAAATATACATACATACAGAGAATATATATGGGAACCTTGGTACACATACACACATGCACATAATAGCCAAAACAAAGAGCTGCTGGATTGCATGCAGAGAATGTAAGTCAACCTCTCTGGGCACCCTACCTCTTTTCCCTTACAGAGGGTATCTTATTTCCAAATACAAATTGAAATGAAGGGAAAGGACACAGTTCTGGGTCTACACACCAAATACCCTAAATGACATGTCTTCTAACTTTTATTTAAAGCTACTTCTTGGTAATACCTCACTAGTGCCTCAGACTTGGTAATCTGAGTAGGTGTTTAGACCACATTCAGGGTTCTGGAATGCAGGACAACTCTTTTCTTGGATTTTGTGTAGATTATCATTTGAATATGAAATGTCCCTTACAGGCTTATGTGTTGAATGCTTGATCCCTGTCTGGGGATGCTCTTTGGGGAAGTGTCAGAAGGTTAGCAGCTGGGGAACAGCTGGAAGAAAAGGTTGGTCACTGAGTAAACACTTTGCATGGCTCTATGTGGTCCTCATTTTCTTCCTCCCATTCCTCTTTTTGTTCATCAGGAGGGATAGCCTCTCCCACATCCTCATGCCTCCAAGTGTGTTTGCCTCACCCTGAGCGTACAGTCAAGAGAGCTGAAGACTACAGACTGAAGCCTCTGAAACCTTCCCTTTAGTGGCTCGACGCTGAGACTGTAAAAGTGACAATGCACTGAAACCATTCAGCACACTCCACTCTCATTTATATAAGCTTATGTACATTTTAAGGGACACAGAGTCTGTCTTTCTAATTCCTTCTCACTTGATTCACTACAGACTCTCCGGGTACCAGTGTTCAGCCAGGGTTGGTATTTTTTGGTTGTGATGAGAAGCCATGGGAACTTCCACTTTCCAGCCAGCCGTTGCTGCTCGCACAGCCATCTCTTCCTGGCCCTGGGGTTTCAACGAAGTTACCATACACCTGGAGTAGGGCTGGATTTCTATGTTCCTTCATTTGAGTTGTATAGAACATTCTGGTTTTATGTCAGTCCCCCGTGATTCTGGCTTGCTACTACACACCTTGGGAAGAGTGTTTCCAGATACCTCCCTCTCAAATGAATTGTTTCCTGAGTTTCCACTCTCACACAGATAGTAGTGCATGGGGATGCACAAAGTGGAGAAGAAAGCAAAGAGATGAGTATTTAAGATGTACACAGATATTCTCAGCGGGAAGACAGACTAACGAAGCAGGTAGGTGCTATGGCAGGAATGAGGGACATAGGCCAAGTCAAGTGAACCTACATGAGGGAAAGGGTTATGATTATTTTTTTATTGATAGGCAGTATACTTCTGGTTTTCATAAGCCCTAAATTTACAGGATCTGTGGTCTGGTATATGGCTCATGACTAGAAAATATGACAAATGCTGGCTCTCACACAGGCAATTCCCTCACAGGCCCCTACTTGAAAAAAATTTTAAAGACCTTCGCTCTTCAATTCTGGGTACCTTTATGTTGAATCTTTCCAGCCCATAGGAATTGCAAACATTTTCTCTTTTTTCATAGTTGGTCCAGGTGCTTGTCTATGGGACTTCTTTAAAAGGAGACCCCTTTGGAGGCTCTTGAGTGGTACATCCTGCCTCCACTGGGTAGTGCCGTGGTTTCTGAGTCATTCCTACTGTGTAGATTCTCCTCCCCCTTGTTTACTAGAGTGATTGTTTTTGCTATGGATTGTCTGCGTAACATGAACTGGAGTAACCACTTCGTTTTCAGCCAAAGACCTCAGGTTGAGCAAGAACCATGGGCCCAGAAGTAGAATCACAGGGTTTTATTTACTACAGTCTTCAGTCTATTCATCCGTTTTTATTGGCATTGAAACAACATTTGGGCAAGATTATATTGCAGATCTTTCCTGTAATATGGCTCCTTAAAGGCTCAAATTAAAAAGCTTCCATTAATGTCATGAATATAAATGAATGCTAGATGTAGTGGCATTGATTTCACACTTAAAGGGAGGAAATGGAGTGGTAGGTAAAGAAAGGAGGATATTTCTCAGGATACTTAGCATTTAATGTAACAGCAAAAGAATTATTCAGTTACATGTTCTGTTAAACTCTAGTAATATGAAAAACTGTCAGTGACACAGAGTGAAAAGAGAGAAAATGAACTGAAGCCAATTCCAAGCATATGAAAAAAAGTGTTTTCCAAATATGGGAGGGTTTTGTGTGTGTGATGTTTTTCACTGAACAGAAATGGGGTTTAAGACTAATTTAAAGATATGTATACTTTAGTAAGTTGCATGGATGTCCTTTGGAATGTTTTTTAAATTTCACCCCTCCTAAACAATGCAGCTTCCTTTGTGCTTTGGCGCGCAGCTCTGGCCTGTAGGAAGACGCTGCGAGTAGACTGGTTGACTTACTGGCCTTCATCTCAACATATCACTCATGCGTTTGGGTTTGTAGTTCATCCATACCTTCTTACAGATTTACTGCAAGCACAATCTAGAACAATGAGGTCAAGTCATTTTGAGTGAATTGGCTTTTTATAAAACAGTGAGGCAGTTTTGCTTTGGCGATTCGCAATCATTATTCATCTCAGAAGAAATTCTGATTGTCAAACCAAACCAGAGCAGAAGTTACAAAGCGAAGATAAAACCAACCATGGGCATTACCCGGCGATTTCCTGAATACAAATGATCCTGCAAGATACACTGTTGTACTAAAGCTACTTTTATCCAAATTCATCAAGTGTTCATTTTAATAACTTTCATTGCCTTACTTCCACCATTTACATTTAAATGCAAATCTTATTTTGTGATTCTACTAAAGATCTTATATAGAACCAAGGAAAATTACTATACAAATGCCATTACCTAGAAGTTTGAAATCCTGAGACTACAGACGGGTTAATTAATTACATTATCTGTAGCATTACCCTGGCTACATTCTGCCTGGAAGGCATATGGATCCACTCAGCTGCTGAATTCGAAAGAGCTGTGTCCTTTACACGCAGAAGAAAAATCATCAACCTAACCATCTCCCACCCCCACCGCTACCCCCACCTCCTGCCCACCCCCTGCTCCCACCCCTACTGTAAGCACTGGAAGACTGTTTCTTTTTTATCTTATTATTGTATTCCTGGTTTAAAAAAAAATAATCAAAAGGATCGATATTAAGTAACAAAATACTTCATACCATCATGAAAGCTGAGTGGCATGTAGCATTCTAATTAGAACCTCTACCATGCTTCTGTTGTATTCTGGACAAAATGATGCTCAGGCTTAAAGAATCTGTGATAAAGGACAGCTAATATCTGCCTATCAGGAAATCTTATCAGAGTATGTTCGAAAACAGTTAAACGAAAATGTGCAATGAGAAAGTACTCTAATATTTGATTTATTAAGGAAGTATTAGTGATATGTAAACCATTTTATGCAGTCTAAATTAATTACACAATTGTTCAGCTTGTTTTCTGCTTTTATTGCATTTCTCTCCCTTCTCCCTACCCAAGTTTTTTCTTTTTTTTTTCCTCTATGGTTTTAGTCCTTTTAATTATCCCTCTATTTTTATTTAAAGAACATTGCACAACTGAAACATGAATATTGTGGAATAATGAAGAACAGCAGCAACAAAAGACTCCTGGTACTGGTAAGATGGCTCAGCCAAAAATATGGCTGCCACCAAGCTTGCCAATCTGAATTTGATTTCTTGAGCCCTGAGCTGCAAGGAGAGTACACCTCTGTCCTCTGACCTCCATACATGCATCACTGCATGCAATGTCACATAAAACAGATATGCACAAATGCACAAAGATATAGATAAATAAATAGCAAGAGGCAAAGAGAATTAACACCGACCTGTATATTGATACAGACTGGGGCTGGAGAGAGGGCTCTACAGTTAAAGACACTTGCACTTGCTACTTTTGCAGAAGACTACAGTTCAGTTCCCAGCACCCACACAGCAGCTTGGTATGTAGCTGCAGTTCCTAGTGATCTGATACCTTCTTTTGTTCTCAGTGAGCCCAAGCCATGCATGTGGTACATATGCACCCATATACACATACATATGCACATATTCATACCCATAAAATAAAAATAAATAAAATGTTTAAAAATAGGTTAAAACTGTTATATCAAAATATATAGCAAATACACTTCCACATGATTGTCAAATGTATGGGACAGGTGTTCCAAGTTCCCTGGTGGCTAAAGATAATTGGCAGCATTTTAGCAACTTCTGAGAAAGAGCAAACTTCTTAGTGTAAAATTGGGATGGATGACATTAGTGAGTTCACTGACCAGGCGATGCTGTGATCAGTGGCAGACAGTGTTCCCACAGTATCAGATCAAGGGCAAGATGTAGTTTCTAATTAGGAAGTGGTAGAGATTTGTTTGACATGGGGATGATAGAAACATTGGAAAACTCTAAAATCTGAATCTTGCAAATGATACGATAAGGATCTTGCTCTTCCACATTCTCTGTATAAAATGGATGTGTAGTATGTAGAGAGATGACTCAGTGGTTAGTAGCACTGTAAAGCCTTTACAGATCTTGCAGAAGGCCCGAGTTCGGGTCCCAGCACCCACATCTAATGGTTCACAGCCTATAGTTCATGTGCTGGTGGCACCTGACTCCCTCTTCTGGACTGCGTGAGTACCTGCACACAATGCACTCACGTACACACACAGAGAGACACACACAACTTGTAAAATGATGTGTTTGTATATTTATTACCAATTCTATTTTAGTTGCTATAGAGTTTAAATACTTGCTTCTTCAACTGGGTAATCTTCTAAAATATACTTCCCCTTTAATGATGATATCAGATATTATCAGATATCGCTCCTTTAGGAGTTCAATGTCTTATTTTGGTTTTGATTGAATTGTGGGTATTCAAAGCCAGGGCTTTGTACTTGCCAAACATTTAGTCTGCCACTAAGAAACTCAATACTTGATTCAAATGTTCAAATGTTACTTTATTTTCCATCTTCCAGATATTTTATATTTTCTCCAGTTAACATTTAACTACTCTTTTTTAGCAGCTAAATTTTTATCAGAATGATTATAATCTTAATAGATAGACTTGTATAATTGTTTTATATTAAGATGTTTATACATTTAAGTTTTATTTCTACTAAGAATTTGCTATCATTGATTTTTTTCTAAAAATGTTGGGTATATGAAATGAAAATGCTATAATTATTTCCAACAAGCAATCCTGTATTATTCCCTAAAACTTTAAGCTATTATTTTGTCCCTATTCCACAGTATGTTAATCACTACCATCTAACTAACTACTCAGTCACAAATACTCTCAATTCTAAGTATGTCTTAACCATGACCAATATCACCCATCACTTTAATACTTTGTATCAAAATGATACTCATGCCTGTACACGCATGTATGCACATTCACAGATGAAGACAAACACACAGAAATTTTGCTTGCTCTACCTACTTGGATTAACATGATCAATTGAGTACACATACCACAAATAGGATAATCAGAAATCAAAATTCTGTTTAGCATAGACAGAGGGTATAAATCTAACATTCACACCTTTGTTGGGAAATAGAGTTTATCCTTAAAAATAAGGTCATGCCATATTGTTTTCACTTTACAATTTAGGTTTAACTTTAAACCAGTCACCAAAATCCATTGTCTTATCATTTTGCATATGGAATTTTTGAAACAATATTTTGGTGTTCACAGAGAATCTCTGTTATATAACACATTCATGACTGACAAGTGACTGTGAATTGGAAATGACAAGCTCTCCTAATGTCAGGGAAGTCAGATACCTCTGGAGCCTCATTTTGCTCGTAAGAGGTCAGAAACAGGATATAACCCTTACTTTCCAAAATTTAGGTTAAGATAATACACACTAATGAGCAGATTGTATGTAGTCAGGACACTTAGCTTTTC
The DNA here is from genome assembly GCF_950005125.1 of Chionomys nivalis. Lineage (NCBI taxonomy): Eukaryota > Metazoa > Chordata > Mammalia > Rodentia > Cricetidae > Chionomys > Chionomys nivalis. The sequence goes on along the minus strand of NC_080104.1, from coordinate 18,338,325 downwards.
TCCAAACTGGTTATTTGACAGTAATTGGGTTGTTCTGAGACCCCAAAACACTTGCATTATTTTATTGCATCTATGGGTTCTATTATAGTCACATGACTTCACCCTGAAATCACATACTGGAGACTTAGATTTTGATATGGTTTTAGAACCAAGAGCCAAAATTCTTCACAAATGGAAATTTCAAAGATAGAAATTTTTGGTTATTTTGGCAATACTTCAATGCTTTAAAGAAACAAAAATTATCAAGGGGGGGGGGCTTCTATTTATGTTTCAGGCTCCCAGCAAAAAGGAGAAGAGAAAGTGTCTGAGGTGCTGGGGTAGGCTAACTGAACAGAGCAGGAATGTTGTTAGGAAACAGTGTTGTGAACATTGCAAACATTGTAAACATTACTAACAATATCAGTAAGCAACATTGTCTGAACTCCTGGACTGACTGTGACCCATCATTTCATTGCCTCTTAGGGAACCTTCTCAAGCCTGCTGTTTATAAAATGAGAAAATGGCTTGATGAAAGTGTGACCCGTCATTTTGAAAGTATTTTGAACTCTTCAAAGTCACCAGGTAGCAATTATTGAGCGCCCACTGTGTGCTTAGCACTATGCAAATACAGGTGTCAGGTTAACAAATCATAAGCCTTCTGGCTGCAAAATAATTTTTTAAAACCCTCCACTCCATCAATAATCCATGCCACATAGTTGAGAAAGGTTTAAATTCTATTGCTTTTGCTTTTACAGATAATTTATGAAAAAAATGAAATATTAACTAGGAATGTGGTAGAATAGCTTTCTATTTCACTAGCAGATGACAAATGAAGCGGCATAGGCACACATTTGAATAAGGAATTATCAATCAACCTCAAACTTGACCCACAGCTGTCATCCCTACAAATTAATGTTTACCATTTTTAAATATGTGCAGGACATCTGGAAGCAAGCACAGGCTGTGGCTTGCTAGAAATGGTATATCAAAAGCTAATTATAGCAGCGGCAAGCCTGGGTGTCATTTTGTGATGGTAAATTATAGACGGGAGCTCTGTCACCACAAACTGTTATTCATAACTAAATCATAATGCTTTTAAGTTTTAATTAATCTGCTTAGCTTTAGTTGCAAGGGGGAAGCGTGCTTAACTGTTCAGCCACTGTCATTCTCCTGGGCTACCCTGGAACTACATCTGGACACCTGAGGGAGTAAGACCACATTATCAGTCTGACATTGCCTCTATTAAAGAGAAGTTCTTTTAATATGTCAGAGTCTGACTAGTTCCTTCTATTTCATTATCAGAAAAACCAATTAATTTTCCATAAGGGCACCAAATTAATTACAAAATACTATGGAAATCTGAGCCGTCCCTTCTTCCCCCACCATTATGGAAATACCAAGCCCCTTGGCAGTACAGTCCTTCGGTGGGAACAGGTTTTTCTCCATAGTTAACATTTTATTTGTGATGTTGGGGAGAACCTGGAAAACTTAGACTTTCATTGTGCCTCTGCATGAATTATTTCCTCCCGTTGTTTAGCCATGCCTCTCCCTTTCTTCTGAACTATCCTTATTACCTGAAGATTAATTAGGAAAAGGAGAATTTCCGTATAGAATTTCCCCATTAATCTGACTTGGGTATTCTGCCTACCTATTCCATAACCCTTCATCGAGGGATACACATACATTCACTACCTGACTGCAATCGAAAATCATGCTCTGGATTCATTCTAAGAATTTAGTACTTTTTTCAATATAAAAATCTTGTTTTATTTAACAGCAAAGCAAATTTTAATTCATTAGGCTTTGTCTCAAAACAAGTTTTTAAAAGATAGTTTTAAACAGAAATCAAGTGTCTTTAAGAATCTCCTTATAAAAAAATCAAAGCATCTTCAACAAGTGTTATAGGTAAACAGGATAGCTAAATGTAGGAGAAGAAATTATATCTCTCATCCTGTGCAAAACTAAATACTACATAAAGGATCTCAACATGAAATCTGATAGGCTCCCAATGACTAGCAAATATCTTCACAGAAATTTTCTTTTCTCTGGTTAATCTTTATAAAATAAGGATGATTCAGTAGAAGTGGGGCATCTTGGGTTAATCTACTATTTCTTCATTAAAAGGTAACTTTTCCACACTCTCAGTTAGTTGTTTCTGTCATCTCGGCACAGGCTAGAGCTATCTGGAAAGAGGAAACATCAGCTGAGGAACCGCCTCCATTAGCCTGACTTTTGGTGAATCTGTGGAGCACTTTCTTAATTTATGATTGATGTGGGAGGGCCTAGCCCACTGTGGGGAGGTAGCCCTGGCCTAGATAATGAAGGAAGCCAAGGTGAGCAAGGCGGTAAGTACAGGCACTTCCATGGCCTTTGCTTCAGTTCCTGCTCTCAGTTCCGTTTGTGAACTGTTAGTTGAAAGATGCAACTGATCCTTTTCTCCCCCAACTTGTTTTTGGCTGTGATACTTATCACAGCATCGTACAGCAAATAGAACATGGTCTTTGCAAAACAGCAAACCACCATCGAAATCCTCCTGGAGACAAAGCTCACTCTCCTGTTTCTCTGAAGCACCCAGCACGTTGCCATGAGCAGGGACATTGACCACATTTTTGGTCTTTCATAGCTTCCTGCCTGGCGTCGGAGGTCAATTTATTGCTTGCCTAAGTCCACACTAACAGAAATACGAAGTTCAATAATTTTCCTGTCATTCTTCTCACGATTTACTAAATGTATCTTGTAGATGGGCTTTTGCTTCAAGTGCTATAACTTGTCCAGCAATGGATGACAATTCCAAGGTTGGCTCTCCTGGAAACCTTTTTGAAAATAACAACTAAATCTAAAGGTTCAAGAACACGTGAGTCAAGTCTGTGTGTTGTTCTTCCCTAGAACCTGAGTTGCTGCTTTAAATAAAAGTCTTCAGAAGTAGATGGTTGTATCTCCTAAGGCCTCTTCCGGTCCTCAAGGGGAATTTCACCATAGATTCGTGCACTTCACATATCAGATATGAAGCCACTTATGTTGTATTTGCTTTCCAAAAAAAATTATAAGATTTAGAAAACAGAAGCTGTGCCCATATTTAACATCAGTTCAAACACAGGATGCTAAAATTTTAATTTATCTCTGTTTGGTACGTAATTTTCTCTACTTTAAAATGCTATTAGGAATTATGCAGAAGCCTTGAAGCAGCAAGTACACCTTGAAGCCTTGAAACATAGTCATTGAAATCATATTAAAGGGATTATGCAAAATGTAACAGGATGTCATACCTCATTTCTTTTAAGGAAACTGAGGCACAGAGGAGCTCATAACTTGGCAAAAGCCAATTTTTTAAAGGAGGGATTCATTTTTTTTTGTTTTGATCAACTGAGGTTTTCTACTGAAATCAAGTTTCTTCTAAAACTTGTTTCTAGGTGTGACATGCTGCCTTCTGTAATCATGACATTCTGAGCTCTTTTAGACATTTATTTCCCCTCATTAAAAGCCAGTTTTTTTCATCTCAGACATAAAACAAAAATAAATTTTAAGACGGGAAATCATCTCTGACTTGCTTTCTCCTGTATAAAACGGGCAAATGCTGGCAGGATACCTGCTAAAATGCTGCTTGTCTCTGCACCTGCTGCATAGCCAGCAACAGTGGACAAGTCAAAACAGTGGTGCATAAATAATAAAAAAACCTTTGGGGACATTAGGTTTCTATTCTCTTTACATAAACAAGTTGAAGTGTTTTAGGGAGGTTGTTCACATTTCAAATAATAATGTCATAGACTGGCCAGATACTAAGGGCTACAGATAGCAAGAAAAGAATTGTGAAAAGTGGTACCCACCTTTGTTGAATTACATAAATAGTATAACTCAGAGTGTATTTATTTGCTGTGCTAGGCTTGAACTCAGGACCTCTCGCAAAATAGACAAGCACTGTGCTGCTGAGATATTCCCCCACTCATTTTTTTTTTTTATCTTAAGACAGAGTCTTATTTGATTCTCTATGTTTGCTTGGGTCTTGTGAACTTCCTGCCTCTGCCTCTTGAGTGGCTGGGATTAGCCACTGTATCAAGCTGAAAGCTTCCTTTCTTTCTTTCTTCCTTTCTTCTTTCCTTCCTTCCTTCCTTCCTTCCTTCCTTCCTTCCTTCCTTCCTTCCTTTCCTTTCCTTTCCTTTTTATTTTATCTGTGTTTGGGATAAATCCCAGGGTTTCATGCATGCTGACAAGCACTCTACGCACTGAGCTACATTCTTTTGAAAGTAGGCTTTGTTGATATATTGTTTCACCATAATCTTTTTCATGCACTGTTTCCTATGGGCCTGCACTATCCAAATCACTTAAATTTGTTACTGTCACAATAGCTCAGTCTATACAAATCAGACCCATTCGATAGGAGGCATCTGGTAACCGAGGTGAAACACTCTACATGAAATCACACAGACAGCACGAAAAAGCAGAATATTCTTATTCATGAGCAGTAATGAAAATTACACTAGCAGACCCAGATTGTCTTGGTAGATAAGTTATGATGGTGTATAAATAAGGTTTATAAATAAGATACATATTAAAAGAAACCCAACAGTTTCTGGTTACTAGAGGAATAATAATTTATTAACTTTTGCTCTATTTCCCTTTTTACCCTCCCTATTGCTTTGGCTGTCCCTCCAAATATTTTACATCCTTCTTCTGTACTTTCCCTAACTGACGTGTACCTCTTTGAAGGTTCTGATTCCTAAATAAGATAAACAGTGCCAAAAACCTCACACAGGCAAGTGGAAGATAATGTTTATTTGTAACCAGTTTTTCTCTGTCGTACCTGTCAACTCTCAAAAAACTACAGGAGGTATATTATTAATTATGAATGCTGCCAGGCAGTAGTAGCATGTGCTTTTAATCCTAGCACTCAGGAAGCAGAGTTAGGCTGATCTTTATGAGTCTGAGGTCAGCCTGGTCTACAAAGTGAGTTCCAGGACAGGCTCCAAAGCTACAGAGAAACCCTGTCTCAAAAAAACAAAAAGAAGAAGAAGGAGAAGGAGAAGGAGATGAAGAGGAAGAAGAAGAAGAAGAAGAAGAAGAAGAAGAAGAAGAAGAAGAAGAAGGAGGAGGAGGAGGAGGAGGAGGAGGAGGAGGAGGAGGAGGAGGAGGAGGAGGAGGAGGAGGAAGAGGAGGAGGAGGAGGAGGGGGAGCAGGAGGAGGAGGGGGAGGAGGAGGAGGAGGGGGAGGAGGAGGAGGAGGAAGAAGAAGAAGAAGAAGAAGAAGAAGAAGAAGAAGAAGAAGAAGAAGAAGAAGAAGAAGAAGAAGAAGAAGAAGAGGTTAATTATGAATGCCCAGCCTTAGCGTAGGATAGTCCCACCAAAATTAATTCATATCCTTTAATCTATGTTCTTTTACGTGGCTCAGTTTCCTTTACTCTGTACTGCTCATCTGCTTCCTCTGCACATGCCTGGTGACTCTGCCTTTCTTCCTCTCCAAGTCCCTTCTGTCCCCAGAAGTCCCAGCTCACCTCTTTTTGGCTAGTTAATGACCATTCAAATATTTGTTAAACAAATCACAGTGGCACATCTTCTCACAGTGTAAAGGAATATTCCACAGCATTTACTATCTGTCTTAAATGTTTTTTTTAGATTCATTCTCTTGCTGTGCAGTCACATTCAGAAAGGCATAGCTTTACTCTGGATTTTAATAGCACAGAATTATCCGTGTGTATATTACACACTCTTATCACCCTTATTATGTCTTATTTCCCTGTCTTGTGTCAATGCTCAGATGTACACATGCTTTAGTTGGCTATCCAGGTGGACACTAATAGAACCTGCTAGACAGAAGTTGATCTATATGAGTCACTGCAGGATTCTAGGCATAGAATGCTTTAGTAAGTCACATCCTTCTTTATCCTTGATTTTTTTCTTAATACTATTTAAATACTTAAAAATCAAATCTGCTTCTTCCTTTTTAGTGGAGATTCTTTTTAATTGGTCTCAGACTCATTTACCATTGCTTCTGAATCAGCTCTTTAATGCAATTGTCAAAAGTGTGCATTTCATTTGCTTGTGGACTGCTTGTTCAAGGAAATAATCTTTTGTAAAAGAAAAATTACCACTTCCTGCCTCTTATTCATCCATCTACGTTTGGTTAATTAAAGCATTCATTATTTCTCAGCACAGTTTTGCTACTTCTCTGGAGTTTTTAAGTGCATTTTACCCTTACATTGTGAGTCTCCTATGTGTTCCTTTTATATTGCTTATAGGTATAAAATATTTTCAGTGCCTTATTGGTCCTTCTATAGAGTAAAAATTATTCATACTTGACAATAATTTTGGTGTACTTTTAAAGACTCTTTGGCATGTTTGTATGTATGCACACCCATGTATGTACTTTTGTGTATATATCTATACATCTGCACGCACATGTTGGGAACAGAGAACTTGTGAAAGTCGGAGTACAATGTGGGTCTTTCCTTCTACTTTGTTTGAGATAGGGTTTCTCTGTAGCATAAACTATACTCACTCCTCTGAGTGACTCTTGAATTCTCCTTTCCACCTCACACCTTCTGAGAGAGACATTCTGGGATGACCAACATGTGCATTATGAATTTAATTTTTACACTGCTTTTAAGGAACTGATCTCAGGTCATGAAGCTTGTATGACAAATATTTTGCCCTCCAAAATGTCTCCCTAGCCTCTGTTTTTTTTTATTTAAAGTAATTTTGTGGATATAACATATTTTATGACAATAAATATACCTTAAATAATTTTAATACTATAAAATTCCATTATGTTGTCCATCATATTTCAATACTCTCCAATTGCTAAATATTTAAAATGATCACACATATATCATGAATGTAGAATAATAATATGAAATTTTCAGTGTGAAATGCTTTATTCTAATCCTAATAATCCCTTCAAGACAATTCCAGCTGAGGGCGGTTGCACATGACCATAATTTTAGCTTTTCAAGAGGCTACAGTTGAAGGCCTTCAAGTCAAGGGCAAGCTGGACAACACAGTGAGACTCCACAAAAACCCCAAAAGGCCCCAGTTCCATTTAAGTGGGTAACATGTCTTCCATGAGGCCAACTTTTTTTTTTATTCTTTTTTAATTAAAATTTCCAAATGCTCCCCGTTTCCCATTTCCCTCCCCCTCCTCCCACATATTGCCCCTCCCCCCACTCCCCTCCCCCATCCCCACTCCTCTTCTCCTCCCCCCAGTCCATTCCCCCTCCCTCTCGATACTGAAGAGCAGTTCAAATTCCCTGCCCTACAGGAAGACCAAGGTCCTCCCACTTCCATCCAGGCCCAGGAAGGTGAGCATCCAAACAGGCTAAGCTCCCACAAAGCCAGTTCATGTATTAGGATCGAAACCTAGTGCCATTGTCCTTGGCTTCTCATCAGCCTTCATTGTCCGCCATGTTCAGAGAGTCCAGTTTCAACCCATGCTTATTCAGTCCCAGTCCAGCTGGCCTTGGAGAGCTCCCAATAGATCAGTTCCACTGTCACAGTGGGTGGGTGCACGCCTCGTGGTCCTGATTTCCTTGCTCATGTTCTTCCTCCTTCTGCTCCTCATTTGGACCTTAAGAGCTCAGACCGTTGCTCCAAATTGGGTCTCTGTCTCTCTCTCGATCTATCGCCAGATGAAAGTTCCTGTGTGAGGCCAACTTTTTAATTTACTGATAGAAAGGTGTCTCAATTTGTATTCTTATAGTCCTGATCTAATTTATGTGTTATTTTATGCCTGTTCTATAGCCTTTAATTATGTCTTATTAGTTATTTTATGTCATCCATTCATGTCCTTTATCCTAAGTACATGTATTCTTGTTAAAGAATTCCTAACAAAGGTCTTACCTCATCACCGTCAGTCCTAGAGAAGGGTTGGTCTTGCGTCAGTGTTCTAATGAGCCTAATCCCACCAACAAATATTTTAAGTGTTAACTATATTACATTTATTTTTGGTGAACATTTAATTTGAAAAGATTACTTACAGAGATTTTGGGTTGTTTTGTTTTTAAAAACATTCCTGCTTCATGCCTTGACTATCTCCATGATAGTCTTTGTGAGGAACCTGATTTTCTCCGTAGTTTATTTCCCTAATAATGGTTCAAGTCTTACTCCTAACATATGTGCCAGGATGATATCAACTCAAGGCCCAACTTCTTCCACATCTGAGATTTCTTCATCACTGTAGATTGGACGCTTTTCTGACTCACATATTCACCTTAGAAATATTGTAATTATACTATAATCTCAAGAAATAAAACATATTTTAAAAAACAGTAAGGTAAAAGACCTCCTAATATAAACAATAGGGTACATCCACATTAAGTTTCTCACTACAGCACATTCAATCAGGTAAAGGCAGAGAGTTGTTAGAAATTATTTCATACTGGGAAGTCATCAGACATGCTAACGCTAACTTTCTTATCTAACACATAAGACATTGTCCTTTAAAGATCGTTTTTTATTGTTATTTTACTAATTGTATCCATATTTATTTATGGATTGACTTTGCCATTTTTAAGAATCTTGCCAAGCAACAGAATGCTGTAAAGAGCAACATAAATTATACTTTCACCCAGAGTAGCGGCTAACCACTTATATCCTAATGCCACAATGTCCAATGCATGAGTCGAGAAAGTACCGACTTCGACTCCCCTTAGTCTAAGATTTTTGAACTCACAATATGATTAATTAATTCCTTTTCAGGATTAAGTGTTGCTTTAAACTGCTAGGTGAAATAATCAGTTGCCTGCTTTGCTCGCACCATTTGTCAGGCAAGCATTTCCTGGGCTAGGAAAACTTCATTAACCCTTGTTCTGTTTCTTCTGTGGCTTAGCTCCCAAGTAGACTGCAGGTTCCTAAATTCAAAGGTATTTTCTTGGTATAATTCAACACAGTATCTAGTGGGGATGTCTACGCTGGCCCTCAATAGGACATCCTGTTTCAGGACTGGCAACTCTATGAAGGAGACTTGTGTTCTCTTTCTAACAATTCCTAGTAAAATCTGATGGGGAAAACCTAGAGGAATCCTTCAGGATCCCAGGCTTTCTTTCTAGATTAATTCTCTGGGACATTCAAAGGTGTGTCCAGAAGCCCTTGTTTGTTGTGTCCCCACCTTCTCTTCCCATGTCCCATGAGAAGCAAGTGTGGTGACTAAGATAGTTCCCTCTGGTGTCTGGACTAGATGGAGGAAAAGAAGGGGGGAAATAAAGTAACTAGACTTTAATTTCAAGAATTAAAAAAATACATTTAACAATAAGAAAAAAATGTGTGTGTGAGAACTAACAGTTCCCGCAACGTAAGCTGTAAAGGTTGGAGCTACTCTGAAATCAGTTCTAACAGAAAATCCTGTCTGTCTGTAAAATGACTTTACCAAGCCTCACTGTGACTCTCCTAGTGACTGGCCTTTACTAAGTGATATGCCAGCATGAGCTACCTTGGTTTTCTCCCCTTGTTGCAAAGCAAAATAGAGAGACTCTCTTTTCAGGCAGCTTTCAATTTGCTGATCAAGTTACTAAATCATCACGAACCAAGCTAAACTCTCAGCCAAATTTGTCAAGAAATACTGCCACTTCGTACTGAATCTGAAATCATTCTTCAGCTCAGTAGACAATGGCTTTCTCGGAATATTGGCCCCACCCAATCAACTCTCTGAGGGCCTAAAGTGGTAGCTGATGGCATCTACTTCTCCACCCACCTCTGTCTGACCTCTTTTGTTTGGTGGGAGGGGTCACAGGCTGTTTGTCCTTTTCTCATTAGGATTCAGTTCTTTCTGGACCTTGAGATTTCAGTCCAGTGCTCCAGTGTGGGTCTCTGTCTCTGTCTCCTTTCATCGCATGATGAAGGTTAATATTCAGAAGGATGCTTATATGTTTTTCTTTGGCTTCACCTTTTTATTTAGCTTCTCTAGGATCACGAATTATAGGCTCAATGTCCTTTATTTATGGCTAGAAACCAAATATGAGTGAGTACATCCCATGTTCCTCTTTTTGGGTCTGGCTTACCTCACTCAAAATAGTGTTTTCTATTTCTGTCCATTTGTATGCAAAATTCAAGAAGTCATTGTTTTTTACTGCTGAGTAGTACTCTAATATGTATATACTCCATACTTTCTTCATCCATTCTTCCATTGAAGGACATCTATGTTGTAATAGGAGCGGCGGGGCTGCTTCCCACCGCCACCCGGCTAGCTTTACCCGAAATAATTACATGGAAACTGTATTCTTTTAAACACTGCTTGGCCCTTTAGCTCTAGCCCCTACTGGCTAATTCTCATATCCCGATCAACCCATCTCGAATAATCTGTGTAGCACCAGTCTTATTGGGAAAGATTCAGCATGTCTGACCTGGCGGCTGGCTGCATCATGTCTGCCTCTGAGAGGAGCTGCCCTGCATCTGAGCTCACTTCCTCCCAGCATTCTGTTCTGTTTACTCCGCCTATCTAAATTCTGCCCTATCAGATGGGCCAAGGCAGTTTCTTTATTAGCCAATGACCTTCCTCCATCACATCTAGATTGTTTTCAGGTCCAGATCAGGAGCAGAAGGAGAGAGAGCAAGGAACTCAGGACCATGAGGGGTGTACCCACACACTGAGACAATGGGGATGTTCTATCGGGAACTCACCAAGGCCAGCTGGCCCGGGTATGAAAAAGCATGGGATAAAACCGGACTCGCTGAACATAGGAGACAATGAGGACTACTGAGAACTCAAGAACAATGGCAATGAGTTTTTGATCCTACTGCACGTACTGGCTTTGTGGGAGCCTAGGCAGTTTGGATGCTCACCTTACTAGACCTGGATGGAGGTGGGTGGTCCTTGGACTTCCCACAGGGCAGGGAACCCTGATTGCTCTTTGGGCTGATGAGGGAGGGGGACTTGATCCGGGAAGCGGGAGGGAAAAGGGAGGCAGTGGCGGGGAGGAGGCAGAAATCTTAAATAAATAAATAAATAAATAAATAAATAAATAAATAAATAAATAAATAAATAAAGGATTCAGTTCTTTCCTTCATTTTCTTTCTGGCAGAGGGTAGAGTTCCTTTCTGAGCCAATGCGGGTTCTCAGATACGCCATGGCGGGAGGGGACAAAGTGAAAAACTACCCTTAAAATCAAATGAAATTTCAATTGAATGACCTGAAGAGGCAGTTTTAAGGAACGAATGATGAGGTTCTGAGTGGAGGTTGAGAAATGCAATCACCATGGAAGGTTTAAAATAAATAGTGCAATGAACCTTCGTCCTTCTCGTCCCATGCCTCCACCCCCTCCCCTGGATAAATACACAAATCTACACGGGTGCACACCATTTGAGAGGGTAATTATCCAAACTGTCTAGAACAAACAAAACAAGTGCAAATGTTATGTCCACGTTTAATGAAGACTTTGGAGCGGTGCAGCGAAGTGAAACCCATTCTGCTCGGGTCATGCTTTCTCATCCCCTGACCCCTCATGCATGCAGCCAATAAGAGGCTTCATTTGTAATTCAGAGTCTCCATGCCTGGGATTTAATAACAAAACTGGCACCTGTCACTTTTTTCTACATATTAGTAGCACTCTCTTGCTTTAACCACCCAAAACAGCTCTTCTAGAGAAAATACAAAGCTACCTTCCAGGAATATTTATTCTTTGGGTTTACAGTGACGCTTCCAGAAGTCCTGGGGTGTGCACTGCTAGCTGAATGGAAAAATCATGTACCAAGAAGTTTTTGGGGTGGCATAACTTCCATTGTTTTTCTATTTTAACTGTATTGTCCTATTCATAATGATATGACTTATTTGCTTTCGTATGTATAAGCATCCACCTTTCTTTGATGTACGTAGAACTTCCAAGTGGGAGCATCAGAGAGTCTTTTCATGGCTATGTATGCTCCTCTACTTCATTATTTAAAGAGTGCACAGAGTAATGTTTACCTAAAATTGTTTTTGACATTTTGCATCTGGTGAAGACAGTAAGTAGCAATTAACAAGAAATCTAAGTATGTAATATAAGTAAGAAAACAGGCAAATTGAAACCTATTCTGATATTAAGCCTGGAAACCGTGTGTAAGCAGCTTCAGGAAATTCGGGCTGAAGAAGAACTTGAACCAGGGAATTTAGAGACAGCCAAGCAGTGAGACCTTGTTTGGGGGAAAGAAAAGAAAAAGAAATAAAAATATGTTCTGGAGTTTCACTAATCCAGGCTTAGCTATAAATTTCTGAAGTAGAATAGTTGTGGACAATTCAGAAAAGGCAAATTATGCATATTTATGATAATAAAGTTATTGAAGAGGCTAGAAAGATTATTCAGTGATTAAAAACACTTGCTGCACTTATAAACCAGAGAAGAAACATTTGAAGAAGATATGTTAAAAAAAAAAAAAGGAAAGATAACCCACATTCACACACTGCAACTATTCTTAATAAGTGGTGTTATCCAAAATGACCCATAGATTCAATGCAATCTCCACTGAAATGCCAGCAGGGTTCTTCGCGGAAACATGGGGAATACACGAATATTTTAAAGTGAATGTGGAACTACAAAGGTCCCCAGCCAGAAAGTCTAATACTATTCTTCTACTAAAGCAATATAGCAATGCATATTTCTAATGACATATTTCTATACCTGCAGATCAGTGCTTCTCTCAGGCCTCATCATTAAAGCAGCTTCTTTCAGTAGATGGGAACCAACAAATAGACCCAGAGCTGGATGATGTGCAGAGTGAGTTCTTGCAGCACTCAGCCCTACAAGGATGTTTCATCCAACTCCTGCCCTCGGGTGGGTCCAAGGGTCTATATGAGAGGGAAGGTGGCAAGTTTGTAAGAGCAACAGGTCATGGGTGCCTCCAGAGAAGCAGTATCTTCCAGACACAATGGAACTGGTGCATATATAAACTTGCAGAACTGTGGCCGCATATGCAAGGCCCACACAGGTTCAGAACAGATGGGGTCCCAGCTCTGAGAAGGGGAGGTGAACAGGGGCTGTCACTTCTCTCCAAGAAGCTATCTGCAACTGATACTTGTTTGAAAGGAAAAATCAGTTTCGCCAAAAGAGTCTTACTAGGTAAACTAACCACACTTCAAGGAAGAACCCTATGTTTATGAGTATATAGCCAGCATAAAACAAACTCTGGTATTTTCATAGACTTTTTGTCTCATTTTTCTTTATTTGAACAATTTTTTCCATTTGTTTTTCACTTTCTGTGTGTGTATTTATTGTTTTGTTTTTGTTTGTTTTAAAGAGATAAAGAAAAATTAGCTAAAGTTAGGTGGGTCTGAAGGTTGAGGGATGCTGCGAGAAATTGGTGGAGGCAAAAACATAATTAAAATATTATATGAAATAATTTTTCTATAAGAAAGAGAAAAACAACAACAACAAAATACCCAATCCGTCTGAGCAATCCAGCAGAGAAAAGATACGGAATTATCAGAACACCAACAGAAAAACTTAATACAAAACTGAAATAATGAACCACACGATACTACTAAAAAAAAAAAAAAGGCACCACACACTCCATTCGAACCTAAGAGAGAACCGACAGATTAATCCCCATAGATCATAGCCAGCTGATACATCACATAGGTATTAACAGTGTAATTAAGGAGAAAACAAACAGATAAACAGCAATGTCTTTAGCAAATGATCCCTAGATCCCTGCTTGGCACCATCAACGAAAATCAATCCCAATTTTATCAAAGACCGAAATTCCTGAAAATATTGCAATAGAATAATACATAGGGGTAGATATTTTAGAAAATTTATATGCAATCTAAAGATTATACTATAAAAGCTCTCTCTCTCACACACACACACACACAAATAGACATAGAGGATATGTCATTACTAAAAAGTTTCTGCAATGGGAAAGAAACCAATTAGCAGACGAAGAGACATCTTGTAGAATGGCAGAAAAATACTTGAAAACTATTCATCCAACAAGGTGTTAATAGCCATAATATATATACATATATATATATGTACATATATGATGACTAAATGAAAGAGTAGCTAATATAAAATGGACAAAAAATCTATATTAGTATTTTAAAAGAAAACACATTAAAAATGGTATCATCAAAAATCAAGGGAATGTAACTCAAAACCCCAATGAGTTATCATTGCATCCAATTCAGTGCAGTCACAATCCCAGAGAAGATAGACAATGAGGACCCTAAGAGAGACATACATGGAAATCCAGAGTAAATTGGGAGCATGGTGACCATGGGAGAGGGCAGAAGCGTAAGGAAGAGAAAAGGAGGGGAGCAGAGAAAAATGTATAGCTCAATAAAATCAATAAAAAAATTTCAAAAAAGCATTCTAGACAGAACAAAAAACCAGACAAAATGCTTTGTTATTCTGGGGATTTAATTTTATTTTCAAAAAGCAGCTTATGAAATAAAGAATGGATAATCATATTTATGTTTTGGCCAAAAATTAGAATTAATAATGTCTCATCTTTTTATATGAATAGTTAAACTATTTATGTTTTCATTTGTTTTAGTCAAAACTAGAATTATTAGTAATGTCTCCTCTCTCTTTTTTAATACTGTGTATTTTATAATAGTTAAGCTAGATTGAAAGGAATTGGTTCAGTCTGAGACTGGTATAACACTCTGTTTTCTGCTTCATACTATACTGAAACAAAAGAAAAGAGCATAGAGTAAGTTCATAAAGATTGTTTTGCTATATAAATATTCCAGAACATCTCTTTCCAGTCTTTTAGAAGACAATAATAATTGTGTTGGGATTTTTATATCAAAGTAGCAGAGTAAGTAACTAGGAAAATACAACTCATACCTTGAGGTGTTCTGCCTTCCATATTTCACATATAAAAGATTGTGGTTTTTCAATGAATACCTCCCTACATTTTTGATATCTGCATAAATTTATTTTGTTTGGAAAAAAAGCTTCAAGTGGCCTTTCAATGAGAGAGAAGACAGCCTCCTCAAATATATAAGATGTGCTCTTAAAATTTCATGACAGTATTCAGTCCTGCTGTACATCTGACATAATACATATTATACACTATATATATTGTACACTATATATTTATATATAGTGTATATATATCTTTTTAAATAAATGGCCCAAATATAAACATTCTGTTAGCTTTTTAAAAATTCAGTCTTTGTCTTTGATCTTGTACATGGCTCAATTTTGTTGAGATATATCCAAAATTTAGATAAGAGAGTAGAGACAACATGTAAAGTCTTTCTTCCTTCAGGATTTCTGAGCTAAATATAAATATTATTTTAATCTTCAGAAATAATATTATTTCTTTCAGCTTAATTATATTGGATGCTTAAAGAAAATATTTGGATCTGTATTGTTTTGTTTTCATACATTATAAAACCACCAAATAAAGTTCAATTAGAGACAGTTTCTTGGGTTTAAAACAAGAGTACAGAAATTATTTCAGGAACCCTCCTTACTTCTTGTTCAGCACATATCACGAAAGATAACTAAGAGAGGACTGACAGTATCAATTTCATACAGATTTTGACTTTTGTAAATGATCTAATGTGTAGATGTCATGGGATTGAAATACAGATGAAAACCGAAAGAAAGCTGGGAGAAATCATCTGACAATGTGGAAATCAGGAAAGAACATTATTAGCAAGACATTTTAAAAAGCTCATCAAAGATTTAAGTAAATGAGGGTGAACTGTTTGAAGGAAGAACTAACAAGTATCTGTATGAGAACCTATTTTATAGTGGAAGAGACACTGGAAATGCTTCATGCTTGGGGAAGGAGACGCATGGAGCAGAAGAACCCTCCCAACTGTCCAAGCCATCATTTGAGAAGATATATTTAAATCACGGGGAAACCTGCCTTCTTTCCTTCCACAGCTTTACACAATGAATACGTTGTAGCCCACTGTTCCATCTCTAAGATAAAGCATTGAGATTGATTACTTTCAGGAAAGAACAGCAGACATATATCATGGGGAATATTTCACCTCAAGGAAAAAAGAAAATTTACCAAGAAGGCAGGTTACTCCCACGCTTCTCCCAATGATATATTCTGTTCTCCCAAATTATCATTGCAAAGTAAACTCTTAAATAAAAATTATCACCTATGAATCTACAATGGGAGATGCACAGCACAACATAAACATCAACAAAAAGATGAAGATGAATTCCTGGATATTTAAGGTTCACTAATGCTGCTGAATCAACAGGTGACTAGTGCCGATTACCAAATTAAAAAGGGAAATCATGCTTGTTATTGCAGAAAGAATGAATGCTTACTATCCATTAAAATGGCAGCCAGGGACCAGAGAGATGAATTACAGGCTAGGAGCAATCACTGACTTTGTAGAGGATGTGTTTTCAGTTCCCAGCACCTAAAAAGGGCAACTCACAATTACCTATGACTCCAACTCCAGGAGATCTGATACCTTCTTCTGGCCTCCACAAGCCACCAGCCTTCATAAGCACACACTCCCTCTCCCCACAATTTTAAATGAATGTTTTTTTAAAACACAACCAGTTTTCTTAATATTAAATAAAGTGTCCTCAAAATTATAACAATATTGAATTGATGAATAGTCACACTTCTAATTGATAACACTGAGTGCTAGCAGACAACAAAACAACATTCTCTAAGTCAGCAGTTCTCAACCTGTGGGTCAGAGCACTTTAGGAATTGAATGAACCTTTCCAGGGGTTGCCTAAGACCATCGCATACCAGATATGTAATTTATGATCCAAAACAGTAGCCCAATTGCAGTTATGAAGTAGTAATGAAATAATTTTATGGTGGGGATAAAAACAACATGAGAAATGATATTAAGGGGCCACAGCATTATGAAAGTTGAGAATCACTGCTCCAAAATGAAAAGCAGAACTATTTTAAACCTATAGTCTTATATCCAGTTAATAGCATTCAAGTACGTGAACAAAACATTCACTGTTTATTGAAACTTTTATTTTTTTTAAGAAAAGAATACCAAAATTATATTCTGATAAAACAAATGTTATATAAAGCTTATAGTTAGGTGTGAACATTAATGTATAATGTAAACAAATAATTAGAATTTAAAATCTCAAATTATTTTAACAGGAAATTGAGAAGACGAGAAAAATGAAGCCAGGCCAAACTTTCTGTCATCATCACAGAAGCTAAGCACACTAGAAATGAATGAGGACAAGATCAAGTTTATGTGCGGTTGCTAAAATTTGAGTTGATATCAATACATATAATTAAATCAATCTAATAGAACAAGGAAAGGAGGCAGAGAAAAAGAAAAGGAGAGGCAGAAACAAAAATTAAACGGCAAATAAATGAGTAAGCACACAGGCAAGACAGTTCACCTGCTAACGTGCTAGACAAGAAAGCACAGAGACCTAAGTTCAGAGCCCCAGAGTAGCTTGATAACTGCTGTAAAAAGGCACACAGCTGGAATTCTCTCAATGAAAGGCTGAGGCAGGGGGATTTCTAGGGAGGGCCAGCCAGCCAGTATAATATGGAGATCCAGTTTCAGTCAGAAAGCCTGTGTTAAAAAGAAATAAGCCAATTTTATCCCATGCTTTTTCAGTCCCAGTCCAGCTGGCCTTGGTGAGCTCCCAATTGATCAGCCCCACTGACTCAATAGGTGGGTGCACCCCTCGCGGTCCTGACTTCCTTGCTCATGTTCTCCCTCCTTCTGTTTCTCATTTGGACCACAGGGCAGGGAACTATGACAGCTCTTTGGACTGGAGAGGGGGGGAGAGGAGTGGGGGGGAGGGGGAGAGAAATGGGAGGTTGGGAGGAGGAGGAAAGTTTTTTCAATAAAAAAAAAATGAAAGAAGCCAAATGAATATGGTGAGGGTTCATGAGGACCTACAGCCCCATAACTCATATAAAAGCAGATTCTATAGCTTGTATTTGTAATTCCTATGCCAAAATAGGAGACAGAGATGGAAACTTCTAGAGGTTCTGAAAACAGCTGACTTGAAGTATACAGTGGAGAACAATAAGAGGACCTGCCTCAAGCAAGGTACAAAGCATGAATTCACACTCAGGGATGTCCTCTGATTGCCACACATGTGCAATGGTGCATATATGTCTGTACTCAAACATGTGCACATGTGTGCATGTATGTGTGCACACACACACACAATTCAAAGATTTAAAAAGAAATCAAGTGGAGACTGAAGAACATAGCCAGTGTCCAACTCCTGGTCTCTACATGCATGCACATACACACACAAGTACACATATATGATAAATAAATAAACAAGTAAAATTTAAATACCTCAAAGACATCAAACCCTAAGTGAATGAATAATTACACAGTGCTTGAGATTATTAAATTCCCTATTAAAAAAGTATTAGATCTAGGACTAAAAATGTTTCATACACGACAAGCAGAAAACACAAGTAAAACAAACATAATACAATTAAGAAATAAGGAAGAAAAAATAAGCAGAATTAGAACACAAGTGAGTAATATAAACTATAACTTTATACAAGACTAGGCTTAATATCTAACTCTATACCATTCCCATCAAAAAAGGAAAGAAAAAGCAGCTAATAGGAGAGCAGCAATACATATAAACAGTCTAAGACTACACAAGATTAACTGCAAGATTAAGCACAAGATGACCAAGATGACCAACTTTGCTTGTAGCCAAGATTATACAAAATTAAAGTAAGATATTACTGGTATTTGTCACCTAATAAGTATGGAAATTTACATAGAAATGAAAAAAATAAGCTAAGTAAATGATCGTCAAATAAGAAATAACTCACAGTATGCCTATACCGTAAAAAACAAATAGTGTCCTGCTTTGAAAACAAATGTGATGACAAGACTGAAAGTCTAATGAATTCATAGATCTTAGAGAAGAACCTACAACTGCCTCTTCTCTAAACCAACATAATCCCTAAGTACTTTCTAAACATTTGTCCTTTTAGCCACAGATAAGTGTCTTCCTTAACTGTCATCAAGAAAACTTCTTTTTACAACAGAAGGAAACCATTACAGAAAAACACAACTGCTGTGGTAGCCCACTTGTTTGTCCCTGGCTGCTCAGCCCCCAAATAATCATACAGAAACTGTATTAATAAAATCACTGCTTGGCTCATTAGCTCTAGCTTCTTACTGGCTAACACTTATATCTTAATTTAACCTATTTCTATTAATCTATGCATCACCACATGACTCTGGCTTACCTGCTAAAGTTTCAGTGTCTGTCTCCGGCAGGGCTACATGGTTTTTCTATTACTCTGCCTCCTTTCTCCCAGCATTCAGTTTAGTTTTCCCTGCCTACCTAAGTTCTATTCTATCAACAGGCTATAGCAGTTTCTTTATTCATCAATGGTAAACACAGCATATAGAGGAGAATCCCACATCACACAAACAAGCAAAATACAGTGTTCTGGAGCGTAGACCGAATGAATCCATCTACAAAACAGCTCCTGCAACTAAAGATCAGTGATCATTGCATAAGAGGAGGTGGAGCCAGAGGATCAGGAAGTGAGACTGTGTCTTCTAGTAAAGTCAGAAGGTACACCCATAAAGTCTCACCAACATGGCTGCATAAACAAGAATGGCAAAAATTGATGTGTTAATGTGGGCTGTGAAAAGTCCAGTAGGCCTCTGCCCTACACAAAGAACTAGACTCTGTCACTGTTAAAAGTTAAAAAGAAAGGTACTTCCTGCCAGTCAAAAAAGGGCAAATGAAATTAAATATTAAATATTATTATCTCAAATAAAAGAATAAAGCTATGAGTGCATTTGTCAGTAAAGTTGGTAATACTATCTTAATACAAGCTTACAAATTTGAATCAAAACATCTTTTCTTCTCTCAACAAACTCATACATATATGTACACAGCAAGAAAACAATACTGGCTGGACAGTGATGGCACATACCTTTAATCCCAACACTCAGAAGACAGAGGCAGGGCAGATCTCTGTGAGTTCAAGGCCAGAATGGTCTACAGTACAAGGTCCAGGACAGGCTTCAAAGCTATACAGAAAACAAACAAAAACAAAAGAACAAAAAGAAAAGAAAGAAACAAAACCGTTACTGAAACCCTTTCTATTTTTCTCATTCTTTTTTCCTGAGTTTGTGTCCCCAAGTCTAAAGATCTTGAGAAGTGATTAATACCTTAACACTGGCTATAACAAAACATTGTTCAAATATGATATATTTTATTATATTCTTCTGTGAAATGTCCTTTTCTCTTAGTTCTCCACCAACTTAGTTTTCCCTACTTCAAAACCTGTGTACTGAGGTAGATAGTAGTATGATTCCTTGTGACTTTTTCAGACATCTCCTACTGTTATTGTAGTCTCCCCCTCCTCCTTAATTAGACCCCCTGTTTTTCCTATTTTCCCCTTCAGACCATTTTAGCTTGCTATTCCTCTCTATCACTCCCCATATCCTGAAATGCTCTCTTTTAGTTTCTTGGTTTCTTTAGCAATGCAACAACAATTAATGAAAACAAAGGCCATGTATTTGAAAGATAGCAAGGTGGGGTATAAGAGAAGGTCTGGAGGCAGGAAAGTGACAGGGCAAATGGTGTAATTATATCATAATTCCCCAAAATCAAAGAAATGTTTTCTTTAATCTTGTATAGTTGATTTCTTTGTTTCCAATCATTTGGAAAAATAAATGTATAAAGCATACTGTCATTCAACAATTCATTGCTGGCTCTTTGGTATGCAGTTATTGGGTCTGTGGAAAATACACAGTTTTACTGATAAAGGCACAGAGTTCTTAATTTGTAGCACTAGGGGCATCTAAAGCCATGGAGAATGCAAGTGAAAAATCAGGAAATAACAGCGTAGAATGCATACCTTTGTCTAGGTCCTAAGGCTCTAATACTGTGTTGAAGCTACATGATCTTATATTTATACACTATTTGGGTTTAAAGTTGGTATATTATAATGAATAATTTAATAAAGCTACAGCCTAAATGCAAAGAGGAAAAAATAAAACGTAATTACAACCTTGTGAAATGCCTTCCACAACAGCAAGAAGTCTTAAGGGCAAGTGGATTTAATAGATTCAATGACGAGCATATCATCATAATTCAAATTTGATTTTCTCTCTTCTGCTTTTCCAACCTCAAAAATATTGCTTATTGTTTCATTAAGTATTATAAATGCTGAATTCTAATGGTAAAATAATATTGTACATTGGAGTTTAGCATTCATTTTTATTCCTCATCTTTGCACACAAGTTCATACTTTTCTCCAAATGAAGATTCTTTATTATCTAGTGATGACTTTAGAAAGTAGCCCTCAAAACAAAAAATATAAATTTAATAATACTATATAATAATTATTTAGCATGTTCATGCAACTGGGCAGCTGGGTAATTTTGTTAAATACGGAGTTCAACCCTGTTTGTTTCAACCAAGGTTGAAAATCTTATAAAAGTGTGCATGTAGCCATTCCTTTCTTAATAAATGGAATTAAATTTCTTGCCTATTGAGAGCAATATTTAATAAATATGTCATGGTTGGAAAAACTACAGTTGGCACTATAAGGGCTTACTTTAAAATAGTGGGTTGGGATAGAACTTCAAGATTAACAACAACAATGAAAAACGCTTCACAGAAGTATACTGAAGAAATTCTTTAAAGTCAAAGTAACCCCAAAAATACAGAATTATAGGATATGACTACTCATAAATTACTTCGTCATATAATTGAAGAAATTTTTGGAAAGTAGATTTCCTTCTAAAGAATATAGGTCTCAATTTTTTTCCCAGTGGTGTCTAACGGCTGGAAATTAGAATCTTCACTTTGCTATCTCCTTTGTTTTAATTTCTCAAGATTCAGACACATTCTGCAATTGTACATTTTTCCTACAGATCATCAGCATACCCAGACCAGTTATCCGTGGTCAGATGTGCTTATTCAAAAATGCATTTCTATATTTGACATTTTGCTCCTATTTTAGGTCCACACTGATGGGAAATAAAGTTCAGACAACTGAAGGACAGTCTTTTTTAATTGAAAAGAGCCACTGGAATTTCTAAATGGGTTAGGCAGAGCATCTGACAGAGGATCTACCGAGTCCTACATCTTCGTGGGCACACACCACATACACATGTGGGGTAGATGGGAGGTGGCTGGCCAACAAGAGCTCCCACCTTCCTTGTGGGCCTTGTGAGCCTGCAGTGTCTCTTTGAGGTGAGTATGTGCTTAAAATATTGTACTTAGCACTTGAGTACTTAAAATTTGGGCAAAGAACTGTTATTTTAATTTAAAAATTGTTTTCCCCCCAACATATCTGCTAAATGAGAATACACAACAGTAACAAACTCAATGATTATTAATGTGGGTATCCTCCATCTATTCTGGTTATTCACAGTATTTTTTATCATCTTCATGGGTGGCTTCCAACCTTCCTAATCATGCAGTCCTTAAATACAGTCCTCATGTGGTAACCCCTAACCATAAAATTATGTTCATTGCTACTGTAAATATGCTACTGTTATGTATCATCATGTAAATATCTGTGTTCTCTTATGGCCTCGGGCAACTGCTGTGAAAGGGTCAGTTGACTCCCTAAGGTGCCAGGACCTATGGGTTGTGAACCTCTAATCTAGATGGAGAAGATGAGAATGGACACCCACAAAGACTTTATTCAATATTCTAATTATTTTCTCCTAAACCAGACAGAGATGATGACTTCAACTCTCTTTCCTGGAAACAGGGCAAGTGCAACTTTGAGGAAGAGGCCTGATATAATAGATGAAAGAGGAAGGAAGCTATGAAGTAAAAACATACCATAAATTGCTAGTTATAGTTTTCAGGGCTTTAAAGATCTCATCTCACTGATTTCTGTCTTTTATTAATGGCTATTAATAAATTATCCCTAAAATCTGTTGTCAATTTACCTACTTTAAACTGCTGTTAGCTTCTATATTTTTCTAGTTGTCCTTTAGATTATTTAATCATAAAGATCAAGAAATTCAGGTGAAGATTCTCTTCTTGGTTGCTCTAGCTCTAACATGGCAGACTTTCATTTGATAATACCATGTGCACAAAGGAAAATACTTAGTGAACCAAGCACTATGCTGCCTGCTAAACAGCAATGTCTGTTTGCTGAGACATATTCTTATCATGTAACTCTGGCTGGCCAGGAATTCACTGTGTAGACCAGGCTAACTTCAAACTCAGAAATCCACCTACTTCTTCCTCTGGAATACTGGGATTAAAGATGTGCACCACCGTATCTGGCACACAAGTTATATATATTCTTGAACATCTCTGTCTAAATGTGCTATTCACGTTGAGTCTCTAACTCATCAAATAATCCTTTTTTTTAAAACTCTTAATACATATAAATAGTGTCCCTTGGGATATTAATGATATTGAGAGAGACATGAAATAGTAGAATCAGTGGAAATGATGAAGTGATAACAGATCCAAATTTATCCTTGGCCACTGATACAACATTGTGTGTATCTTGCTATTTAAGAGTGTGTTCTGTGGATTCATGAAGGTGAGGTCTTCCCTCATGTATTCTTTGACTGACAAAACTCTTTTGGAAATATAATAAATACAATATTATTTTGTTATTTTAAATTAAAATACAAAGTAATGTTTCCTTATTCCATTTTCATACAAAATTCTTTTTAAGTTGATCCTCTGCCCTCATTTTGTGACACACGGAATGTGTACTCTTTGACGCCACTAATCCCCTTTCCAATTTAATGTCACAAGGTTCTACTACCCTCCCCACCCCTCTTTCTTATACTTCTTTTTCATGGGCCCCCTTTCTAGTTTCATTATTTCTATCCACAGCTACTATCAAATATATAAACACATGTGAAAACAAGATCCTATGATCTACATATTAGGGAGAGAGCATGTGGTGTTTGTGTTTCTAAGTCTGGATATCTACTTTTGTATGGTATTTTTAAGTTCTATTAATTTTTCTGCAAATGTCAGAACTAATTTTTCTCTGCATTTGAATTAAATTCAATTTTGTATATGTAGCATATTTTCATTACCGCAGCTAGGCTGATTTCATTTCCTTGGTATTGTCAGTTCTGAGCAGTGTTTCTCAACCTGGCAAACCAGAGCGCCTATGACACCACGCCCCATATACAGAGCTACTGAATCTGATTTGTGGCTGTGGGATATAGAAATGAGACACTACGTTTAAGAACCAGCGTACTGACAGAAGTTGATGCTAGCCTTCTTATGGGATGAGTAATTTGGGTAGCAGATACTGAGGGTTGTCATTTGGAAGCTGTAACTGTTTCATGTGTACCAACTTACCTTTCAGGGTAGCTCTGCAATTAACAGCATTGTACAATGAAGAAAATGGAGACAGAGAAACACTTTCTACCAGGGACTCCTAGAGGTACGCTGAGTTGGGACTCAGCCTTTCCCATTTAGCCCACATCTATTCATCTCTCTTACCCCCTGACATGAAGAACCACTCTCTCCCAGAATCCCACAGTCCTCACAATTTCCAGTGAGCCAGAGAGGGCAATAGAAACCAGGAAATGAACCAACAAAGACAAGACACCTAGAATAACCACAATCATTATCTTAACTCCAGATGCCTAGAAACCAATGCAAAGATAGGAACACAAACAGCTAAGACTATATGCCTCTACCAGAACCCAGTAACTCATATCATCTACAGTAGGCCCTGAGAAATGCATTATAGCTGCAGTACAAGGTAAGGATGCCAAGATACCAATTAAAAATATGTTCAAGAACCTTAAAGAGGATATGAATAAATTGTTTAATGAAGATCACAAAAACACAAAGCAACAGTTGAATGGGATAATAAAAACATTTAATTACAATGCAGCAAAGAAATAGAATCACTAAAAACATCTCAAGTTAAAATAAAAGTGCAAATTAATATTTTTAGAGGAAAATAGAGGCAGAAAAATTTATGCAGTTTCTACAAATCCATATAACTAGTAATTGACAAATATAAGAGTTTAACCAGTAGAGCATAATCTCAGGATTTGCATAGTCAACTCTGCTCTGTTCTATGTCACAAGTGAAAACTAATTCCCCTCAACTCTGAAATGCCAAAGTTTTGGAGAACCTTCATTAGTTTTGGCACTCAATTTTGTTTATACATGAGAAAAATAAAATTCTCACCATAAAATGTCATTCTTCTTATCGAAAATCAAATGAATATATCCATGCTTTTAAAAAGGTAACAGGATCATTGTTCACATACTCACATCTCACCCACAGTGAGATTTTTTGATAACGTCAATCACCAAGTGACATGACTTACAAATTAATTTTACCTGGAATTACATCTAAGATTATTTTTTCTTTTAGGCAATATATATATCTGGTATTTCACTCCACCAAGAAAGTTGAGAAAATGTTTTGAATTGTTCTGGATAATCAAAACATTCTGTATCTTGTCTACCTCACAGGTGTTCAACCAGAAGGAGGCAGAGAATATCAAATTATTGGGATAACACAGTTCCTTTTTTCAGCATAAAGAACATATTACAAACAGAGTATTAAAAGACTAAGTGAATTTTTTTTCAAATTTATTCTGTTTTATTTTATTTATTTTTATTTATTTCTTTATTAAAGATTTCTGCCTCCTCCCCACCACCACCTCCCATTTCCCTCCCCCTCCCCCAATCAAGTTCCCCTCCCTCATCAGCCCTAAGAGCAATCAGGGTTCCTTGCCCTGTGGGAAGTCCAAGGACCACCCACCTCCATCCAGGTCTAGTAAGGTGAGCATCCAAACTGCCTAGGCTCCCACAAAGCCAGTACGTGCAGTAGGATCAAAAACCCATTGCCATTGTTCGAACAATTTTTAAAATTACCAGAATAATGTGAATTGACAGAAGGAGAGTGCATTCTAGCTATGTGAAGGAACAGAGCACCCTGTAGAGTGTTACAATTAGACGGTAGACAGTGAAGGTGGGTGTGGGTAGCAAGGATGGGTGAAGTTGGTGAGGAAAGGTGTAGATGGTGGGAGTGGGTTTATATGATGAGGGTAGGTAGAGGTTGTGAGGTATTGGTACATAGTGTGTGGGGTGCAGAAGAATAGTCAGAGAAGGTTATTTTGTGGCTAGAGATTAGAGAACATTTGTGATAAATGTGTATTTAATAACACTGATTATTTTGTAAAGCCAATATATAAATATAGATTACATAATTTTTAAAGGGTGATTATATGTGTAAAATAAGATCACAGGTTGGAAAATAAACCATTAATTTTTTTTCTAAAAGCTAAGTAAAAACTTTAAAAAAAAATAGCAAGAGACAGGTCTGCTTATCAGTCTGAGGCAGGAGGATCATAAATTCAAGGCTTGATGGGTTATTGAGTGAGTTCAAAAACAGCCCAGGCAACTGGTCAAGACCTTATTTTTTAATAAAAAGTGTTAGGATCCAGCCTCAACAAAAATACCTCTTGCCAGGGTAGGGGTGTTGGGATTTAGAAATATAGTAAAGAATATGAAGGCATGTCTAAAAATAATAAAACATAAACATATAGAATAGTACCAGGAAGGAGTTCCAATGAATACTGAAATCGTCCCCATTTAATTTCAAATTGCTTTAAATACCCCTGAGCACAAAATGTAGAAGTAAGACCAAAAAAAAAAAAAAAAAAAAAAAAAAAAAAAAAAAAAAAACTGCATTAACATGATACAAGAAAATGAACATACCAATTGAAGGTTGCAAGTTATATCCATAGTTAAACATTCTGTTGCTAGGACAAAAAAGTCACACTCACACCCTACACCAAAACATTCTATAGGCAAACCATTCCTTGGGTGGGATCCAATGTGATCTCCTTAAGGGAACTGGATCTACTTTGGATCCTTAGACTTTTGTTTGAGGTAGAACAAATCTACTTCTCTATTCCTGAGATACAAGGTCTAGATATTAGCCTCATCTGTTGACAATAACCTTGAGAAAGCAGAACTCTCTGGTCTGAATCTAGGGTGGGACCTTTGCTTGAGGTAGAAACACCACAACTTTGAAGTAAAAGAGGTAAAGTCCAACTCTCTGACCTTTGGCCAATGTGGAAATAGGCTCACATTTTTGGCCCGCCACAAAAAAGCAGCTAAGGGAGTCAGTAAGACAGGTCAGGAGCTAGCCTCACATACCCAAAGTTGTATGGTCAACCCTTAGAAGATGTAAGAAATGTAAAAGAAGGAGTTCCAAGCTTGCTCCATTGGATGGCCCCATCTTGGAAGTATATGTACTTCATAAACTGCAGTTAATGGTTATTAAGTTTTTTAGAAGAGGTTGCAAAGTTGTAGGGTTAAGGAGGTAAGGTTGGATCTGGGATGAGTTAAAGGGGAGAGGTTGGAGTAAATAGCTAAAATACACTCTGAAATTCTCAAACAATTAATAGTTCCCTAACTGTATTCTAAATATTATCTTTGTACCTACACATCAGTGTAGATCTTACCCCTCATCAAAGAAATCTCTCTTTGCAGCAGGCAACCATTATAGCAAACCAGGATTGAACAAAAAGCAGAGAACAAATGACTATGTGGTGACAGCCCCAGATGATATATCTCCAACACAACTCCTATATCTAAGGCCAAGGAACAGCAGAGAAGACAAGGAATTTAAGAGCCAGAGGACCCGAAAAGCTGCTGCTATACGACTCGGTCTCCTAGAAATGCTAGGGAAGCATGATACTTAAACAAAAAGGTTGACTAAACAAGGCCCAAAGAAGTATACCAGCAATAGAATGTTGACTTTGAAGGGAGAAATCTCACCTAGCTTCACCCTGACACAAAAAACAGCAGACAGCTAAGGAGTTCTGAGAAAGGAAAAAATGGTCTTCTTCAGCAATAAGACCCGTAAATGGTTATCTAAAACCATAAACTCTGAAATAAGATCCATAGGAACAACACTAAATGGACTGAGCAGTGTGTGTGTGCATGTGTGTAACAATAGCAACTAATGAAAAGGAGACCATGATTTTGAGAGGGAGCAGGTAGGTACACAGGAAGGAATGGGGGTACATCTTAGTTGGTGGTCTTTTTCCTGGACTAACCACAGAAACCAGGTAATCCAGAAAGAGTGGACTATGGGGCAGGGAATAGGAAGAGCTCTGGAGGTGGAGAATATTAGGGGCTGTGAAGAGGGAAATGGGAAAAATCAAGGGAGGTTTTCACTGAGAGGATGAGAAAGGGCAATGTAGGATGAGAAAAGAGAAGGAACAAAACCTACTAAGT
The DNA here is from genome assembly GCF_950005125.1 of Chionomys nivalis. Taxonomy (NCBI): domain Eukaryota; kingdom Metazoa; phylum Chordata; class Mammalia; order Rodentia; family Cricetidae; genus Chionomys; species Chionomys nivalis. Next base: position 18,310,245 of record NC_080104.1, on the reverse strand, counting down.
ATGTCTGAAACAGTCATGTTAACCAAATTTTTATGTTTCCTTTCTTTAAAATGCAGAATGTGGTGTGTGTGTGTGTGTGTGTGTGTGTGTACGTGTATGTGTGTGTGTGGTGTGTGTACAACTAGATACAGTCAATGTAGTTATATCACTTGAAGTGACGATGCTTTCCTCAAAAGCCATAGACCTGTTTCATCAAAAACCTTAGTCCCAGTCATGGAGAACCTCCTTTGCAGGAGTTTTTAGCCAGAGGCTGCCAAAACAATATATTGCCCTGTATTGTCTCCAAGAACTTAAAAGTAAGACATTATTTTTTAATGCCCTACACACTCAAGTCAAAGAATTTGGGAAAATCAGGGTCGTGTGACCTGGAAACCTCTTCCCTGAGTACCAGATGATACCATCTTCTGATGCCATGAAAGCTACTAATGGCAAAACTTTATCAGCAGTTCTACCCTTCTATAAAGTTTATGAGCCACAGCAATGATTGGTCTGCAAAGAAACCCAGTGGCTCAGCCGTGGCACTGGTAACTTGGCAGTAACCAAGAGCTGTTTGATTAGATATGAGACCTGCTCAATAGGAAGGATTTCATTCCTGTCTCATACTGGAAAACAATTGTCAATGGTGGGAGAGGTCACAGAGCCTGGAGAAGAACCCACTACTGTGACTTCCCTAAACCAGTATATTTTTGTGCAGCAGACAGAGAGCACTACCCAAATCCAAACTGGCTAGAATGTAGAGACCAATAGACTGTGGGGTACCCAACCCTAATTGATATATATACAATGCAACCTCTACACATAAGGCTCAGGAAATATTGTGGAAGGAGGGGCAGAGAGATTGTAAGATTCCAAAAACCAGAATTCCTGATGCTCCACAATATCTTCTAGACATGGCAGGGAAACTGTACCCATGAAATATAAACAATATGGTTGCCTAAAACAAGATCTACATAATGACAATGCCTGTCGACATGTCAGTGTGGATGGGGAAAATATGGCAAGGCACCCACCCTTCAATGGGGAAAGCACAAGCAATGAGTTATTGCTGAGAAAGAGAAAATCAGTCTTCTCCAAGTACAACTTCACTGGTAGCTTAGCCAATAGCAAATGGTTGGCACTAAACATTGATACCTGCTAGCACCACTAATAGATTCAGTAGGTTGCATATATATGTGGATACAGATATTCATATGTGAAGAACAGCAGTGGCTAAAGAAGAGATCCTGAATTTAGGGCAGAGTGGGAAGGCATGAGAGGATCAGACAGAGAGAGGGAAGTGTGCAATTGTAAATACAGTACATATGCTTTCAAGATCCGCCTGCTTCCTTCCGTTCCTTTGGTGCCCACTATCTCTCTGAAAGGCCACAGGCCAACTTGAACTCTGCCATAAGGAACGTGCTTGGGAACGCTGTATTACTTGCTTGGCTAGATATATTTGAGTATACTCTTGAGTTAAGCCAGTATTTGCAGCTTTGATGGCATGGGGAAGGCTATTCAGTAACAATACTAGAGACATTTCTACCGAGTTTCTGCAGAACTGGCTCCTATCACACTACTCTCACTGGAAGGGACAGTTCAGACACTGATAAGTCAAGTCATTGCCTTCATATCTCATAAATAGCTGGGATTAAAATCTGAACTTGTGACTTCTGAACTCTGGAGCCTCGCTTCAGTAAAATACTCCAGACAGCTTTCTCCTAGAGTGCTCCCATTCGCCTCGCCTAGCCTATCTCTGTAAAATCCCCTCTTCACTTTAACCCTCATCTTATCAGAAATCGATTCTAGATGCCTTTCTGTCCTCTGCCCTTATCTTCACTGCCCGGGCAGCTTTAACTGATTTGGCACTTCCTGGACAGCTATGTCATCGCCCACACCAAACAGACAGAGCTCGAGAGAGGGTTTATTAGTCGCATTATCTAACTTTTTTCTTTCGGAAGGAGGGATTGCCACCTAGAGAGTCACAGTTATCACTGTTGCCACAATTGCTTTGGCCCACTACCACCCTCTTGAGTTCTTATATTGCCCCTTGTACTTACTTGATTCTTTAATAAGGTTCCTCAGATTTTAATTCTCTGGAATTTTACGTTCAGTTTTCTCATTTTACTCTACTTTGTGCCCATCATCGCATGGGCAATAGTATTAGACTTGCTTCTTGTTTTCAATAAAATCTTACCTGTCCATGAAGAGGAGCTATCTCACAATCACTCCTTCAATTACATTAGCTACAGTTGGTAACAGAACGTCACAGTTCTTCGATTCAGTAACTCCTTTGATCCTTCATGAGTCTGTTACTGCAGGTGTCTGGGGAATCTATGTTCCCCTGGAGTTCAGTATTATGAAGAGTTCAACAGACATCAGCCATTGGTTTTCCCTCATTTGTCATTTCCTTGGCCTATCTCAGATGACACATGGCACCATCTCTGTGTTCTCTCTCTCTCTCTCTCTCTCTCTCTCTCTCTCTCTCTCTGTGTGTGTGTGTGTGTTAATTCCATCTTCCATTCTCTCCTTCCCTACCCTCCTCCTCTCTCCCTAGTTCGGGACTACCATGCAACCTAACTTGTATACATTTAGGCTACTCTGGGAAAGACAAGAGAAATGAAATCACACATATGGTGTCTAATATTAATGGAATTTTTGAGCAGGAAAGAGAAAAGGTTTATTGGTAAAGGGACAAGAAGAGAGAGAAGACAATATTCAATCTTTATTGGTGATCATTATTAATATCTAATAAACTGTATTTTTACTCAGTATCTAATCCAGCTTTTGCTGAGCCCAAGGCTAATGTATTCAACATCACCATCCTCCAGGAAGAAGCTTTGTTTTAGAAATATTGTTGAGGTTCTGTGACGTTGAAATAGTAGGGGAGAATTTGCATTCCACAAACTTCCTCAGGCAATAAGGCAGATCACACAAAATACTGTGTACCCATTCCTCTGGATCTGGTTTACTTTGACAAATGCTAATTTCTAACTCTGGGCTAAAATATTACACTTGGGGTGTGCACTGCAAGAGATTCAAGAGACTTTAACACAGTGTGCTTCCATGATTGAAGAAAATGGTTTACATAAGCCCCAAATGAAGATCTTCAAGTGGAGTTTCAGCAGCACACTATGTACAAGCATGGTGACAGGTGCAGACTCTGGAGTCCAGTCCCCTCTCTGCATTTCACAATAGGTTTAAATCACACAGCCAGTGCAGTCCTCAGCTTACTCATCCGTAAGTGGGTGATAAGAACAGCAATTCACTTCGCCGGTTTATTGCAGAGATTATGAACTCCAGAAGTTTAGCATGATACCTAGGACACAGTGATACCTTGCTTCATCAATATTATCCACCATCCCTTTATGCTCTGAACCAATAAGCTGATCCTAATATTAAACTATCTAATCCGTGTCATTAATTGCAGGAAAATCTTGTGAGATGATCTCTGTTTCTACTTATGAGAAAAGTCAAGAACTGACTACATTGTGAAAAATTGGAGCCAAAACTATGCATCATCACTTACTCAGAACCATTTCCTGCCTAAGGACATCCTGCTTCCAAGTGAATTTTCACAGACTGTGATCATTCTCTGTTTAGCATCATAAAATCAAAAAATTTTAGAAGTAAAAGGTGTCAAGTGCCAATTTATTATAGCACTATGGAATTTCATAAAAACTTTACAATATGTTTTATGAATGATTCCTCTTACATCCTCTTGAACTTATCTGCTCTTCTAGCCTTCTGACCAACATTCTATAGTATAAAATACCCAAAGGCAGGCAATCCGAAATGTACAGATACAAGTTGCACTGTTTTTGAAGAATGGTTCACTGGAGAGCAACATTCTGTATGTGGTGTTAAGACTGCCCCTCAGACTCCTGGGTAAGATCCACTCTTCATGTCATATGCCACCCAACAAATGTATGCACTCTATTGTTGTAATGAAAAACTCACCAAGTTCTTATGTAATAACCTTCTAGCCAGTGTCTCCGCTTCAAGAACAAGTTGTGGCTCAAAGGAACTTTGGCAGGTGCAGACCTTCTAATTCTTGAAGATATATGGGACCAAGAGATTGAAGGAGCATGCGCAGAGCTCTGCTCAGCATGAGTCTTAGTGAGAGGATATAAACTAAAGCACTCACCAGCCTTGGCTGATAAAAATGTCCTAAGTAGTCCCATAGAAATAAAATATGGAGGGAAAACAGTTCTCTAAGATACAGTCTACAGAAAAACAGTGGCATAGACCTGTTTAAAAAGGAACACTAACTTAAAAATATTTGGGCATTTGTCTATTGACTTCTAATTGTAAATGTTGAAGTTTGATCAAAGTGCTGGGAGTAAGAAACTGTCAGCAGTAAATGGAGTGTCTTTGCCAATGTTCCCTGGCCCCTGTGCTCTTCCCCTCTAAGGCCCAGCAAACATCACAGAAACGGAGGCAGAAAGAAGTGAGAGTGGGAAAAATGAACAGGTGCATGAGGAGCTGCCTTCTGTATAGGACAAGCCTGCTGCAGTCAGGAACTCGCAGCAGCTGTGACTTTCAGCAAAAGAACACAAGATCAAGGCCCTCCCCTAAATCCCAGGATAGATAGGGAAGGTGCTTTCCAGGCCTTAATGACGAGCTATTGCTAGTTGATAACTGTTGCAGGGAGGAATAATCTTATTTTTCTTTGAAGATGGGGTCACTGGCAGGTTTCCCATACTCGAGTAAATGGTCCTACACACATGCATGTATGGCATGGATGAATTGGACACAGTTGGTTATCAGAGAGAGAGAGAGAGAGAGAGAGAGAGAGAGAGAGAGAGAGAGAGAGAGAGGAGAGAGAGAGAGAGAGAAAGAGAGAGAGAGGAGAGAGAGAGAACAGAAGGAAGACATAAAATTGAGAGAGAGTACTATGGGATATACAGAGGGATATTATTTAATTGTATATATCTATAAAATTCACAACAAATAAAAACTATGTTCTAGGATTTTACAGGTTATTTTGGGGGGAATGGGGAGGAGGCAGCTACGGAAATGAGAAATGAGAACTGTAACTATAAACCCTGCTTATCACAGTTTTACAGCATTTCTTTGATGCTTTTTGTGTTGCTTTAATGACCTTTGAACTTCAGCATCTTCATCTGTCAATGAATATTATAACCCTAGAGAAATATCCCAAAGGAAAAGGAGGGGTGCACCCATCACTAAATGTCTGTGGTTCTCTGTGTCACCATGAGGGACCACGGAAGTACTATGGGGAGGTAGAGAGAGAAACTGAAGGAGAATTCCAAGGCAATACTATGGCAAATCCCTGGGCAGTTTCCAGGACATGCCATTGCAGAGCTTAGCCATGAAATGTCCGTGGAGCTGCCAAGGAGGATGGTCAGGGCTTTGAACCATACCTCATACTGGTTTTCCCCACAAACCCATTAGCTTTGCTATGTACCAAATTCCTCGTAGATAGAAAAAAGAAGAAAAAGTAGATGTCATTTACTTTTGCTGGCAGTAATCAGTCTCTGTTCTGTTTTCTTTTCAAAATTAAATGTATGTGCCAAATACCAACAATTCCATCACGATTTTTAAACTCTAAGTTCATGTAAGATGTAACAGCAGAAATCATCAAAACTGCTTCAGTTTCTGTCTTCCAAGGGTGTGGAGTAGCTTTCTTAACCTCTAAACTATGACATTTGTGTTGGAATAATTGTTTATTGCAAGGGATTACTTGTAGGGTGCTCAGTAGTATTCCTGGGTGCTACCTACTAGGTGCCCGTAGCAACATTGTATACCCCCAGTCATACAGACCAGAAGCATTCCCAATACATTGTCAAGTGTCTCTAAGCCAAATCCCCCCAGATAAGGGCCACTGGTCCTATGCCTATTCTTTATAACATCAAATTAGTTTGTCACTTTCCCATATATTTTATCCTGCTACAGGAAAAAATCACTGCCTTGCCGTAGGTTGCTGTGCATCTGAGCTCTTCATTCTGCCTTCTGCCTTTGTCTCACTCTCCCTACACACATGCACACACACGCACTTAAACCTTTTATCTTCCAACCCTGCATGTTAAAGATGGAAAGGAGCCCATGGGTTTGTGCAGCCACACTGCCTCTTAAGCCTTTTCAAACTTATAATTCAGTAGATAAAGAGTTGTACAGTAACGGGACTTGCCAGTTCACTGTTCCTCCTTACGGTAGAGCCACGTGGTAATTTCAGCCAAAATAATTTTTTTTAAAAGCCCCAAACCAAATCACTCTTTCCTATAGTTAGCACTTTACAGTCCAGGGTGAAACATTCTCTCCTTTATGAGCTGTGTGCTATAAAGAAAGTGTATAGAAAGATGTTTAATGTGTCGTCAAGAGTAAAATTATTAGTGTATTATATATGAGGCAGTCATATGGCAAAAGAGCTGAAGCTTGTGTTTGCCCTTAAAGGAGATGCAGTCATATAATAGAGGGCCTCAGAGCTAGGGTTTGCTGTACTTTGGGAATTAATCACATAAACTATAAATTGGGTTCAACAGGCTGGCTGGGTAAATAGGCGCAGCTAATGAGGACACTACGAGATCTTATAAGAGAGCTGACTGCCCCAGGACAAATAGTCCGTGGCGCACCTGATGGAAAACTAGAAGACATCAAAGCATAAAGGATTAGTGCTCTCACAGTGTTGAGAAATGGCCGGGGGGAGATTCACCAACTTATTACCCACATCCAAGCTAATCCTGTTATCTGCAAAATATAACTGTGTTCAGGAACTGCCACCACCTCGACTTGCAGAAGGATAATTCTGCATTTACATGGACAAAAGTATAGGAAATTTTCATACGACTAAGGAAAAAGAGAAGATGATAAATATTTTCAAAGGACTTCCCCCCCCCCCTTTCCTCGTTCTGTATTCAGCTGCATGCATGTGAAGTAGACTGCAAAAGCTTCTGTCAGGAAAAGGGGTGTCGTCCAGACAAGGATGGAGATGAAGGGAGGGATCGGCAGCGTAGGAACTACTGTGATGTCCCCAAATTCTGCTGGCCTGCGAAACGATTATCAAGGGAAGAAGGGCCACACAGTGGATAACGAAATCTGTGCTAAATCCTAGCTGACTAGATTTACCTTTGCAACGTAGGTGGGCAGGCATTTTGAAATGTTTGAAAGGTGAAAGAACTCCGCAAAGAAAGAAAAGTCGAGAGCGAGCAGACTTTCTGCTATTCTCTCCTGCCCTAGATGTGCTTGGGGTATTGATTTCTGCGGAGACACCCACCTGATCCCAACAGATGATCCCTGCAGGGAAAGGAGCAAAGCCCCTGAGCTCCCGGACAATCTGCCTTGGAGAATCTAGCTTCCTGGGCTAGAGTTGTCATTCAGCTGGGGATTGTTTATGAAATCAAGAGTCACACTGTTGGGAAAGGAACTGCAGTTTATCCCCTGTCTCAATAGAACGCGAAGGCAAAGCAGGAATCTGAAGCTGCTTCAGCCAGCAGCTTCCCTCATTGTTCCAGGGGCACGGTGCTGACAGAGCCAGTGATAAAATGGCTTATAAGAGGGTAGAGAGCAGAGTTAAAGCCTAGCACAGGCCCTTGCTCATGGAAGGAACTTAAACAGTTATTAAATGAGTGTCTGGATTCTCCAAAGAGCCGGGCAACAATTTCAGCAATTAACAACCTACAGAAACCTAGGGAAGCATATTGCTTTCAGATATTAATTTGTATCTCAGCAAGATCTCCAATATATCTTTTCTCTTAAAAACAGAAACCAAAACAGAAACAAGAAACAGCTGAAGATTATAGCTCTCCTGTTTGAGGAAACAGTAAAAGAAAACGTTCTCTGAAATAATGCAGAAACAACACAATCAACAAAAATAAAAGTACCATCTGGATTTTTCTCTCTGTATTCAAACCCATTTCTCTATTGAAATCCTAATGTCTGAGAGTTAATAGGCTTCACTCATTCTTTCTCCCTTTACTTCCTTGCTTTCCTGCATTGCTGCCTCCTCTACTTCTCTCGCCTGGTCTTTTGTTCTTCTTCCTTCTGTTCTAGTGGACACTTGGCTCACTATTCCCACTTGTTCCTGGAAGGTTCACCCTCTCTTACCTTCACTGTGGTTTTTCCCTCGTACTTGGATTGTAGTTCATTGCTAGTAACTCCCGGAGCTCTGGCTCTTCAGCTCTCCTCCCACATCACCATCCCAACATCCTCTTGTGCATGGTCAATCGAGGGAATAAGTTTTGCCTCAGTTTCCACATGGCCAAGCTAAGTACCTTTGTCTCTAAAGCAGTCCAGTCTCTACCTGATATCAGTAGAATCTAACGTCTCCAAGTTTTTCTTCTAAATATTTAATCATCTCAGTACAGTTATTTCTAGCCAATTCATCTTTCCTAAAAGTCTAGACTAGCTCTTTAAATTGCCTGCTTTCTCTCTTTTCCTGATCACCTTAAACCTACATTACCTTACTCCATAACTCCAGGAGACTCTAAATACACCCCTTTATCAAATTTCCACACTTGTTCCTTCATGCGCTGTGACCTCAAGAAACCTCTGGCTTTCAACTATTTTGGTTTCATGAACCTTACCCTGTCATCTGTACGATGGGTGTGTTAGTTGAAGTTCTTCAAAGGCACTGAGCCAGTCAGATATGTGGAACTACTCCGGAAGTGATCCACTATGTGGGATCATCTTGTGTGATCATGAAGTCTAAACCCTATGATCTGCTTACATAGAGCTACAAAAAGGGACTAGTGCCAAACCTATCCGAGTCAGAAGGCCCAAGTGCCAGGAGAGCCAATGGCAAGCTCTACTACAAGGCTTGAGGCCTGACACCCGGGATTGTTCCCATCTGAGGGTAGGATGATATGGGTGTCCCAGTCCAACATGAAAATGAGATTTGTTCACCCTTTGTTTTTGTATAGGCCCTCAGGACATGGACACTTGGGACATGGGACAACTTCTGTATTCCGCCCTCCTTCACAGACTTTATACTGTTCAGCAATTTATGTGTTCCTTAATTTAGTCAAGGCAGCATTCAAAATGAACCATAATACCAGTCAAATAAATTCCTGTCTTCTGGGCGGTATAGGGGTTATACATTTAAAGCGCCAAACCTAAGGCCTTAAATAGAGAAAACTGTGCCATTTTTTCCCTGCCTTTTCTTTTTCGTTTCTAAAACTCCTATGATGTGGTGTGTGTGTGTGTGTGTGTGTGTGTGTGTGTGTGTGAGAGAGAGAGAGAGAGAGAGAGAGAGAGAGAGAGAGAGAGAGAGGTCATATCATCACAGAAATACCTTGGACCTTCAGAACTCAAAATTTTTAGGTAATTTGACTATTCTTTCCTTTTAATCTGGACCTTCAGCAGGCTTCTCACTGGTTGATTGGCAAATGGCATTCCTAACTTGGCCATTTCTCTGGCATCTATTGCCTATTCCAAAACCATGGCTCTCTGTCTTTCTGGAGCCTGCTAAAGTCCCTCCTGCTTCCTCTGACATATTAGCAAGCCCATCTTTCAGGATTGCTGCCCTTCTGAACTCCTCATCAGCCTCAGCCTCTGCCCATTAGAATCTATGTTTCTTGGGCTGATAAACAATTCACGATAAAGCAAAAAAAAACTTATATATCAGAGAGCCCTGTGACTTCTATAGGTTCTGGCCCATTTCTAACAAACAGAAGCAGATGCTAATAATGGTTTTCAATGTTAAAACCATGTTACTGGGTTTTGAGTTTTGAAAACTCATGACTTACTTCACCCAAGAAGACTAAGGAAAGTCTAAGAAGAAATCCTACAACACTCAAACGTGTCCATCATGCACACATGTGCACATTTCTGCATAGGGAGTAGTGTAGGGACTCAATAAATGCTTGGAAATTAATTAATCACAAAAGATTAATCACCGTGAGACCAGCGAGCCCCTGTCATGGGTATCTTTAAGGGATTTGGAAATTCCTCCTTTAAAGATTTTAAACAAAAGCAGAAAATTGTCTAGTTTAAATGAACCACTGCCTGGAGGCAGGGGGATAGATTGGATGGCTTCAGGAGTTTCATTTCATCACTATAATCCTATGATTATCTTACTTATATCCCTGGAAGCAAGAAAGAAGGCAGGTTGAAAAGGAGTCATAAATCACCTTCTGGAGCAGCATGAATCTCAGCCCCGCCACCTCACTTACCACTTCACCCATCACCTCTTCCGTGTATGGCACTTAAAGAGGCCTGCCCAGTCGTGCTACACAGAAACCATACTCTGTATTCTAGACTCCCTGGGCCCTAAATAGTAGGGCACAGAATTGAAAAACAAAACAATGCCGAGTTTATAAAAAGACATATTTTGGAATTACTTGAACATAGGTTCTCATGGTCTTTAGGAAGTCATGCAACTTTCTTGTGTACCTATTTCCTGCTTGGTAGCATGGGGTTATAATCACCAAAGGGTTGATGCTGATTCAATGGAAGGATGCAAATGACAACCTTACCTTGATAAGAAAGCACTCTAGATGAGTTTAGTCATACATTTATGTACGTACTTCAGGAGCAGCTCAATATTCAGATGGATATTGAATCCAAATGTCTCTGTATGGGCAATCCTAGAGCCTTCTAGGATAGAACTGATGGACAGATAACCCTAACAAAAATGCCATACTCCCTCCTGGTCCAGCTTTCCAGCATCAGCTACCTAGGAAATAGAGGATAATGGTTTTTGACTCTTTTCAACTGCTTGAGGAAGTGTTGAAGTCGGGATCTAAATCTCTTTGAAGTCTTTTTCTTTCACAGGGGAGGCTTATCTTTCTTATTTGAAATAGCAGTAATGAAGTTACTCACCTACTTCACTTTTGTCTGAGAAGGACTACCACAAACAGATCCATGTTCAAGGATGGGTCTGAATGTTCCGTACACTGCAGGCCTAAGACAGTATCTGAATGAGTTTTGAGCAGCCTGGAAAAGGGGAAAGTGGAGGATACCATATTAGAAAGCAAAGTTTCTTCATTTTCTTCTCAATTTTATCATGGCTCTCCATTTCAATATCACCAAGAAGGGTATGGTGATATCTTTTTTAAGGTTTTTATTATTTCTGGATGATTGAAATCAAATATCTACACTTTACCTTTTTGAAGTCATACATACATTCTTCTATATGATACATACAGGAACCCTAGCCTCTGTTCACTCAAGTCTTTCCATAGGCTTAAAACTCTAAGATGGAGAACACATGAGCTATCTTTGCCCACAAACCATCTATCTTCCACAACTACAGCATTGCTGATAGGATCCATGGTACCAAATGGTATCCCAAAGTATCCTATGGAGGCTCTCATGGCAATATGCACACAAATCTCTTGACAATCTTACTAAATGCTGATTCAAAACTCATTCTGTTTCTCTTTTCTCTAGCAACCAGCTGTGCTGTCCTAAGAGAGCTAGGAAGCCCGAGTCTTAAGAAAACTTAAAGATTTAATTAAGTGTGGGATGTATGTTGCCAGTGTGTAGATAAGGAAATAGAGGGTTCCAACATAATGGGTTTTTCCATACAACTAAGAAATCTCACAGTCAGGGTTCAGTACTGATGTCCTAACTGTCTTTTCTTCCCAGGTTGTCACTTAACCAAGTAAGAGGCTACAGTAACAAAGCAGGCAGAGAAAAGAGCAGCAGCCAAATAGAACAAAGAATTTTATGAGAACACTTTGTAGTAAAATATGCTAACTAGTCCATGCATTGAGAATGAGGTATAGACAGGGAGAAAGAAAGCACATTTGATACCATGTTACAAGATGCATGCTGTACCTGGTCCTTGGTGAGTTTTGTCTACTCTGAAGTCCAGTTTTTTACATTTCTGCTCTGTTTCCTTTATGCAAGAATACACCTCAGCAAATTCTCATCGCTCACTCATATCATAATTCCTCCCATCAGGTATTTCATTCAGTGAGAAAATTTGAAGACAATAGCCCAGGTCTGGGTCCTACTGTATTCCTTTATAACTGTGAAAACACAGGCAAGCCCCTTAGTTCGGTGATTCAACTACTTTGCCCACAAGATAGTGGCAGCTGCAGAACCCAGTTCATGGGGTTATATAAAAATCTAAATCAACTCATAGATGTGAAACACCTGGGACTATGTTAAAGAGGTCCATTTCCCAATAACTGTATTTCTTAAACCTCTGTTTGTTTTCAGTAGCTACCGCATGGTCTATTGGAACATTTGAACTTCATTATTTTGAAATCCACATGAAATGTTCAATGATTTGGTCATTAGATACTCCTAGTTAAAGGATGTATTAAGATCGACTCATTGCTTCTTTGGGAAAAAGAGGAGGCCAAGAAGGGATTTTTTAGTTGTTGAGTCATGTAGATTGGAAAAAAATGAGGGATTAAATTTGATTGTTAAGATATTGGTGATAAGCTTGCTCTTAGAGTTGGAAGAAACAGAGGGACAGTTGCGGAGAGGCCAACTTGGATGTGAGCACAGATGTTTCTAGAAGCCCACCTCACCTGCACTCTAACTTGTTTGCATCTGGCTCTCCCAGGTGTCCAAAGGTTATTATTCTCACACTGTGCTATCCTTCGGATTCATCTGCTCGGCTCCTTCCCTCCTTGAAATCACTTTTCTGGGGAGATGAAAGAGAAAGCAAAATGACTTAGGTGACAGGTCCCGTGGCTCACAGAAAAACTGTCAGGAAGTCCTGCCAAAAGCTATTTTCTCCTGGTAAGGAAACACCCTTTTGCGCTTTGTAATTCATGGGCGGACCACAAGAAAGTGAAAATAGCTAATGTCTATGGAACACTGCCACTCACACATAGCAACAGCCTTATTTATTTATAGATACAGAAATCATTACTTTCTCCTCCTCCCTGGAGCACAACTTTAATGCTGGGAAATTTCATAGGATCACAAGCATAGAAGACCAAATCTCCAGGTGGCTTCACTCCAATCTTTAAAATTGGAACAACAACCTGTGCACGCGATTTAAACTGACTCTTCCCACAGACTGTCTGTTGTCTCTGCTCTCCTGCAAAGTGGATTTGAGCAGATACCAGAGGAACGGTTTGAAGTCAGTCTCTGGCCCTATTCAAATGCAAAAATACTTTCTGGGTTTTTTTTTTTTTTTAACATTCTGTGCCCCATGCATTTTGCCATGGTGAAAATAAAGTGGCTTAGAGAAATCTGCATTTAATTCTGCTTATATGTAGGAAAATTACCTTTCCTGTATTCTCCAAGAGACCTTTTCTATGAGGTTTGTGCAGCGTTAAGCCACAATCCGGATCATAATTAAAATACAGAATACTTCTCAGATTTCTCCTTCTACAATGACTACTCTTCTATGTGTTTGATGTACCAGTTCCTTCATATCTAGAACAAATGATATTTCTACCCCTTTGTCACAGAAAGTGGAAATGAGTTTCATTAGGCCTTCTAATTGTCAAGTGCAATGCTACATTTCTGGAGCCCATGTTTTAAGCACCAACCTACACGCTCTTGAACACAGTTAAGAGTCAGAAAAATTGCATGCAACCAGAGTTTCCAATACTCTTACGTTTTACTCTGAGGTTACATCCCTACTTTCCATGAATGATAATACAAGCAGATAAGTACAAATAAAAGTAACTATGGTACATATAAGAAATAAGTGTCTTGACCTCTTTACTCGTATTCTTTCTCCACCCACTCTTTAACTAGACTTTGGGAGCTCAGTTCAGTAATCTGCTGTGGGTCTCTGTTTCCATCAGTTGCTGGATGAAGGCTCTATGGTAACACAATCTGACTACAGGGCAAGGCCAGTTCAGGCACCCTCTCCTCTATTGCTTAGGGTCTTATCTGGGATCATCCTTGTGAATTCCCGGGAATTTCTCTAGTGTCAGGTTTCATGCTAGTCCCATAATGACTCTCTCAATCAAAATATCTCTTTCCTTGCTCTCATCTCTCTTCTTCCTCCATCTTGACTATCCAGTTCCCTCAAGGTCTCTTCCTCCTTCATCTTCTCCCTCTTCTTCCCCTTCCACCCTCCCTTCTCCCTCCACCCCCGTGCTCCCAATTTTGTCAGGCAATCTTGTCTATTTCCCTTTTCCAGATGAATCTGTGTATGTTTTTCTTAGGATTCACCTTTTTATTTAGCTTCTCTAGAATCATAAACTATAAGCTCAATATCCTTTGCTTTACAGCTAGTACCTACTTATGAGTGAGTACATACAATGTTCATCTTTCTGGGTCTGCGTTACCTCACTCAGGATGTTTTCTTCTAGTTCATTTCATTTGCATGCAAATTTTAGGATGTCATTGTTTTTTACTGCTGAGTAGTTCTTTGTTGTGTAAATGTGTCATGTTTTCTTCATCCATTCTTCAGTTGAGGGGCATCTAAGTTGTATCCAGTATCTAACTATTACAGATAATGCTGCTATGAACATAGGAACAGATGTTCCTGTAGTATGATTGAACATCTTTTGGGTATATGCCCAAGAGTTATATTGCTGGGTCTTGAGGTAGGTTGAGTCCCAATTTTCTGAGAAACAACCATACAGATTTTCAGAGTGCTTTGAATAAGTTTGCATTCACACCAGCAATGGAAGAGTGTTCCCCTTACTCCATATCCTCCCCAGCATAAGCTATCATTGGTGTTTTTGAGCTTAGCCATTCTGACTGATGTAAGATGGTATCTCCAAGACATTTTAATCTGCATTTCCCTGATGGCTAAGGATGTTGAACATTTCCTTAAGTGTCTTTTGGCTATTCGAGATTCTTATGTTGAGAATTCTCTGTCTAGTCCCGTACTTCATTTTTTAACTGAATTATTTGGAATTTTGATGCAAGACCATGATGGGGACAGCCACTGGAATAGTTTACATGAACTAATGGGAGCTCACCAACTCCAGTTGAACAAAGAAGGAACCAGAATAGGTCCAAATTAGTCCCTCTGAATGTGGGTGATAGTTGTATGGCTGGTGCAGACTGAGGGGCCACTGGCAGTGGCTCCAGGGCTTATTCTTACTGCTTGTATTGGCTTTTAGAGAACCCATTCTCTTTGGATAGATGCCTTGTTCAGCCTAGATACAGCAGTGAGGGCAAGGGAGATTCCCCAAAGCATTGTGCCTTACTCTCTCTGAGAATGGATGGGGGGATGAGGTGGGGGATGGGGCCAGGAATGGGAAGAGGGAAGGAGGGAGAGAGAACTGGGATTGCTATGTAAAATAAAAAGAAAGTTAGTTTGTTTTCTTTTCTAAAAAAAAAATAAAATAAATTCAAAATAAAAATGTGTTATTAAAGATTAAGATATTACTTTGTAACCGAGGCAAAGGATTCAGGAGTAGGGGAGAATCTCCCACAAATCTATATTCAAGTTGCATTGCTTACTCATGGATTATTTTGAGTCATTTTAAATGACCAACTAGCAAAAGACAGTCCAGCAGGTGAGAGGCCAGGGTTTGAGAATCAACTTCAAGTGCTACTTTGGAGTAGTTGAATGAAATTCAATTAACCTGTTTGTAAGTTTATTTTTTCCTTTAACTCTTTTAAGGAGACTTACATTGATGATTTATAAAAAGAGGAAATAAAATTAAAATTTAAAAATATGAGGGTTTAAGGTTTCAGCACTGAGACCAAGATGGGCAAAAGAAAGCAGTTAATGCACTACTGTGAGCTCTCTGATGGTTTCAGATGCTAGCAGCTGTTTCTAGAGTTTTATAAGGACAAAGGAAGGAACCAAGGGAACCAGTGTCCATTTGTTTGAAGAAGTGGGAGTTCTCTTAAATACTTGATTTAAAAAAATTTTCTCATGTGGATCTTCATTTGGAAGCCTCTGAACTGTGGATATGCAATGTCCTTAATGACTTTGAAAACACATGTAGCTAAGGATCTTATACGTCTGTTTTTCTAAACTATTACAAGACTTGGGGTTTGCAGTTCAAAGCCAGATCAGCAGTTTTGCCCCTAAACAAGAGAAAAGCATCGGGTCCAGGAGAGTGGGAATGTGACGCTCAGGATGACAGCATCCTATTTACAGCTTTTGGTAGTTTAACTTTTCCCAAGAGCAACTTTGAGGCATAATTTTTCCATCATCGTTATAAAAGTGAATCCCTTTAAGAAAATTATGAAATTCACAGCTCCTCTCTATTGAAATGACAGGCACACATATACACTTTGCTCTGCAATCTTAGACAGCCGATACCTCTCCAATGTCCTAAAAACAATGGCTGACCACAGGTCTTGGGATTTCTAACAACTTATATATATCTGCAAGAATGGACAGATTTGTGTGTTTTCTGCCACAGTGCACAAGTCTCATTGTTATCATTAACGTCCCTGTTACATACCAGGAAGCAAGGTGAACATGTATAATTATAGAAAAAATATGAGCAGGAAATTTATGATTATAGAAATTAATCAAGGAATCCAAGCAAAGCTCTTTATAGCAAGGACAATATTCCTGTTTCTACATACTAGGACACAGACATCTGTGTGGAGAAATTAGATTACTTCTTCACAGAAATAGCTCTGTGTCTGTGCTGCATATAAATCAATGAGTTATTAAATGTTGAAGATTCTTCATTTTAAGTGTTTCCAAGTAAATTTAGACACTGACAATATTCGATGTAGATAATTATTCTGAGAAATATTGCAGACAAGTGAAACTGTTGAATTGAATTAATTGTTAAGTGTACAGAAACTTTTAAAAGCCTTTTCTAGATTCCTTGTTGCAGTTTCGCATGAATTCATAAGAAACATTAAATTAAATCAACACTTGACTTTAGATATATTATTACCTATAAGTTGTCTTAAAGGGTTTCAAGTCTTGAGTTTTATGAAGAATAAATAATTCATTTTGTTCTTTTTCTTTTAAAGGGTATTATATTGACATATAACAGTGGAGAAGTGGCATTAAATTAGCTAACATTATGTTATCTTAGGAAGACCTATAATAATTCAACAGTTACCCATTTACTCAAGAAGTATTCTTTTTGTATTGTTAAATCAATATGTTTTCTTGCTTGTAGTCAAACATTTTCTTGGACCCTTATGAAGCCCATACCCTTGGTCTCTTATTCCAAGGAAGCCAGTCAATAAAATCATCCTTAGTCATCAGCTAAGTGAATCTGAGCTACAGGTTTAGTAGCCTGAAGCCATCAAACTTAGAAAACTGTAGTGATATTCTTTTGATTTGAGCATCATGGATTGCAAGTCATTATCTTCATGATAATGAGATAACATGACCATCTGTCTGCTGAGAACATTTCTTATTCAAGGCAAAACTACATTGTCAGCATATATAAAAGGACAGAGAAGCATGTATCCAAATCTTCCAATATACATTGCAAACTCCTAAGATTTATATGTTAGGCTTCTAGAAAATATTTTAGGTTATTGGGTAATTACCTCCCCCCACCAGAATACCATCCTGAACCCTTTGAAAGTTATGTAAAAATATGGGTTTTGAACTTGTAGCAATAATTGAGCACCAATATTCAGGTTATACATTTTATCCCATAAACTAGTTTCTACATATGAAACTTACAGGGCAAGAATATCATAAAAGTGTCATGTGTATACTGCTATATTCGATTCATTTTATTCTGGATGAGTCAAGCCTGGTGACAGTTGCCTGCAAACACAGTTCCAGGTAAGGCTTGGGTAAGAGGATTGCCAGTTCGTCCAGCACCTGGGCTGCAGAGTGGGTGAAAGTCCGGGACAGGCAACTTAGTGAGACATCACAAAAGACAATGTTAATGAGCTGGGATTAGTGGTACATTTTTGCCTAACATGTGCAAGGCTTTGTCATCAATGTTCAGAAACTAATGAATGGATGGTTATGGAGAAGATAGATAGATAGATAGATAGATAGATAGATAGATAGATAGATAGATAGATAGATAGATGATAGATAGATAGATAGATAGATACATAGATACATAGATACATAGATAGATACATAGATACATAGATAGATACATAGATAGATGGATGGATGGATAGATTATAGATAATAGATTTAAAGGCAGTTCTAAAGCTTGTTTGCTCCCTTGGTTGTTATAAAGTTCAAGCTTTGCTTGTTGATAAGATTTATAGATTTTGAGCTAATAACATAGTTTATAAAGATTGCTCATCAATAGAAGTGATGCATAGGATCAGTGACTAATAGAACTGTATTCAGAAAACATCTCTTCAAAAGTTGTCCTGCAGTTTCTTCTTCACCCCTAGGAATATTTGTTGCCTACATCAAAAGCACAATTATGTCAGTTTTGGTCTGTTTTATAAGCTGATCGCCTTTGTAAAATTTCTTTACAGAAAGGATGCTAGTTCTTTTTTCCTTTCTTTTTTTTTTTTTTTTTTTTTTTTTTTTTTGGATTTTTGAGACAGAGTTTCTCCGTAGCTTTTGGTTCCTGTGCCTGGAACTAGCTCTTGTAGACCAGGCTGACCTCGAACTCACAGAGATCCGCCTGACTCTGCCTCCCAAGTGCTGGGATTAAAGGCGTGCGCCACCACTGCCCGGCTAGTATGCTAGTTCTTAAGTCATTATTAAATGTTTTAAATCCAACAGGGTTAGACTTTCTTAGAGTTTACCTACCTAGGATTAGACCAGTGAAGCTCATTAGAATTAATGTGCTGGAAGAGATGTGAGCTAAATACAACTCAATATTAGCAATAATAACCAAGACTCAGTACAGTTCTGGAGGCAAAGGGGTCTTTATTCAGTACCAATATTAAGGGCATTAAGCAGTGAACTACACAATTTTTTTGTCAAGTTCCAGGCTACAATGAGGCTAAGAGACTTAGTGTTGTTACCTTAAGAGTGTATTGATAAAAACACCCACCCTTCCCGCTCCCCCCCACATACACCATGAATTAGATAATCTCCCTTGCAACTAAAACACCACCAGCTAAAATGCCTGGAAATAACTAGCAACTTTTTTTTTATTATTAAAAATTTCTACCTCCTCCCCGCCTACCTTTTCCCTCCTCCTCCCCCACTCCCCACTCCCCTCCCCCTCCCTTTCTCCAGTCCAAAGAGCAGTCAGGGTTCCCTGCCCTGTGGGAAGTCCAAGGTCCTCCCCCCTCCATCCAGGTCTAGGAAGGTGAGCATCCAAACAGGCTAGGCTCCCACAAAGCCAGTACGTGCAGTAGGATCAAAACCCAGTGCCATTGTCCTTGGAACTAGCAACATTTTTACAAAACATTCTTGGGAGAATACAAAAGTTTACGATTAACAAGCTTCCTATCTATAAAGGATGTGGAGAAATGAAGAGTAACACTCTTTGTAACTGTGACATTGTGACTAAATTATATAGTAATCACCCTTCCTTCTTGGGAAAGAAAGAGCAATAAGCTGAAAGAACTAAAAGTTTACAGGGTTCCTTGGAGGAAAATATAAAAAAAAATAACATGCACAATCTTTCTCAGGAACAGCTTTCCTGAAGCAGCAGAATTACAGGCTTGTGCACATCTGTGAACACCAGGAAAGAGGAAGTGAATAATAACATGAAAATAGCGAAAAGGAAAATAACTGTTGAAAAACTCAAGTTGTAGTCTATTACAGTATTAGAAATCAATGTTTAACATGAGCATTTACCTAATACCAACAGTACAAATAACTATAAATAGATGTAATTTGTTTAAAAACATCCAACCATGGGTATGTTGGTTCAAGAACTGGATTGGAAGATTAGAGTGACGGTAAAGATAGTTTGTAGTGACTGCTTGTTTCCGTTGTGTTAGTTTCCTCACGTTGACCAAATATGGTATCAACTAATTCTGTTTAGCAAATGAGCTGTAATTGGTTCTCAGAAACCAGTTTAATCCTACTCTAATGCATGCTTGAGTCTGGTTGCCATTGGACTCCTATGAGCAGCTATTCATCAGCATTTCTGCCTTTATATATGTCATTAATCCTCACCTCTCTGAAAGGTGGGTCTGACTGTCCAAATGCAGGTTCACAGAGCTCAGGTGCATGACCAGGGATGTAGAGAATCGAAGGCTACACTGTCTAATACAATGGATCTATCTGCCGATTTGGAGGCTAGAGAGATGGCTCCTAACCACTGGGTACTCTTCTACAGATTCAGGTTGCATTCATAGCACTCACATGGCACCTCCCACCATCTGCAATTACCGCCCCAGGGGATCTGAAGCTTTTTTCTGCCCTTTAACAGCACCAAGGATGCATGTGATACGCAGACAGACAGACAGATTAATGTCCCCCCCCCCCCACATTTCATAAGTTTGGCTTATACTCCATTTTCTCAAGCAACATAAATGAGTCTAATAAACTCATAAATGTGAAAATAAGTAGCAATATTGGCTGCAGCTGATAGGTTTGCAGGCATTGGAAAAATTTCCCATCTGAAACGAAGCCACAAGCCAATTAAAAAGCAATAAGCATTGTGGGTCAGGAAACAAGAACACAGAGCCAAGGGACCAGAGAACATGTGACCCAGAAGGGGGAAATGTTCTCCAGAAGAGGAAAAGAAATTCTGACTCAACCATTTTAGCATCAGTCTGCCCTTTCTTAAAACGTCAGTGGTGGAGCATGCCTTTAATCCCATCACTCAGGAGGCAGTGGCAGGCAGAGCTCTGTGAGTTCGAAGTCAGCCTGGTCTACAAGAGTTAGCACCAGGACAGGCTCCAAAGCTACAGAGAAACCCTGTCTCGAAAAACAAAAACAAAACAAAACCAAAACAAAATCACTGTTTCTCCAACACCACAGTGCCATCTTTCACATTCCAAGGCATCACTAGCTCAACTGGTGTCTGGAACCAATTAAATTTCCTTGGTCCACATTTCCTTCTAAATCTAAATGCCGACCCTTATTACAATTCCTAAGGTGATCCTTATTACAGTGCTTCATGAGGTGATGAACCCCACTGTAAAGTTATTTTCATTGTTACTTCATAACTGCAATTCGGTAATTTTGTTACTGTTATGAATTGCGATGGCTGTTGTTGTTGTTGTTGTTGTTGTTGTTTGGTGATAGAGGTTTGCCAAAGGGATCCAAACCCATAGGTTGCAAATCACTGTTCTAAAGGGAGGATGAATCTTTGCATTGCTTATACTACAGAATGTGTGACGTTATATACTTCTACCAGAGTGCTGTTTGAAATTAATATATAGCTAGAGGATTTTTAGTTTCATGTGAATTACCTGGTAAGAGATACTTCGATCTATAATTCTTTGAAAGTTCAACCAAGAGATGTCTGGGATCTGCACAAGAAGTACTTCGTAGTCCCAGTGGCCTCAGGGCTTCTGACTGACTCATCACCAGCTAAGAATGCTGGCTTTATTCCTGTTTATGTATTTATACATCAATAGACACACGGCACTGTACCTGGGTGTTCATCTCCAGAGGATGCTCATCTGTTTTGAATGCCAACACTGTGTCTGAGGGTGGTCTCTAGTTCTCCCGGAATAACCCGAGTGATCAGACGATAAACTACAAAGTTTTGACTCTTGACCAAATCTAAACATTTCAGCTTTGGAAATGGGCCCATCTACCCAACGTATGTCAGAACAAAGGAACGACAAACAGAAATGAGATAGGAACTTAAAGGAGAATCTCACACCTGCATCTTGAGTAAGAATACAGACCTTCTTGTTTTAATTTTTTTCATACTGGGAGATCTAGAGGCATGGACCAATGGCCGTGCTAAAAACTTTTGGTTGCATTTTTACATGTATTTGCTGCCACAAGCCTGTAGGTGGTCCACCAAGGTGGCAAATATCATAGCAATTAAAATTTATTGCTAATTTATTTAGTATTAAGCACTAGAGTAGGTATGTGTGTGTAATTATTTAATCCTCGCCAATCCAGCAACTAGAATTCAGCAAAGGAGAGCAACTTATCCAGGATTTAACATTTAGCAAGTGTTGGACTGGGAACAAGTGTGACGTCTCTATGATGTCAAAGCTCTGAAGTTTCTCCCCCTAGATTAATGTGGGCATTGAGATCGTCTTTCATCAGCTTTGCTTTTCTCTTGATCTGGAAATGGGAACACAAAGCAGTAAGCCAAAAAGTTGTCTCCCCAGCTCAGATCCTGTGGCAGATAATCATACACTGGAAAAGTATCTTCATGTTTTTTACCTGGCAGCATGTTCTGTTATTCACTCCTAAACTGAAGGAGTCTCCTTTGTCTACATATCTGGCAATGGGGCCACGCGAAACTAACTTTTTGATGTCCATGGGCCATAGCCACACCCTTATACAAATGTGTTGGAGATGGGGCCCATTGAAAGCCTTGGTAAAAACATACACACCCACGCAAAGACAAATACATACGGAAGCCATTTGTGGAAAGTTAGGAACTGTCACAATGATTTAGGTTTTCAAATGGATTTCTGATGTTTATCTTTATGAGGCTGTTAGTGCCCTGTAAACATTACTCATGATAGAATCTAGCCTATACTGCAACTGGGTGATGGCTGAGTTCTGAGTTACAAAGAGAGGATTGTGCAATATGGCATATGATCCACAAGATAATAGCAGTGTTAATCGTGAATGGTAATAAATATATCGGGTAGGAAATAGGATCACAACTTCCCTTTCTTTTTATCTTCAGAGAAAGGCATAATATAATTCAACTCAAACAATCCATGAAGAAATGAACTAAGTATATAGAAAAGTAATTCCTCTCCAGATTAATATGCTTGAGTAAATCCTTGAGGAAATTAAGTTAGTTTCTTTAAAGAATAAATTTGTTGGTTTTGTTTGCTTGCTAGGTGCTGGCTTTGGAAAACCACTGATTTAACTATGTAACAGCTCATATTCACCATGGCTATTGAGTGTCATCTGCTAAGACTTAATACCAGTATTACATTCTGTGGAAGAATATGGGCTTATCAGTCTCAATGTTACCTTATGTTTAAGTAAACACAGGAGCCAAGTAACCTTTCGGACAAATGAATGAATAACTGAATGTCGTAATTTAGGATAGTCCTTAAATGAAGAGTACAAAGCAGTCAGGGGAAAAAAAAAAAAAAAACAAGAACATTAACCCAAGCAAATCAATGAAATGGTCCAAAACATTCCTCCAGAAGTTCCAAATATTTTCTGAGCCCCAGAAAAGCATCAAAAGAGTTGTGCATTAGTTTCTAAAATCCAAAGATTTAATGGTGGCTCATATGGACCCGGAATATCTGATCCCGTGGACACAAAATATGTATTCTTCAACCTTTCAATAACTAAGAGTAAAATGGGAATGAGGCAAAGATGGCCTTGTTCTTGCCTCCCCTCGAGTCTTCTTCAGTGGACCTATTTATTAAGAAGGAGAAACCACAGAGATTCCATACATCAAGTAACAAAGATGTTACAGGCTTTACTGAATATGCTTACGAATCACACTTCTGGTATGACACAGCTGTGTATCATTGACTCACCAGTTGTCCACTCCCTGTTCCTGATTCTTGTTGTTAATGGAGAATTCTGCATATTCACAATGTTTGGTCATGGATTGCCTGACATGGAGTAAGAAAAAGATTGACAAACACCCTCCTACTGTTCAGACCTTGCAATGGGATTTCTCACTGCTTCTGGACTAACCACTGAAACTGCTTCATTTATCTCCACCAATGAAGTTAGCACCTGTGGTAGCTAAAGGGAACCGAAGCAGGGCTTCTGGTCACATGTCACCAAACCAGCATTCCCATCCACACTGGGGACTAAATTTTTGTGCAAAAAGCAGGAAAACTTTGCCATCTTGCATTTATATTTTCATTTCATGATTTGACTAACACCCATACGGTCTCCTTGAATGATTAAAGAAGCAAGTTAGACTTAGAATGTGATTATGTATAATTAATTCCACCTCAATCTGAAACTCCACCATTCAGAACCTTTAATGCTGTCCACCTTCTAGTCTGTAATAAGAACTAGCCAACTTCAACTCGAGAGCTGGGATAAAATGTTTGAAAAAGCGGCCGAAGTCTAAGTTGTGAGCCTTAAAGGGGCTTGCTGAAAGTAGCCTTAATGATTAAAAAAAAAAAAAAAGAAAAAAGAAAAAAGAAAAGAAAGAAGCCTTCTGTGGTAGCTAACCCCTCATGCTTTTGCAATTAGATATTTGCTGTGTGCTGCTCTAAGAATGTCTTCGAGGGAAGGACCTATCCCCCAAATAAAGTTGCTTTCTGGGATGCTCAAGAGTGTAAAGTGCTGGAATGTGCCTGGTGGCTGGCTAAGAAATGAGAAGATAACACTTGGTGATGAGAATAGGGGTAGCACTGAACTTTTTAAGCTGAGGCGGTGACAAGAAAGAGCCCGGAGTCCATCCTGTCTGGTGAACAGTCAATGTACTGCAGGCCTGCTCGCAGGCCAAGTGGGGTTGAAACATTCTAATTAGATTAGCGATGTTTTGCTAGAAGGCAGAAAGCTTAAAACATTAACTTTTTAAACAAGTACATCAGTTCTGAGTAAACATTATTCTTTTATTTAGTCGTATGGTCTGAGTCAGCCTATTTCCAGGACAGTGGGAATGCATGCGTTTGATTCCTGAATGCAAATATGCTTTCAATTTTACTATGCAAATCTCCTGACTCTGGTATGCCTCTCCAGGGCTTGCAACTGCCTATCTCCTGCTCTCTCCTTTCCTGCTTTGTGGGCCTCTGTGAATGCCAGGCACCATCACACAGCTGGTGGCAGTTTTTTTGGTAGCCCAGCTACAGATCACAGGGTCTTGTCCCTATGCGTTGATGGTATTGCATCGTCTGTAAGAAATAACAACCCACATTTTGTAAACAAGTTCATTAAATTAATACAATTTTTTATTCATATGTGGTGGACACGGTCTTACATAATTGTTGCTATTATAAACCCCAGAATCTAGACAGAGTATTTGATTCATACATATCTGAGTAGATCATAAGATTATTAGAATAACTGAGCAACTCTGTGAAGACCTGTTTGTTAAACACAGATCTTTCATAATTCCCCGAAGTCATAAAAAAGAAGCAGCTCATGACTGATCTGACACACATATACCCTGATCCTACAGGAGTTAAGAGAGAGATAAAAAACAGAAGCAAGCTGAGCATATGAACTCACTACCTCTCCTTCCTAAAGATGAAAACCTATGGGAACTATGAAAACTTCAACGTTCCCCTTGCATCTGATCAGTACCTCTTACTAAGCCCCCAACAGTGACATCTGACACTCTAGCCACTAACAATTCAGTTCCTTCTGTTTTCATTCTCTCCCATGCCTTCCTTTGTACAACACAGAGTCATCCTGTACAGCATCATTCAGCAGTGGATCCAGTGTTAACGCTCTTAATGAAGCCTGCATTGCTTGCTAAACCTCATTCCCCCAAAACCTGCTTGGGACTCCTGCAAACCTGACCACATTTGCAGCATCCCTGCACTTCCTTTAGCTATTGTAGTATCACTGAGTGCTCATTTCTCTTAGAAGCATGTGGATTCCTCGAGGGCCATATATATTTAAATTTTTAAGATTTAATGATAAAGAAAAACAGCACACATATCCTACTGAGTAAATAATAAACAAATATCATGACTTAGGGCATTTCCTTACATGAAGAGTAGAAAGAGGCATGAAAGAAACATCGGCCTAGACCAATGGCCAAGACTTTCCTCAAGGCGTTGCAAGTGTTTTCTGAGCTGCTGTCCCTGATCCTGCAGAAAGAGGTGAGTGTTAGTGCGGCCCTTGACACACAGTTGTATGCTTGATACCCCCATGATCTCCTGAAGGGAGAGGCAAAGCTGCTGTGCCAGCAGCCTCAGCCTTACTGCAGACGCCACTTGTTTCAGGTGAGCGACTCCTGAGTTGCAGCATCAGGGTTTGTGCCTATGGCGATTTCTCTAATCCAGCCTAAACTTATTTATATATTCATTCTATACCATGTTTTGGAAGTTGATATGATTCAATTTGCTTAAAAAGCAAACACATGCAGAATGTTGTGGCTAGGTTTTTTTTGCCCAATACTCTCAACATATTTCCACCAAATAAAAATAGTTTCTGTTTGACTTGATTCCGACATAGGCCAATGAATTATTTTGTCATAAGAATGATATTTTTAAAAGCACCAACTACTGTCAACACTTCAGCAACAAAATGATGTTTTAGTATTAGAGATTGAGATGGGTATTATTTCAGAAAGAAAGAAGGAATGTTTCATTCTTGTACATTGTCATCTGGCTATTCATATTAGAATAACTTTATTTTTATCAATCCCATATTCTCTCAGAAAGGCTCACAGAGACCAAATCTATTGCATTATAAATGAGGAAGAGGCTTCAGAAGTCTCATGTGATATATTCAGTGATTATCCAATCCACTGAATCTCCATATTGATATAAGAAGCCATTTGGAGTAGTGCAAGAAAAGGTAAAACCTGTAAGATGAGGATCCGTGCCATCCTGGGGTTTATCCAGACCATGGGGAGCTGTCATATGCAAAAAATGATTTCAAAATGAGACATTTACTCATTTTAAACATAGGTCTCTAGCAACCAGCTAGCAGGAACAGGGTGGGAGTCCTAGAGAAGTGGAGGGGAAAACTTTGTGAGTATAATCTCATGACTTCAAGCTTATGTGAATTGTTTATTACATATTTGGAGCTTCCATTTAGTCGGAAATCCACACTTCTTGGTGACACAGTGCACTGACTTACAGTAATGAAAAAAATACATTAGAAGAGGTAGTGGGGATTTCTTAAAAGACCTGTGGAGTCAGGGAGTGGACAATGTTAGAGAGCCAATAAAATGCTGACGAAAGTGGTATTGGTCAAAAAAGGATGCAAAGAGAATTGACTGTTGTAATAAGAGCAGCGGGGCTGTGTTCCGCCACCCGGCTGCCCGCACGACTAGCTTATGCCCCGAAATAATTACACGGAAACTGTATTCTTTTAATCACTGCCTGGCCCATTAGTTCCAACCTCTTATTGACTAGCTCTTACATATTAATCTAACCCATTTCTAATATTCTGTGTAGCACCATGAGCTGGCTTACCAGGAAAGATCTTAACCTGCGTCAGTCTGGAGTGGGAGAATCATGGCGACTCCTTGACTCGGCTTCTTTCTCCCAGCATTCTGTCTGTTTACTCCACCCACCTAAGGGCTGGCCTATAAATGGGCCAAGGCAGTTTCTTTATTAAATGAAAGTAACTCCTCCATCAATTGACAAACACACACGGTATGGGATGGAAAAGTAAAACATCTGCAGACACTGACAGAGTAGACGGACAACTCTGTGCACACTAACAGGCCTTAAAGTCGCCTCTGGATGAGAGTCCAGGATGGTGGCTACTAAAAATGGTCAGTACTCTCCCGAGTGATAAATCCTACAGATTAGACAAAATTATTGTTTGGGCAACTTCAAACAATACCCCCTGTGCTGACAGGATTTCGTCACCCTGCCATAAACATTCACATATCCTGGAAGAAGGAATCTTATTTGAAACCTGCCTCCATAAGACTGGTCAGTAGACAAATTTGTAGGGTCATACCATGACTATGGTGATTGATGTGACAGAGCCCAGCGCACTGTGGGTAGTTCTCTTGTCTGGGTAGAATACCCTGAATGGTATAAGAAAGCAATCTGAGCAAGCAAGGAGGAGCAGACCAGTAAGCATCACTGACTGCATTAACTCCCGTCTGCAGGTCCCCCTCCACAGACACTCCTGCTAGAGTTCATGTCCTGAGTTCACTGAGCGATGGGCTGCAAATGTAAGCTGAAACAACTCTTTTCTTCCCTAGTCGCTTTCTGTTATGGTGGTTACCACACCAATAGAAACCCTAACAAAGACTCACTAGTCTTTCCCTGTTGGAAAACACTGCCATTCACTGCTGTGCCCATTCAGTGCAGTGGTCCTGAATTCAGTATTTCTATTGCAAGGAAAGCAAGCATTCAGAGATGTCACTAACCCTTTCCAAGATATTCACATTTGTCTCATGTCAGCAGGAAGAGACATTGTTCTCACTTAGCATCCTGTTGGTAAGAATATTCATGTGTTTATGCTTTCTAATTCTTTGTACCACCCCAGCCATTAAATAAACAAAAACAAATACAACACATAAAACACCCTGGCATACCAATTTCGGGGGCATTCCAGCAATTAAAGATCTCCTTTCTCTAAGTTTCTCTGCCCTATTTTTAATTCTGCTCTATTTTCATTAAGCATATAATAAGAAAAAGTAATGTTAATCTGCCCACTGTTATTAGGAACAATTACAGGTATGTCCACACTTGCCTCCTGCATCTGCATCACGGCAATAAAGCCGCATTAGTCATTGAACATTGACAGTCTCATTATGTTTTTGTTCATTTTGATGCCTGAGCTTGACAAAGCAGCTTTTGATTTCTCAGGGATGGGGGCAGTGGGTGGGTAAAGGCAGCCTCAGAGATGAAAGCTCTTTCCGGGAAAAGAATGCTGACTGGTGAGGAAGATATAAAGCAGCCAGTTTGAGATTTTTGTTTTCAAACATATTTTTGTAGAGGAGACAGTGTGATGCAAATGGCATGCGGGAACATAAACGTGGGCACACTTTCCAGAGGAGCGTACTTCAAATACTCCCCACAGATGTTCCCTAATAAAGAACAGTCAGCCCAATGCTGCTGGTGAGTACAGCCTCCTTTGGAGCAGAAGGGCCCTTTGTAAGGTACAGCTCAAATCCTAACCATCTGAGAAAATCTGCAGCTCCAACAGCCACTTTTGAGATGGCCTTCCTGTGCCCCCCACCTAAAGCCTTCTAAGTGCTGTTTTTGTGGTCTCAACAATCGCGTGTACAACTGGCTCAGCTCCTGACCAGGCACCAGCAGCATCACTTTCTCCTGTATTCATTATTATGCCACATGCTAACAGAGGTCTGTCAATGTCAGGTTTGATTAGCTAATATGGACCCAGCACAGGGCGTAACTACTGTTTTCCCTCCAAGATTCAGGGTGAGGGGAGTGACTCATGAGGAATTGCGGTAAGCTTTGTAAGTAGTAGGGACAGTGAGGAAAAGGGTTCGAAAAGGAAATATTAGTATAGTTAAGCAACAGTAGCAAGCTGTGCATAGATTCTCCTATAGATTCTATCACAAACCCAGAATTCAGTTGGTTTACACCTTAACAGTGAGCAAGTCTTGCCTAAAATGTTGGCTTTGAAGTTTAGAACTAGGTAGGACCTTTAACACCCATTCACCCACTCTGCAACAGCCCACAGAGAACCTTCTACCACTCTGAAAACTACCTAGCATGTGGAAGGTTTGCAGCTCAGTTCCAGCTTCCTTTGGTGTCTTCAAGACCAAGTTTGGAGACCCTTGACTGGTGAGCAAGAGGAATGTTAAGAACCCATATGGTTTAGACACCTTTAGGTTTCCAAGACCAACAACTCCTATGCAGGCAATAGGAATTGTATTTCATAACCCACTGCTTCTAAGAGCAGGATTATATATTAATCACCCTTTTATATGTCTTTTATATATTCTAATTGTGTTAAAAGATGGGAAGTTTTCAGATAGTTTTTAAATTGACAATCTAATGAAGAGGCAGTTCACAGAATGGAAGAAACTCTCTGTGAGGACTAATATCTGGGATGTACAAAAGACAACAACAAGCACAAAAACAAGACAACAAAACAACAAAGAAACATCAAGAAAACAAACAACATAATTTTAAAAACTAGATATGGAACTAAACCATTTTCTCAAAAGCAGAAATGCAAATAGCTAGAAAATATTTTTTTAAAGTGTTCAACATCCTTGGTAATCAGGGAAATGAAGATTAAAATTGCTTTAAGAGTCCCTCTTCAGCTCCATTTCAATGGCTGTCATCAAGAATGCAGATAACAGAATGATAGGGGAATGTAGTAGAAAGGGAGCCCTTTAATGTTCTTGACAGAAGTATGAATTAGTAGAGCTGCTTTGGAAATCAGCCTGGAGATTTTTCAAAATAAAAAAACAAAAAAGCTAGAAATAGAACTCCTTATGACCCCACTCTTCCATCCTGAGCATATTCCACAAAGACTCTGTGTCATACTGCAGAGATACCTGCACATACCTGCTTATTGCTGCTTTGCTCACAATAACAAAGAAATACCATCAATGTACATGTCTTTCAACTAAAAAACAGATAATGAGAATGTGGTGAAATGGCATAGAAAAGTGAATTTTGTGAATAAACAGTGAAACTGAGAGTAATTCACCAAATGAGGTGATCCCAGTCCGGGAGAACAAACTCCACACCTTGTCTTGTTTTTTGGTGTACCCTAGTTTCACCTGTTTAGCTTGTTTTGTTGGTATGAGCTAGAGCACCAGTGGAAGTCAGGCAACTAAGAAGGGGACATGGTGGTGAGGAGGCAGGGAGGATGTTTCAAGAAATTGGAGAAGATAGAACATAGATAGGCACCATGGAATAGAGAGAGAGACTGGGAGCGAAAAGGTTTACACAGGGAGATGAGAGAGTTTTGGAGAAATGAAAAAATGGAGTAAGGGTTAACTAACAAAAGACATGTAAAATTATTTATTTTGGTCACTGGGTTCTTAAATGGTTCCCTAAATTTTGAACTAAAAGTCTTATTCTTGTTTCATCTCTAACTGTATTGACATTTCTGTGAAAATAATTTATTTCTATTACAAAATCGTAACTATGTCCCAATAAAGTAAAAAACCCAAAAGAACACCAAGGTTTTAAATCAGGGGCTCTGTTGTTTTGTCAGATACACTGTTTCCTCATCCACAAAAGGAAGATAAAATATTGTAAAACTTTAGCAAAACCAAGTAACTAGTAACTCTAGTACATCTAGAGTTATTATAAAACTAAGCAATAGAGGAGAGGGTGCCTGAACTGCCCTTGCCCTGTAGTCAGACTGATTATTATCTTAAATATCACCATAGAACCTTCATCCAACAACAGATGTAAACAGAGGCAGAGACCCACATCAGAGCACTGGCCTGAGCTGCCAAGGTCCAGTTGAAGAGTGGAAGGAGTGAGAGTATGAGCAAGGAAGTCAAGACCATGAGGGGTTCATCCACTGAGACAATGTACCTGAGTTAATGGGAGCTCACCAACTCCAACTGGACTGAGAATAAATGAGCATGGGACCAAACTAGTCCCTCTGAATATGGTTGACAGTTGGGCAGACTGGGGGACTAATGACAATGGCACTGGGATTTATCTCTACTGCATGCACTGGCCTTTTTGGGATCCTATTCTTTCTGGATGTATAACTTGCTCAACCTTGATGTAGTGGGGAGAGTGCCTTGGACTTTCCACAGGGCAGGGTGCCTTGTACTTTCTCAAGATTGGAAGGGGGTTTGGGTGAGGAAATATGGATGGAGGGGGAGGAGGGGAAGAAGTGGGAATTTGGATTGATATATTTTTTAAAGTAATAAAAAATAAATAAAGATAAAAATTAGCCAAAATTACCTCACAACTACAAAAATATAAATGAGTGTTTACTAGAATATAAAATCACTAGCTTCCTGGTCCTACAAATGAAAAAAAAATCACAAGCACAAATGAGAAGAGATCTTAGTAATCCCAAGAAGCATGAGGATTCCTGGTGACTCAAGTTCTCCTACTATTGTGCTTACTGACATACTGAAGTTGGACTGGTCACTTGATCTCTCATCTTTTTCTGTGGGACAATGGTCCTTTACCCTTCAAAGATTCGTCACTTGTATTGATTTAATAAAACACCAATTGGCCAGTAGCCATGGCAGGAAGTATAGAAATCTCTGTCAACAAATGGCACCAATATGGACAACTACATCCACATAAAACCTGAGAGAGCCTGCGATTTAATTGTAGACACAAAAGAACATGGCTAAAGCATGGCTTCTTTGTAGTAGCTTTATCTCTGGTGGGCTCTGTTTGTTGGGGCAAGCACATCCCATTTCAGAGAGGCTTCCTAACTCAGCTTTAGCTGATAAACCTTGCAGCTCTTTTAAAAGGCACCACCACCAAACACTTAAGTGGTATTTATGAGTAGCCAGAATGCTTGTTGGTAGTGGCAGGGACCTTGAAACTCTACAGAGTTGTGGAAATAAACATGGTCCAGCCAGTACCTTTACCATGAAGCTAGACTCTCAGAGAGCTAAGGAATGGAGTGGATTCAGCTATCAAAGGCATAACTTCAGAGCAGGGTGGTGGTGGCGCACGCCTTTAATCCCAGCACTCAGGAGGTAGAGGCAGGCAGATCTCTGTGAGTTCGAGGCCAGGCTGGTCTACAAGAGCTAGCTCCAGGACAGGAACCAAAATGCTACTGAGAAATCCTGTCTCGAAAATTCAAAAAAAAAAAAAAAAAAAAAAAAAAAAGGCATAACTTCAATCTTTGCCACATTGGTCAGAAAAAGAGGGATATATAGTAAAGATAGATTCAGGCAAAAACAAAAACAAAAAACAACCCTCGAAATGTTTTACAGTGTGTTTAAAAATTTATGAAGGTTTTGGGGAGAAAAGAAAAAGGATAAAGTCAATAAAAGAAAGGGAGAAGTTGGTTGTGGTGGCACACACCTTTAGTCCCAGCACATGGGAGGCAGAGGCAGACAGATCTCTGCAGGTTCCAGTACAGACAAAGATACACAGAGAAATTCTGTTTCAAAAAAACCAAAAATTACAAATAAAAGAAATAGAGTTTAAAATAAAGCCACATAAAGAAGTAAAATACACAGAGAATCTGGATACTGTATGTTGTTGTGTTGTCTTTGAATGGCTAAGGAAGGAGCAACAGCTGCTAAAAGACATTTAATTAATGCTGCTGAATTAATCCAACCTATATATTTTTAAAATGTCCTGACTTCAAATTTTAAGTCAAAATATATGTTATATTGGAGAAGAGGTTTTGTTTTTATTTCCAGCAAGAAATAAAAATGAGAAACTAGAGGCTGTGGATTCATTCTGGCTTAAGAAAAATCAGGCTTGATCAAGGAAGACGCTGTGAAAAATCTCTGAGAGGAGCAGATGGTCCCTATGATCCAACATTTTAGAGCACCTCTGTTGGATTTCCTCTGAGTTTTACATCCAGAACAACCTCAAGACTACTGGCTGAGATGATCAAACCTCACAGAATATTCCAGTCAGGATTTGACCATAATACTTAATTTTCTTTAGATCCCCATAAGATTATCAGTGCTCCCAATCAGCAAGAAGTAGTCTGGAAAACTATGCCCACAATCCCCCACAATGGATTATGGATGTTTGTCTTTGTTTATCATGTTGGTTACAAGTTATTATGGATAATCGTCAGAAAGAAAGCTAAACAAAGGAGATTAGATTCAGAGTTTTTGTTTTAAAAAGAAAAAGGGAGGGAGTGCCGTGGAACGATGGTCTTGTACCCTGTAAAGATTTGTCACTTGTATTGGTTTAATAAAATGAAGATTGGCCAGTAGTCAAGTAGAAAGTATAGTCAGGGCAACCAGAATAGGAGAATTCTGGGAAGAGGAAAAGCAGTCTGCAGTTGTTACCCAGACCCAGAGGAAGCAAGATGAGAATGCCTCACTGGTAAAAGGCACCAAGCCATGTGGCTAATATAGACAAGAATTATGGGTTAATGTAAGGTACAAGAGTTAATAAGAAGCCTGAACTAATAGGTCAACCAGTTTGTAATTAATGTAGACCTCTGTGTGTTCTTTTGGGATGGAAGGGTTACAGGACCTGGCAGAACAGAAACATTTGTCAACAAACTTTGGTTCCTATGTGTAAAAAACTTGGAACTGGGACCCGCTTGCTAACTGAAGACTAAATATTACAAATGTACTATATTTCAGCTCCACTGATTTTACTAAATCTTCTGACCAACTCCATGAGGCAAGTCCTACATGACAGATGAAGTCCCACATAAACAGACAAAAAGAGAAAGAATGGAGACAGGCCATGAGCCGAGTATCACCATGTCAGGCAATGTATTTACAGTTGCTTCAAGCATGGCCTCCTGGGTCAAGGTTCAGTTGCAAGCCTTACCATGTGCTAGCTGTGCCACCTTGGGCAAGCTTCTTAGTCTCTGTACTTCAGCAGTGTGAGGACATTTTAGGTCGCTTGAACATGCCTCAAATAGCACCCAGCTCAAGATAATGACCATGCAAGTATTTGCTAAATAGCCACTCAAACTACCAAAGCACAGCAAAGACCGCTGCCTATCTCAAAGGTCCCCTCCGGGTCTTAAGAGTCTATGATTTTATTAACAACCATATTCCCTCATTGGCCTCCCACTTTACAAAGGCAGGAAACAGAGACTTGCAAAATGCAGAGGATTTGAGCAATAATAAAACGCTAAATGACTGCTCTGGTTCCTAAACCATATTCCCTGAGCAAACACTGCTGATGCTTCCAGAGTGTCTGTGTGATTGAGAATCTGTGAATCCACTCCTGGGCATCTTTGCAAACAAAAGAAATCAGCACAATGTTTGTATGGTGCCTTGACATTAAATCTGCAGGCCGTTGCTAGTTTGGGAGTCATTTGAAACCTTTAACATCACTTAAGCTTCCAGTTCCTTTGTTGTAATTATCTAAAGAGAATTTTTTTTTTTTTTTTAGAAAAGAGGTTTTAGTTACTCAATGAATCAGAATGTTTTTGTACTGTGGGTTTTGATGAATTATTTGGAAAAATTAATTTCCATGGTGCTTCTGACAAATATGTCAAAGTCATTTCTGCAATATAGTACTGTATTAACTTCATGCTAAACTGGAATAAATTCCCAAATATCTTGTGAAGTTAGCTGCTTTGCTAATGTTTCTATATTCTGACTCTTGTGTCTCATATATGCACACACCACAGTTTAGTCAATTTTTTTCCAGTGGTGGGCAACATGGTAAGCATATTTATCAATTTGCTTTCAAATGCTCGAAGCAGTTTCCAACAGGTATACAAAATCCCTGATTGCATCATTCATAGAAAAAGAAGAAAGATACAGGAACCCAGCTTTTTAACAAGAGGTTTTTAAAGAGAGCCAGGAAGCTGGTATTAGAAGTAGGAAGATACTGGCGAGTGGGATAAACCCAGTCCATTACTGTGCTCATCTGAGCAGGTGTCTTGCAGCTACAGGCAGGTGTAGAAAACAAGACCAATTCCTCATTCTGCACCAGGTCTCACTCGGCAAGCCAACCTGAATCATGGTTCCTGCAGTTCTGTGTGCGTCTTAAAAACTGTTGCAATTGGAAGGCCTTACTCCTGTTATGCCCTGACCATATCTTTGTGCAACTAATGAAGGTAGCAGCGCGAGGCCCCACTGTTCCTCAGCCCCCTCGCCTAGCCTACTTTCAGTGATAGTAGCTGACAATGTAATACTCATTCAGTGGCTGATTATAATTAAAAATATCAGAATAATTAAAGTCCTCAGCTTGACAAGCAGAGCCATAACTTTGCCTTCAGACATTCCTCTCTAATTAGTTAATTAATCCTAATGCAAATTATAAGCAATAATTAGTCAGCCAAGCTTGACATAAAAGTCTGCTGACTTACAGCTAAAAGGCTTTCTGGTTGCCGGTTTGTGGTTTCTAAAGGTGCCTTTTGTCCACTCATGGCTTCTGCATCCATTCGACTTCAAACTTTTTGCCAACACGCAGATACTGAAAGCAATCTGAGCTGGAAAATCCACAGATATAAAGACCTGAATTGCTACAGGCACTGTTCGGTCTGACATAATGAATTGCAGGCTCAGTATCCATATTGAATATCAATATGGAGCATACCCCACTCAGAGAGAAAAAACAAAATGAGGAGGTACAGAGGAGGTAAGGATGCTACGCTCTCAAGCATGGCCTGTGACACGTTCTGCTGTCTTGTGCACTAGGGTCACTGTGATACTTTTCAGTATATGCCATGAAATTGAATCATAGCAAAGCATACTGAAAAATTGATATCTATACTAGAAAAGCTAATATTTGATCCAGACTTTTGGTGCCTTTAAATAGAGTAGGAATCTGTTGAGATAATTCGAATTACCTATCGGAAAAACTATAACTAATACTAATGATCAAAATATGTTTCTTAAAATTTACATAAGTATCAAAGTCTGATTACAGAATGCTAAATCATCAGTCATTGGCCACTTCAAGTCATGACCCACTCTACCACCTATCACCCTACATCTTGGCTGTCCAGTAGCCAAGAAACCAACCTAAGAAAATCTCGTGCTGGGGTACCAACAAAGGAAGGAAGCAATCAACTTGAAAGCATACTCTTCCCATGCTGTCTTTGACCATAGTAGAATTAATATTTCAGAATGTTGATTTACGCTTCAGACGTTCTTCTCTCTGAATCCTCTCCTCTTGCCACATACCGTTGTTTCTCTTTGGCTTTGCCCTTGTTTTTTGGCTTGTATTGACTGAAGGGAGAAGGGGAAGGGGTTCAAGTTATAAACTTAGGCCTCAAGCTGCCTTGTATTTCTCTCCTCGGTCTCTTGAAGCTCTTTCTCTTTGAGGAGATAAATTGACAGCAGCCCCTGAGAGGAAAACAAAGAATGTGGTAGGGACACGTCTTCCCTCCTGGAACCATGGTACATAAGTGAACATATCAGTTGATTGCAAGCAAATGAGAAAACCTAGCAAAGCTCAGCCAAGCCAATCACAGCTATAACATTCAACAAACCAATCTGTAAACTTGTGAAATAAATTTTTACTGAAGCACGTTTTTCCATGCAGTAGCTATGTGACAGAAACATGAATATTACAGTTTTCTCTGAAGTCTCATACTTAAGAGTTAAATATAGGAATATATATCTATATACATAAATGTATGCTGTAACAATTGATGAAAAAAGAGGCCATGAATTTGAAAGAGAATGGGGGATATAAGGGACTGTGGAGGGAGGAAAGAGAAAAGAGTAATATTGTAATTATGTTATGATCTCAAAAATAAAATAAAATCTCAACATTCCTTAATAAGATCATAAATATGCCATTTCTCTCTTGCTTATCACAAGATAAAAGAATATTACCATATGTTTTTAATGTGGGCACCCTTTCTACAATTTCTCTAATATCTCTCCTTACACATAAAACATTGTTGCATGATGACTAAATAAGACTCTGCACTTTAAGAAAAGCTTTGTTCCGTGACAATTGGAACAATCTTAAGATAATTGTCAGTATTTCTATGAATCTTCTTTCTGAGTTTCTATTGTTGCACCTTTCATCTCTATTATACCCCACATTTGTCTTCTCCTTTTGCCTATGTCACTTAAATTTTCTTTCAATTTAATTGTTTCTATAGTAGGGCAGAACAAAGATCATTATTTCTTGGTTTCTGATAACTGTTCCTACACATCTAGAAGTAAAGATTAAGTTCATACTAAAAATTGTCATCCTTAATCCAGACATGTATGTTCACATTTTCAAACCTTTTCACTGTTAAATGAAGCATGCAACAGAATCATGAGAGATAGAGAGTGGACAGAAAGTGTACTTAGCATTTTATACTTGGTGGACTCTCTTGAATCTCGTACACCCCATCTTCTGTTGTTTTTTTCTCCTTACTTGAGAATCTTAGAAACCATACACTGAAAACAGTGCCCAAATATGGAAAGAGACTAGGCACACAAATCAGTAATTAAAAGATATAAATTTGGCATGTATGTTATCGATATATATGAGAAACAGTTTCATATGACTAGGTCACAGGGATCAGGGGGTAGTGTGCTACAGTGGTTAGTCCTTATAGCAATTCTATAAATGGGTAGTTTAAAATGGAATAACAATAACAAAGTAGTAACAAATATCTTGACTATTTGATATGTGTGGCAACAAAACAGAGCAGCCACAGCAGCCTGTTGAATTTAACTCATGCAGAATAAAATATTGAATATGACTGTCACCAGCTGACATATGTGAGAATGATTCCATGAACTTGGTTCAAATTTCTAAAGGAGTATGTCTGCTACTGTTGACTGTATATGACAAGATAATTCCAAAAAAAAAAAAAAAAGATTAAGTCATGAGAAATGTACTTCATTATCCAGGCAGGATGTAATGGAACAGAGAACAAAATTCAAGATGGCAAAAACATTAGGAGAAACATTTTATAGATTCCAGGAAACAAGAAGGGAAGATTGATAAATTTTTTGACAAACAAAGGCCGCTAATATCTAGCCTTTGGCAAAACGTTTGTCTTCCCAGTAGAGCTAAATATCTTTAAGGTGAATATCTTTAATTTGAGAGGTAATAGACACAGGATGGTGGGAAGCAGGAAAACAAGTCAGATTTGTGGCAGATGTTCAGAAAGGAAAGTTAAAATTACTTAGGCTCACTTGATCAGACGAGAGCAAATCAGAAATATCTTAAGCTTTTGTGGATTTTTTTTTTTTTTTTAGAAAACCCTATTAAGCAGAAATTAACAGTCCCCAATTACTCAATTTTGAAACAAACCCCTGTCCTCCCTACTTTGAAAGGAGAAGATACCTTCTAAACATACACAGTCCTAACGAGGAAAGACTTCCCATTCTATATTTCAGAAGGATAGATGCATGATAATATACAAAGCCAAACTTCTCTGGAAAAGAGAATCACAGGAGGAAATGGCAGGAAGTGACTTCCAAAGATCACAACTTAAAGATCTCATCAAACTTCTCCAGTGGTTGAAAGAAATCACTGCCTGGATGCAGGACTCTTGGAGTTAACCTGGATCAATAGCTATTTTGCAGAGTCTTTCTCCCATGGTTAAAAGAAACCTCCACTGTCTGGATGCAGGACTCTTGGAGATAAGCTGGACCAAGAGCTATTGTTTTGAGCCACCTCCTAAGCAGTAGCTTATAGTGGTTGCTATAATGCCCATCTTAAGTACAATAAGGACTAAACTATTTAATTTCTTAGATGTTATCAGTGATGAATATTGCTCTCAAACAGTACATTTTGTTCATTGTTTCAGCTAAAGAGAATTGCTGAAGCCATAGCCCATGTTGTGTTGGTTGCTAAGCATCCTCCAAATCCCCAAACTGGTCAGCCTAGGGTAGAAAGTTTCCGCCTCCTCAGTTTACCTTGGGTCAGTTCTGAAGAGCTTCCAGATTCATTGTGGACTTGGATGAACATTGTCTCGAGATTACTTCCTTCCTTCCATCCTCCAGACGCTCTGGATAGCAATATCTGTTGTAGTCTTGCTTCCTAGTGACTGAGCCACTAACAGGCAGTACCTTCTCATCAAGTTGTTCTTGCCTCTCTATTTTATATTAAG
Organism: Chionomys nivalis; assembly: GCF_950005125.1. NCBI lineage: Eukaryota > Metazoa > Chordata > Mammalia > Rodentia > Cricetidae > Chionomys > Chionomys nivalis. Next base: position 18,271,244 of record NC_080104.1, on the reverse strand, counting down.
TGGAGATGGGGTAGGTATACCTTTCTTTCCCTGTTAAAAAATCACAGGATCCTGCCTGGCCATCATCTGGAGGTCTGGGAAGTGAAGGTGTATGTAGTAATTGATATATCTTTGGGGGAAAGTATATAAATGCCTGTTGACCACAGGGAAGGATTGACAAGGGATAGCAGTATTCATCATATCTCTTCCTCCAGTGTGGAGGTGTAAGGGTCCCCAAACAAGTCCTGTCAATTTTAAAGTCTCTTAAGAGATATGTTTGATGTGGCTAGAATGTTTGCTTTAAGAGCCTTGTTTTCCTTTGCGTCACATGGCCACTCTGTGTCTTCACTGCTGCCAGTGACAAGAAAGAAAGGGCGGAGTAATGGGCAAGATGGGAAAATGGAAGACCTGACCATTCCACTTTAAAGAGTGCATCTAACTATGAAATCACAATTTCTCCAGCTAAAATGAAAATGTACCACTTACGCCTTTAAAGCTACATTGATCAACAAATCTCATATGTGAATTGCAAGAAAAATCTGTCTGTCAAGTTATGTAATGTTTCCATGAGTATAAACTACATAAGAAAAAGAAAAGAAGAGATAGTAACTGTCCCTTTAATGGTTCTTGCTTGTCCCCTTTCCCTCCAGCGTACACTTATTCTTATCATCCTCCTTATCCAATAGTATGCATTAAATGGTCACATTTGCATCGCACCGTACCTGTGATTTTCCATTTCTCTCCAAGGAAGATTTCCTGGTTTAGGAGTTTTAATGGTCGCTTCTTTGAAAATGTCTTAAGAGGGTTTTGACTGTAATTCCTTTTCTCCTAGCTCTTATTTAATAGGTACCAACGCCTATCTTTTGCCTGGGGTCTTGGGTTAGGGAAAGGAAGATTCATTAACCATGGTGAGTTATGGATTTCAATGCCCTAGCTACTTCATTTCTCATATCCAAGTAGATCGTTTCCTCCCTAGTTCTTCCAAGCCCAAGGAGGCAGAGATTGTAAGTAGCCTTAATCTGCTTCATTAGAACAATTTTTTTCACATTATAAGATTGATAGCACCAATATTACCATATTACTTCTGGTGACATGCATGGCAGAATAATAATGCACTCGTGCTAGCTGGCAGTAATGCAGTGATTGTCGTTGGAGTACTAAAGGAAAACCATATAATTTTAGAACTTGGAGATATTAAAATTAATCTCATTTTCAGATACAGGAACCCATATCTAAGGAGGTGAAATTCCTTGTGTAAGTTTACATACTATGACTAGTGTCTGACTACAGTGATTGATATTCATAAGCTAATATGTTCTGCCGCCACAGCATTTCAAATAGAGCAGAGTGATATTGACAATCAGATGGATCTCATAGGTTGGACCCAGGAACAGATAGGAGAGCTTGTCAAGGTTGTGATATGTAGGTTATATAATATACTACAAAAGATCAGATATGTTTTAGGCCAACCTGAACACACTTCAGTTGAACCATTGTCTCTTTTCTCTCCTTTCTCTATTTCACTGAACGAATAGTCTTTCTAGGCATTAAGGTCTAGAATAGTAAAAAAAGATTCCCTCCCCTATAAAACCAATTGCATATTCTTCTCGGAAGGAGGTGTTTCACCAAAATTCCCATAGTACTATCTGTCTTTCAGTGCCAGCCAAACTCCAGATAAAGTGGGTTAAATGTGTTTCTGTCACCCCCCACAAAGTTAACTAAGATTCCTCTCTAGAACTGGCTATATGGAAGACTGTTAACTAGGTCATTTACATGTACTCCTTCCCTAAATCCTTGGTTCCCAAGTAGGGTGATTTTGTTCTCACTATGGGAAATTCAGCAATACTAGTGACATTTTCTCCTCTTTCAACCGAGGGAGTAATTCAATCTGAATTACTGTGCAGTGACCGAAGAGGAAGAAGATAGTGTCATATTCTACCATACAAAGGGCTGCCCCACAAAACAAGCGCCCCAATCTAAACATTCATATACTAAAACTGAGGAAGCTGTTTTTGCGTATTCCTTTCTCTTCCCATAGCCCTTCACATTATGAACCCAGATGTCAACCATTTCTCTCTCTGTTGCCAGTACAGGACTTTAGAGGACTAGAGGAAAAGGAGGTCTGGGTTAGGAGCAAAATCTTTCCTGACTTTATAAATCGAATACGAGCAAATATAAATTAAGAACCATTATTATATATTTCATTGGGTTAATATAAAACAATAAGAAAATATAACAGTATCTTTATGGACAAAGGAAGAGATTCAAAAGAGATATGCAGGTTGAGATAAGTGTCAGGAATGCAGGTGAATCTTTAGAGCTAAGGTACAGGAAGAATATTATAGCTATATTGTAGTGTAGAATAGAAACTTGTAAAAACGTGCTGCTTTTACTATCAAATACTGAAAGCATGTGTTGAACATGTTAATTTGCTTGACTGTAATCATGTCATTATACATGTATGCCATTGTGTATATTTATTTAAAACATCATGTGAACAATATATAAAACATAATAAATAAAATAAAATCCTGCTTATTTGTGAGTCTCTTAGCTTGTAAAATACAACTCAAATATGTAGCATTGCTGTAACAGTTAATTGATAGGCAAAGATAGATTTTATTGAGATTTCAGGCACAAAGACAATGGGTGTTTCTGGTCCAGAAGATTGTCTAACATCTCTCTAATTTCACAATAGAATGGAAATTCCTTAGTAATATTCAGAGCATGATCTGTTTTTAACATCTTTAAGTACTTTGGAATAGAATATATAAAAAATGTTCTAATAACTGAGATACCTAATGTTTTATATATAACACTAGGTATATATATATATATATACATATATATATATATCTGGTTTCTTGAAAATACAGAAAAGATTAATAAATATATAGCCAAAAACTGATCAAGAAAAATATAATACCTAAGTTAATAAAATTGTAGAGTATCAGGGTAATGCTACATAAAATTCCAATGAATCCAGAGGATCACTGGGAACACTTTAAAATGTGTATTCTAAAAAAAAAAATACTGGAAAATCCAGAAGAAATGAAAAAGTTTGTTAGCACATACTATGCACTAAAACTAACTCAAATGATGTTAACAACTTAAACATAGCTGTAATAAGATACAAGATAGAAACAGACAATATGACCCCATGAAGAAAATCCCAGGGCTGGACAGATTCACAGTCACATATTACTAAACATTTAAGGAAGAGTTGATACCAATTCTTCTCATATAATTTCTCAAAGTAAAAAGGTGAGGAACAGGACCAAAATCATTCTACAAAGTTAGTACTACTTTAACACCAAAACCAGAAATGGGTATAATTTAAAAAGGGAAGAAAGAAAACTTTAGAACAATTTTGATTATTGACAAAAAAAAATCAATAAAATTCCCAAAGAATGCCACGATGGCAACTCAATACCCATCTGTTGAAGAAGGAAACTCACTTGGTGTCTCCCACCCTGCACATAAATCAATTCAAGAGGAGTTAAAAACCATGGTATAAGAACTGAAACCTGGGTGGTGGTGGCGCACGCCTTTAATCCCAGCACTCGGGAGGCAGAGGCAGGCGGATCTCTGGGAGTTCGAGGCCAGCCTGGTCTACAAGAGCTAGTTCCAGGACAGGAACCAAAAGCTACAGAGAAACCCTGTCTCGAAAATAAAAAAAATAAAAAAAAAAAAAAAAAAAGAACTGAAACCTTTCTTAGCTGAAAGATGGAAAAAAAAAACCTATAAGCACAGGTGAGGTTTGGTTTTAGTTTAGTTTCTCTTCTTCTTTTCTTTTTTAAGGACTCCAATAGCATAGAAATCATGGTAAGAATTGACAAATAAGATTTCATAAAATTAAAAAAAGTGAACAAAAAAGGAAACAATCATCAGTGTAAAGGGCATCAGAATGTAAAATCTACAGGATGGGGGAAACCATGCCACTTATGCATCGGCAGGATTGCTATCTAGAATGCATAAAGAACTATACAAATTCAACGTCAAAACAAGGAGCTGATTCAATAAATGATCTAAATAAATAAAAGGAATTCTCAAAAGACAAAGGTAAAGACTGACCTGTAGCGAGCTGCATGAAGCCACATCTGATGGCAATGTAGAGAGCTGCGTGGAGTCGCACCTGATGGTGCTGGCTCCCGCCCTCCGCGATCCCGAAAGCGAGTGCTCTCTGTGATAATCAACTCCTATGGCTAAAGCCTGACTTATGCTATTATCATGCAATGACTGTCAGCTGCTTGCATATGCGTGGACCTATGGGCAATGCCCACCTGGCAATCTGAGGTTGGCAGCCCATGCCTACTTAAGGGCTAGGAGAGGTTTGCCCGGGGAGAGAGGGAGAGAGAGGAGAGAGGAGAAAGGGAGGAGAGAGAGATTTTACAATTGTCAAAAGGTCCTGAATAAAACTGCAGTGAGAAGAGCTCCGGTGGTCGCGTCATCCTTGCTGGACGAGGGGGGCCGCGACAGTTGGTGGCCCGTACGGGGACAAGACAAGTGGTGCCACGTACAGGGATCCTCCAAACCTCTCTCCATGGAGCCCAGAACTTGCTGCAGTCAGGGGGTGCACCGGATAATCCTCAGGTAAAGATTGGGGATCCGCAAAAAAAGCGGGTTTTCCGCTCTCGCCGATAGAAGGGAGAGTGGGGGTAATGAGAGCTGTGACTATAGCAGACGGATCAAAGTGAGAGCCACGACCAAAGTGGACGGTTTAAAATGAAAATAAAAGAATGGGATTTTAGAATGGGCGCTTCAACATCACACTTGATTTTTCTGGCTCTTAACGAGCTGTTAAGGAGCGCATTGGAAAAGTTTTTGACTAAATGTGACACAATTGCTCCTTGGTTTGCCGTCTCTGGCAATCTTAATGTGTCATCCTGGGACAAGCTTGGTAGAGATCTGAATTTTGCTACTGAACAAGGTACGCTAAGGAAGGGAGTTAGATTCATGTGGTTTGAATTACCGAGACCTCCTGAGTTTGCAGTGGAGAATGAGCAGCTGCAGCTCCAAGGCCAAGCAGCTCTGAGGGTCAGCGAAGCTGCAAACACCCAGGACCTGCCTTGAAGAGAGAGACAAGGCCAGAACGCTAGGCCACTCCCAGCGTGTGCCTCAGGGCATAGAAGCAGCACAACCAGGGCTGTTCTGCGCTGCCACGCCTCCACCTTCCTGCTCGGTGGGGAGGTAGAGTCTCTGCCTCTCCCCAGTCGCTGCCGTGACCTGCATCCAAACGAGGCTGAAAATGGCAGTAAAAATGCAACGTCCCCGCTCAGCAGGAAGTAGCCAGGCAGATTGACAACGCCCAAATTCCCTAAAACGTGTAAGTGGGGACCCTTCAATGGTTGCAGAGCAGCAAGCCTGCTTTCCTGAGTTCCGCTCCACTCCGTGCACCAGTCTGGACCCAGAACGAATGCAGCTGGGGCAGAAAGGCAGCTGGAGCAGAGCTGGAGCAGAGCTTTGCTAGGTGGCTGTGGTGGAAGGCACATTGCCTCAGCAGTCGGTACCTAGCCTGGCAGATGCCACAGCAGTGCTTAGAGTATCAGCAAACGCAACAAGTGCTGGAGCTGAGACAAGCTGGAGCACAGACCCCACAGGGCTGCCCGAGAACGCAGCGTAGCTGCAGGGCAAGGAAAAGGCAATGGCAGTTTTAGGCTCTGCACACTGCTGAAGAGTCTGCGGCAGAGCTAATTTAAATCAAGAGACTGCCCTATTGTAAGAGCAGGTACATGTGGGTACTGTTTTAGCCAAAGGGTTGGTAGAATACCATAGCCCAAATGGGAGGTTGGGTCTAGTGGTGATTGGGAACCCTACTGCTGGCAATCTCAACACCTGTTGTCATGGGCATTTATCTTTAAATCCTGTGTAAGATCAGACAACCCATGAGAATGCAGCATATGGTCACTTAGCAGAAGCAGGATCAGCTGAGCTGCTAGGGAAGCCAAAGAGGTGCATGAGGAGAAGGTGTCTTCCATGCACTCAGCTGACAAGAATGAATGTGCCACGGGGGTATGGCAGCTGGGGTATGTTAAGAGAGGCAAGTCCATACCCTAGTCTGTCAGACATTTCTATCCATCCAGGGCTGTGTGTGACCAGCATTCAGTATGAAACATTAACCCATGCAGCTAATCTGTCTAAAGAATTGTCTAGATATCTTTTAGGTAATTGGTCTGGTGAATTCGAAAACTGGAAAAGCTGCGGATGACGATTGCGACTGCAGATTCCACACGCATGGATGCCAGCCTGGCAGAAGGACTATCCTCCTGGATCACTCCATGGATCATCTGAAGGAGTGGGCGGGAGTAGGAGCCCTAACAGGCTTAATGGTGCTTGCCTCCCTGGTATGCCTGTGGTGCATCTGTCACATAAGGGTTTTACAGCATCGCAATGCAGTTATGATCATTCAGGCCTTCACGGCCATTGAAGCAGGACAGTCTCCCCAAGTTTGGCTATCTTAAAAGAGATAGAAGCGAGCACAGGATGCGAGGCTTGCGCACTGCACTTGAGGTAAGCATACATCAACCTCAAGAAGAGCAAGTCTGATTGCATGTGGGTTGGTGTCCAGCTCCCACCTCTGTAAAAAGACACCGGACAGGTCTAGTGTTCGCTGGGTGGATGACACCTGGACGGACACTAGCACATGTTCCATTTTTAACAGAGATCAGACCTCTACTCTTGCCTGTAGCTTTACAAAACAAAAAGGGGGAACTGTAGCGAGCTGCATGAAGCCACATCTGATGGCAATGTAGAGAGCTGCGTGGAGTCGCACCTGATGGTGCTGGCTCCCGCCCTCCGCAATCCCGAAAGCGAGTGCTCTCTGTGATAATCAACTCCTATGGCTAAAGCCTGACTTATGCTATTATCATGCAATGACTGTCAGCTGCTTGCATATGCGTGGACCTATGGGCAATGCCCACCTGGCAATCTGAGGTTGGCAGCCCATGCCTACTTAAGGGCTAGGAGAGGTTTGCCCGGGGAGAGAGGGAGAGAGGGAGAGAGAGGAGAGAGGAGAAAGGGAGGAGAGAGATTTTACAATTGTCAAAAGGTCCTGAATAAAACTGCAGTGAGAAGAGCTCCGGTGGTCGCGTCATCCTTGCTGGACGAGGGGGGCCGCGACACTGACCAATAAATATTTGAAGAAACATTTAATATCCTTAGTGAAATTACAATTACTCTGAGATTCTCATCCATTCCATTCAGAATGGAAATTATTGAGGAAATGATGCCACAAACACTGTGAGGTTATGGGGAAGCAGGAATCTCTATCCATTTGTAAATATGTGTAACCTCTATTAAAGTCCGTGTATGTGTGAAGGTTAGCCAAAAACAAAACGAAACAAAACAAGAACCTCTAACTAGGACTACAGTGAATTGCAGCTGTATCAGTCTTGACTATATACCTTGAGTATTCTAGGTCAACATAACAACAAATATATATGCACATTCATGTTATTGATGCTTCATACTGTCTAGGAAATTGAGCCAGTAGGATTTCATGAACAATTAAATGGAAAAATTCTTCAGCCAAAAGAAAAGGAAATTGTGGTATTCATGGGAAAAAAGATGAATAAGAGAACATTAAGTTTAACAAAATAAGCCAGAGCCAGGAATACAAATACCACATTTCCTATCATATCTGGACTCTAGATTTAAGTGTGTGTGTGTGCGTGCGTGTGTCTGTCTGTCTGAGCCAAGGTTGTGAGAGTAGAAAGGAGCCTATGAAAAGGAAAGTTTCAGTCTTAATGGGGGAAAATGGAGAGAAAATGAGAAAGGAAAAGAATGCACGTGATATGAACGTGGGGGTAGGGGAGACTATTGCACAGGTCGAGGCTAACCAGATAGAGGGAGGAGGATGGAGCATGATATGAATGGGGGGAAAGTATATGCCATATATGTGCAAAATGACATAAGAAAACTTTCATTGCTTAGTATGCAAACTTAAATTTTGTAATCTCTAGATTTTTTAACTTTTTATTTGTTCTTTGTATCTTTCACATCATGCCTCCTGATCCCACCCATTCCCCTATACACCGAGAATAAAACAAAATAAAATTTAAGGGAAGAAGGGGGGAAGAGGAAGAAAAGAAAAATCTTGCCATAAAAGCTACAGTGTGACACAGTGAGTCATGCAGTAAATCCCTTTATGCTATATTGCAAAGAATCATTGGTCTGATTCAAGGCTGCTGTTCTCTGCTACACCATTGGTACTGGGTTGTCACTGAGACTCTTCCTGGATATCCTGTTGCTGCCCTGTGATATGGGGATCCTGCAGCCCCGGGTCCTCATGTCTGACTACTCCCTTGAGTCCCCGCCCCACCATCATGGTGTTCCAGCAGATCATAAATTGGGTGGCTCTTGGGATGGGTCAACAGATAATCCTGGTTCTGAGCCTGGGTAGTTACCGGATTGGTCAACCCACCAGCTCTCCTCTGTCTCCATCACCAGGGTGAACTGTCCAGCATTGCCCCTACTAGTTCACCCTTTGCACTGATGAGCAAGGGGCAGGGCCAGTTTTCCTGCTTGTGTGTCCTCAGGGTCAATTGTGCCATATGAGCACCTTCAGGGCCAGCTCCACTGTGTTGCCCAGTTGAAGTGTAGGAATCACTCTCCTGAGTGCTGCGGCTGATAGAATCTTTTTTAAAGTAATAAAAGTTCAAAAACAACAACAACCAAAACATTCTGCAGTTAGCTGTGTTGTGAATCTATGGTGCTGGAAATGACATGTGTATTAAATGCCTTTTTATGTGAAGTATTTGCAACAAGTTTAATCCTACTTTATACTTAGGAACATCTGTACCTTGTAAAATTCTAACATTCAAACATATAAAAAATACTCCCACAAATCAATAATTTAAAAATCCAAAGAATTCAGTTTGCAAATCGCTGAAGGACTTACGTAGACATCCCTCCAAAGTGAACATACAAAACACAAATAGGTATATGGAAAAGGTTCAATATTACCAACCATCCGGGAAATGAAAATCAAAACTTTGGAATGGGTCCTTATACCTGTCAAGACTGGTATCATAGCAACCAAAGATCACAGGTACTGATGAGAAGGTGGAGAGAAACCTTGCTTGCTGTTCTGAGTAATGTGACCTAGTGCAAACGGTGAAAATGCTACAGAGGGCTCTCTGTCACTATGTCACTACCATGTAATCCAACAATCCCATTCCTAAGATTTTAAAGTAATTGAAATCGAGAATTCAAATATTTATCTCCCTCCCCCATTTATCATAGCATCAAACAAAAGAGCAAAGACATAAAAAGACCTAAATGTAAAAAGTTATCACACACACAAACACGGAAAGAGAGAGATTGTGTAGTTTTAAAGAGGATAATCTTGCCATTTATAATATGGCCTGACCTGAAGAATATTATATTAAATGAAGAAAGCAAATTTTAAAAAGACAAACTTTTCAGAGGAGACAACAGAAAGGAAATATCCAGGCCACAGGGATCAGATGGGAAGATAATGGCAAAAGATACAAAGTATCAATTATGCAAGACAAGGAAATTCTCAAGATTTGCTATATAGGGTAGTACCTAAATCAAAAATTACCACAATATGTGTTTAAATTTTTCAGAAGGCAAATCTTATGTGAAATGTTCTACACACATACACTCGTGCGTGCATTGGGCGGGGATAGAAATTAATAGTAACAATAATAATAAAGAGGAATTGAGTCACTTTGGAGGTGTGATGGATATTGCTATGGTTTTGAAGGTAGTGATGGTTTTTTGAGTTAATACTTAGCTTCAAACCTATGAAGCTGTATGTATGCATCACACATGTGTAGCGTTCTCACGTGTCAATCATCCATCAATGGCATGCTACAAATAAATACTCATGACCTTTGTGTCAATATCTACTACCTGCCCCACCTATGGTTTCTTTAAATCATGGGGTCTTCATACTTAAATTCTTTTGGATTTAGTTAACAGAAATAAGGTCAATACTTTCTGTAAAGGAATTTAAGACTCTCACACTCACTTGCAAATACTTCAGGCACCCAATAATAAAAAGAAACATGTACATAAGCAGTCTCTAAATGTTTAAGAAATGCTTCTCTGTTTGTACTATCAAAAACACAGAAACTTTCTGACTTCCATCCTTCATGAGCCTTTCTCTTTATGGTTGTTCACGGACAATTTACATCTGGAAGTTTTAACCATTTAACTTCCTGAGAAAGGAAATTGAAATGACAAAAGCAAATGTGTCTTTAACTCACGAATGGAAGTAGTTATTTCAGGTTAATTATTATCAAGAACTGTGCAAGACCAGAATGAGATTAAACATTAGCCTGTGAGATAGTTAACAGTGGGGTTCTACAATAAAAAAAGAATATTATTCTTTGCTGTTTCTTTCCTAAATGGTCCCAAACTACACATGTGAGGGAAGCTAATGCCTAAATAATTAAATGATAATGTCATTATTATTCATTGTAGGAATACACTTGAGAATCAAATTGAATCAGGATTTTTCCCCCTTGTGGCACAATAACAATTCATGTTCAACCTTACTTAATATATTCCTTGGTTAACAGAAAAATCCATCTGTATACTCATTGGCTTATGGAAGAGAACTATGCCTGTTTAACTGAAGGACAGATCAGTGCAAGAGGAGAAAAGCCAGTGACCCTGGGCTGAACGAATGGGAGCTCAGCTAAGATCAGCCCCACTGTAATGTTGTCCTAAGAGTCTCTGTCATTCCCACCCCTTATGTCATCTGTGTCCTCATCCTTATAACACTTGGCCCTCTAAACTTTGCCATGGCAGCCCTTCTATTTTCACTCAGCTTCCATTGTGTTCTGAAGTAGTCACACCCTTTAAACGTTCCCACAGTTCTCAGCAGCTGTGGGACTTTGTTCTAGGAACACTTCTAATGATAAGTCATTTAATCTTCATAACACTAACAAGGATGGTTTTGTTGGTTTTACTTTGCAAATGAGAAGCTGAGCCATGATGTAAATAAATAATTCTGATAAAGTGAGTTCAGACAGTCCTATCCCCTTTTCAACCCTCCCACATGGTCCCCATGCTCCCAATTTACTCAGGAGATCTTGTCTTTTCCTACTTCCCATGTAGATTAGATCTATGCATGTCACTCTTAGTGTCCTCATTGTTGTCTAAGTTCTCTGATATTGTGATTTGTAGGCTGGTTTTCTTCCGTTTATGTTCAAAAACCACATAATGAGTGAGTACATGTGATAGTTGTCTTTCTGTGTCTGGGTTACCTCACTCAAAATGATGTTTTCTAGCTCCATCCATTTGCCTGCAAAATTGAAGATGTTATTATTTTTTTCTGCTCTGTAGTATTCTGTTGTGTAAATGCACCACATTTTTCTTATCCATTCTTTTGTCAAGGGGCATTTAGGTTGTTTCCAAGTTCTGGCTATGACAAACAATACTGCTATGTTCATAGTTGAGAGTCATATAAGAGATCCATAACTATGATCATTAAGGTATTGCTTACTAGTCTGACATCTAAGTACTAGATGTGAAAATTCTCTTTTCCCTTCTCTTCCCTTCCCTTCCTTTCCCTTTTTGTCTCTTCCCTTCCCGTTTCTTCCCTTCTTTTACCTTCCATTTCCCTTCCTCTTCCTTCCTTCCTTTCTTTTGACAAGTTCTCCACTATATAGTTCAGATTGGCTTGGAACTCACATTCTTTCCTCAAACTTAGCTTAAAACTGCTAGAATCACAGGTGTGCACTCACATATTCAACTGGTTGCACAATTTATAAATGCCATTTTTCAACATTTAAACTTAATAAAAAAGATGAAAAATGAGAAAATTCATAAACATTTTACTCTAAGGGGTAGTCTACAAGTCCGGCAAGGGATTGAAGGTGAGAGAAAGGGACTCAGGAAGGGATGCTTTCACACTTTTGTCCAAGGGCACCTGTGTCTCTCTAATCTATTAGTGATAATACTAAAGAGGTGATTTAGGAAGATGCTACAGTGCTTTCTCATTCCTTTTACTTTATTTGTTTTGACATTAGAGTCCCATCTATAATTCTACGATAAGGCAAAACCTTGAAGTCATTTACAGCCACCCTCTGAGGTTTTTCCTTTATGCTGCTTCCAATCATAGCAATAATAGAAAGCAGTATAGCATGTGGCTTTAAGATACAACGTTAAAATAAAAAGGGGTGCTTGAGAGATTGCTCAGCCATTAAGAGCACTAGTCATTCTTCTAGAGGACCTAGTCTCAATTCACAGAATCCATGTGTTGGTGGCTCACAACCCTCTGTGACACCATTTCTAAGAGTCTGATACTCTCTTCTGAGCATTGAGGGCACCAGGCATGCACATGGTGCACAGACATACTGATAGAAAAACACTTGTTCATATAAAATAAAAATAAGAACAGACCAAAACAATCTGCCAAAATCTTAGGCAAAGTTTTTAAACTGTTAAAAATAAATGTAAGCTCATTTAACAAAAAATAAAAAGATGCTTAGCAATGAAATTAAATTAAGTGCAATGACCCTGTATTCATTCTAAACAAATGGTCACTGATGAATAGAACATGAATATAAAGTATTAATCAGAAGATAGCAGTTCCTGTGATACATTGCACAAAGTTATAAAGACCATACATCAGTCCCTCCTCCAAAGAAACAACTAAATGTGACCACAAAAAAAATAATAACATATTTGCAAATCTTCTTAAAGGCATCAACTAAATTTGCAGGCTTAAATCTAAGTAAAGCTATTCACCCAGAGAATTAAGGAAAGCAGCCATGGGGCATTTGCTAGACTGAAGAACTCTGGCTTTAGAGTTGATCGGGTCTCTACATGGTGGTTAAAAGGCAGGGTTTCCCCAAAGCAAGGAAGCCATTCAGAGATTCTCACCAACAATCTCTTTTTTTTTTGACTTTAAGTATATGTATTTTATCTATTTATATTTATCCATATATTATAAATACCTTTCTCATATATATATGTAGACAGAAGTTTCTGTTTCATCCAGTCCCATAGCAGTTCAGTCCCAAAGAAATACACAGAGTCTTATATTAATTATAAACTGTTTGGTCTACTGTTCAGGCTTATTACTAACTACCTCTTAAACTTAAATTAACCCGTAATTCTTATCTATGATTAGCCACGTGGCTTGGTACCTTTTGCTCAGTAGGGCATTCTCATCTTGCTTCCTCTGTGTATGGCTGTTGATAGACTCTGTCTTTCATCTTCCCATAATTCTCTTAGTAAAGTTGCCCCACCTATACTTCTTTTTTTAAAATTAATTAATTTATTTAATTATTAAAGATTTCTGCCTCTTCCCCACCACCACCTCCCATTCCCCTCCCCCCAATCAAGTTGGGCTGAGGAGGGAGGAAGACAACAATCTCTTCATAGGCTCCCTCCTCTGAGTAATTGAGATCCCACCTTCCCACTTCTCTATTAAGTTATGTGGTTCCACTCAGAGGAGGGCAAGCATGGCTAACTATGAACCTGCCATGAGTGGGGACTGGAACACAAAAATCTCCCCTCCAAAAAAATAAGGAAAACCGGATGCCACAAATAAAATTACTTATAATCAGACTCAACCTGATAGTACTATCAGGCATTTGCCAGAAAATAATAGGAACTCAATATCAAACTACACATTATGTTGCCGAAATGGTTTCATGCATAGCAGTATAAAAAAATGATGTACTCATTCCTGAGTGAGCAAACACAGCAGGGAGACAACATGAGAACACCAGCCAGAGAAAACAAACAAGAACACCAAAACACTGCAATTACCAAAAAGAAACATTTGGTCTTCAGAGAAAGGATTTAAATAGGCATTTGAAACTAGGTTTTTCCGTATTTAGTTATATGAAATATACAACTGCTGGGCTCTAACAAACATTTAAAACAGACAGGCATTTTCTTATACTTATATTTACTATACATATGACAAATATGGAAAAAATAAAATAAAAAAATGAAGAAAATTTAAAATACAAGAGACAATTAGAAAACTAGAGCAATTTATAAAATGAAAAGGAAGTTAGATTAAAATGGATTTCTAAAATATTCAAGATGAATTTAGCTGGAATCCCAGAATGCAATGGCAAGACAACTTGAGACAGAAGCAGCAGTGGAAGAATTAAAGGTCAGAATTCTGTCAACATGACAGATCGTAATTCATGGATCTAGGAACATGAGGTTCCAGAAACAACATAAAATAAATCACACATAGTCAAATAATAAAACTGCCTTGAAGAGATACACACAAAATCGTCAAAGCACACTGTAACAAATGAAAATTATAACACAAAGAGATTGCTCTAAAACAAATGAGAAACTGGTAATTTTCTGTAAAAGAACAAAGTTGCCAGGAATCAGTGGAATGGCTTCTTCCCAGTATATTTAACGAAATAATTGACAAACCATAATCCTTAACCACCAAAATACTCAAAACATGAGTCAGACAAAGTTTCTCTTTTTGTCTCGCTCTTCTCCCCCCAAAATGCAGTATTGAGCACTAGCAGAGCTCATGAAAGGCACTGAGATAAATTTCAGAAAAATCGAAGTTGACTTTTAGATGAAAGGTAACAGCTAAGGAACAGGAGAGACAGGAGGAAGTTGGGGTAATTAGAGATAAATTCTGCGTAAATGAAACAACAGTGGTTTGCAGTTTTCACATTCAAACCAGACGTAAAAGACATAAAGTTAACAATCTAAGCATGGGGCAGCACAGGAGCAGCTAAATGCCCTTGTATTGTTGGCATAGAAGGTGAAAGTAATGATTAACTTTCAGCTTTGACAAGTTAAATAAGCATGCCGTAATTTCCAGAATGAGCATAGAAAGAGAAGTCTTATCTTTAAACCAACGGGTATTTAAATTCAATGAAATATGCAAAAAAGCAAGAAAAGAAAAACTGGATTATCCCACATGAAAAAAAGAATAGAAAGAAAAATATGAAATGAACAAAATGCAGCATATATAAATTATAGATATGATCCCAAATATACTAACAATAAATAGCACTCACCATAAGTAAAGTGAATGTGCCTTTTAAAAGCAAATATTATAAAATTCAAAGTGACACATCTGTGATCCAGATATATTTAAAATTCTACCAAGAAAACTTGAAGAAACATGTTCTCTTACCTATAAATTAAAAAAGGAAATATTGAACTTCCTTTTGACGATTAAGCAAAGCAAAAATGATTTCAAACGCATTGACATCAAACAGTATATAAGTTCTAGCTCCTGCCCAATTAATTCACAAATTAATTATATACACAAATAAGAACTGTTATAGGTTTTCAAAGTAAAAAGCACATGTCCAATAAGACATAAATCAAAGAAGAATTCTCAATGTGAAATTAGAATATATTTTAATGACTTATAATGATACTATTACCCATGCAACAAAGTTTCACCATTAATGGAGGAAGGTCATTGGTTAATTAATAAAGAAATTGCTTGGCCTGATAGGTTAGAACATAAGTGGGTGGAGTAAACAGAACAGAATGCTGGGAGGAAAAGGAAGTGAGGTAAGATGGCTCAGACAGACGCCATGCCTGCCCTCTCCAGGGCAGACACGAAGAAGCTCTGACCCAGGATGGACATAGGCTAGAATCTTCCTGGTAAGCACACCTCGTGGTGCTATACACATTAATAGAAATGGGCCAAGCAGTGTTTATATGAATACAGTTTGTGTGTCGTTATTTTGGGGCATAAGCTGGCCAGGCGGCCAGGAGCTGGGTGGCAGGAACGCTGCCCGCAGCTCCCACTACACACCATCAGCAATATCAAAGAGAAAACAATAGCAGTCATGTGGATGATATAAAGAAGACACAGTGACAATTAATGAATTAAAAGCATTCTCAAGATAATGGAAGAGAAAGGAAAAAGAAAAACTAAGAAACAAAACCTGAAAATGTAAAAATAGAAAGCATCCAACAAAAAAAAAATCATCAATGTGTATACACAGATACACACACACAATGGTTCTTTCAAAAGTCTAAAAAAACTAAATGGCTGACAAGACTGAGAAAAAAGTAAGAAGTCACTAACAATCTATATGAAGTCCTAGCAGAGGGATCCAGTTAGAAATGACACACATTAGGATGTTAAAGAGAAAGGAACAAATCTTTTATGCCAAAGATTTGGAAAAGGTAGACTCAATAGACAAATTCCTTACATGTTTATTTGTTTACATGGGTATGTAAGAACAATGATTAAAAAGGAGATCATTAGATTTGGAGGAACCCAAGACATGAGAGGAACAGAGGGAAGAGAGGAAGGGGAAATGACTGTTTTACCTAAATAAAAAATATATTTTAATAAAAACCACTTACTAATAGGGCTAAGGATGTAGCTTGATGAAAGGCGATTTACCTAGCTTGTCCAGGTCAATCCTCAACATACACAAATGAGAAAAAAAATGGTATTCATAAAAAGATGTTAAAAGATGGCATATTTGCTGGATGGTCTGGCACACTCTTTTAATCTCAGCACTCATTTGGGTGGCAGAGGCAGGAGGATCTCTGTGAGTTCATGGCCAGCCTGGTTTACAAAGCGAGTTCCAGGACAACCAGAGCTGTTACATAGAGAAACCCTTTCTCAAAACAAAAAGTCTATTTAATTTTATTATGCTTTTGCAACCTCATTTTAAGCAAATCTAATAAACACATCATGACAATGTTCTACCCAGATCTTTAAGATCTGCTGGCCACATTCTGGCATGACAGGACAGTCACAAACCCTAGCACTTGGCAATTGCTTTCTACCGAAGCAACATTAATTTTCAGTATGAAACATGACTTCTGGTGTTATTTACTAAGACTTTCTTCTTGGCTCTGATTTACGTTCTGGGAGATAACTTTGGCAAAACCGTCTCTTCCCAGAAATATGTCTTATCTCGTAGAGTTCCATGATAGAAATTGGTCCACCAAGATGACTGCACCTCCTTCCCTCATCTCCCAGATCTCACAGTAAGAAATTATCTGCCATCTTTGAACTATTACACAGTACTTTTTTCAGCTCTTATTATTTATAATAGGACTTGGCAACCCGTTTCTTTAAAGTGCCAGACCTTTGAACCTTTACATAGTACTTTTTCCAACTTCTATTATGATTTATAATAGGGCTTGGCAACCTGCTTCTATGCAGTGCCAGATAGCAAATATTTTAGTCTTTCCAGGTCATGTGGTCTCTGTTGTAACTACTCATCTGTGTCATTGTAGTACAATAGCAGCCATACGTAACATGCAAACAAATGTGTGGCTGTGTTCCAACAAATCTTTATTTCTAAAAAAATGCAGGCAGATAGGTTTGAGCCCATGGCTTTGATGATTTTGATTTATATTAATGTCTTGAGCAGTAATTGTCTAATATTAGATTATGTTCTCACTGAAATAAAGTATATATATTGTTGATTTTAAAAATCATACCCAACTCTTCGGATACTTACTTGTCCTGGCACAACATAAAATAATTTGGGTGAATTAATTGACTGAATTTGACCAGAAAATAGGTGCTCTATTTTACTGGGATCTATAAGGGGAGAGTGCCACAAAGGCAGAAGGAAGTTCAGTCAGTAGTCAATTACCTGATAAGACCAGGACTAAATTCTACTGTGTTTAACCCTAAAATTCAAGCTGTGTTGACTTTCCTCTACTACTTTTCATTATGTACATAGATTCCAAAGTAATGAATGAGTCGATCTCTGTTTAGATGATCTCTATAAAAACTTCTATTACTGAATGGAAGTGGTAGTACTCACCTTTAATCCCAGAACTCAGGAATCAGAAACAGGCAAATCTCTGTAAATCCAAGGCAGGTTCCAGGACAGACAGGATTACATAGAGAGACCCCAATTTCAAAAGAAAAAAAAATAAACTTTAAATTACTGGGTTGGAGAGATGAATCTGCACTAAAGAACAATTGTTGCATTTGCAGAGGAGTTGATTTGATTCCCAGCCCCCAAGTGATATTTTACAATCATCTGTAAATTCAGTTCCCAGGAATCCAACGCCCTCTTCTGACTTCCATAAGCACTAGGTATGTACGTGGTATTCATACATACATGCACAAACACACATACAAATGAAATAAAATAAATAGATCTAAAAAATTTTTTAAATCTTATATTACTCAAATAGAACTATGACAAAGAAATTTAAAATTAACTATTCTATGATGTAGGTAGGTCTTCTGTCTATGTGTTACTTTCATTGGTCAAATAAAGAGACTGCCTTGGTCTTTAATAGGACAGCAGCTTAGATAGGCAAAGCCGACAGAACAGAATTCTGGGAGAAAGAAGCAGAGTCAGGCAGATGCCATGAAGCCAGCTGCTAGGTCAGACATGCTGAATCTTTCCCAGTAAGCTACGACCCCGTGGTGATACACAGATTACTAGATATGGGTTAAATGAATATCTAAGACTTAGCCAATAAGAGGCTAGATATAATGGGCCAGATAGTGTTTAAATGAATATAATTTGTGTGTTGTTATTTTGGGTGTTAAACTAGCTGTGTGGGAGCCGGACGGGATGAAAAGCAGGCCTGCTCGCCTCATCACTACAATTCTATAACTGTTAAAATATCTCCCAACTTGTAATTAAATAGAATATGGACTAATTATTTCAAAAATGAGCAATCCTGGATATAAATTACTTGGTGAACTGAAAAGAATTGACCTGTTCCAGAGATGGCAATATCTATGATTCACAAGAAAAACAACTCTCCACTTCAGTCTATGATTAGAAACTGCTCCAAGATGACAGAGTTGGCCAAAGGAATGAAGAGAAATAGCAAACAAGCCATGGTCTCCCATACACAAACAATAGGTTCAGGATCAGGCTTCTACTTTCCATAACTACAAAAGAAAAATTAGACTCTTTTATCAAGAAATTCAGGATCTCGTTTTGAAAAGAAAAAAGAAGGGGAAATGCTGTAGGATAATGCTCTGGTACACTGCAAAAATTTGGCACTTGTGAGTTTAAGAAGACACTGATTGGCCAGGAGCCAAGCATCAAGGTGTGATGACCATACTAGAAGAATTCTGGGAAGAGGAAAGGCTCAGTCGGGAGGCACCAACCAGATACAGAGGAAGAAAGATGAGAATGCCTCACTGAGAAAAAATACCAAGCCAGTGGTTAAACCTAGATATGAATATGGATTTATTTAAATTATGAGAGCTAGTTAATAATAAGCCTGAGCAAATAGGTCAAACAGTTTATAATTAATATAAGTCTCTGTATGTTTCTCTGGGACTGAACAATTGCTGGACTGGGCAGAAGAGAAACTTTCATCTATAAATTGAGATACTCTTTATATTATTGATTTGGGAATTTAAGAATAGAAACACAGAAGGACACTGGGTATTAAAGTTGAGCTAGACAATGAGACAGAGGTCTAACAATAATCTGGGAACTGTTAAGCCATGGAAGGATAAGCAAAAGCTACTTGAGAAATTCTTTTGTCAAGAAAAGGTAGTTAGAGGGCTGGCTAGAGAACCTGGGGTTAGAAAATAAATAAGCCAGAAGCTGCTAGGATTACAATGCAGGATAAGGTATTTATGTTTCAAAACATAGAAAATGAAAAATCTTGAAGAATGAAAACTGGTTCAAACATACCAAAGTATTTCTCCTGTTCTCAGTATAACTCAGTTGCCTGTGATTCCTTGTGTAGGTTTGGTGATACATGGTGTTTTCCATATCTACTTTGGAACACCTCTTTTTAAATTTATTCTTCTCTTATATATCACACCCTGACCTCAGTTTCCCCTACCCCGTCTTCTCCCAGATGCCCCCCACCTCCTCTCTCCCCCAGATCCACTTCTCCTCCATTTGCCTTCAGAAAAGAGCAGGCTTCCCAGGGATATCAACCAAACACGGCATATCAAGTTGCAATAAGAAAAGGTACATCCCCACAAAATAAGGTTGGATAAGGCAATTTAGTAGGAGGAAAATGGTCCCAAAATAAGACAAAAGAGTCACAGACAGTCCCTGCTTTCACTGTTAGGTGTCACACAAATACATGAAGATACACAACCAAAACATATGTGCAGAGGCTCAAGGTCAAATACCTACAGACTCCCTGATGGTCTGTTGAGTCTCTTTGAACTCTTATAAGCCCTACTTATCTGTAGATCATTTTCTAGTGGTGTCTTTGTCCCCTATGGCTCCTGTAACCCATTTTCCCCCTTTCACAGACTTTTTCGAGCTCTGCCTAATGTTTGGTTATATGTCTCTGCATCTTCTCCAATCAATTGCTGGGTGAAGACTCTCAGATGACAGTTATGCTAGTCTCTGGTTTTGAAGCATAGCAGAGTATCATTAAGAATCAACTCATAGAATTTTCTCTTCTTCTTCTTCTTCTTCTTCTTCTTCTTCTTCTTCTTCTTCTTCTTCTTCTTCTTCTTCTTCTTCTCCTTCTTCTTCTCCTTCTCTTTCTCCTCCTGCTCCTCCTCCTTTTTCTTTCACATTATCTCCCTCCTCCTCTTCCTCTTCTTTTTCTTCTTTTCAGGTTGTGTTTACTTCAATCCTAGGTCTCTGGGATATTCAGTCTCTGGTTTCTGACTTGGCTCCCTGCCATGGCATGGGTCTCAAGCTGTAACAGTCATTGGTTGACCACTTCCACAATTTCTGCACCACCATTACCCCAGCACCATCTTGCAGGCAGGAGAAATTGTATGTCAAAGGTTTTGTGTCTGAGTTGGTGTCCTAATCCCTCCACTGGAAGCTTCGTATGATTATAGAAGATGGCAGGTTCAGGCTCCATATCCCCTATTACTAGGAATCTTCACTAGGATCAGCCTGGTAGATTTCCAGGAGTTTCCATTGTACTAGGTTTACCTTGTCTCCAAAATGCCCCCCAGTCTCTCCAAGTACTCTCTCCCTCCATACTCCCCAATCTGATTCCTCCTGTTCCCACTCCTATCCACTCATGAAATCTAGTCTACATTCTCTTCCCAGAGAGATCCATGAGTCTCCTTTTGAACCCTCCTTGTTACTTGTTCAGCTCATGTTTAGGCAGTCATGCTGCTGAGACTTACTGTGCATAATTTCTGACATTCCTGGGAGACACATCTCACAGTAAATTTCCTCTTGTGCTTCTTAAAATCTTTCTGCCTCCTGTTCCGCAATGATCCCTGGGCCTTAGATGCAAGAGTTATAATGTAGGTACATCCATTGTGACTGTGCTCCAAAAAAAATCTGAGGATAAAATGAATTTAAATCAGTTTTAGTTATTCAAAGAATCAGAACCCTGTCCATGGATAACATGAGACCACAAATTTATCTATAGATTTATGTGAGGAGCGTAAAATAAAAACTAGTAAAAGGGATTGTGGGAGCTATTAAAAAATCTCCATAGAACACCAGTTGATGGGCCGCATCTTCATTTAGGAAACAACATATAATCTGGAAGGAATTGGAATGTCAAATCCCATAAGTAATCTACTGCTTGGAGGTACGTTTTTGTCCTCCCATCCTTATATTCTGAGGGAGTCCCATGATGCCAATTAACTCATCATACACAGAAAGCTTATTAATATGACATTGTGGAAAATCAATAAGAACAACAGTTCCAGTGCTCCATTGCCCAGAAGAAGATTATTGACTGCATTGAGGTACAGCTAGGGAATGAGATAACTATGGGCTCAATAAGTAACAAGTGAATAAGAAGATTGTAAAAAATATTCCGCTCATACACTTAGAAGGTTAGTTGCAGGAAGGTTCTAGGAAAAGAAGACTGAAAACAAAAAGAGAAGAAAGAGAAGGAAGAAGAAAAGAAAGGAAGGAAGAAGAGAAAGAGAGAGAGAGAGAGAGCAGAGAGTAAAAGTATTTACATTGACCTTGACCCTTATAATCGTGCAAACATCAGTGCCATTGCTTTTGTCTCCAGAGTGCCTAATTCACACATATCAAAGCAAAATTTCATCTTATTTCTAGTGCTCTTTGGAATATATGACATGATGTCATGTGCCAACTGACAATAACAGCATATTTTCTATTACATGAATTAGGTTAAGGAATAGATCAAATATTTCTACCTTGACTGAGTGTTTCTTAAACTTACTTTTTAAGGTACCTGAGGTCAAAATTGAAAGCAAGTAGGTCAGAGCTAGAGTTCCTGGTGGAAGTTGGAAATGTGCTCAACTTGCAA
Organism: Chionomys nivalis; assembly: GCF_950005125.1. Classification (NCBI taxonomy): domain Eukaryota; kingdom Metazoa; phylum Chordata; class Mammalia; order Rodentia; family Cricetidae; genus Chionomys; species Chionomys nivalis. The sequence goes on along the minus strand of NC_080104.1, from coordinate 18,249,143 downwards.
CCCAACCCTTTAAGAACGAAAGCAGACACACTAGATGGAGCTCTTTGTAGCAAGAGGACAAAGAACATTTCACACATGCGGGTGATGTCAGCTCCTATCTACTGAAATAGAATTGATATTTCTGAATATAACTAAAAATACTCCTAACGTGGTGTTATTCATAAAATTCCCAACCCATCCAGATATTTTATGCCACTTTCAGGAAGAACAGAAATTCTTAAAACCTGGTTTGTAAATGTTCCAGTAAATGACTTTCATACTCAATGGTTGGAGAAAAAAAGGCAGAGATAAGACAGAAACCTCAATGATCACAAAGCATGGAAAGAGAAGCAGACTTCACAGATCTATTCTCTACAAGCACCTCATAATTCCTTAGCACTGCTAGAGGAGACGCCTGAAAATCTGGTTGGGCATTGCCTATTCAGCACTCAGAAAACTAGGAAGTGATTTGGAACAATGGTCTGTATTCTGTCAATTATATTTTAAATAAATGCTGATTGGCCAGTAGCTAGGCAGGAAGTATAGGCAGGACAACCAGACAGGAAGTAGAGGTGGGTCAATGAGAAAAGGAGAATTCTGGGAAGAAGGAAGTCCTATTATGGAGTCCTGCCCAAGTCACAGAAGAAGCAAGATGTGACTGCCCCGCCGAATAAGGTACAGAGCCACATGGCAAGCATAGACAAGAATAAATGGGTTAATATAAGATATAAGAGTTAATAAGAAGCTTGAGATACTAGGCCAATCAGTTAATAACTAATGTAGACTTCTGTGTAATTTCTTTGGGACTTAACGACTATGGTGGGGTCAGGCGGGACAGAAAGCTCAGTCAACAAGGAAGCGCAGTAAAATGAGAAGCTTTATTTTATTGTAAATCTAGTTAAAATATTTCCCTGATAAATGTAGCTAGGCATTCTAACTCTTACAAAATCTTCTATAGACTCAATTTCACATCATCTCCCAATACATTTGCCTTCTGCCTGTGGGGCACTATTGGTAAAACCCAAAATTCAGTGGAATGGAAACATCTGAGAATTTTAACACATCTAAACTTACTATTATCTTTAGCTCGCAGAATTCTATAGCTATGTTCTAAGAAAAAGAAAGTTTTCAAAACAGATGTATATGCATACGATGATTCTGTGTTAAAACAACCATTCATCATATAAAACCTACCAAATACCATGCTTCTCTGGAAGAAATTGATTTTTTTTTTAAATTTTACTTTGCTTTTGTACAATATTTCAATTGATTATTTTGAAATTTCATACCATGTACCCTGATCATGCTGATTTCCCAGTCATTCCTGCTCTACCCTCTACCCATGTGATGCTCCCCCCCCCCAAAAAAAAAGAAAAAGAAAATAAGAAGAGGGGGAAAACAGAAAAAAAATACAAGTCCAGTCTGTGTTGCCCGTTTACTCTCTGGAACATGGTCAAACTCCCAGTGGAATCCCCTTGAAGAAAACTAAGTCCACTTGGCGGTAGTGGTGAACACCTTTAATCCCAGAACTCAGGAGGCAGTTGGATCTCTGTGAGTTCGAGGTCAGTCTGGTTTACAAATGTAGTTCCAGGTCAGACAAGGCTATACAAACCTTGTCTCAAAAGAGAGAGAGAGAGAGAGAGAGAGAGAGAGAGAGAGAGAGAGAGAGAGAGAGAGAGAGAGAAGGGAGGGAGGAAGGAAGGAAGGGAGGGAGGGAGGGAGGGAGGGAGGGAGGGAGGGAGGGAGGGAGGGAGGGAGGGAGAGAGGGAGGGAAAAGAAAAACCGAGTCCTTCTCCAGTCACCTCCAAAAGCCATCCACTGTGTAGAGTTACACTTCAGCATCCTGATCAAAATTTTTAAGAGTTCTCTTCGATGACTTTCTGTCTAGACAATTACTTTTTACTTTTATGGATTAGGAGTAGAGGTAGTGGTAGAGATAGTCACAGAAGCCTTTTATGTCCCTTTTTCTCAACTGTGGGTCTGAAGTCATCCATGACTGTGCAAAAATATATGAAGCCCATTCTAAAGCTAAAATAGTAGACAGGAGTAGGTTCCTTGTTTCTAAAACTCACAATCAGTATGTTATCAAAGGGAGGTCTGGACAATGAATCCAGAATTCTGAAGGTGCTCAATAATTTGTAGTTATCTGTAAATAATTTGTAAAGCTGAAATTTTAAAATAAAATTTATAACAAAATATGGTATTTGGCAAAGTAAGACATTATCTAAATATTACAAGTACATTTGACTTTCTAACATAGAAATCAGTGTGTGCTTTCTAAGAGGTCCTGGTAAATATTAAGTTCTACCACAACCATTAAAATCTGACATCACAGGGCTAACTAAACACAGATAGTATATAAGGACAAGAGGCTAGCGGAGTTCCTACCAAACTGTAGTCATAATAGACAATTGAGCAGGGTAGGCCCATGGTCTATAATTTTCTAACCTTTATTCTAATATATTTTGATGCAACAAGTCAATATTGTTATTCTTATGATGTTAAAATGATTGATATGAGTTGAGATACATTATTGTCCAAGACAACTTGATTTTCTGACTTCAAAATACAACAGAAAAAAGAACTTTGAAAAGAATTTTCCAATCTTACCATGTTAATGCTACTTATACCCTTATGCAATTTAATGTTACACTTTACATGTTTCATTGGTGTATAAAAAACCACCAAGTGGAAAAAATCCATTAAATGATTCAAAGTGGAAAACTCAACCATTATAGTTTATCTCCAGGAAGATAATACTAAACCTTATCTATTTACACTTAACCAGGGACATATAGTTTTATTGCTTACAGAATAAAAACATAGAGTCACACTAATGATGAAGCTGTTAAGTTTCCCTTTGAATGGGTTTATAGTCAGCCAATGCAAAGCTCACAGCAATAGGACATAATGACCCACAGGAGAAGAGACGTGATGCAGAGAAAAGTGACGGTTTCTCTATAAATAAGCCATCCAATTGCAGTAGGAAGATGGAATTTCACAGGTAATGCAGTAAGTAGATAGTGTACATAGACATTTCTGATGACGTTATCCCTGGAAGAGTTATCTTTTTGACCAGTTTCCACAAAAACCTAGTTTCCTGTTCTTTTAATGTGCAGCCAACCAAAGGCATCTTTATCCATTATGTTTTCTATTCCTGGGGCAACAAAATATCTTATGTAAATGACTTAAGGAAGAAGACGTTAATTCTAGCTCACGGTCTCAGAGAAACAATCCATTGTGTTGGAGAAGTCTTGGAGCCTGGACCAGCTCTGTCTGTAGGATGATCAGTGTCCTGTTGACATGAGAAAAACCAGAAGGCAAAGAGTTTGATCAGAGTTAGGCAGGAGTACAACGTTTAAAGGCCTATGTCTAGTGAGGTCCACCAGCCAGGCCTTCCAGAAGCTCCACAGACTTCAACATAACACTGAAACAAGCTTTCAAAGCAAGTAAGAACATTTGATATCCAAATGAATATGACATATTTGCTAATGTTTCTGTACAGTGGAATCCAAAGTAGTTCAGTTTCCAAATGGCTATGACCCTTATATCTATCGTTAATTTGATTGTGATTTGATTCTCACTTTGAGAATTTCCCATTATAAAAAAACTCAAATGTGTATGTTGCAAGTTTCCATTATTTAATTTTTCTATGTGAAAGGTTTCAGATAGAAATTAATTGTTCAACTTTTTGCCATCTCTATCCTAATATAGACTGAGATACTGTGAAATAATTTTTTCTGAAGCATGTATTTGCAATACTCACAACTGGATAAATCCATATTTAGGGGTGTGAGGGGCAATCTCTGGCAGGACTTCTATGTCTATCTGGAAAATTCACAACATCCAGGGATGTATTTGGCTCCTATTTTACTGCATACTTCCCTTCCAGTTCTGAGTTTGCTGAGTACATGAGCAAAGTCTTTCATGAATTTTTAGTTCCATCGCTAGTGGTCTTTATACTATTTTTATTTGAAGCAGAACTGACAGTTTTTGGATTTGCTTGGGTAAATTATATCATCAATAAACTACCCAGGAAACTGTTTTAGCAGACACTTCCTCATCCTGTATTGGGCTTTTTAATCCTCTTTTTCCTGTCTCTGTACATATTTACTGAACCTTCATGGCTGAGGACTTGACTCCTAGTTCAGGTATTCCCTGTAATCTAATCCTGTAGACTCCTAGTTCAGGTATTCCCTGTAATCTGGTTTGTGTTCCGTCATGCTTGTCTTTCTGTCTGAACTTATCCCTACGTTATTTCCAATTAACTTTTCCTCTTGCCTCTTCAAAAAAATTATCCCTGACTTAAGTGCCTTAACCAGTTTGAATTTATACACTTGCTATTCTAAAAGCTAGAAATCTAAAATCTGAACTTAAATCCAGGTGTCAGCAGAGCTAGTTCCTTTGGAATAAGTTATAGCTGGAAAATCCATATTAGTGACTTTTCTAACTTCTCATGCTTCCAGGGTCCTTTGGGTCATAGCTTCTACTTCCATCTTCAGAATACCTCATTCCACCCCCTGTTTATCAAAACTCCTTATGCTCTTCAGCCTCCCTCTGATAAAGGCATGTGTAATGACAGTTATGGCACACTAGAACAGTCAGAATAATCCCCTCACCTCAAAATTCTTAATCTCAATTGTCAAGTCCTTTCTTAAGGGTAAGCTTCAGGGTTACAGAGACTAGAACCTGGAGATCTAAGAAATGTATGTTGCTTCTTTGAGTATACACTCTTCATGCCAAGGATCTATGTAACCTCCTCATACAAAATGCCCTCACTTCCACTCCAATTTACATAAAAATCTCAATCCACTTCAACTTCTTTTCAACTATGTACTAGGACTGAGTAGAGTAAGGGCCTCTGATCGTGTCCTTTGGCTCTAGATGTCACAAAAAGACAATACGATCATTTCACTATTCTATTTTTTTTCTCTAAATTGTCACAATTGTCACCTCTTTCTGCCTACTTTAACTGCTTATCGTGCCTCCACTTCTTCTCACACTCTGTCCCTCAGCCCTGGCCCTAGTTGTGACTAACTTCGTCTGGAGCCTAAGCTGCTATGAAGCCTTTAACTTATTTTCTGCTCTCTAACTGTCGTAATCATACCAGTCAGGATGCTGTGGAAGCAGTGCATACAACAGAGATGAAATGCTGAACTGAAATACTGGTGATAAGGCAAAAATGAGAAGACATATTTCAATGCTCTAAGTGAGTCAATCTGAAGTAGTCTCACCACACATACAGTTGAAAAACTGATATGGTGGGTATAATAAACATTTCATAATACATATCAATATTTTTTATTTATACATTAAATATATGCCCATATAATATTGCCAAGCGTAGTTCAATAAGACTAATTTTTTAAAGTGATAATTAGGAGGAAAGATGGATAAGAAAGTGCATATGGTAAGAAAAGAGGGAATTTAAATAATATAGAAAGACTTCTCAATGTCAAATTTAAAAATCTAGATGCACAGCATGTTTTTAATGGAGACCAGAAATGTGATGTAGGATAAAGCACAGGGGATGTGACAGACACATTCATGACGAGTTTGGTGATCAAGTAGTATAGTCAAGAGATACCATCAGTACGTATTGGTTTCTGTGATGAATCAGACCAAATCTCCATGACTGCCAATGAGAACACATGAACACCTGAGAAACTATTGGATAGACTTTGGAGATATGCACGTATCCAGACTTTTGCAGCACATTTTCCTCTTTTTCCAGATCTGGTTAGCAGCAAAATACTTGCTTTAGAAATTTAGCGTCACGCTTAGAGCCAAGGGACGAGACCAGGAAAATTAAGCCATCTCCTCATTCAAGCCCAGGGTGATGTGAGATCTGAGGAAGTAAGGAGGTGCATGCAAATGGAATCAAACACATCAGGATATTTCTGATCCTTCTGTAATTTAACTACTCAAGATTGGGTATCATCTTCATTTTCCCAATAAAGCTGTTCTTACTCCTTTTTTATATAAAAAAAAGCTATAAGCATGTAGTTATGTTGTTCTAAAACTTAAAATAGAGATCTGAGATGGGATGCCGGTATGCATCTTCAGAATGTAGGTAAAGTCATTAGCTTAAATAAGTTCAGCTGAAGACAAGTGAAAAATGGGAGAAGAGAACTAGAAATGCCAAGGACCTATCCCTTGTGTGACCAGAAGAACTCCAGGAATCAAAATGATAAAACAGAAGGAAAATGCCATGGAAGGAAGTTAAGTATATCCATTTCCTCAGGTCCACTCCCTGAATCCACGGGGCAGGATAGTTCAGACTCCATCAACCTTCGTGGTATGAAGTTAAATTGTAAGGGACTAAAGAATCTAGAGAAGGTGAGGAAGCAAGAATAGTGTGTGGTCAGGAGAGAACATTAACGAAGCTTCAAGATAGAAATAAGATAAGAAATGAAAGATTAATAAAAATCTGACCATTTTTTTTAAAAAAAATGCTTTTTCTTTCTAAGATAGGAGAAATAATATTTGTGGAAGTAACAGAAGAGGTCAGTAAAATATTTGTTTTTTATTTAGAAAGGAAATAATGGGTAAGCGAGCTAGAGAATTTAAAATTTTGCTCAATCTCTAATTTGAGCAAAATTCTCTGAACACAAATGCAAATCTGTGTTTCTGCAAAAGACAATGGAGATGTGATGCTTTAACCATGTCTCTGTGAAATCAAGGTAATATCATTAAATCCTGGAAAAATATGAAAACATGGGGTAACTATTCTAAGGAAGAGCTTCAGAGACAGGGTCTCTGATGGGAATTAGAGCAATTGGTTTCTAAAATAAGAAATTGCAGAATTTCATCAGGAAACTCACAGTCATGATGTTTTAGTCTAGCTTTTCCTTTGATGTAGAATTGTAAGATTTTCTGGAGATAGGACTGGGGCAAGGGTCACATGTAGAAGAATATTTTGAGTTCAGAACTCTTCCCACTGTTTGTCACTAACTGTGATAAAACTAAGAAGGTCTGCAGAATTTCCCTCATACATGGTGTCTGCGAAAGGATCGCCTACTTCTATAATTTTGGAAAGGGGATGTCGCCTTCCATGCATTTCACTGGTTATTAGAAATTACAGATTAAAATAAAAGTTCCTAGTTTAGAGAACACATGTTCTTCAGAGTCCGTGCTGGAAAAGTGACCACGTACAAAGCCCAGATAGAGAGATTCTCTTTTTAAATAAAAAGTGCATAAACTTTAGTCTCAAACACTTTGTGGATGCAACTCAACTGTGATGCTAAATTCACAGGGCATGATAAAAACAATCTCACCTTTCTTGTATGAATTCATTCATCTATAGCACAGGACTCAGAAAAATGTACCTTAATCAGATTGCATAGATGATAGAAAGGAGAGAGAGAGAGAGAGAGAGAGAGAGAGAGAGAGAGAGAGAGAGAGAGAGAGAGAGAGAGAGAGATATTTTCAACAAACAGTATCCAGCAGTTGGGATTATTTTGTGTTTTGTCAGGGAGAATGGCTTAAAGAGCCATGAGACCAAGCATCCAATATGTGAAGCTTCCACCTAGAAAAGGAAGCGATACAAGTTAAAGATAGACATCACTCAAGCCACACTTTTAGCCCAGGGCCAAACCGGTTTGCTGTCTGTTGCTGAAGATGAAAGAGGAGCACTGTGCAATCCTGACGTGAATTGCCACTGTGGGTGTGACAAGCCAAAAGACCACTGCTAAGCTGTGCGATGCATAGCCACCCTGCTTCAGCAGGGTAATGCATAGTTTACATTCCCACCACCAATTTCATCCAAAACTCGCCGCGTTCTCTCTTCCACATTGACGGCTTTTAAAAACGAGCAAAGTAAAACTACTGTTTTCGTGTTATTTCACTGCGGCACAATGTACTTTAATCACTGCTAATGTTGAGAAAACAGTCATTCCTCCCACACGCACAAAATGCTTTTTCTTTCACTCGTGTCCTTGAAATGTCCCGATGTCTACAACCCAGGAAGAAATGTTTCCATGGGAGGAAGAGAACCGAAGCATAGCCTTGAGGCCACCCTCCCGAGTGGAAGATGGGAACCATCAGGAACGGTGCAGGATCAAGCACATCTCCACACTGGATGTGTGAGAAGTTATTTAGCACAGGTGTTTAATTATGATGCATTAGGGGAAATGGGTGGCGCTCAATGGCCCTCAACCACAAGCCTCCACCTGTGCAGTGGCCGTCCATTGGTTTGTGCAGGGCTCATACGGAGAAAAGTGTTTCTGCTCCAGCTCTGCTCAACGGCCATTCTTGTCTTGGTGTAACCAAGTTCACCGCCAGGAAACCACAGGTTTTCTCCACATGAGCAGGTCCATTATGCAAGTTTATAATCTGCATCTGGGTTGTCTCCCCTGGAAACAGACACTTCTGAAAGCAAGGGGGGAGATTGCAATAATTCAAGATGTCCTGCAGGGAAAATCTTTCCAGGTACCTTCCACAACAGAATTTGTGAAAAGCAAGGCAAACAAAAATGCTGGTCAAATGACCAAGAAAGATCTTGGCAATTCATCCTAAAATAATAGTCTGTCCTCTACTGATGGCTTGGTAGTTAGGAAGACTATTTATTGAGCTAAAACTGGTACAAGAACTTTTTAAGTATTATCCCAAATTAAACCTTATTGGAAAGATACTATTGCAATAACTAAATAACTATCATTGATATGAGTTTATCAAGAAACTTTGCATTGTCTCAAACCAATATCATTGTTTGTCTTTTCCTTAATTGTGTGGCTTTCTCAGACTCTGTGTACAAAATTCTAGAGTCAAGACAGTGTCAGTGAAAAGCAGAGAAGCCACGATTTGTTTTCTGAATTCCAAAGCCTACCATTCTATCTCAGCATATATTTAATTTCTTAAATTTTTAATTCATTTTTATTTTATGCACACTGTTTTGCCCACATGTATGTATATGTGAGGGTGTTGGGTTCCCTAGAACTGGAGTTACTGACAGCTGTTATCCACCATACAGGTCCTGGGAATTGAATCTAGGTGTTCTGGAAGAGTAGTCAGTGCTCTTAACAGCTGAGCCATCTCTCCAGTCCCACATATATTTTATTTAATAAGAAATATCTGTATTTTATTACATTTATGCATTGCACGCATACTTTCATGTTTGTATGTATAGGCCATAGAACTCTGGGGAACTGGTTTTCTCCAAGTAACACATAGATCTCAGGAATAGAATTCAGGAGCTAGTTCAATTAGGAGAATTGATTAGATAAAGGATGTAGAACACCCATCCAGTAAATTCCACAGGATAGTTGTGTATGTAATGTTTCATTTGAATAGAGGAGCTGTTAGACACTGTATAAGAATCTAGCACAAAACACTCAAGATAAGCCAGTACAATGTCTGCCTCTGTACCATGCCAGAGAATGTCTTCTCAGGTAGCAGACTCACCAGGGCAATGCCAGGTGTCAGAAGTCCTCTGAGCAAAGGCTACTGCTAGCACCTTGGTAGTTGCCAATTTTTTCTTTTAAGAAGAAGAATTTTTGTTCTTGGGAGTTCTGAAAACAATAAAAACATTATTGGAGAGGGTTATTTTTTGCCAAATACAATGAAGTTTAATTTCATTGTAATCTATTGGTCAAACCCCCCCTTGTTTCAAGATTTTCAAAGTATATAAATTAAAACCATCTATTGTCAATTAGTTTTAGTACTCCCCTGGAAATTTATCATATAAAAGTAGGACAGAGAAACCCTGTCTTGAAAAAACCAAAAAAAAAAAGTAGATTCACCAGCGTGTGCCATTTCAGATAATCATTCAGAATGTTTGATGTTCATTACATACCACAATTCATAACAAGATGCCTAAAAATACTTGGCTTTTTATGGTTCTATGAGTCAAACTGAGTTCCTCACACATACTAGATAAGTTCTCCATCAGTCTACATTCCCAGCCCTACTAAAAAGAAAAAGAAAAAAAAACAGTATTAAGTTCATCATAGATATTTAAGGATAAAATTTGACAGCCAAGCTTGACCAAATTTATTATTTAAAATCTATGGATTTTTATTCCATATTAATTGTGCTTCAAGTTTTAAACATTCAGAAAGGCTGCATGCTAGTCATTCTCAAAGCTCAGTATTCCTACATCTGATGGATGCTGTTTGGAATGAACGTGTAGGGCATGAATGCTTTTGCATGGCTTTTAATGGTAGCAGGTAGCCATCCCCTATCTTTAGGGATTCGGAGAATGTGAGATTCAGTACCGGGGTCAGTGACATGCCGCAACATTTGAATTCTCTCATTTGATGAAGCACCACTTTCCCCCTACCTTAAATTCTTCTCTGTGACTGACAGTTTCATCCATTCTTTCCTGGGGCTACTACTGAAATTCCTTTGTACTTGTAGAAGCAAGTTTGCTGGTTCAAGAATTTTGTTTTAACTTCTGCCTTTAAGACTCGTCAGCAGCAAATAAGGACGAGGAATCCTAATTTATGTTTCAAAAGCCTTGATGGGAGCGAGAAGTATTTTTATTTACATTCTCCCCCACAAAGTGTGTCAACTCAAGATGATGAACCACAGCACACTACTGTACAATTATTAGAAAATTCCAGAGGGTGCTGTGAAATATGAGACACACATGAGGACAAACGGGGGTAATGCCAGCGAGCCTTAAGAAGGCATCTCGATTGTGTGGAGCAGCTGGGAGCAGTGTGGAAGGAAGCCGAATAGACACTTGACTTTCTCTTGTTGACAGTTGTGTACATATTATACATGTGTGTACAATATATCATATAAAATTATACTATTCCAAATATTTCTATTGCTATATAACTCAACCCAAATACCAAAGTATGATCAACACAAAGAGTGACTTAATCCTTTGTTTTGTCAACATGAGTATTATGTATAGAAAAAGTAAGGACTTCCCAGTGAGTGACTGAACTACCATACAGAATCTGTAATTAATACTGCACTGTATCTACTTTATCACCGATCTGCTTGTTGTCTGAACTACTATGCATAAGTCCATTTATTTACAGGAGCATTCAAAAGTACACTATAGACTTCTAAATCTGAATGACATTTATTTCCAGTTATCTTGATTCTGCTTTATTCACTAAATGCTAAGACTGGCGAATTTAGCTTTTATTCCAAGAACGCATGTTTTCAAATATTTAATCTGCTTGAATGAAGGTGTTTCATCTATTATATGATTTCACTGTCAGGACCTGGGAACATATGAAAGGTGTGTAGACTGGATAGTTTTATATCAACTTGACATGAGCTAACGTCATCTGAGAGGAGAGAACCTCTACTGAGAAAATGTCTCCATAATAGCAGGCCATAGGCAAGCATGTAGGACATTGTCTTAGCTAGTGATTGATGTTGTAAAGAACAGTGTATTATAATTGGGGTCATTCTTGGGCTGGTGGCCTTGCGTTCCATAAGAAAGCAGGCTGAGCAAGTCAAGAAGAGCAAGCGGTCCGTGGTCTCTGCATTAGCTCCTGCCTCCAGATTCCTACTATGTTTGAGTTCCTGCCCGAACTTCTTTTGATGATGAATGGTGATATAGAAATTTGGTCCATGGTGTTTTATTGCAGCAATAGAAACCTTAAAACAGTGGGGATAAAAAAGTATTAATTTCCACCTAAGCTCCATTCTGCATAGTTGCTTTCATGTTTCTGGTTTTACATCAGCCTTCTCCCCTAGGGGTGACATTAAGTTTTCATCAGTTTCACCCCTGTGATGGAATCACCACCATTATCCCCATGTATTGTTCCTCTATTGATCCTTGGACAAATTCCCCCTTCTATATCAGTAGTGACTGAGAAGGAACTGGGAAGATCCTCCTGGACCCAAAGGGCTCTTCACTTAATTTTTTTTATTGTCCTGCTCCCTCACCCTACACATGGGTCTCTCACACCTCAACTAATACCCATGCTTCCTTTTCAAAATCTCAAGCATATCTCTTCCAGCCCAGAGGGTTTGGGATTCATATCTCATGCCAGGTAAAACAGGCTAACAAAGCATCCTTAAAAATCCATTGTTTAATCAAGGATCTGGTCCTTGAGAGATTGGAAGCTGAATATTATCTCATTCTGTTTCTCTTTGCACTTTAGCTGTGATCTTCACTTCCTTCAAGGCCGAAGCTTAGTTTAAACAGAGGAAAGGTAGTAGAATTTCAAGCTTTAAAAAAAAAAGCAAAATAAAACAAAGCTTCGTGCTCCACAGTCTAACACTCCCCATTTTCATTCGGTGTGTCAGTCTGTTTTCAACAATAGGGATTCTCAGTTAGGAACGGGTTTGCCCCTTAAGAAGACATCCAACTGTAAGCATTCATTTTCTCACAGTTCCAACTGGTGGATGCTGCTGATACTGCTTACATAGATACATTAGATACTGATCAGCCTACAATGCATAAAACAGTCCTCACCGCAAAGAGTGTTCCATCATAAAACATCAAGGGTGTGAAGGTTTAAATCGGGAAACCTGGTTAAAATCAATGCTTCTAAAAGAGAGTTTCGAGCAGCCTGGGCCTCTTAGGGAAGAGTCATTTCAAGAACTGTAGAGTCAATGCGTCCCTCTTCAAATGGGAAAAAGCCACAATGCATTTAAGTCAGAGCACAAAGATTCTGCTTCAGAGGCCACAGAGAATGGATATGCAATCACATGTTTTAAAATTCAGTAGATGATCATTTGTGCACCTTTCTACACATTGCCATAGAGCACAATCCTTTCAAATATGGCAAGAGTAAGATTCTGCTTAGCCATTCAACAACATTTTAAGGACTTTAATTTGTACTACTATAAATGATTAGTTCACAAAAGGAATAATTTTTCCAATTAAAACAAAAAATTCATAATTTCAGGAAAAAAACTAATTTAAATATTTAGTCACTGGTCTGCTTTTTATGTCCTCTGCACTTTTTTCATTTTTGTGCAAGCCAATAAAAATGTTTACAGGCTGGCTAGTGCTGACAGACTGATGTGAATCAGGGCTATAGGGCTCTTCACCTCCAGGCACTCAAGGAAACTTTGTCCCAGTTCTCTGGTGTCGTGATTTCTTTTTTCCACTACTTTCTTCTCTATCCAGTGGCCTTTTAAAGATTCCTGACTGAAACAGCAATACAGAAGCGGCCAGCACTGGCTAAGACTTCTCTAGTAAGCCAGGGTAATTAGTCCTGATTGTGCAGCCTTGTTCAATGACACATTAATTTCACACCCAGATTCTATTACAGGATAACAAAATCCTCAGAAATCAAAGTAATCACCTCAATCATAATAATTAGCTGCTGAATTTCTGGGGGAGGGGAAGTATTTAAAGCTGTAGTTAAGTGTAAGTAACTATGAAGAGAAGAAGTCATTTGGTTGCCGTCCCTCCAGATGAAACTGTTCTTCTGACTCCTGTTTCGGTGACCAACACAAGTGGTCCATGACGAGGACTGGCTGCCTAGTGGGCTCTCTTGTTGCTGTCACTGCAGATGCAGCAGTTCCCACACTTATCCCGATGAGCATTAACTGTGACTATCAGTGATATTCTCATAGGAAAGGCCCTGGGAGGTTCAGAGAGAGAGGGTCTTAGCTATGGGAAAGCAAATACTGAGACTGGATAGGAGCTGGGTAATAGCAATACACATGGAAGAAGGATGGTCAAGGAACCTGAAACTGAGGCAAATTAGATTGCAAGAGGCATTCATTCTTCTCCCCACTCCCAGTTCCAACGATCACCATAGCCCAGAGCATTGGTCAAACCCAGAGAAAGGTACTCAGGTAGTCAGACCTTCCATCCGGCTGATCTTCCATATCCCTTTAGTCCCCACATCCCAGACAATTATGTCTTTGCTTATTTTTTCAACATTTTAGCATTTATATTTTTATTATTATTCATAACATGGTATTTTAACTTTTAAGCTACTATAATATTGTTTATCTCATAAATAAGGTTTTTATGTTTGGTCCTTCCCTTTCAACACTTACGGAAGTCATCTTCATTCCCACATTTCTAAGTACACAACAGTATCTACCAACTCTCATAACTCAAAGGCAGGTACTTTTCTGACACTCATTGTTCTTTCTCCTTCACTCTTTTATTTCACTACTAAATGGTTATGCTCTTTGCATCAATTGATAAATCAATAAACTAATTTTTCTCCAACAGATACCCGAACACCCCTGTCTTTGAACCCTATTATAGACACAATTGATGTGTACAGGTATATTCTACTGCAAATCAATGTTGGAACTGCTAATGGGAACTACAGTCATCTCCTTTTATAAGCTACAATAGGAAATGGAATTCCTAGTGAACGAAACCTTCCAGAAAGACTCACATAAGACAACAAATTAAAACAGTAAAGAGGGGGAGAAATTAAAACTGGGAGATATATCCATCCCCAAATGTAGGTAAAATGCACCAAAACAGCACAAAGTACATTTGATAACTACTCATATCAACACATCTATAACTTTACAACTCAGTAATGGAAATGAAAGAAACTAGTTAAAATGTCTGCAAAATAAGTCAGAGCTTGACTTTTAAAGGGGATCCTTGACAATATTGAAAACACAAAGAAGCAGATGAACAAATCAGAACCTAGAAAAGGAAGCAACCAAAGTGCAAGAAAAAGTAACTGGGTCCCTTGAGAATTTCAGCAAGGATTTTGAGACAATAGAAAAAAAAGAAAAGAAAACAGAAGTTCTAGAGATGAAATAAACAACTAAAAAACAAAGCAAACAAAAAAATTGCCAGGAAGCATCAACAATCAAGACCAAAGAGACAAAGAAAAGTTGAAACAGCAATATACTCAAACCTATAAAAAGAAAAAACAGACATGAAACACTATATTTGGGAATTAACCAAACCAAAAGGAAGAAATCAACAACCAAGCCTAAGAGCTAAACTCTAAATAGACATGACCAGAAAGTAACTTTTCCATGACATATCACAATTGAGACATTGTGCTAATATTTTGTCAACTTATAAGTTAGACTCATTGAGGAAAAGGGAAACTCAACTGAGAAAATACCCCCATCAGATTGTCCTGTTGGTGAGCCTGTGGGTCATTCTCTCTCTCTCTTTCTCTCTCTCTCTCTCTCTCTCTCTCTCTCTCTCTCTCTCTCTCTCTCATATATATATATATATATATATATTATATATATATATGCACACACATACATATATAAATACACACACTTAGTCAATATATATATGTATGTATATTTATATGAACCTATATGTACATATACGTACATACACACACAACAACACAAACAGGCTGAGAAAGTCATGGTAATAAATCAGGAAGAAGTGTTCCTTCATGGTGTTTGCTTCAGTTCCTTCCTCCAGATTCCTGCCTTAAGATTCTGTTCTGAATGGTGAACTACAATTGTAAGCAGAAATAAACCGTTTCTTTCCCTACAGTCATGGTGTTTTTGCACAGCAATGGAAAGTCAAAAGTAAAGCAGTTGTCAAAATGATGATCAAGTAAAACTAGTAGAATAGCTATGAGGGGAAAATATCAACTTAAATACCCAGGCAAAGCCATCAGAATATTATTACCTTGGCTATCTTAAAAGCAAGAAAATCATGGGCTAATATATTTCAAACCCTGAAAATAAATAACTGTGAGCTTTATGCAAGGCAGTTTTAAAAAGGAAAGTTTGTAGCTATAAGGGCTCACATTTAAAAAAAAATAGAAAGAATGCAGATAAATAGCAAATGATGCA
This sequence comes from Chionomys nivalis, assembly GCF_950005125.1. Lineage (NCBI taxonomy): Eukaryota > Metazoa > Chordata > Mammalia > Rodentia > Cricetidae > Chionomys > Chionomys nivalis. Next base: position 18,233,486 of record NC_080104.1, on the reverse strand, counting down.
CTTCAAGACAAACATAGAAGAGGAGGAGGAGGCAAATGCAGCAGACAAGAATTAATAGAGATTAAGGCAGACAAAAAAAATACTTGCACTCAAACAACAAATAGTTAATTCTTTGAAAAGATTAACAAGATTGACCAAGTGTTAGCTGGACTAACAAAAAGAAGACACAAAATAATAAAATTAGAGATAAAAGAGGAGTTTTTAGAACAGACTGCAGTCCAGAGAATCATTAGGGAAAGCTTTGAACAATTCCCAAAACCCTGAAAAATAAAAGAAATGAAAACATTTCTAAACTCGTATTAGCTACAAAATCAAATCCAGATGATAATAAGCAATTTTAAAAGACACAAAACAAAGAATGTTATTGAAGCAATAATTAAAAGTCTCCCCACAAAAAAAAAGCCTACGACTAAATAGATTTACAAATGAGTCTCCTGAACCTTATCTCGCATTAATACTTCACAAACTCCTCCACAAATTAGAAATGGAAGAATATGACCAAACTCATTCTATGGAGACACTATGACCTCATACCCAAACTAGATAAAACAGCAAGTAAGGAAACCACAGAACAATTTTTCAGATAAACATTAGGTGTAAAAATTCATAATAAAATACTTGCAAATTGAATTCAGGAACATACTGGAAAGATCTTACATTATGACTAAGTTGGTTTCATTCCAAACATGTAAGGTTGGTTAGGATAGACAAATTAAGTAATATAATCTACCATATAAATAGACATAAGAGTGACTCTTTGAGAAGCCAGCACACATGATTTTAGTTTGTCTTTCAGTTTCTAAACACCAATCTTTCTCTTATTTTTCTTTGAAAGTAAATTTTTTATACAATATGTTCTGACCATGATTCTTCTTCCCCCAACTCCTTCTAGATTCTTCCCACTTCCCACCCACCCAAATCCATGTTCTTTCTTTTTCTCTCTCTTATTAGAATAGAAAGAGGCATCTAAAAACATACCAGTAACACAAGTTTAAGTAAAAGCAGACAAACTAAAATATGATGGAACAAACAAAAGAGAGAGTCAAAGAAAAAGAACCACAAATATACAGAGATACAGAGACACATGGTTGCACACACAAAAATCCCATAAAAACAGAAAACCAAAAACCATACTATGTACTTAAAAAAATTTTAAGATTGTTTTCTGATCAAATAAATAGCATTTATTAGTTTTATAGGTTAGTTTGGATTAATCAGCCATGCTGTTTAATGGACCATCATCTCTTTGAATTAAGTGTCTCTTGTTCAAATCGAGTCTTTATCAGTTTTGTTGGTATCTATCATATATAACTTTTCTTCTCTTGTGGAAACAAAAGCAAAACCCCTTCCCCAACATAACACATGTCTTGGTTTCCATTCTGAGGTCAATATGTATTTAAAGTATATCAGCTAATTTAATTCCGCAGTTTTTCTACTATCCAATGTCTCTTTGCCGCTGTTGTTCCTTTCTCATTAGCATTTTGAAAATTCAGAGTTCATACAGCATTACAAAATCTACTTCTGAAGTTATTTATCACCCCTTCCTGCTTATTTAACATATCCTTTACAGCTTGATTTGATCTTTCTATAACTGCTTGGTCCGTAGGATTGTGTGGTATACTTGTAATATGTTTTATAGTATAAGAAGCAAAAAACTGTTTCATTTTCTTAGAGACATGTTCTGGAGCATTGTCTGTCTTTATTTGATGGCCATAATTTCAAGCAAATGTGTGATTCCTGAATTGACATTTTCTGAACTCAAAGCAGTTGACCATTGAAAATCTAAATATATATCAATTGTGTGGTATACATATTTTAGTTTTCCAAATTCTACAAAATGTAACACAACTATCTGCCAGATTTTTCCTTTGAATACCTTCTAGGGTACTTCTTGAAAGTAGTGATGCTTGGTTATATAAAGAACAAGTAGGACATTTCTTTATAATTTCCTTGGCTTTTTGCCACAAAAAAAAAAAGGCCAAGATGAAACATTATGAGACAAAGAGCCTCCAAAAAGTCCATTGAGTTTGTTTTGTGTTGGTCATCTACTACTGGGTGTGGTGCCTGGCCCAGATAGAGAGAAAGATATAAAGGTGTAGGTGAGGCAAAAATCACAAGATCATTTTGTTAACTGCAGAAAAAGTACTTGACAACGTCCTATATTCCTTCATGATAAGAGTCATGAAGAAATTAGTGTTAGATGCAAATAATGCACAATGATGAAAGTTAAATAAAACAAACATAAGACAACATTATACTACAATGCAGAAACACTGAAAACACTTTCTTTAAAACATGGAATGAGACAAGGTCAGTCCATTCTACTATTATTCAGTATTGTGCTTAAAGTCTTAGTTAGAGCAATGAGACAAAAGGAATATAAAATGGAAACAAATAGGAAGGAAGAAACAAAATTATTCCTGCTTGTAGACAGCATGAGTTTATGTTCAAAAGACAATGCAGACACTGACAGAAAATGTTTAGATTTGATAAACTCTTTAAGTAAAGTTGCAGATACAAATCAACATATTAAAAAATCAGTTTTTAGTTGTTGGTATCAGTGACAAACTTCCTGGGGAAAAACATATGAGAACTATCCATCCACAACCAATTTGAACTACTACAATGAAAAACTTGAAATGCTGAGGAATAAATTAAAGAAGCATCTAAATTGTGGGATATCCTTCCATGCTTCTGGACTGGCAGAACAAATATGTGAAAGCATATTACACCACCCAAAGCAACCTAAAAATTCAATGAAATCCTAGAATTTCAAGTACCACTGTCCTAAGATTCAGGAAAAACATTCATAGAACTCATATAGAAACACAAAAGATCAGAGATAACCAAAGCAACGCTAAGCAGAAAGAACACTGCTGGAAGTGTCACAATACTTAACCTCAAATTATATTACAGAGCCATAGAAACAAAGACAACAAAATATTGGCACAAAAGCAAAAATGTAGACCAGTGCAAAAGAATAGCAGATTGAGACTTAATTCTATACAACTGTAACCACAAGATATCTGACTAAGATGTCAGAAACATACATTGGAAAGATAAATTAAAAAACAGCCTATTAACCAAATTTTTCTCACCAAACTGTATATCTGCCTACAAAATAATTAAATTAGATCCATGTCTCTTGACCTGCATAAAATCCAATTCCAAATGAATCAAAAACCTAATTTAAAACCTGCAATACTGAAATTTCTGGAGAAAAAGATAAAATACTTCAAGGCATAGGCATAGGCAAGAATCTTCCGAATAGTACTTCAGCAGCGTAGGGAATAGACTCAAAACTTGGCAAATGAGAATGTATTTAATAAATTTTCCTCACAACAAAAGAAACTCAGTAGAATTAACAGACTACATTAGCGAAGAAATTTGTCATCAGCTCTATTTATTTCAAATAAGGTCTTAATATATAGAATATAGTAAAAAGTACTAAAGCTAAACAATAATAACCAAAGTCACCATTTAACAATTCAGCAAGTGAGCTGAAATATTATGAAAAGTAGAAACACAGTGACCAAAAATATTTTCTTAAATTTTCAGTATCTTTAAGTATCAGGGAAATGCTAATTTGAGATTCTATCTTAATTCAATCAGCATAACCATCATAAAACAAAAACAAATGACAAATGCTGGTGAAGATTTTAGGAAAGGCATATCCATTTACATCTGGAAGAAGAACTGGTGTAACTACTGAAGAAATCTGTGTGGTTTAATTTATATATGTATGTGCATATGGTGAGTGACTAAAATGGATTCACAGAAGAGGATTTTGAGGAAGAGGTTTGCAATAGAACACAAATGACAGGAAAACAGAAAGAGGACGTGTAGGGGTAGAAGGGTAGAAGTGAAAGGACAGAAGAGTGGGAAGATAAATGGGGAGAAAGATCAACAAAATTATGCATGAAATTCCACAAAGGAACATATTATTGGTATGGTGACTAAAGATAAACAAAAATTTAATCACATAAAGCATAAGATGATTAATGGATAAAGAACATGTAGCATACACACATAAAGAAATAAATGAACCCTTAAAACAGAATAGATAGATAGATGATAGATAGATAGATAGATAGATAGATAGATAGATAGATAGATAGATAGATACTTATCCTTAGTCCTCCCTAGTTTTATGAGCAGCCAAATTTTCCTAGAACCAAGAGCACAAATACATGTAGCCTAAGGCACATGACTGGGTATCAAGATTCACTTTAAAGACTGGGAACATAACTCAGTAGTAGATTAGTAGAATAGAATATGAGGTCTTTGGCTCCAGACTGGACATTGGGAAAAAAGGTTTTCTTTAATGGTATGACTCCTGCATCTCAGCCATATCCCAGAGCAATCCCCAGGAACCTGCAAGCAGTAGGCCAGCACAAACTGGACTGAATGGGATTTTTTTTTTATCAGAGGGGAATGGAGAAGGGGCGAGAAGAAATGCAAATGCATGAAATTGAATAGGGAGGAAAGTAGACTAGGGTCTCTGGGAGGAGTAAGGGGAGAGTGACAAACAAAATCAAAATACGTACGTTGTATGAAATTCTCAGATGGTTAATAAAATAATTATTTTTGAAGAGGGCCAATTTAAAAGTAAAAAGAATATAAATACTTGGTATTGTATTTAGTTGTTTATTTATTTTTTTAAAGACAGGGTTTTTCTGTAGCTTTGGAGCCTGTGCTGAAACTAATTCTTGTAGAACAGGCTAGCCTCGAATTCACAGAGATCCACCTGCCTCTGCCTCCCAAATGCTAGGATTAAAGGTGTGTGCCACCACCACCCAGCTTGGTATTGTATTTGAATTTCTAACTGATATCAAATTATTTGACTGACAACTTGCCATTTGCTTATAAACAATAAAATAATAATTTATTTTCTAACTTTTTTTATCATGAAGTACTTAATAAATTTGCATGGTTTTAGAATGTACTGGAAGGGCACATTCTGCTTATCTATGTGAATTTTAGCCAATTTCACTACTTTTATTAATCCCAAAGATGTGAGAAGAAAGACCACCAACCTAAATCATCATGTCAAAATTAAATTGAGGAGATCAGTTAATTAAAGCAAGTGTTTTTATTCACACGCATGGGCTGTCTATCTTTAAAAGCAAGGTTCAAGAGCTCAGCATTTGACACAAGCAAGACAAGGTTTTTATAGCTCAAGGGTGGGGGTTCAAATGGGGGATTTGACAGGCAGACTGGGCAGAGTTACAGAAGCAGAATATAAGCATAACAAGTTAGTCATAATGACCTCCTAAAATAAACACATGAATACATAGTGATAATAACAAGGCAGTCATAACAACCTTCTGAAACAAAGGTAGGGTTGCAAAATAGTTTGAAACAAACGAATGGCTGCCATTTTCTGGAAGAGGCAGTACAGAGCCATTTTTAGTTAAGGTTACAGGTGGGGCACAGCCTATTCCTTGAGAAACAGAGATTTAGTTACAAATAGGAGTGAATATAGTTTGTCTTTATAAGATGTTTTTTAAGCCTAAAATGGGGAAAGATTGGTTCATCACTTTCTTATTAATTCTCAGCCCCTTTCATAGTTTCTCCCTCTATAATACACTTATGAAAATATTTCTATCAATGAACAACTATGAGACGAGCCAAATTAAATCATAACACAAAACAATTTTTCTACATGTGTATCAGTGATACCAAGATATTTTATGAAGTTAAAATAACTTACAACACCATTAGTTAGTATTAATGAAACATCTTCAAACAGATGACAATGTAGGCTACACAATAAGCACAAATTAAAGACAGATTTTTAATTCTTCAATTTTAAAACCTAAGAAAATTCAGTGTACTCATGTGTAACACATCCAGATGTTATCAGGTAATGGAACTCGTGAGTGATTCACACATCTGCAGGCTTCCAATTATACTTAGTCTTTGATGCTCACAGTATTACTTCATTTCACCTTATTTTACTTTGCAGATACAGTGTAATAGAGAAAAGGTGGCCCAGAATGGAAGGGAAGAAAAACAAGAATGGAAACACAACTAAAACCTTTAAATTTATATTCAAGTCAAAGATTTGCTTTTGTAGTTATTTACACACAAATAATTCTCACACTAGCTGTGGATGGAGTACAATGTGTTGAGAAACTGGAGGCTCAAGAAAGCTTTACAAAATGCCACTTTACAAGCATAGCTCCCAGACCAGGAGAGTCTCCTACTTAGCCACTCTGCCATGCTAAGGATAAAGTGCATTGGGTTGTCTTTCTTTTGCATATTGGCTGTTATATTCCACTTGTTTCATCATGATTCCCTGAAACAGAAACTGAGAACACAAGAAAAGTGGTTTTTTTTTAAATTCTCTCATGCTACAGATATTTATTTACCTGCCTTATACCAAATAAAGGAAAGCCCCCTCCTATCTGGAAATGCTCGTGTGTAATAAAAGATAAATACTAATGTGCTGTTAGCCTACTGGAAAACAATCGTATTGGGCAGTTTCCCAGAATGACTTCAACACTATGGCTGGCAATGCCACATGGCAGGGAACCTGTAATCCCAAATGATGTGCCTCTTTACTCTCAGAGCCCTGCTTTCCAGGCTTCTTCTGAGTTCCCCAATCATTTTGACCTGTCACAGTTTATATACAACTTACATATTATAAATGTATTTTAATTCAAATAATTCAGTAATTTGTTCGGAAAGACTGTGATAACCTTGAGGATTAGCATATGATCATATTCTGCTTTTTTCATTCTAGACAACCACCAAGGTCTTGTTGTTCTAGAAACTTAGAAAACACTAGTCCAACCCACCCATTTTACTCATAAGAATCTTCGTACTCAAAGAGAGGGATTGGATTTTATTATTCATGTGATGAACTAATAAAAGAACTAAAGCAAAAATTCAAGTCTCCAAAATTCTAGGCTCATCCTATTTCCAGTGTTATGCCCCCGCCATTTGGAAACAAATCAGTGACTTAGGTAAAAAAGACTTTCCAACTAACAGCTCTAATTATAGGTAGGAGAATCACAAAATTTTCTACTTATTCCCGTGCCCATTCTCTAATTAAACAAGTGATAAAAGATGTGACTGATGTAATGAACATCAAAAAAGGAGAAATAATGAAATAAACATTATGAGGTTATATGTTGGCTGGAGATCAATTCACTGGTCTTCATTATAGTTATTCACTCAAACTTGGAGTTTTTCCAAATGAGCTTGACTCTACATTACAATTCACACAGTGGTAGCTTCAGAGATTTTATGTATTAAAAATTGCGAACAAAAATTCCATCATGAATCATTTATTCTTTATATTCACATAACATTATCATAGGCAATATAGTCTTTACAAAACATAGTCCTTGACCTCAAAATCCATATAATTTATTGTAGAAACATTCTACACTTTTTAAGAAGAGGAATCATGTCATTTGTTCCTGCTTCATTTATATAAAGGGGGACTGCTCTTTCATTCCTGGCTACCCAGACCCAAATAGTCACACAGAAAATATATTAATTATAACACTGCTTGACCAATGGCTTAGGCATATTCCTACCTAGCTCTTACAACTTAAATTAACCCATTTCTATTATTCTGTGTAGTGCCATGAGGCTGTGGCTTATTGGCTAAGGTTCTAGTATCTGTCTCCTGTGGCAGCTACATGGCATCTCTCTGACTCTGAATTCTTTTTTCTTTTTATCTCTGCTTGGAATTCTTTCTTTGCTATATTCTTCTAAGCCACTGGCTGAAGCAACTTATTTATTAACCAATTTTAATAACACATATTCACAGCATACAAAGGGGACTACCACATCATCTCTCCTTTTCTGTCTGAACAAAAAGGAAGATTTTAACTTTAACATGGGAAGGTTACATATAACAAAACACGTATCAAGCAAGAATTACAGTTACAATATCTTATCTATGTTATCTTTGTGAGTCTAAAGTTTCATATCTAATTTATCTTATCATAATTAAGGAAAACTATACCTATTTGTCTTTGACTTCATCAAAGACCCCAGAAGGATATAATATTACTTAAGTAAGCAGGAAGTGCTTTGTAAGCAACTTCAAAAACTCTAGAATAGACAGAGATATATCTTGGTGGCTGAATAGTCACCCAAAGTTCTGTAATGTTGTGGCATTCACCTTCAACCTACAGGCCCATAGTATCTGGTAGATTTTTCCATCAAGCAGGAAATTTGAAAGACTGTCCTGCTTATATTGGCAGTTTCTTCTGTGTCCTGTAAAATGTCTCGTAGTTTCCTCTGTGAAGCAGGAACCCTGAAGGACCATTCCATCTTTTGGAAAGTTTAGCAGTCACTTTTCTGTGAGTCCTGCATGTTCAGTTCATACAGCATACCATCAAGAAATCCAGGAAAGAACAGCTTCTTGCCCGAATGGCTAGCCTTGTAACATTGAAGGTAAATTCTGTAACAAGTTTTTTCAATGCCTATCCACCTCTCTGAAGTATTTGGTGCTGCCAGAAGCAGACTTATCTCACTGTTAGAAAAGTCTAAGTTCTTAAAACCTGTGTCATATTCTGTAGGTCTTTGTAGTGTTGAAAATTTTCTATCTAACTGAAATATATCTCTTTATACCTAGAAAACCTAACTAACATGACATCAATTTTGATTACTATAAATGACTATTAATCTATAATTTTTAATTATGCAATGCATATTAAAATGAACTGTATAAAGATAACACCTTAAATAAGAGTAAAAATAAACATATACACAGTGCAACAAAATAGACCTTAAATTTGTACCAGTAGACCAAGATCCATACCAGTACAAAGTATTCATCTCTATATGGTACCCCCTTATGTTTTTTAAGAAATTGATTGCAACCATTATTACAAAGAACCCTTTTAAAATGAAAATAAACATTTATAAAAATCATTTTGGGAATTTGGGCAAAGTTTTCTCCAAACTGCTTCCTGCTATTGGTTGGGCAGAGTATTTTTAGGGTTCATGGAGATCTTCTGGGAGATCTTGTTCCATCAAACCACGTTGGCGTGAAAGGAATCCACGGGTTCTCATCCTCTATGGAAACAAAAGCAGAACCTCTTTTCCAAAGCAACATATCCTTAGACTTAAATTTAGAATTTAAGATAACTTGATGTTGGTTTAGCTTAGCTGTCATCATAATCAAATGTCTCTCTGCAGTTAGCTCATTAACAGTCAATAAGTTAAATGAAAACATAATAATATACATAATCCAGAATCTTGGTATATTTTCCATCTTTACATGGCTTTTTTAAAATTACTTTTATTCCTTTAATCTATGTCTTTCCGAACTCTTTTAATATTACTTTTACTGTCTGTTTAAAGATTTTGTTTTAATTTTTAAAACTATTTACTTCTTTTTATAACTTTTTTTCCTCTCTCAAGCCTACATACATTTTAAACACACTATTTGGGCAATATCTTAGGCATATTTTTAACTAGCTCTTACATCTTAGATTAGTCCATTTTTATTAATCTATGTATCATCATAAGGTTGTGGCCTACTGGTAAGGTTGCAGCATCTGTCTCCTTTGGCAGCTACTAGGGTTCTCCCTGACTCTGCCTTTCTTCCCTCCTCTCTCCGCTTGGAATTCCTGCCTTGCTATATTCTGCTAAGCCATTGACTGAAGCAGCTTCTTTATTAACCAATGGTAATAAAACACATTCACAGAATACAGAGGGGAATTCCACATCACATTTAATTTTTCATTACTGTAATTTTTTAACTTCTATAAGACGTAATCACTATGAGTACCATCAGCAAAGAGAAGCAGAAACAGAGAAGTGCAGGTATAGGGTTTCTGTTGCTGTGAAGAGACACCATAACCATGACAACTGTTATAAAGGAAAACATTTAATTGATTGGATTATATTTTCAGAGGTTTAGTCCATTATCATTATTCTGGGACATGGCATGCAGGCAGACATGGTGCTGGAGAAGTAGTCACGTCTTCTTCATTTTGCACAGGAAATATTGAAGTTGTCTGAGTTCTGAATGTGGCTTAAGCACAAAGGAGATATCAAGGCCTGCCTCCACAGTGACACACTTCCTCCAGTAAAACCATATCTACCTCAACAAAGCCACAACTCCCAATAATGTCACTCCCTTTGGGGATCATTTTCTTTCAAACCACCGCAAGGTGAATTCCTGATATATTTTACATTTTAAAAATCTCCCCAAATCTTAGTGGTTTAAACAGTTGAATGCTATCACCTGACAGTTTCTGTTATTTGGAACTGAGGCATGATTCAGCTGAATACCTCTGGCTCAAAAGTCTCTCATGGAATGAATCTGTTCTATCAGCTAAAGCTTCTCTTTTATCTGAAGATTCAACTTCATAGTTGGAGAATGTTTTGCAACTGAGCTCATTCACTCGGTTTTCTGCTATCTCAAACCCCGCATAGGTGGGATCTTCCAGCCTGCCTTATGACAAGACAACTGACTGCCCTAAAGGAACAATCTGAGAGAACACCCTGCACAAATACCATCCACAGTCCTTTAAAACCGACTCTGAGATGCTCCATCTGAACTGCTTCATTCTATTCCTTAGAAGCAACTCAGTAACAGTAAGCCACATTCCAGAGGAGGTTTGTTGTTGTTGTTGTTGTTTGGCTCTTTTGTTGTTGTTGTTGTTGTTGTTTTTGTATTGTTTCACAGACTGTCTGCCATCATTGAACTTCAACTTTTTTTTTTGAACTTCAACTTTTTTATATAAATTTCTTTATTACGTCTTAGTAAGCTATTGGACAATGACAAATTCTGAGGAGATACTTGTAGGATATTCAGTGATAAATTTTAAGAAGTGCACAAGCTAAACTGAGAAGGGCATATGAACATCTATCTACTTTGTAGTTAATTAATTCGAATGAGGTAGAATCACTCATTGTTGTAGCTTAAGGACCATAATACCTGCAGATCACAGCATCTCCCATAACACCTGCAGGTCACAGAACCTCCCATAATACCCACAAATCACAGATTATCCCATAAGGCTTGCAGGTCACAGAACCTCCCATAATACCCACAAATCACAGATTATCCCATAAGGCTTGCAGGTCACAGTTCTCCCATAATACCTACAGATCACAGATTCTCTCATAATACCTTCATATCACAGCATCTTCCATAATACCTGCAGGTCACAGAACCTCCCATAATACCTGCAGATCACAGATTCCTGAAAAGCCAACTGTTCATTTTTGTCTTTATTTTAGACAGACCAATAGTCTCCATTCACCTAGATCTGAGGAACTTAAAACGCATTGGACTTTTAAGTGCAAAGACCAGAAAGATTCTAAACAACCTGCAACAACTTGTTGTTCTAATTTGCTTCCATAACTCATTTCAGCTTTTCAGAAGAAGAAATGTCCCTTCTGGTTGGCTTACATTTCCAGTAAGCATCCCCCAAACAATAGGCTTTACTTAGCTATTCTGAGACACCTGAGAGTGATATAGAGGCTGGATCAGCAAGCCACACCTCATCACCAGGTGTGTGGATAACTTGGATATGGTGATCTTACAACTAATAAAGACCCTGCATTTTATTTCCATTCTCTGTCTTATCCTATCCCCACTTCTCTTTGTACCAAATCAGGGAGGAAGAAGCCATTTCAGTGCATCAGTAACACTTGAAATATTCTGGGCTATAATAAGGATATTCTGGCTGCATTGTTTAGTGACCAACCTGACATTGTCAAAAAAACAATCAGGAAAAAGTGGGGGAGGCAGTTCTATGCTAATGTACTGAGACATTCAAAATATGCATGTACTTTACCCAAGTTTTCCTTCCCTTTACTGTGTCAATTTTGTGTTTAAATATAAATAACAACAATTTTCACATCCTAACCAGTTCAAAAGTGTATCTGGGTGGCATTAAGTTCAAGCCTATTGTTGTAGCTCCGTCCCTTGACCAATTTCATCTTACAAAACTGCATCTCTCTATATAACCCCATTTCGTTTAAGTTTTCTTAACATGTGTCATCCCGTCAATTCATTTAGCCCTTGCCATCTGCTTATCTTGGAAAATATCAGGAAGGAAGTTGAAAATATTGGGAAGGGACATCGAAATGCATGTGTGCCCCTAGGGAATTTGCATGTTAAGACAAAATGTGGACAAAGAGTGTAGCACAGTCCTCGCACTGAGGACACACCTGACACTTAGGCAGGTGTTACATTTAAGTAAGATTCCCAAAGGAATAGCTGGTATTTTTTACTTCAGATTATTTGCTGGAAATACAGAAATGCACAGCTCAAATTCAGCAGGATGTATTAGCTTCCAAGTAATAAATGCTTTCTAGTACAAGGGGTGTCGCCTTTTTAATTGTACTCCTTAGATTAGGATTGTTAGCTGTGGTTTGTTTCCTAAATTATCTAGCATAATTTAAGATCAAATGAATCAGACATTACCAGTTGCTGAAAATTCCAAAACATGCTGCCTGTTATAGTTTGGATCTTAACTATATAGAAAGATCCATGTTTTTGATATTTAGTCTACGGGGTGGTGCTTTAGGCACATGGTTGGGTTCCTGGGAGATGGGGTCTATTCGGAGGTGCCTAGTTTATTAAGGGCACACCACCCTCAAAGAGAAATGCTGAGTACTGTTTCCCCCTCTCCTGCTCTGCTTCTGGCTGCTGAGGTCAGTGATGATGTTTGAGCCCAGGATCCTACTCTGATATGACCCTTAAAACAGTGGGCTTCTTGGTCCTGACCTAGAAACTTGAAATCACTGATGCAAAATAAACCTTCTCTGCTCAGGAGGTACTTAGCTCAGATATTTTTGCTGTGTACTAATGCAACTCTGTCTAGCACATTTTCTAACGCATCCCCTCAACTCCTATTGGCTACTATGAAGAGAAGCAGAGAACATAGAGAATCCCTGTGTTCCCAGTACTATGCTTGTGCCACAAGCCGTTCCACTTTCTAACTCTCTCCCATCATCACACGACAACTTTTCAAATGATCAAAGTCCAGCCAAGGAAGGGGAGCCTGTTTTTGTGTTTTGTTTTCTTAAGTCCATTTTCTTGTTCCACTGCAACAAAACAGAATAGACAAACAGATTCCATGGGAGATCTCTGGGTTTTCTTTGGTGGTGATCATTAATTTCATCTGAATGGTTTTTCTTAGAAGCAATTTGCCACGATGATGACTGAGAAGCGGGTTTCGAAGTGGTAGGCTTTAAATCGGTAATATGTGGAAGGAGAGATAATTCTCTTGCAAAACATATTCTTCAAATTTTATGTTTGGTTTTCAGTGATATGAACCATAAAATCAAGCTGGCTAGCCCAAACTGCTTTTATGGAAATCTTGGTTTGGGATAACAAGAATTGAATCTCTGATAACCTCCTTTGGAGTACAAACATTTGGGCTGTAGTTATCATTCATTTATAAAGCTATTCAGAATTTAGCAAGATAGCACCAATGGAAAAGCATATTTCTTCAGTTCAATTTTCTCATAGAAAATGACATACTTGTTGAATTAAATGACTGTTCAGGCTTCATGAAATTCTTCAATAAATGATCTCCTTAAAAGAATTTTGTTCTGCACATTGTGTTTCTGCAGAAGTTCCAAGTCTGTGCATGAATTTATTTGGAAATAGAAAGCAATGCCCACATTGCAAACCCAGTGATTTACAAACATGCTTTTACTTGGCTTTATAAAAGGCTGTGCAATTGACCTCTTTGGACCTTTTAATAACGTGTTTATTTCTAGGCTTCTCCCTCTGGCCTAAAATAACATTATAATTATGCAGCACTGTGACCCCAACACTATATTAAAAGAGCATGTGTCATTAAAATAGGATTACCTGAAACTGTTCCCTTGAAGAAACAGCAACATTGCCAAAAAGCAAAGCAACAGATCATCTTCTGGGATGGGATCTTTTCACCATTGCTAACTCTTTGCTTCCCTGCTTCAGCTTGAAGAACTTCTGCTAATTGCAGGTAATTAAGACTTTGCCCAAGGTAGATAAAAAATAAGTATACAAGGTGAGCACGCAGAAGGTGTCATGGAAGCAGGCAGGGATGTAACTTGGGAACAGAGTGCTTGTGCTTGACTAGCTTCTGTGAAGTCAATCATGTCACAGAAAGTAAAGAAAAAGAAGGGAAGGAAGGAAAAAAGAAAGGAAGGAAGAAAATTTTTTTTAAATAGAAATAGGATAAAAATATTCAGTCCAATATCTTGTGTTATAGGTGAAAAACATGAAAGCTAAACTGTAGAGTTACAGACAGGAGCAGTCAAAACAAAATCTAACATGTCAGTCATATATCTAATGTCTTTTCCTGGAGGTGATTTACATTAGTACACCATTTCGATATATCTACACAGGAGGAGAATTTCACAATACAAGGGGAACTAAACAACCTTATGTGAAGGAAAAAATAGGTTTGAATTGGATTATCAAAATTGTTTTCTCTTTCTTTTAAAACATCCTAAGCAACTGAATAATACATTAATTGAAAGGTTAAAGAATTTTTGTAATAACTCACTGTTTTTCTTTAATGCACTCTAAAATTGGAGATAGAGTCAAATTCCTTTTGTGTACAAAAATGGAGCAGTTTGGAGACGTGATGGATATTTGGCAATATTTGCAGATAAAATGAATGGATTTTTAAAATATATGTATTTGAGGGAATGCTCACACAGGGATATAGTTAAAGACATCGCACATAAAGGAAAGCTTGAAGCAATGTAGTCATAAAAAAAAATCCATGTTTCAAAATGCTTTGTTTATGGCTGATAATGCTAGAAGTGGTTGAAATATTACAATAAGTTTTTATAATGGCATAGTCATAATATTCAAGGAGTCATCAAAAGGCTTAATTTCTATTCTTTAGATGAATGTCTATACTCCAAAGGTGGTTGCCCACTTAAAGAACAGCACTGCCTATAAAAGCAAGATGTGGAGCTATAACAACAACACAAAAGGGCAAAGACTTTATTATAATGTTTCCTGTTGTCAGAGATAACCTGAAGTCTTAGGCATTTGCTTAGCTTCTAAGTATAATCATATGATATTACTGATAAATCATTTCTCTGGGTCACACATGAACTTCTAATTGTAATCCCATTTCCTTTTGTGTTTGTGCATTTTAGTCAGATGCAAAACACTTAACACGTCAACTCTAATTCTAACAAACCTATACGATGGCTAATAATTACTCACTAGTGGGGTGAAGTTAAGGAATTTTAGGATTGAGGAGGGCACCTATGTACATGTCAACAGCTTTCTTACTGTCCCTCTCCTTGCAGAATAAAAATCTGAACTTGCATTGGGCACCCTTTCCTTCTCGGATTCTTCAGCAGACATAGCCTAGAGGAACTGACCCACACATGCATAGATGCATTTCAATGATAGAGGAAGGCTGGCGGTCCCCAAGGAAGCCACAAAGTGTGTAACCTCTCAGGGAGACAGTATTTTTGGACACATTCTGCCTATGGCAACCCTTTGTCAGTGGATGATTTCGTTTTCAGGGACTTCCATGTTCTGTGACACATAATTCACCAATGAGTAAACATGTAACAAATGTGTACTATATGAAGGCCTCACAGGTAATATTGCATATGGTCCATATTCATTTTTTCATTTACCTGAAATTCAAATCAAATAGGTCATACTGGTTTCCTGGCTTTTCTTTTCTTTTTTTTTTTGCTAAATCTGACAGCTCTTCAAGGAAGATGGTAAGGAATGCAGCCAACAGCCAACCATATTATAGAATAATAGAAACAAGGGAAATAGAATATTGCTTCCTCCTGATACCTGAGCAAACTTTAGCAAGATGGGAAAAATAGGAAGAGAGAGAGAGAAAAAGAGAGAGAGAGAGAGAGAGAGAGAGAGAGAGAGAGAGAGAGAGAGAGAGAAAGAAAGAAAGAAAGAAAGAAAAAAAGAAAGAAAGAAAAGTTTGCTCTATGGTCTATAGAATTCTGCTTCAGCTTCCAAATACACAGTGCAGAAGTAAATTGAAGACTGGACCTGAAGAGAACAATTTCTTGTTCCCTTGTTCTTTCACATGCTACTTGCTACTTTTGTGTATCCCCTTAGCACTGCATATGTGTATGCATAATATTGACTCCATCCTACTATATTTCTTTCTTTCATTACAGCTTTCAATCATGTATGTCCATCTTTTCAAATCTGCCATTAAAGAAAATAAGACAGAACACAGTCTACCAGGTCCTAATGGTCAGTGTCAAAGGAGAACAGTAAGAGAGGAGATAGGGTGGCTCTCTTCCTGTCCTGGGATCAGAGATGTTTTCTTGATAGAAGCCTAAATCCAAAAACAGTGAGGTAAATAGAGCAAGGCACATGGAGAGGCAAGTTTGGCTTTAAAATGTTTGCACCCCATGGCCCCTTCCCTGAGAATGCACTTTTTTATATAGTATAGTACAGTAGTATAGTATAGTATAGTATAGTATAGTATAGTATAGTATAGTATAGTATAGTATAGTATAGTATAGTATGGTTTTACTTATGTGTGCATGTGTGTGTGTGTTCTTGACGTGTTAGAATTGCAAGAACCTGTTCACATGGCTTATATATGGAGAGGACAGCTCTTCTCACATGTGCTGGCTCTATGAATAGAACTCAGATTGCCATGCTAGCATAGCAAGCCCTTTGAGCTGCTGAGCCGCCATCTCGTTTGCACCCTACTCTCACTTATCTTGACTTGTGACTTTGTATAAGATAGATCACTCTTTCCCCAAACTTGTTCTACAGGTTTTTCTACTGATCCCATCCACAGTGGTGGTGCCCCTTAGACAAGGGAAAAAAATATTGACAGAAGGAATGAGTATGAATGCTGAAAAGATGAAACTGTTTCAAACCACTTGAGGCTCCTTAACTGCTAAATACATGAAAAGATCTGTTGCATGTCAGACGAATTGCAGATGTGCAGCTCACCTTTCCCTGGGAAGAGCATCATTTGCCTTGTACAGCAGAACTCAGGGGACACCGTGATGTGCTACTTGTTAATTAGCCCTTGTCCAAGTCCTCCTAACTAAATTGCAACAAATGAGCTTTTCCCCATGAAAGCTGATCAAGTCCTCTGCAGAAACATAATCAGATTGCCAAATGATAAGCACAGTTTTCTAAAGGAATTAAATAAGTTTAATTTTGTCAAATACATGCCATTTCTTATCACAAGATATGTCTGATTGAAAATAAAAGGCAAACCTTTGGATATAATAATTTTTGTATGTTTTTCTTATATCTCATGCATATTACCCAACTCAGTTTAACAGTTAAGGTTCCATGGTGTCATCTATTATGTACGTTTTCTTTTTGGTTGGTGGCTACTTTGCCCTTCCCTTTCTGGGATAATTGTATGAAAATGTATCCTTTCTCTGTGCTTAGACTCTTAACCATGTGTTAAGTTTAGCTTAGTACAGTAAGTTAGTAAAACAAAGTTAGTTTAACATATTTTAGCTCTTGTATCTTTTTTTCAACTACAGGGATGTCACAGATCTCTAGAAGTATAAGATCTGAAATCTAACCAATAAATATTAATTGAAATAAACAACAACAACTATTCTGAGATTTTCTACAATTGCATTCCATGTAGAGAAGTCTCCCTGTTGCTGAAGACACCATAAAATTAGGTCAGAGAACGTAGAGATTTGGGGCTGGTACTGGTCTGGAAGCTTCACCTTGTTGGTCAGCTTTCATGGTACTAGAAGGTGATGTGCATACTCCTGAAAGAGACAAGCTATCATTCATCTTATCTAACTGTGAATTCTGGCAGCTAAAATAAAGACTGCCCTGCTAAAATATCGCTGCTGGTACAAGACTGTCTCAAACATCATGGGCAGAAACAACCACTTTCTAGTTAGATTTAAGTTTCCCTCCACAGGATGAAATGTATACCTGTCACCATTGTTGGGCCATGAGCCCATGACTAGACATGTAATAGGCCATATGGGAGACTTTATTGCTATCATTCTGCCAAATGGACATAGCACTAACCTGAATCCTAATGAAATGTTGGTAGACCCATAAAGTAGTGCATCTCCTTGTTTTTATCAGAGAAGCTTCTATTGGCAGTAGTGGTTAACACAACAAGCCAAGGTTCGGAGAATAAAAGGCTATGGAATGCTCAGCTTTAAATAGAACATCAATACTGCACCCTTCCTCCAAAGGCTCAGGGGTTATTGTGAATTAGGCTGTAGAGAAACAGAGGTGGTAAATGAATACAAGGAAACAGTGTCCCCTGAACACAGGACCTGTGAATCCCCAATAGTTGTGACAGCATGCACAAGACTAGGTCAACTTTAAGGCAGACTAAATCCTAGTATGGAGGTGGGAAGTGGACTTGAATTCCCGCCCCTTGCTGAGGTATTGGCAATTGGTAGTTACTACAGGGAGAGAGAGTAGATCTTCTTTAAGAATGTTACCCTCAGTAGGTCAACTGTACTCCAGTGGAAAGTCACACATCCATAAATGCCGGAGCATCACAAATTGGATCAGATAAGTAAAAAAATAAAAAGAGTAAAAAAAAAATGGGTGGATATGAGAAGAGGATGACTCTGAGAAAGGCTGGGAGAAAGGTCAAACCCAGTATAAAAATTAGTGAAGGTGTAATCTATTAAAAGAGCCCCCCAAAGAAGTCTCCAAAAGAAGCTATGACTAGTACCTTCACGTTTTTCCAACAAACAAGCTGCTGTTCCAGTACACCATGTACTTACGATAATCATAGAGTATGGCCATCAGAAGCTGACACTCTGGAATCAGACCAGCTTTGCCTCTTCAGCCGCAGATCCTCCCCACCAGCTCCAGATTTCTTAGGCCGTGCTCATCTCAACACTCCTGACGGCTGCTGCCCTGTTGCTATTCTTGCTCTCGTGGGGACCCATCCCTTAACCATGGGCTGCCATTAAAGAAAGACAGGTTTAAAGCTTATGGATGTCACTGTTGATGCTAGGATACAGTCTCCATCTGAAGACTATTACATTCTTTTGCTGTCAGCATCCTCATTTGGAGAATCTCCTGAGATCATGATGGCAAAGGACTGACTTGTTGATCAAGTCACATAGTTCTTGTTGAACAAGAACACAAAGTCTGAGAAAATCCAAGTCAGTGATTTTGGAAGTGATTCCTCCCAGTGGAGCTTGAGATCCCTTCTTTCCTGACCAATGTTTTAACTGCAGCCTTGGGCTAGATCACCCAGCAAAGCTACAACCGGGTATCTGATAACCACTAATTATAATTATAATATAAGACTCACATGTGTGTGCTGCTTTTCCACCCTTAAGTCACTAAGCATTTTTTTCTAAACTTCTTCATAATTGGAATAGGTTTTGGTAATGAATGTGTGGTGCTGTTTTAACAGGAAGGTAAATGGTAAATGTGATTCTCCAATCGGGAAATAAATGAAATTATGTGCCTTTTAGATACAGTATAGTTCTTGAGTGGATAAAAACCACTCAGTGAATAATAAGAAACCTCAATTAATTGGCTGAAGCTGGCTGTAAAATCTAGAATATAAAAAATGTCATTAAACTATGTATAATAACAAAAGTCAAAAATTTCAAGGCAAGTTTCATTAATTGCAAACATCTCAGCAATCCACAGAAAATAATTCTATTACAGCCCTGAACAATACTAGCTTTTATAACTAATTGTTTTCTAATGCCTCTAAAATAGAATTTCATCAAGTTTTTCTTAAACTGGGAATCTTGTCATTTACGTTTCTGTTGGTCTATCTCTAATTTTCTAGTTCACCCACACAGAAACTATCCTCTCCATTTCTCAACTGCTAACCTAATGACTCAGCTCTCCTACCACATCCTTTTTCACAGAAGCGCTTTTGGCTAGACTCTACTCACATCTCTTCTGGTCTGCATTAGTAGCTGTACGTCTTCTACCCTGTATATGACTGAAGTCTCTGTAACTAGAAACGATAGTACCCACATCCTCAGACAAGAGCCTGAAACTCAGAGAGCCATCTTGATTTCTCTCCTCACATTGAACTGACAATGTAGCTCATGCTCCAGATGGAAAGTTAGAGTGAGAAAAATTAGATGGAAAAGTAGAGTTTATGTTTATGAGAACACTAAGATTTAGGAAACCAGCAACTAGTACAGGTATTATGGAGCTTCCAGCAGGTAAGAAAATGGTTCCCAGAAGGCAATGCAAAGCAACGAGGAATGCAAACAATACAGTTAAGGTGAAAGAACCCTAGCATAAGTAAGGTGTCATCAGTATATCAGATACTGTCATGGCTCATTCTTTCATGCATGTAACAAACCTTTACTGCAGGCTAGCTATGTGCCTGAGGCTATGCATGGTCATAAAAGACAGAAAACAAAGACCCTGCCCTGTCCCTGGACTTCATAATCTAAAGTTATATTCTTTGATCTTTATAAAAATCCCAAGAGTGATGTGTCTTTATCTTTTAAATAAGGAAATTGAGTCATCATTAAATTATTTAACCTAGTAAAAATGATGTTGCCATAAAAGGTATAGGATGTACATTAAAAACTCCGTTAGACTGAAGCTAAAGTTATGCTCACTTTATGAAATTACCCTATCTTAGTAGGATGGACTTTCGATGCTGACTTCTAGAATTGGTGACCATGTATGAATGAGTTAAGTCTCTGTGAACCAGTACAAGCAGAAACACCACTCCTATATAGACCGTGTTAATTCAGAGATCAAGAATGGTCCCAAACATATGGATTAAAGGATCCCCATTCCCACCTCGAGGTTTCAAAATATAACTAAAAGGCAAAACTGTATTCTATTCCTCCCTTTTTGTAAATAAAGAATTTAAACATGGGAATGAGACACATTTGACTTGATTGCTGGTTTTGTCCTGCATAGCTGTATATTACCAGGAAAACTACTTACCCTCTCCAGGTCTCAACTAACTCATTAGTAGAATGGAGTCACTAATGGTACCTGTTTTCTGGAGTTGTGAGGATTAAGAGATTTGAAGAATTTACAGTGGCACTATTGTAGTGCAGAATGCATCCTTTGACCATTAGCTTCTTAGGTGTTGCACAAAGTAAAAAAGCAACAAAGAGCTTTCATCCAAATGTAAAGGACAAGGTATACAAAGCTGTTCTCTGAACATAATGTGATAGCATAAACTAATAGAAGTATATGAGAATTGCTTCTGGATAGAAGACAAAGGGATAATCAACAGCGCCCTGCTGCAGCTGGGGTCTGTAATATTATCTATGCCCTGTGTTGCCACAGAGGGTCATAGGAACCGTGCATATTGACATCTGTGGGTCATGCTGAGCCGGCCGGGTCCTTGCTGTCTTTGGGATGACTGGCTCTGCTCCTCTTTGGAACTGCAGCTGGAGAGCTGTCCCCATGCCCCATAGAAGAGCTAGCATCTGCATTTGGAAGAGATGGCCCCACCTGTCACCACAGCTGTGGGAGAACTGACACTTATGGCATGGACCTATGAGAGCTGGCTTCACACATCATCTGAAGGGTGTAGTCTCAGTCACTGGAACCAACCAGCTCAGCTACCATCCAGACCCACATCCTGGCTTTTCAATTGGCACCCTAACATCTGCCACATGTATAACCTGCTGGAGTGTGCGAACGGACTAGTCCTGCAGAATGATAGTCACAGGATCTGCATGACTCAGGGCAATGGCAGGATGTCTGAGAGGAGTTTCCATGAGGGCCCAGTGATTGAACCAGGCCAATGGCTCACTGCAATGAACATTCTGTGGGTGGACCTGATTGGACAAAGGGGTGTACTGTGTGACACACTGCATCAGGCAACGGCACCAGGGTGATTGAAGAGGTGTTAGAAAGCTGGAGGACCGAGGAGAACTTGTGTGTGTATGCTTTGTTTTGTTTTTCATTGATTTGGGAGGGATGTTGTGGGGTGAGAGGAGGATATGGAGGGTCTAGGAGGTGAGTGGGATTGGGGTGCACAATATGAAATTCCCAAAGAATCAATAAAGGATTGTTTTTTAAAAGTCAGACAGTGAAAGAATAGGAATAGTTAACTGGAATTCTATAAAACATACACTCATATAAATCATATTCAAACAGAACAAATCTTATGACTATAAAAATCATAGATTCTTTCATTTTCTTTTTTTTTGTTGTTGTTTTTATTAATTAATTTATTTAATTATTAAAGATTTCTGCCTCTTCCCCGCCACCACCTCCCATTCCCTCCCCCTCCCCCAATCAAGTCTTCCTCCCTCCTCAGCCCAAAAAACAAGCAGGTTTCTCTGCCCTGTGGGAGGTCCAAGGACCACCCACCTCCATCCAGGTCTATTAAGGTGAACATCCAAACTACCTGGGCTCCCACAAAGCCATTACGTGCAATAGGATCAAGAACCCATTGCCATTGTTCTTCAGTTCTCAGTAGTCCTCATTGTCCGTTATGTTCAGCAAGACCGGTTTTGTCCCATGCTTTTTCAGACCCCGGCCAGCTGGCCTTGGTGAGTTCCCGATAGAACATCCCCATTGCCTCAGTGTGTGGGTGCACCCCTCGCGGTCCTGAGTTCCTTGCTCGTGCTCACTCTCCTTCTGCTCCTCCTTTGAATCGTGAGACTTCAGTCCAGAAACAACCTAGATGTCCTTCAATGGAAGAATGGATGAAGAAAGTATGGAATATATACATATTAGAGTACTACTCAGCAGTAAAAAACAATGACTTCTTGAATTTTGCATACAAATGGACGGAAATAGAAAACACTATCCTGAGTGAGGTAAGCCAGACCCAAAAAGAGGAACATGGGTTGTACTCACTCATATTTGGTTTCTAGCCATAAATAAAGGACATTGAGACTATAATTCGTGATTCTAGAGAAGCTAAATAAGAAGGTGAACCCAAAGAAAAACATATAAGCATCCTCCTGAATATTAACCTTCATCAGGCGATGAAAGAAGACAGAGACAAAGACCAACATTGGAGCGCTGGACTGAAGATTCTTTCATTTTCTCACGGAAAAAAATAGTTGTGAATTGTAGCAAGCAATCATATTGAAACCAAATGGAACATTTTAAGGTTGGCTCTTAACCATCATCTACCATGTCTTTGTGAGAATGATATACTATCCATTTATTAATTTTTCACCTGGGCTTTATATTTATTTATTCATTCTACTTCTTACAAATTAGGTATTTGATAAGACAAATAGCTTTCTCTATGTATCTCTGTAATGTGGGTCATTGACAAAGCTCTGTTGACCTATGCCACTTGAGAAGCCAACTTCAAAAATGAAACGGAATAGGTAAGAGTTTTATGAATGATAATGTCTGCTTGCCTGGAAGGAAACAGAAAGGAAAGTGGAGAGTCACAGAAGCCAACAGATCATGAAGGAAGCAGAGTTGGACAGATGTTTTGAAAGGGACCTAGACTATGCTATCATCTCAGAAAGGTGAGACAAGCTGGGCGGTGGTGGCGCACACCTTTAATCCCAGCACTCGGGAGGCAGAGGCAGGCGGATCTCTGGAAGTTCGAGGCCAGCCTGGTCTACAAGAGTTAGCTCCAGGACAGGAACCAAAAGCTACGGAGAAACCCTGTCTCGAAAAAATCAAAATAAAATAAAATAAAATAAGAAAGAAAGAAAGAAAGAAAGAAAGAAAAAAAGAAAGAAAGAAAAAGAAAAAGAAAAAAAAGAAAGGTGAGACAAAATCCCGAACAATCTTCCAAAAAGCTGACTGAAAAAGACATCTTAGAGTCCTCCAGGTACCTTCGGACCCTAAAGCACTCAGTCTGGCAGGGACCAGGTGATGAGGAGGTGTCACTGTGCCAATCACTTCCTTATAAGGTAAGATCTGTCATGCCTATCCTTCAGGAAGCCATAGTGTCTGTCACGCTTAGAAAATGAAATGGCCCCCACAGGTTTATCTGTTTGAACACTTGGTTTCCAGTTCTGAGTTGGTCTTGATGTGTAATGTGCCTGAAGGAAAGCTTGAAGGGAAAACCCAGCTCCTCTTTCAGTGCCCTGTTTCTTTAATGGAGATACAACCAGGCACCCTGAGCCACCTTACCCTCTAGGAACCATGCCCTCTTGCCATGATGAGCTTTTTCTACCCCACCTCTCGGCTGAAATAATCTCTTCATCATTTCTCTCATCAAATATTTTTATCCCTGAAAGAAAAATAATACAGTGTTCTACTCGATACATGGGATGTATCTGTATAACACATGATTATCTACCTGTATATCTTGACTGTTTCATAATCATTGAAAAGTAATGAAGTCAGTAAGTGAGGATCCAACATGAATAATATTTGGAATTGTTACAGATGGTGCCCAACGTGGATAACTGCATCCACATAATACCTAAGACAGCTTGGGAAGTAATTCTATAACAAAATGACAGCATTCCACATGTTTTCTTAGTAGCAGCAATTTCTTGGGTCTGCTCTGCTTGCTATAGGCAAGCACTCTCATTTAGGAGAGGCTTCCTGACTCAGCTTCAGCTGCAAAACCTTGCTGGTCTTTTAAGAGGTCCTGCCATGAAACACTTAAACGATGTTGATGAAAATCTGACTGCATGCTTTTCAGTTTTCAGCCGTAGCAGGAAAAAATCTGTGCCATTTTAAAATGCTGGATTTCTGGGCCATCCTGCCATGGCAAACTCTGACTCTTTGAAGCAGGTGGTCCGGCTACAGAGAGAGGACTTGAGTGTGGTCTGTGAGTAGACTGCTTCAGCTTGCTTGCTGGCAGGGACCTTGAAACTCTGCAGAGTTCAATAAAAATGGCACTGGCAGTATGTCCGCCTTGAGGCTGGAAAGCTAAGGAATGGGCTGGGTCCAGCCGTGAAAGTCACGGTTTTAATCCTCTCCATAAAGACTCATGTGGTCAGAAAAAGAGAGATATACAGTAAAGAGAGATTCAAAGATGAAGAAAACCTCTAAATGGTTTACAGTGTGTTAAAAATATATGCAGGCTAAAGGTTAAAGTTATTAAAAGTAAAAAAGAAAAAAAAAGAGAGTAGTTGCATGTGGTGGTACACACCTTTAATCCCAACACTTGGGAGGCAGAGGTAGATTGACCTCTGTGACTTCAAGGGGCAGAGGTAGATTGACCTCTATGACTTCAAGGTGTGGCAGGACACACCAATTCCTGGGAGGCAGAGACTAACAGATCTCTGTGAGTTCAAGGACCGCCTGGTCTACAGAATTATTCAAGGACAAAGATATACAGAGAATCTGTCTCAAAAAGTAAAAGTAAAAATAAAAGAAATAGAGGATAAGTAAAGCCTCATAAAGATGGAAAATACACAGAGAATCTTGATAGTGTATGTTATTATGCTCTCTTTGAATTGTTTGAATGCTGAGAAAGGAGCAAAATCTGCTAAAAGATATTTGCTTATAAATGCTGTTGAACTAATCCAAAATAGATATTTTAAAAATACCTTGACTTCAAAATTGAAGTCAAAAGGTATGTTACTTTGGAGAAGAGATTTTGCTTTTGTTTCTACAGGAAATGAGAGGCTGTGGATTCATTCTGAGTTAAGAAAAATCAGGTTTGGTCAAGGAAGACCACCTGAAAAATCTCCGGTAAGAACAGATGGCCTGGAGGTCTAAGTTCTACATCCAGAACAGATTCAAGACTGCGCCTGAGATGATCAAGACCCACAGGATACTCCAGTCAGGACTTGATGATAATTCTAAATTTTCTTTAGGTCCCCATAAGATTATCAGCACCCCCAACCAGCAGGAAGTAGCCTGGAATACTATGCCCACATTCCCAACAAATGGACTATGGATATTTTCCTTTGTTTAAAAAAATAAAGAGGGGGAAGTGGTGCAGGAGAATTGTTTGTATTCTGTCAATCATGTTTTAAATAAACACTGATTGGCCAGGCAGGAAGTATAGATGGGTCAACCAGACAGGAAGTAGAGTCAGGGCAATGAGAACAGGAGTGTTCTGGGAAACAGGAAGCTCCCTCTGCAATCCAGCACAGACCATGGAAGAAGCAACGTGTGACATGCCCCACTGAAAAAGGTACTGAGCCACATGGATAACATAGATCAGAATAATGGGTTAATATAAGCTACAAGAGCTAATAAGTAGCCTGAGCTAATGGGCCAATCAGTTTTATAACTTATGGAGATCTCTGTGTGATTTTCTTTGGGGCTTGCCAGTTGTGGGGTTCTGGGTGGGACATTAACCCCAACAAGCAGGCCCCTCATGTTACAAGGAATAATTTATATAAGTATGATTTTTTTCCAACCTGTCACTTTAATCACCAATATTACAATTGGTAGGCAGGTGCTAAGTGCCCATATTAGGTTACATGCTGCATCTAGTGTCTCCTTGGAACATTAATACTGACAGAATTGCAATTGTACCTTGTGCAAATTAGTGAGCCATAATGCAAGTCACACATTCAGTCTCTAATGCCTCCTAAACATGTGAACACTGGGGACATATAGTCCAGTGTTTAGCTTCTGGACCTAGCCTCATTTGTTGAATAACTTCAGAAGAGCAATAGGTTTAAATTCCTTCTCAGTATTCAGAGAAAATTTAGAAGAGTTGCCCCCACTTGAAATAATGATGCTCTCTTCATTTTCATTAGGAGATTAGTGAAATAATAATTTAAATTGCTTGGAACTATAAATAGCATATATTGACAATGAATGTAAATTTTCTTATTGTACACACACACACTTGTGTGCACAAGAGAAAAGTGTGGTCCTTACTCACTAGTTTAAGTATAAACTTAACTTGCTCAGAGTCTCCTTGTTCTAGCCTAGATCTTTAATGCCCTCCAAAGACTTGTGTAAGAAAGCACTAATCCCCAGCAAGGTACAATGGGAAGTTGACAGTATCTTTAAGAGGTAGGGCCTGGTGGGAAATCCTATTGGGGGGCATCCTAATTGGCACATGCCCTCAAAGGAGAGTATGAAACTGCATTTCTTGTATCCTGGATGCCGCCATGAACAGATTTGCTTTGCCAGGTACTCCTACCGTGATGTGCTGCCATTCCTACAGGCCAAAGCAATGGTGTCAATGAATCATGGAAAGGAACTCCAATATAAGTTCCTTTATTATATAATATACAATATAATAATATAAAAACAAAACTTTTTTTCTCGGCTTGCTCCCTGATAACAGAAAGCTGAGTAACCAAGAAACCATTCCCCTGCAGTTATAGACCTTCAAAATCCATTTGACTGGTTAGGACCTATTTCACTTGGCCTAAGCTTTATAATTCATCAAGCTAAGATCAGAGTATTCTGCATTTTTTTAAGCTGGGGTTTCTCTTTGTTACAGCTCTGGCTATCCTGGAACTTGCTTTGTAGATCAGGCTGTCCTAGAAATCACAGATCCGTCTGACTCTGCCTCCTGAGTTCGAAGATTAAAGGCGTGCGCCACCAATGCCCAGCTAATACACTGCTCTTAACCTCAACAGCATGTACTGTATCAATGCCCTCACCCTTTTCCTCTCTGCTCTTTTAAATTGAATTCATGTAATCTTCTCACAGACCCAATTCTCATTCCCCTGAGGTTTTATAATACTTCTTAACAATATATGATTCATAATAGAACTATGTGCTCAGAGTAGCATCATCTTCCTTGGTACCTAGTAAGATACATGTTTTGTCTTTAGAAGATTTGGGGTTAATTTTACTTATTAACAAGTTATCCCCCACACAGAGAAGGACACTATTCACATGCCATGGAGGTTCATACACTGATGGATTTATAAAGATAACAGATGCCAATGATTTAGTCCAAAAAGATGCCTATGGATGAGACAATCAGAATTGATTTCTGAGACAACTCCACAAATTGAACTGCTGTTATAAGTTTAGAAAAAAAAATAAGAGAACAATTACAAACATGCAAATAAATAAGGATGTTATCATGAGTTCAATAAAAATTAAGATGTGTACACACACACACACACACACACACACACACACACATATATATATATACTATCAACCTAAGAGTTCTATGTTAACGATTTATTCAAGATACCAGTAAAAACTAATTGCAACCTTTGAACATATTAAAATAAGTCAACACTCACCCATAAACACCTAGGCTCCAGCAGGATCACAAATCCAATAAATTCAACAAAATTGCAAAATAATTCTAGCAGTAGTTTTTAGTGCAGCTAAGTCCAAAGGACACTAACTGAAGGTTCTACACACTTAGAAGATGCTACTGAAAAGAAACTGTATGAATAGAAAAACATAATACAACAGAATAAAAAGTTCACTGCAAAATATATATTAATCATTAAATATTTGTTGAAATGGATGTGTGACAAGATAGGACATGGCACCAGGTGATGCGATGCTTTGCTTCAAGTGTCTGTTCCAAGGGTCCCAAAGGAGAGAGGATGTAGAACAGGAGACAACCCCCAGTTACTTGATATGCCTTATGTAACATGTTCTAATCAAGAAAAATCTGATCCTGTTGCTCAGAGACAGCAATAGCGAGAAGAGAGGGGAATCAGCTCCAAAGCAGGGTGCAGTGACCACATTAGAGAGAGCAGGGTGCAGTGTCTACGTTAGAGAGAGCAGGGTGCAGTGTCTACATTAGAAAGAGCAGGGTGCTTTGACCACGTTAGAGAGAGCAAGGTGCAGTGGCTACATTAGAGAGAACAGGGTACAGTAACTACCCTAGAGAAAGCAGGATGCAAAGATTACATTAGAGAGAGCAGATGCAGTGTCTACATTAGAGAGAGCAGGGTGCAGTGACTACATTAGAGAGAGCAGGGTGCAGTGACCACATTAGAGAGAGCAGGGTGCAGTGACCACGTTAGAGAGAGCAAGGTGCAGTGTCTACATTAGAGAGAGCAGGGTGCGGTGAGGACATTAGAGAGAGCAGGGAGGTAGCTTGGAGGCCTTGGATGACTAGCTGGGAGAAGAAGAAAATGACACTGAGGAAAAGCCCCTGTCAGGAGAGGCTGGAGCTGCAGTTTAGGGGAAGCTACAGACTACAGAATATCACAGTCACCAGTTTAAGGACAAGATGTTATGTAGACACAAATCGACACACTATAAAATCCACATCCTACGTATCCTGGGGATCCAATGTTGTCTATGCAGCAATCCTTTCTCTGCCTTACTTATTTTGCTTCAGAATCAGTATCCCTTGCCTTAAAACCTCCAGAAGAGAACAGCCGGCAATATCGCATCCTCCTGCAGGCCAACAGTGTTGTCTCAAACCATCTCATCTAGCAAAGCTGAAGAGAAGCCATAAAGGCAGGAGCTGTTTTACAACGATGGGTGAAGCAAAGTAGAAAAAAAAGTCCTTCCTTTGGCCATTCTGTTTCTCTTTCCACAGGGGGAACTATTTTCTTCATCACTTATCCCAACTGACAAGTACAAGCACTTTGGGCCCTAAATGAATGTGAACATTGTCAAAAGGAATTGGGCTAACAGGGGGCATCCATGGCTCCATTTCCATCGCATTTGGTCAGGGCCATGCTGGCGATGTGGCAGAGAGGCTGGTGGGCAGACACCCCCGCAGACGGGTCCTCACATACTGTATGCATCATGACTAACCATAAAAACAGTCAGAATAAATCAGCTGTGCTGCAGAGAGGCTCCTTGGAGCCTTCACATTCAATTTCCATCTGGCTGACATTTGCAGGTTGTAGACAGTGACTCAATGAAGCAGAGGTTCAGAATTCAACCACAAGTCCCCAACCTGCAGAGCCTCACTCGCTGGCTGAGCCACGGGTTTGAAAGGTTGTGCTTATATCTGAGAAAGTTCGCGGTAAATGGAATTTTATTTGCAGGTGGGTAAAAGTTTCATTCGTGAAGAATGTGTGTGTCCGTAAATGCCTTGAACGGTCAGAAGGGGCCTGAATTCTTCAAGAAAAGAAGACTCCATTCTGTCAGGAATTTCATCGTAAACACCAATTTAGAAAATGAGCAAATCCACCTTGACAATGTGTCGTCATCACAGAGTTGCAAAGAAAAAAAGAATTACACATAAATACAACTTTAGAAATCAGAGGTCTCACAATTTCACAACTTAAATTTGCTTCAAAGGACTGCGGGGAAAGACGGAGTTTGTTAGAGGTGACAGGCAGGAATTCACCGCTCCTCCACTCCACTCAGGCACAGGTCTCACGGCAACGTGGGCTTTCCAACTTGTTTCAAACTGAAGTATTATGAAAAGGTAAATTATGTTTTGTATTCATGACTGAAAGCATTTTGCTTTAAAGCCGGCTCGGCTGAGGCTGTCAAGGTAGAGATTCAAGTTTTATGTGCAATGCCTGCAGCCCAGCCGATCTGAGTGAAGCAACATGACAGCTTGTAATAAGGATTTTTTATACAGTTACATTTATCACTCAAGTAGGCTTGGCAATATTAAACACAGACCTTAAAATACTGCCACGGAGGAGGACAGCAGCTGCAGGCCACGAAGGCATTTCCCCTTTACTGTATCAATGTGGCTGCAGAATTGGAATCTTTTTTTTTTCCTTCTGAATTTTCCTGTTAATAGGGCACTTTTTAAGATATGCGTCCAAATGCTTTCCTCCTGTTAATATATCACTAAGAGGTTAAGAATGGAATGACCCCATTGGGCCCAAAGGATGTTATTTCAGGCTTTAATGAATTCGATATTACCACCATTTTCAGGTGAAAATCAATTGCCTCAATTAACAAATTTCCACCAACCCAAATATTTACAAAATGGAAGGTCCCGAGTCTGCAATTTTTGCTGCATTATACTTTTGTTTCCCCTAAAGCTCTTCCCTCCGTGTCCTTCATTACCACCTCATTTCTGCTAAAGCCAGGAGGCCAGACACATCTCCGTAATGGCAAGAGGCTCTGCTGCCTTCGGAAGCTAATCTTTTGGATATTCGTTCTCCAATATTTTTTTTTTTACGAAGTGGAATTTTACTTTCATCACTTATACACAAATACGTTTAAGTTGGAGAAGTATTGAAATTAATCCAATTCTTTTACCCAGGAAACCTGAGCAAAGAAAGCACTATCTGAAAGATATATAATACTCAAGAGTTTGAAAACAACTTCACACATTTTCATAGTTGATTCCTGGTATCTTTATGAGATGGGAGCCATTGTAGAGTACCTGCATCTGTTAGACAAGAAGGTTAAGGCACAATGGCTTTAGAAATTATCGGAAGATTACACGCACAGGATATAAACTCAGATTTTCCAACTGTAGAACTTAACTCTCAGCCACAATGCTAAAACTGCTGTTCAAAGCAAACTTTGGGGAGAAAGGGAGACACATAAAATAAAGCGACAATGCCTCTCAAAAGAATTAGATATTGAACAACACCAGATACATCTGTGAGTATTGTGTTTCCCAAGTTTTTGAGAAGGAGGTAACTATGTATTACCTATAAACAAGGCAAATCAAAAAAGCAGACAGATTAATCTTTATCTAAACTCTAAATGAAACAAATTCAGTAATGCTAGTATAATGTCCTTTGGACTATGAAGCCAGAAAGCCATTTATTTAACCAACATACTCAACGCTTGTGCCATATTCTCAGGAAGACTACCAATTGCTTGCCCCACAAATGTATTAGGTGTTCATTCTGTGCCAGGCACATGCCACTCCTGTGAAAAGTGATGACCAAAATTAACTACAGCTCATTTGTTTTTTAATGTATTGAATTGGTAGTTTCAGCCACCGTGATAGAAAATGAGGATAATAAAGTTCCTGTATTAAGAAACTTACATTCGGGGACAAGTAAAGTATCTCAGTGGGTAAAGGGCACTTAGCCACCAAGCCTGATGAGCCAATTTCGATCTCTGAGGTCCACATGAAGGAAAGAAGGGACAGCTGCAAGCTGTAGTCTGACTTCCACACTGGCATCATGATATGCACAGACTCACACAAAAAAATGTTTCTGTACAATTATGCAGCAGATAGAAAGGTAGATAGATAGATGAAAGATAGATAGATGATAGATAGACATTAGCATTCACTTTGTCAGATGTATATACACCAAATTATCAGTTATTCTCTAACTAGAAAATAATCACTGAAAACATCAATTGTGTAATAATAGTACACATATTTTTATTTAGTTTACTCAAGAATGGGCATGGAGCTACTACAGTTTACAAGTTTGAATCTCTCTCAAACCCCAATGTCCAAATGTTGAAGCCCCCACCGTGATGGTGTACAGGGGTGGGAGCCCCATGAACAAGATCACCAACTGAATGAAAGGGACTTCACAGCACTTGTTTGTCATTGTCACACTTGAGAACACTGCACAGAGCAGCTTCTCATTGCAGCAAGAGAAAGAGTTCCACTCCATATCACATCTACCGAGCTTTCATATTGGTCCTCCCAGTCTCCTGAATAGTGAGATAAACTTATGTTTATTTAGAATCCATCTAATCTGTCATATTTTATTGCAGTGGCCCCAAGAGACTTTGTATACATTAGTTTTAATTCTTAACAACACCAAACAAGAAGGTCCTTAGCTGTGGAACAGTTTCCTGCCCTTTCACTAAGGCTACCAGCCCAGAGCAGTGAGTGCCTGACTAGAGGGCAGGCCTCAAGGTCCCCGCCAGGGAAAGCGGCCCCTGCTGCTGGGGCTGCAGTCTCTGCTGTGATCTCCTGGACCTGCTCTGCCTGCGCCCTACTTCCCTTAGTCCCTGGCTCATTGGGGCATCCAGGAGTTCCTGTGTAGGTGCCGAGAAGTTTCATCGGGACAGGTGAGTGTGTACTATCCTGGGGAGGACGGTCCCGGTAGAGAGCACAAACGCCCCTACACTAAGGCTACCCAACCAGAGCAGTGAGTGCCTGCCTAGCAGGCAGGCCTCAGCAACCCCCGAAAGGGAGTGCAGGCACCTCCAGCTTGTACTGCAGTGTCGCCTGTGTTCTACTCGACCCCGCCCGACCCCTTGCATTCGGCCTTCTTTACGCGGGTCATTGGAATACCACGCATCCTTGTTTTGGTGTTGAGGAGTTCATCTGGAAGGGAACGGTTCCTGCCCCTACACTGAGGAGATACACCTAGAGAGTTAGTCACAGCAAAGACTGGTCCAAGACATCAGGCCTCTCCTGGCTCCATTTGAAGGAAAAGATGGGCAGGCGCCAATGCAAGAATTCCCCCAACAACTTGAAAGGCAACGTGACATCACCAGGATCCAGGAATCCCGAAATGAGAAGTGTACACCCTAATCCAGAAGAATTAGAAGAATTCGACTCAAAAGTAAATTTTATGAAAATAATAGAGGACCTTAAACAGGAGGTGAAAAATTGCCACAACCAATTAGAGATTACAAACAAAAAGGTAGAGGAAATGAATAAATCTCTCAAAGATACCCAAGAAAACCAAGAGAAACAAGAAAAAGTAATCAAACAGGTAAGGGAAACGGTTCAAGACTTGAAGAATGAAGTGGAAGTAATAAAGAAAACACAAACCGAGGGAAGGATGGAGATGGAAAATTTGAATAAACGAACAGGAACTACAGATACAAGTACCACCAACAGATTACAAGAGATAGAAGAAAGAATCTCAGACACTGAAGATACCATAGAGAAAATAAACACTCTCATCAAAGAAAACAGCATAACCAACAAATTCTCATCACAAAACATTCAGGAAATCTGGGACACAATAAAAAGACCAAACCTAAGAATAATAGGGATAGAAGAAGGAGAAGATCTACAGCTCAATGGTCCAGAAAATATATTTAATAAAATTATAGAAGAAAACTTTCCCAACCTTAAGAAAGATATTCCTTTGAAGGTCCAAGAAGCATACAGAACACCAAATCGACTGGATCAAAAAAAAACATCTCCTCGTCATATAATAATCAAAACACAAAACATACAGAATAAAGAAAGAATATTAAGAGCTGCAAAGGAAAAAGGTCAAGTTACCTATAAAGGTAAACCTATCAGACTTACACCTGATTTCTCTATGGAAACCATGAAAGCCAGAAGGTCCTGGATAGATATACTGCAGAAACTACGAGACCATGGATGCAAGCCCAGACTACTATACCCAGCCAAGCTTTCGTTCACTATAAATGGAGAAAACAAAATTTTCCAAGATAAAAACAAATTTAAACAATACGTAGCCACAAATCCAGCCCTTCAGAAAGTAATTGAAGGAAAATCACAAACCAAGGAGTCCAACAATGCCCACAATAACTCAGACATCTAATGACCCTTCACCAGCACAACTTGAAGAAGGGAAACACACAAACTCTACTACCAAAAGAAAGAAAGAAAGAAAGGAAAAATGACCGGAGTTAACAACCACTGGTCATTAATATCACTTAATATCAATGGACTCAACTCACCTATAAAGAGGCACAGGCTAAGAGATTGGATACGAAAACAGGATCCAACATTCTGTTGCTTACAAGAAACACACCTCAACCACAAAGACAGACATCTACTCAAAGTAAAGGGCTGGGAAAAGGTTTATCAAGCAAACGGACCTAAGAAACAAGCAGGTGTGGCCATACTAATTTCTAAGAAAGTTGACTTCAAACTAAAATCAATCAAAAGAGATGGAGATGGACATTTTTTTTACTCATAACAGGCACAATTCACCAGGATGAAGTCTCAATCCTGAATATCTATGCCCCTAATATAAAAGCACCCACTTATGTAAAAGAAACGTTACTAAAACTCAAGGCAGTCATCAAACCACACACACTAATAGTAGGAGATTTCAACACTCCTCTCTCACCAATGGACAGGTCAATCAGACAGAAACCTAACAGAGAAATAAGAGGATTAAGGGAGGTAATGAATCAAATGGACTTAACAGACATCTATAGAACATTCCACTCAAATAAGAAAGAATATACCTTCTTCTCTGCAGCTCATGGAACCTTCTCAAAAATAGACCACATACTCGGTAACAAAGCAAACTTACACAGTTACAAAAAAATATCGGTAACCACCTGTGTCTTATCAGATCACCATGGATTAAAGTTAGAATTCAACAACAAGCCGGGCGGAGGTGGCGCACGCCTTTAATCCCAGCACTCGGGAGGCAGAGGCAGGCGGATCTCTGTGAGTTCGAGACCAGCCTGGTCTACAAGAGCTAGTTCCAGGACAGGCTCCAAAACCACAGAGAAACCCTGTCTCGAAAAAACAAAAAAAAAAAAAACAAACAAACAAACAAAAAAAAAGAATTCAACAACAATGCTATCCCCAGAAAGCCTATGAACTCATGGAAATTGGACAGTCAACTACTGAACCACACCTGGATCAAGGAAGAAATAAAGAAAGAAATTAAAGTCTTTCTTGAATTCATAGAAAATGAAGACTCAACATACTCAAACCTATGGGACACTATGAAAGCAGTGCTAAGAGGAAAGTTCATAGCATTAAGTGCCCACATAAAGAAAACGGAGAAAGCACACATTGGAGACCTAATAGCCCACCTTAAAGCTTTAGAAAGAAAAGAAGCAGACTCACCTAGGAGAAGTAGAAGACTGGAAATAATCAAATTGAGGGCTGAAATCAACAAAATAGAAACACAGAAAACAATCCAAAGAATCAATGAAACAAAAAGCTGGTTCTTGGAGAAAATCAATAAGATTGATAAACCCCTATCCAAACTAATCAAACGGCGGAGAGAGAATACGCAAATTAACAAAATCAGAAACGAAAAGGGAGACATAACCACAGACACAGACGAAATTCAGAGAATCATTAGATCTTACTACAAAAACCTGTATGCCACAAAATTGGAAAATGTAAAAGAAATGGACATTTTTTAGATAAGTACCATATACCAAAGTTAAACCAGGACCAGGTGAACAATCTAAATAGACCTGTTAGTTGCGAAGAATTAGAAGTTGTTATAAAAAACCTTCCCACCAAAAAAAGCCCAGGTCAAGACGGCTTTAATGCAGAATTCTACCAGAACTTCCAAGAAGACCTAATACCTATACTCCTTAATGTATTTCACAATATTGAAACAGAGAAGTCATTGCCAATTTCCTTTTATGAAGCTGAAGTTACTCTGATACCAAAACCACACAAAGACACAACCAAGAAAGAGAACTACAGGCCAATCTCACTCATGAACATCGACGCAAAAATACTCAATAAAATACTGGCAAACCGAATCCAAGAACACATTAGAAAAATTATCCATTATGATCAAGTAGGCTTCATCCCAGAGATGCAGGGCTGGTTCAACATACGAAAATCTATCAATGTAATCCATCATATAAATAATCTGAAAGAAAAAAACCATATGATCATTTCATTAGATGCGGAAAAAGCATTTGACAAAATTCAACATCCCTTTATGATAAAGGTCTTAGAGAGATTAGGAATACAAGGGTCGTTCCTAAATATAATAAAAGCTATTTATAGCAAGCCGTCAGCTAACATCAAATTAAATGGAGAGAAACTCAAAGCTATTCCACTAAAATCAGGAACACGACAAGGTTGTCCACTCTCTCCATACCTCTTTAATATAGTGCTTGAAATTCTAGCAATAGCAATAAGACAACATAAGGGGATCAAAGGGATTCAAATCGGAAAGGAAGAAGTTAAACTTTCATTATTTGCAGACGATATGATAGTGTACATAAGCGACCCCAAAAACTCCAGCAAAGAACTCCTTCAGCTGATAAACACCTTTAGTAGCGTTGCAGGATACAAGATCAATTCCAAAAAATCAGTTGCCCTCCTATACACAAAGGATAAGGAAGCAGAGATGGAAATCAGAGAAGCATCACCCTTCACGATAGCCACAAATAGCATAAAATATCTTGGGGTAACCCTAACCAAGGAAGTAAAGGATCTATTTGACAAGAACTTTAAGTCAATGAAGAAAGAAATTGAGGAGGATACCAGAAAATGGAAGGATCTCCCTTGCTCTTGGATAGGGAGGATCAACATAGTAAAAATGGCAATTCTACCAAGGGCAATTTATAGATTCAATGCAATCCCCATTAAAATCCCATCAAAATTCTTCACAGATCTTGAGAGGACAATAATCAACTTTATATGGAGAAACAAAAAACCCAGGATAGCCAAAACAATCTTATATAATAAAGGATCGTCTGGAGGCATTACCATCCCTGACCTCAAACTCTATTACAGAGCCTCAGTATTGAAAACAGCTTGGTATTGGCATAAAAACAGAGAAGTCGATCAATGGAACCGAGTAGAAGACCCTGATTTTAACCCACAAACTTATGAACACCTAATTTTTGATAAAGGAGCTAAAAGTATTCAATGGAAAAAAGAGAGCATCTTCAACAAATGGTGCTGGCAGAACTGGTTGTCAACGTGTAAAAGAATGAAAATAGATCCATATCTATCACCATGCACAAAACTCAAGTCCAAATGGTTTAAAGACCTCAATATTAGTCTGAACACACTGAACCTGATAGAAGAAAAAGTTGGAAGTACTCTACAACATATGGGTACAGGAGATCACTTCCTACGTTTATCCCCAGCAGCACAGACATTAAGGGCAACATTGAATAAATGGGACCTCCTGAAACTGAGTAGCTTCTGTAAAGCAAAGGACACTGTCACTAAGACAAAAAGGCAACCCACTGACTGGGAGAAGATCTTCACCAACCCTGCAACAGACAAAGGTCTGATCACCAAAATATATAAAGAACTCAAGAAACTAAACTTTAAAATGCTAATGAACCCAATAAAAAATGGGGCACTGATCTGAACAGAGAATTCTCAACAGAAGAAATTCAAATGGCCAAAAGACACCTAAGGTCATGCTCAACCTCCTTAGCGATAAGGGAAATGCAAATTAAAATAACTTTGAGATACCATCTTACACCTGTCAGAATGGCTAAAATCAAAAACACCAATGATAGCCTTTGCTGGAGAGGTTGTGGAGAAAGAGGCACACTCATTCATTGCTGGTGGGAATGCAAACTTGTGCAACCACTTTGGAAATCAGTGTGGCGATTTCTCAGGAAATTTGGGATCAACCTACCCCAAGATCCAGTAATACCACTATTGGGAATATACCCAAGAGATGCCACATCAAATGACAAAAGTATCTGTTCAACTATGTTCATAGCAGCATTGTTTGTAATAGCCAAAACCTGGAAACAACCTAGATGCCCTTCAATGGAGGAATGGATGAAGAAAGTGTGGAATATATACATATTAGAGTACTACTCAGCAGTAAAAAACAATGACTTCTCGAATTTTGCGTGCAAATGGATGGAAATAGAAAACACTATCCTGAGTGAGGTATCCCAGACCCAAAAAGAGGAACATGGGATGTACTCACTCATAATCGGTTTCTAGCCATAAATAAAAGACATTAAGCATATAATGTGTGATCCTATAGAAGTTAAATAAGAAAGTGAACCCAAAGAAAATCATATAGTCATCCGCATGGAGAGGGGGAAGTAGACAAGATTGCAGGGCAAAAACTGGGAACTTGCGGGTGAGGTGGCATGGGGCAAAGGGGAAATGGGATGAGAAATATGAGAAGGGGAGGATGGAAGGAGCTCGGGGGATTGGGATGGTTGGGATATAGGAAGGATGGATACGGGAGCAGCGAAGTATATATCCTATCTAAGGGAGCCATCTTAGGGTTGGCAAGAGACTTGACTCTAGAGGGGTTCGCAGGTGTCCAGGAATATGTCCCCAGCTGGTACCTTGGGCAACTAAGGAGAGGGAACCTGAAATGACCCTATCCTATACTGATGAATATCTTGCATATCACCTTAGAACCTTCATCTGGCGATGGATCGAAGTAGAGACAGATTCTCAATTTGGAGCAACGGTCTGAGCTCTTAAGGTCCAAATGAGGAGCAGAAGGAGGGAGAACAAGAGCAAAAAATCAGGACCACGAGGGATGCACCCACCCACTGTGACAGTGGAACTGATTTATTAGGAGCCCACCAAGGCCAGCTGGTCTGGGACTGAACAAGCATGGGTTGATTCCGGACTCTCTGAGCATGGCGGTCAATGAAGACTGATGAGAAGCCAAGGACAATGGCACTAGGTTTCAATCCTAATACATGAACTGGCTTTGTGGGAGCTTAGCCTGTTTAGAAGCTCACCTTCCTGGACGTAGATAGAAGACCTTCGTCTTCCCGCAGGGCAGAGAATTTGGACTGCTCTTCAGTATCGAGAGGGAGGGGGAATGGTGTGGGGGGAGGAGAAGAGGAGTGGGGATAGGGGGAGGGGAGTGGGGGGAGGGGGCAATATTTGGGAGGAGGGGAGGGAAATGGGAAACGGGGAGCAGGTGGAAATTTTAATTAAAAAAGAATAAAAAATAAATAAAAGAAGAAAAAAAAAAACACCAAACAAATTTGATAGCCATCTCTAGAGAGTACATCTGCTGTTTTTAGGCTATTAACTTCATGTACCAACTATAAAGAAAGGAACAAAAGCAGACTCTTCAAATTTCTAAATAACATAGAATGGCCACTATTCTATAAGCAGGGAAACTGAGTCAAGGGATTGGAGATGCTATTCTTAGAACCAAACCAGAAAGCAACTGTGGGAAAGAAGTTAATGTCTAGAGCCATCTATTGACTTGACATTTTGGTGAGGATAAGGTCAAAACTCATCCAACAGATTGTGTTTTAACATTGTCATCCAGCACAGCCTCATTTGGATGTTTAAGGAATTCTGTATCACTATAGCTGTGGTTCTCATATGAGGGTAATTTTGAATCCCTGTGAATTTTCAGCAATGTTGACTGACAAATTTGGTTTTTAAATTGTGACGGCTGCTACTGTGACCGATTACACAGTAGCCATAGTAATTGCTGCATATCCTGCAATGCATAAGACAACCCTTACAGAAAAAAAAAAGGATATTCTGTCTCAAAATATTGATAGTCAAAGCTGAAGATCTTGTGTATAGACAGTATAGATCTGGGAATAATTTGGATTCTTACCACCTCCAAACACAAGACAGAGACAAGTCGTAGGGAACCATTATGCACTTCAGCTCAAATAGTATCAAGTGGCATCTTGTGGTCCTCCAGGGAGTGTTGCTAGAAGGTGGTCAGAGAACAGGAAACGGCTTGTAATTAGTAGTGTCCTCACAGGATGCAACTGCAGAAGACAATTTCCTGGCCCCTTTTTGGATGGAGAGATTAATCTGTTACTGAATTCCAGATGAGAAAGATTTTCCAAAGTTTCAAATAGCAGGAGCATAGCCGTAGAGAAGGTAATTATGTGCAATTTGTACAGTGTTCGACAATCAACATGTAAATATGATGAGTCTATTGCAGTAAATGCATGTGGCGTGTTTACCTTAGAGAACATCAGACTGCAGAAGTTCTAATGTTTTCTGACAGTTGAAAAGAATTATCGTTTTGTATTACACTTTTTTTTTCAGACCTGTGAGATGTAAAGATAAAATAGGAGGAGATTGTTTCATTTTTAGAGAACTCTTATCTATGGTGTATCTTTCCCCTGCCTCCAATAAGGAGCAATATAGGTATGGGGCTTGGAAAAGATGGACACTTGATAACTGCAGTGTTCTAGGGAGGATTATCTACACAGACAAAATTAAGGTGTTTGCCTCCACGGTGTTCTAAGCACATTTAAAACATGATCAGCTCCTCAGTAAACATCCTCTCTTTCCTATGTAGAATGTATATACTTACTGCAGCATTCAATTTCTCTCTTCATTTCCTGTCTCAGAGGCTATCCAGAACTATAATAGCAAAAAAGGAAGGGAGGAAGGGAGGGAGGGAGAGAGGGGAGGGAGAGAGGGAGAGAGGGAGGGAGGGAGGGAGGGAGGGAGGGAGGGAGGGAGGGAGGGAGGGAGGGAGGGAGGGAAGGAAAGTGGAGGAGAAGCAAGGGAAGGGAAGGGAAGGGAAGGGAAGGGAAGGGAAGGGAAGGGAAGGGAAGGGAAGGGAAGGAAAGGAAAGGAAAGGAAAGGAAAGGAAAGGAAAGGAAAGGAAAGGAAAGGAAAGGAAAGGAAGAAGAAAAATACTGATTCCTGCAGGAAAATTAAAGCTCTTCTTCTGCCATTGGTTATTTGTAAAGTAAACCACAGTTTGACAGAGAGTAGGCATTCAACAAATAAAATTTTCAGTCCACCCTTCCCTTCCCATCATTTACAGAGGTTTCTTTTTTCTTCTTTATTGCTGAAATTTCCAGAGCCAGAGTAGAAAGACTGTGATACTCATTTAATGGGATAGCCACAATCAATATGTTTTGATTCAACAGCAACCTCCTGACAAGCTACCAGATAATTGTGGTTTTGCAATAAGACACAATAGAAAATTCGGAGTGCCACGAAATGCCAGCTTTGTTGCTGACTTTGAAAGCATAATGCTTACCTGCCTCAATGTTAAACCAGACCACATAGGCCGATTCCACCTTTTCTTAATATGATCATCTTTCCTTCCATTCTTGTCTAGTGGTATCTTTACTGTAGATTCTGACCCTCTACATATAAGGGGCTTTGTGGCTGACTGGCAATGCCTGGTCATTTGAACAGCAGGCTGAAGTGACTGAAATAAATGGCATCCCAGAATGGTAGCTGTTCTTCTCACAATGGTTAGTCCAGCTGCTACCTGCCCTGGAAGTCTCCAGTTTGCATCCTCGCTCTGGTGAACTGTGATGACTATGAGTGGACCAAACCATCAGATAACCTGTCTGGACTCTAGCGAACACCCAGCTCTCCCTTCATTTTAGCAAAAGACAAACAGAAAGAGCTGTGGGATCGTTTATTTTGCTTTGGCTACTGAAGTGGATAGTACAATTGTGGTCATATTAAACACGATATACACATTATTGTCAAACATAGGAAACATACTGTCATATACTCAAAGGGTTGGGAAGAAGAAGCCTTATCAACTACTATTCCCTACTCATAATCATTGTGGGTTTGGAAATGGCTCACCCAGCTTAATTCCCCATAAGCAATTTTCAAGGTGGAGTCCTTTTCTCTTCCCAACAGACCAGCTCCGAGGAAGCATTTGGTCAGCACTTATAAAGGGAGAGTCAAAGTCTTGGATCTACTGGTACAACCAGGCTAAAAAGTAACTCTATTACCAAACCTGGAGCTTACTGATTGGCTAGCCCAGCTGGCCAGGGAGATCCACACTCAGGTCCTTGTGCTTGCCCAGCAGGCACTACCCACCAAGCCATCTCCTCAGCCCCTTAGTGTAATAAACCTTTGAACAACCTCGTGGAGCAGGTAATAGATCCCATTTTCTGGAGAAGGCAACTGAGGCTGTTGTGTGGGTTTTCCTAAATAGCACTCCAAGGGTACTGGCAGAAGTAGATAAGGGTTTGCCATGGTGGTTCCCTTAATCCGTGAATCACAGGATCTATGGAAAAGAGAACAGAAGTCCAGGGTGTAATGTTCAGAGAAAAATAAAATACTGATGAAGGATATCGTAGAACATATTTTGGTGCTTGCTTTTACATATAAGATGTCTACCCAAGAATCTAATGTAAATGTTAACTGAAGCAAGCAGAGGGGACTAAATATGATCCACAAACAGAGCTTCTCTTGGCAATGCATATTTAGCCATAACCCTGACATTTAGTCCATGTGGATAAAATATTTGGTTAAAACAATGTGCAATTACAAAAGAATAAAAAAGCCAAAAATTATATAGGAAAAATCAAAATGTTATTTGCTTTTGAAAAGTTCTTTGCCAAAAGGTTCTTGAATTTGGGGTTTTCTATTTTCATTATTTTGATTGGCTTTGGTGTTTTCTTTGTTTCCTTTATTGGTTTTGCTTCCACTCTTTAAATTATTTGTTGTGTTGTCTACTATCCCGAGTTATTCTTGCTGAAAAATTCATTCACAAAAACACCCAGAGACAACTGAATTCTGAAAACATATATACAATGCAGAATAGAATGTCCTGCTTACTCATCATTGCTACTCAGTTACTACAGCTTTTTGGCACACTTTCAGCTACAGTGGTAAGTTGACATCAGATATGTCAGGTCATCAACCTGTTCCTTCTCTTCCACAAGCTCTCAAACACAAGCCCAGGAGGTAATGGAAAATTCACTTGGAAATATTTACCTACAGTTCTTTCTTTGTAGTCTGTAAACTCACATTTCATTTCACTTTATTTTTTTGTCTTGTATCCTCTCTTGTAGCTTTATTCTGACTTACATTGAATCTTTGAGGTATATGTGGAATTAGGCTTGAAATCCATAGCATGGATTACCTTACTCAACCCAGACACAGAAAGACAAATATCATTTGTATGACTTTTAGACATAAATCAAAAAAACAGCCTAAAATTCACAATCCCAGAGAACCTAGGCAACAATGAGGGCCCTAAGAGAGACATACATAGATCTAATCTACATGGGAAGTAGAAAAAGACAAGATCTGAGTAAATTGGGAACATGGGGACCATGGGAGAGGGTTGAAGTGGCGGGGGGGAAGGGAGGGGAGCAGAGGACAATGTATACCTCAATAAAATCAATTTAAAAAGAAATCCATCGCATGCTTATGACATTGGATTTGAACTTGATTCTTGAAAGATTTAAGAAGAGTTTAAATAGTGGCCTAGCAGCAATGTGAATCTCTCAGAAGAAAGTCATAAAGAGCATGTAGGTAAAGATTACCGAGATACCAACATATCAGAAGCACTTGGTCACTGCCAAGCTGACCTACACTGTCCATTTTCTCTTTGCAAAGGAACTCTTAACTAGTAATAAAAATACCCAGAATTGGGACACGTTAGTGA
This sequence comes from Chionomys nivalis, assembly GCF_950005125.1. Taxonomy (NCBI): domain Eukaryota; kingdom Metazoa; phylum Chordata; class Mammalia; order Rodentia; family Cricetidae; genus Chionomys; species Chionomys nivalis. The sequence continues at coordinate 18,189,923 of NC_080104.1, read as the reverse complement.
GTACAAGTGCTGCGTCTTCTTTTAAAGTAGTCATTGTGTGTGACCTCTTCCAGTTAGGTCCTATTATTTTTAATGCCACCACTACCCGCAACTGATGTATCTGTGCATCTTACCTCCCTTGATGCTCTGGGCTTCTAAAATGTCCTGAGAAAAGCTACTTGGGATCCATCTCAAAGAGAACCTTGAGGTCACCTGAGAAAGATTTGTTCTTTATCAGGAAAACTGCAGGGGATGCAGTAACTAGGCTTCCACTGAGCACCAAACATCCAGGTGATGTTCAATACGGCTCCTGGTAAGGTTAAAGATGCTACACCTCTATCATGGTAGCTCAAGATCATGTAGTAGGAAGAAAAATGTAGACTGAAGCTTCTGTCCTGCCTGGTCCCACAGTCATTCAGTCCCAAATGAACATACCGAGGTTAATATTGTTTATAAACCATTTGACCTATTGCTCAGGCATATTACTAACTAGTTCTTGCAACTTAAATTAACCCATAATGCTTATATATGTTTAGTCACGTGGCTTAGTACCTTTCCTCAGTAAGGCATTATCTTGCTTCCTCTGCATCTTGCTGATTACTGTTCTCTGCCTTTCCTCTTCCAGAATTCTTCTAGTCTGGTGACCATGCCTATAATTCCTGCCTGGCTACAAGCCAATCAGTATTTTATTAAATCAATACAACTGACAAATCTTTATAGTGTACAAGAGCATTATCCCACAGCACAAATATTAAGGTGAGTTTCAAGATGTCTGCTTGGAGAAGGTAAAATCTTATTGTCTCAAGTTTTTACACCACTTAGTGCTAGCTTTGAACCAATAAGCCAGTGATTTTCAAGACTACCTCACTTCTACTCTCCTACATTGCTATCAGCTATCTGAACCTTTCCCAACGTCCTCACAGCCATCAACTTCATTCTGGCCCTAAAGAAGCAAAAACAAGTATGTCACTATGAAATGACTGCTAAGTTCTTAAGACAGTATGAAGAATAATTTGAGAACATATTGTTCAAACCAAGCAGACCAGGCAAGTTTGTCTTAAGGCTAAAACAGTAGTCAGAAAGAGCCAAAGTAACTGCACCTACCAATTGCAATAGTTACTTCAATCAAATAATCAAATTAGCTTAGTTATAGTGAAATCTAATTGGTGTTGTGACAGCGAAGCCTTAAGCATCCTCTTCAATCCGTCATAGAAACTGGGACTCCGTATTCCCTGTGGTTAAATTTCTAAAGCCTAATTGTTTGCTATAAACCATAATAGAATGTGGGCCAGTGACGAATTAAGTCTTATTCCAGGTTCATCAGCGTATACATGCATAACTAGGTAAACTTCTTGGCATTGGTGTAATTTAAAATAATAATAATAATAATAATAAGTCGTTAAGACATTAAGAACACAGTCATTACGATAATTAAGATAATGGCGAAGCAGCTGATCTCCCCACTTTGAGGAACAGCTATGCGTCAGTGCCTGCTTCACCACTCTGTGGGCACCTTATAAACTTGGCCACATCAGATTTACTAACTGTCTTAATTTCTGCTTTAGGAATAGACAAAAAATCAGATCTAATAATAAGTACAAGTGGTAGGAAAGAAATCAATGCTTGCTAATGCTTTCAAATCATGATTGAAAACTGCCTGTGGAAGAACATTTTTAAATAATTATGCTTGCATTCTGTTCACATGAAATTGACTCAATTTTCATGTGGTAAAGTGTAGCTTGGTGTCAAGTTTTTTTATGCTGTTTTGTTTTGTTATTTTTGCTAAATTATACTTTGAGAAGAAGAGGGTCAAGTATGCATAGAATGCTGTTCTCTTGCTCTATTATTTTTTTCAAAATAAACATTGGGAGATTTCTTATTTCTGAGAAATAAAAAGAAATACATATTATTCGACAGTAGTTGACAGCCTATGCAACTTCTCTGTAGACAAGGGAGATTTAGTCGACGGCAGTTGACAGTTGGAAATGGAAACAGACAACCTAATGAGAGCACGGACAGATGTGGGCCAACAACTGTTAGACTCAGCACAGCCAATTCGCCAGTTGATAGTTTGTAAAGAACCAAGTCATACTAAATGTCAATGAAGGTTTCATTTCAAATCATTTGTTTTTCATGTGCAAATTATGAAAAATGCATCCAATTCCAAACTATTTTGAGACGGATTCTGGACTCATGTTGTTTAAAGTGACTGTGGCTCAGAAACATCTCTTTTCAATTAGGTCTGAAGCCTCTTTCAACAGCCTTTCATAAATAGGCCAACATTAATGGCATGCTCAGCCTCAATACCACTCTCTAATGGAAATGCACAATGGGCCTTGCGCCATGCCTGCAGGGGCAAACATCTTCCATTGCAGACAGATCCAATGAGAAGTTTCGCCAGCTATTCCAGGGCTCTCACTTTTGGGTCTCAGATTTAGCTCATTGCTAATCAATGCCTGTGTTTTTTAATTACATCGTACAATCAGTAATGATTTGTCACTCAATGAACCTGGGTGATCTTCTAAACCATCACCAATGTAAACAATTGCAAAGACAAGGTAAGCTCAGCTGCCAGGCCTCCACATTGCAAGAGACGTTTTCCTGATAAAAAGGAAATGCTGAGTTTGGAAATAAGGAATGAAAAGTAAGCCTCTTAGATATAAGATGCTACAACCCTTAAAGTGATTCTTTTCACTTTCCAGAACTCTGAACCAAAAACATGCTCACTCAAGTGTCGACAGTGTACTGATAATTCTCCTGTCACACTTCTCAAAGGCCTTGTTTATATTAGACACTCAATGGATATTGATCGAAATACTCAGAACAGGTTTTAACTTTGGTATATAGATCAACATCTCCCTCTGGTAGAAAAAAAATTCTGAACTTGATTTTATATTCCAGTACATACAGATGTGATGCTGAGTTGATGCAGTAGATTTTGCACTTAAGAAGGAAAATTTTATTTTTTCAGTGAAGGAAGTTTATAATAGTAAAATCAATAATAGTGATATAAATATACTCATAAATTGTACAGTTGACTCATTAGCAACAAATATTTAGCCTATCAAATTTGACTCTGAGTCATGAGTTGCAGCAAATCTTTCTGTATTAGGCCAAATAGTAAATATTTTAACCTTAAAAGGCATGTGGTCCATGTTTCAGTACTGAAGATCTGTGGTTGTAATGCGAAAGTAATGGAGAGGAAAAAAAGAAAAGAAATGGGTAAGTGGTGAGTGTCACATTATTTATAAACATGTAGACAGTGGAGCACAGTTTGTTCAAAATTAGAACCACCTGATAATTAAGAAATGGCAAATAATTTGAATGCAACACACACATACCTACCCACATAGTAATGGCAGTAATGTCTGTTAGTGTAGGTAGCCAGAGAATTCTGCCAAAATATTTGTAACACCTCAATTCTAGAATACAGATGTAAAATCTATTAGAAAATTTAAATGCTGTGTTCGTTTGGATGCTGTGCCCCAAACAGATTGAATCTCAGTGCTATCTTAGCTGGAAAGAAAATATACCCTATAGACTAGTAGAATGGGTAAAGGACAGTGAGGTGCTGGTGTGCTTTTGCTAAAGTAAATTTAAGAAGCAAAGATATAATCTCTTTTCTGAGATAAATTGTCAATTATTTCGCTTGCAAATCAGAATCAAGTATACTCTAAAAGTCCCTTTGAAGAGCGAGATTTCTAATGTCTTAAATACATCACTTTGGGATAGCCCTATGAAAGTACAAGAAGCTTATAGAACTACAAATAGACTGGATAAAAAAAATCTCCTTGCCATATAATAAAACACAAAACGTACAGAATAAGGAAAGAATAATAAGAACTGCAAAGGAAAAAGCCAAATAACATATAAAGGTAAACCCATCAGAATTACACTCGACTTCTCAATGGAACCCATGAAAGCCAGAAGGTCCTGGATAGATACACTGCAGACACTAAGAAACCATGGATGCAAGCCCAGACTACTATACCCAGCAAAATTTTCATTCACCATCAATGGAGAAAACAAGATATTCCATGACAAAAACAGATTTAAACAATACTTATCCACAAATCCAGCCTTACAGAAAGTACTAGAAGGAAAACCCCAACCCAAGGAAGTTAACTGCACCCACAAAAACACAGGCATCCAATAACCATCAGCAGCATAACCCAAAGAAGGGAAACACACAAACACTACTAATGAAAAAATAACCAAAATTAACAACCACTGGTCATTAATATCACTTAATATCAATGGACTCATTACTCCTATAAAAAGACAAAGGCTAAAAGAATGGATATGAAAACAGGATCCAGCATTCTGCAGTATACAAGAAACATACCTCAACCTCAAAGACAGACACTACCTCAGAGTAAAGGGTTGAGAAAGGGTTTTCCAATCAAATGGACCAAAGAAAAAAGCGGGTGTGGGTATATTAATATCTAACAAAATTGATTTCAAACTAAAATCTGTCAGAATATGTAGAGAAAGACACTTTATACTCATAATGGGAACAATTCATCAAGATGCAGTCTCAATCTTGAACATCTATGCCACTAATACAAGAGCATCTACATATGTAAAAAAATGTTACTAAAACTTAAATCACACGTAAAACACACACACTAATAGTAGGAGATTCAACACTCTACTCTCGCCAATGAACAGGTCAACCAGACAGAAACTTAACAGAGAAATAAGAGAACTAACAGATGTCATGAATCAAATGAACTTAACAGAGATCTGTAGAACATTTCACCCAAACACAAAAAAATATACCTTCTTCTTAGCACTTCATGGAACCTTCTCTAAAATTGATCACATACTCAGTAATAAAGCAAACCTCCACAGATGCAAAAAAAAAAAATTGTATTAACCCCCTGTGTCTTATCAGATCACCATGGATTAAAGTTAGAATTTAACAACAATACTACTCTCAGAAAGCCTACAAACTCATGGAAATTGAACAGTGAACTACTGAACCACCCACTGGGACAAGGAAGAAATATAGAAAGAAATTGAAGTCTTTCTTGAATTCAACAAAAATGAAGGCACAACATATCCAAACCCATGAGGTACTATGAAAGCAGTGCTAAAATGAAAGTTATAGCGCTAAGTGTGCACATAAAGAAAATAGAGGAAAGAAAGAAAAGAAAATGGAGAAAGCTCACATTAGTGACTTAACAGCACACCTGAAAGCTCTAGAACAAAAAGAAGCAAACTTACCCAGGAGGAGTAGAAGAGAGGAAATAACCAAATTGAGGGCTGAAATCAACAAAATAGAAACAAAGAAAACAATATAAAGAATTAATGAAACAAAGATCTGGTTCTTTGAGAAAATCAACAAGATAGACAAACCCTTATCCAAACTAATCAAAAGGCAGAGAGAGAACATCCAAATTTACAAAATCAGAAATGAAAAGGGGGACATAACAACAGACACTTGAGGAAATTCAGAGAATAATTAGGTCATACTACAAAAACCTGTACTCCATAAAATTGGAAAATGTAAAAGAAATGTACAATTTTTTAGATAGATACCATAAACCAAAATTAAATCAAGACCATGTGAGCAATTTAAATAGACTTATAAACTGCAAGGAAATAGAAGCTGTCATCAAAAATCTACCAACCAGAAAAAGCCCAGGGCTGGATGTTTTATTGCAGAATTCTACCAGAACTTCCAAGAGCTAATACCTACACTCCTCAAAGTGTTTCACATAGCAGAAACAGAAGAGACATTGCCAAACTCTTTTTATGAGGCTATAGTTACTCTAATACCAAATCCACACAAAGGTTCAACCAAGAAAGAGAATTACAGACCAATCTCACTCAAGAACACAGATACAAAAATACTCGGTAAAATACTGGCAAACTGCATCCAAGAACACATTAAAAAAATCATCTATCATGATCAAGTCAGCTTTATCCCAGAGATGCAGGGCTGGTTCAACATACGAAAATCTATCAATGTAATCCATGATATAAATAAACTGAAAGAAAAACATATGATCATTTCATTAGATGTTGAAAAAACATTTGACAAAATTCAACATCCTTTCAGAATAAAGGTTTTAGGGAGATCAGGGATACAAGGAACATATTTAAATATAATAAGAGCAATATACAGCAGGCTGTCAGCCAGCATCAAATTAAATGAAGAGAAACTAAAATCAATTCCACTAAAATCAGAAACAAGACAAGGCTGTCCACTCTATATCTCTTCAACATAGTTCATGAAGTTTTATCAATAGCAATAAGATAACAAAAGGAGATCAAGGGGATTCAAACTGGAAAGAAAGAAATCAAACTTCTATTATTTGCAGATGCTATGCTAGTATATATAAGTGATCCCAAAAACTCTACCAGCGAACTCCTACAGATGATAAATACCTTCAGTGATGTGGCAGGATACAAGATCAATTAAAAACAATCAGTAGCCCTCCTATACACAAATGATAAAGAAGCTGAGAGGGAAATCAGAGAAACATCACCTTTAACAATAGACACAGATAACATAAAATATCCTGGGGTAACACTGACCAAGGAAGCAAAAGACCTATTTGACAAGAACTTTAAGTCTTTGAAGAAAGAAATTGAAGAAGATACCAGAAAATGGAAAGATTTTTCCATGCTCTTGGATATGTAGAATCAACATAGTAAAAATGGCAATCCTACCAAAAGCAATCTATAGATTCAATTCAATCCCCATCAAAATCCTAATACAGTTCTTCACAGACATTGAAAGAACAGCAATCAATTTCATATGGAAAAACTAAAGAACCCAGTATAGCCAAAACAATCCTGTACAATAAAGGAACTTCCGGAGGCTTCACCATCCCTGATATCAAGCTCTATTACAGAGCTACAGTAATGAAAACAGCTTGATATTAGCATAAAAACAGAGAAGTTGACCAATGGAATTGAATTGAAGACCCGCATATTAATCCACACACATATTAACACCTGATTTTTGACAAAGAATCTAAAATTATACAATGGAAAAAAGAAAATATCTTCAATAAATGGTGCTGGCCTAACTGGATGTCAACATGTAGAAGAATGAAAATAGATCCATATCTATTGCCATACACCAAACTCAAGTCCAAATGAATTAAAGACCTCAATATAATTCCGACTACACTGAACTTGAGAAAAGTGAAGGTAGGAAGTAGTCTTAAATGCATGGGCACAGGAGACCATTTCCTAAATATAATCCCAGTAGCATGGACACTGAGAGCAACAATAAATAAAGAGGACCTCTTGAAACTGAGAAGCTTCTGTAAACAAAGGACACAGTTAATAAGATAAAAAGGCAGCCTACTGAATGGGAAAATATCTTCACCAACCCTCACATCACATAAAGGACTGATCTCCAAAATTTATAAAGCACTCAAGAAACTAGACTTTAAAATTCTAAAAAAAAAACAAAAAAAAAACCAGTTAAAAATGGGGTACTGAACTAAACAGAGAATTCTAAGCAGAAGAATCTCAAATGGTCAAAAGATACTTAAGGAAATGTTCAACATCCTTAGCTACCATGGAAATGCAAATCAAAACAACTCTGAGATACCATCGTATACCTGTCAGAATGGCTAAGATAAAAACCACTAATGATAGCTTATGCTGGAGAGGATGTGGAGTAAGGGGAACACTCATCCATTGTTGGTGGAAATCAAACTTGTACAACCACTTTGGAAATCAGTATGATGGTTTCTCAGAAAATTGGGAATCAGCTTACCTCAGGATCCAGCAATACCACATTTGGGCATATACCCAAAAGATGCTCAATCACAGTACAAAAGCATTTGTTCAACTATGCTTATAGCAACATTATTTATAATAGCCAGAACCTGGAAACAACCTAGATGCCCCTCAACTGAAGAATGGATAAAGAAAATGTGGTACATTTACACTCAGCGGTACAAAAAAACAATGACATCTTGAATTTTGCATGCACAATTAGAATTAGAAAACACTATCCTGAGTGAGGTAACCTAGACCCCAAAAGATGAATATGGCATGTACTCACTAGCTATAAATAAATGACATTGAGCCTATAGTTCACGATCCTAGAGAAGCTAAGTAATAAGGTGAACCCAACGAAAAATATATAGAGACCCACCTGGAAATTAGAAACAGACAGGATTGACTGGAAAAGTTGGGAGCATGGGGTGGGGAAAAAAGGAGAAGGTAGGAGGAGATGAGAAGGGGAGAGGGTAAAAGGAGAGGAGAGGAGAACTTGAAAGAAATGAATGGTCGAGATGGAGGAAGGACAGAGATGAGAGCAAGGAAAGAGATACCTTGATTGAGGGAGCCATTATAGGGTTAGCAGAAACCTGGCTCTAGAGAAATCCCCAGAAATCCAAAAGGATGACCCCATCTAGGAACCTTGGCAATAGAGGAGAGGGGGCCCAATTTTGACTTGCCCTGTAGTCAGACTGATAGTTATCTTAAATATCACTATAGAGCTTTTATCCAGCAACTGATGGAGGCAGAGGCAGAGACCCACATCAGAGCACTGAACTGAGTCCCCAAAGTCCAGTTGAAGAGTGTAAGGAATGAGAATATGAGCAAGGAGGTAAATACCATGATGGGTTCACCCACTGAAACAGTTGCCTGAACTAATGGGAGCTCACCAACTGCAACCAGACTGGGAAAAAACAAGCACAGGACCAAACTATTTCCTCTGAATATAGTTGACAGTTGCATGGCTGGGGCAGACTGAGGGGACACTGGTAGTGGCATCAGGAATTGTCACTACTGCATGTACTGGCTTTTGGGGATCCTATTCTCTTTTGATGTATACCTTTCTCAGCCTAGATGTAGTATGGAGGACCTTGAATCTTCCACAAGGCAATGTGCCTTACCCTCTCTTAGGATTAGATGGGGGTGGGGTGGGAAGTTGTGTGTGGGGATAATGGGAGGAGGGAAGGGAGTGGGAACTTCAATTGGTATTTTTTTTAAAATCTAAAAAATTGAAAATAAGATTCAATATATGTCTTCTACAAGTGAAGACACAAGAGAAAAACATTGATATGTGAGTTTATAGACTACAAAGAAAGAACTGTAGGTAAATATTTTCCAAGAGAGTTTCCCATTATCTTCTGGGCTTGTATGTGAGAGCTAAGCTTGGGGAGGAGAGGGATGGTCACCTGACAAATCTGAAGTCAGCTGAACACTGTAGCCGAAAGTCTGCCAAAGGGCAGCAGAAACTGGGAAGCAAAGACAATTATGGAAGATGTTCTTCTTTGCATTGTAAATATATTTTAAGTACTCAATCATCTCTGGGCATTTTTGTGAAGGGATTTTTCAGAGAGCATAACTAGAGATAGTAGACCACACAACAAATGATCTAAAAGAGTGGAAGCAAAACCAACAAAGGAAACAAAGAAAACACTAAAGTCAATCAAAATAATGAAAATAGAAAACTCCAAATTCAAGAACTCTTTGGCAAAGAACTTTTCAAAAGCCAATGATATTTTGATTTTTTTCTATGCAATTTATTTTTGTGTTTTTTATTCTTCCGTAATTGCACATACTTTTAACCACATATTACATCCATGTGGACTATTTAACATTGTTATGGTTAAGCATGCATTGTCTAGAGAAGCTCTGTTTGTGAATTGTATTTTGTCCCTTTTGCTTGCTTCAGTTAATATTTACATTAGATTCTTGAGTAAACTTCTTATATATAAAAGCAAGCACAAAAATATCTTTTATAATACTTCTCATCAGTGTCTATTTTTCTACGAGCAATAAATCCGGGATCTCTGTCCTTCTTCCCACAAGGGAAGAACACAAGGCTTTCTCCTTTTCCTTATAACAATGTAGCATTCTATTGAACTGTGTGGAATACTATAGCTTGTCTTTTATGGGCTACATAGATATACTAAGCCAGCCAGGTCTACATAGTGAGAAACTGCCTCAAAAGAGTCAATGTAAAGAAATTAAATAACCATCTAACCTCTAAAAACAAAGAAACATGGTTTACATTAAAGTATTGTTTTGTTAGTTTTTCTTTATTGTTTAGAATTTTATAATATATATTACATATGTATATATACATTCCTTCCAACTCCCCCCAACACAAATCAGCTTAATTTTTAAATACAGCTCTTTAAAAATATTTCAAATCAATTCAGTTTGTCCTTTGAATGACAGTCACTAAGTTAGGTCCTTTACATGCCCAGATAAATTTAGAATTGACTAAATATTAAATGGAAAATGGATTTTACAGATACTCTCTGGTTCTGCCGGCTGAGTGGTATAGAGGCGGTGATTTCTATGAAGCAGCATGCACAGCCTGCATTCAGTGTTGCTAATGCCATCCTACAGGAGCAGTCCTTGGAGAAGTGCCCAGCTGGATGGTTGCGGGGAGACACAATGAAACCAGAGTCCTTGGTACTGTCAGAAAGTAAAGAAACAAAGGATTGGCAACCACCACGAGAACATAGAAGCCAACTAAAACACCACTTACTGCCCAAACTGGAACAATTAGAGCAACAGGATAAATAACGCTGCACTAGATTATATCCCAAAGCATAAAATATCCACAAATCTCCATAGCTATAAATAAACACTTGGAAAGTAGAAATAAATGAAAAAGAAAAGGATAAAACTCCCAGGGAGAAGCATCCCAAATAATTTAAGTATGTTATTTCCCTCTCCAAGGAAAGTGAGGCTTGATTGCTCATGACTTAGCTGTAGCTGTACCTAGTGACTTCCTTCTTAGGGACCGGGAGAAGAAGGGAGCAATAGTAAGGTGTGAGGCGTGACACGCACTGATTTACCAAATCAAAGCCAGTATCAACTGTGGCAATCCATGCTGATAATGTCTAGCCTTAAGATTCAGTGAAAGAGAATGTTGCCTCTTTTCTTAATGCCCCCCACCCCCTTAGGTTTAGGGTGAGAGTTAGGGTTGGGGTGAGGATTGGAGTGAGGGTTAAAGTTTGGGTTAGGATTAGGGTGAGAGTTAGAGTTAGGGTTAGGGTGACGGTAGTTCTACCTGACTGTCACGTTGCAAACTACCTGATGAACAGACCTCAAAACTATTCAGGTGATCAAGACAAAGAAATTGTTGGAAACAAAAGACAAAAAAGGAACATGAGAAATTGTATCACACATATGACAAGATGCACTGCCAAGTGTAGAGAAGTGTTCTGAGTGGGATCCAGGAACAGACACGGTATTAGGTGAAAACATGAAAATGTAAATAGAGTTTGTAATTAATAAGAACATATCAGTGGGCTGGAGAGATGACTCAGAAGTTAAGAACACTTACTGCTTTTTCAGAAGAGATACGTTGGATTCCCAACACCAGAGCTCACGACTGTCTGTAACTCCAATTATAAGGAATCCAATGTTCTTTCCTGACCTCTGGTGTCACCAGGCACACACAGTACACACGCATATGTGTTCAGTAAAAAAAATCATACACATGCAATTAAGCTAAATGAATCATTATTTTCAAGTAGAAACCATCAATTCTGGCTCATTAGTTGTGACAAATGTCTCATACTAATGTAAAATGCCAAAAACATAAATTATGGGAAATTTTTGTACTGTAGTTTTCATATTTTTCTATGAAACTATTCGAAAGTTTTTAAGTACATTAATATTTATTGGATCACTGAGTAGAAAAGGTTTTTGTAAGGAAAGATATAAAACAAAAAGACCTATATAGCTGAAGGGTTAAAAGACTTAAATACATGAAAATTAGTAGTTCCCAGAAAGAACAAATACACTGATGAGACTTTGTAACATTCTTTTCATCTCTCTCTCTCTCTCTCTCTCTCTCTCTCTCACACACACACACACACACACACACACTCACGAAGTTAGTATATTTAACATCTAAAGAATACTCTTAATAAGGTCAACTTTTAAACTGGCAATGCTCAAAAGAAATTCAGAGGCCCAGTGAGTATAAGAACAACTTTCAAACTGTTCGATAAGGATGCCATGCTGGTTAGCTGAGATCAAACATGAGAGTGGGTGTAATCAGAACCTCAGCACACAGTAAGCCCAGGCCTTGGAGTGACAGCAGCTAGTAGACGCATGAGCAATTCCTCTCAAAGGAGACTTCAAAATGCAGTGCTTACTTTCTGCATATTTCAAAGAAATTAATAAAATGAGCTGGCTTCCACACATATTCTAGTCATCTGACCATTATAGTCTCCCATCAGGGCCTTTCTGTGCTGTTCAAGGATTGTGCACTTTGCCCCCCTTTCCAGAATAAAACAGTTGTAAGAGCTAGGGTGCACCTGAACATGAGTTCCTTATGTAAAAATTCAAAGTCGTCAGCCCAATGGCTTCTAATTTATCTTCCAGTTTTATAACTATGTCTCCTTAGTCTGTATGAGTAGAAGAGCAAGACTGACATCACTTATTAAAATAACCTCATTAAATGAGTCACATAAATTTCTAGATTTACAGGAAGCTTCCTGCCTTGGATAAATGCACTAGCTATTACTTGTTTATTTAACAAACCAGTGCCAAGATTAGTGATGAACACAATTACTTATTGTCTAATCACAGGTCTGAAGTTTCTTGCAATGCAATGTTTATGTGCAGAATGCAGGAAAACCTTGCTCCTCCATGTGTCATACTTAGCAGGCAAATGGAGGGGAGTAGAAGATACCCAGAACAGGACCCGAGTTGACTGTTACTATTAGTACAGAAGTCTGAAAGCTCCTAAAATAACAACACTTAAGACACATGCCTTCTAGGACTCTAACTCATTTACATATTCTTATTGGCCAAAGCATGCCTCATGAAAAGTTTATCATAATTAGGCTATGTGTGTGTATGTGTGTGTGTTGTGTGTGTGTATCTGAGATTTAAGTAATTGAATACTTCTGGAAACTATTCTAATCCACTGCAATAGCAAAAATCCCAAAGAGGTGCAGCACTTGTGGATGAGTGCCATTTTATAAATGGATGTAATTAATTATCATTTACATAAAAAAGAAACATATCAGGTCATCAACAATGCAGGCAGTGATTCAGCCTAGAGATCAATATTCACCACACTGCTTTCAGAAAGTCTGATGGGGTTGCTATGAGATATTTTCAGAGGCATCCAGGGTATTTTTTTTTACAGTGACTAAATATGCTTTAATAATTATGTCAGTTTTTTATTGTCCTGCAATGGCTAGTATTAATTATCTAATGGAAAGTCATATATATGCAAACCGGATATTTACAGCAACATTTAGATGGATCAATTACTCTCTATTAGCATATAGTAGCTATGAAATAATGATTTTCATTTTCATTATCACGTCTTCATGGATGCATGCCTGGAGCACAGGACCTACTAAGTTCGATTTTTCAAGGTGAAAGCCAAGAACCTCTCTTTTAAAAAGTTCCCCGGGTCATTCACACAATCAGCTGTATTTAGGAGCCACTGCCAGGAAAGACTTTTTTGTCTTGGACAGCTATGGTTCCGGGCAGTTTGATTTCTGCTGAGCGCAGAGAAGTAGGCCAGACAGGTTATTCCCCGTCAAGTTCCAGAACAAAGTATCCTGCAATCCTTGACATGGCAGAAGCCAGAGAAATGAAAACATTGAGGCATCAATGAGATTAGGACAAAGAGGCTCCCTTTCTCTGCATACACAGGACCATCACAAACCACACTTCTGAAGAGGGAGGAAATGGGAGGATCTACTTATCAAACACAAGGGTAACACCTGCCACCGGCTTGACATTCTGCTGAAGAAGTGCTTCCGTTTAGGACAAGGCAGGTGACAGCTGGCCTGAGCATGCAGTCAGCCTGAGTCTCAGCAGCCTCACAGACTGGCTTCAGGATGATCGCCTTAAGTGAGTACTTCCATTCTAGGCTCTAAAGCCCCTTTCTCAGGCTTTTCTATCTGCTTCTCATTTCTAACGCCACATTGAAACTAAGATGAGAAAGCCACCCTTCACTGGCATGCCCTTGTTCTACATCGAAGAACTGTGTTTCGGCCTTCCCCTTCCACTATTTCTTTGCTCTTGCAATTGCTCTGTCCTTGGGGCTAGGGAGATTACTCCATGGATTAAGAACTAGCTGCATAACTGTAAGAACCTCAGTTCGACCATTAGCAACCACATAAAAAGCCAGACCTGGAAGCAGAGACCTGTAACTCCAGCCCTAAAAGGCACAGATGGGATTCCCAGGGCTTCACGAGCCCATCCGCTATGGCTAATTCATGATTTTGAGGTTCAGTGAATAACCCTGTCTCATGCTGCTGCTGCTGCTGCTGCTGCAGGTGGTGGTGGTGGTAATGATGATAATGATGATGATGATGATAGTGCCGGTTGGAATGAAAATGGTCCCCATAGGCTCATAGTGAGTAGCACTGTTGGAAGGTGTGGCCTTGTTGGAGTAGGTGTGACCTTAATGGGGGAAAAATGTGTCACTAGGGGTGGGCTTTGAGGTTTTAGATGCTCAAGCCAGGTCCAGTATGACTCTCTCTTTCTGTTGCCTGCAGATCCAGATGTAGAACTCTCAGTTCCTTCTCCAGCACCATGTCTGCCTGTGTGCCAACATGCTTCCTGTTATCATCATATGGACTAAACCTCTGAACCTTTAAGTCAGCCTCAACTAAATTCTCTCCTTTTCAAGGGTTGCCATGATTGTATGTCTCTTCACAGCAGTAGAAATCCTAATTAATGCTGCTGCTGCTGGTGGTGATGCAGCAGCTGCTGCTGCTTCTTAGGTGGAGGAGGGTGGTGGTGCTGGTGGTGGTGGTGGTGGTGGTAGTAGTGGTGGTGGTGGTGATCTATATAAGAAGATACTGGACATTGGCCTCTGGCCTTCACATACTCACACACTTCTCTATTCCAAGCCCCTGTCCAATCACTCTGGGGTTTTCTCTGGTGCTACAGTTGCAGTTGCTGACCTTCAGATTTTCAGCTCTGCCTTAGGGATGTTACCAAGATTCTATAAAGAGGCCTTTTCTTCCCCCAGCATATTCCCACATGACTCCTGACTTTGACTCTTTCCTGCAGTTTCTGCATCTTTTTCTTTTATTAAAAAAACTATGTTTTTTCATTTCTATATACTAAACGCAGCTTCCCCTCCCTCCTCCCGTCTATCACCCATCCACTCCTCCTCCATCTCCATTCAGAAAGAGACAGTCTTCCCATGGGAGTCAGCACAGAACGGCACATCGAGTTGAGACAAGACCAAGCTCATCTCTCTGCACCAAGGTTTGGCAAGGCAACCCACCTTGGGGATTGGGTTCCATAAAGCCAGTCAAGTGCCAGGGACACATGCTGATCTCACTGTTAGGAGTCCCACAAACTGACCAAGCTATACACTGTCATACACATGCAGAGGGCCCATGCAAGCTCCCTCGTTGTTGGTCCAGAGTTGGTGAGTTCCAATGAGCTCAGGTCAGCTGTCTCTATGAGTTCCCCGGTTATGACCTTGACCACCCCTCCTACCCCACCCACAGCTGCTCATATAATCTTTCCTCTCTCTCTTGAACAGGACTCCCGGAGCTTGGCCCAGTGCTTGACTGTGGATCTCTGCATCTGTTTCCATCAGTTACTGAATAAAGGCTCTCCGATGACTATTAGGGCACTCACCAATCTGATTACAGTATTATAATAGATGGACAGTTCAGGTACCCTCTCCGCTATTGCTAGGAGTCTTAGCTGGAGTTATCCTTGTGGGTTCCTGGGGCTTTCCCTGGCACCAGGTTTCTCCCAAACCTTGAAATGGGCTCCCCATAAATATGACTCCCCTTTCTCCTGGTCCCAACCCATCTCCTGCAGTCAGCCTACCCAAACTGCTCCCCCAAGTTCCCATGCTCCATTCCCCCACCCCACCCCCAGTTTACCCAGGAGATCTCTTCTATTTCTCTTTCATTCCTCTTTCGGCCCTCCTTGTTATCTGGCCTAGCTGGGGCTGTGTCTGAATCTCTTTTGCAAGCCCTTGTTTGGCTCCTCAGTGGCACATCAAACAGTGAGTAGAAAGGGTTTCTAGAAACAGAACGTTCCCAGTTTTACTACTCTTTGTGTTGTGTTGACTGTGTCTGTTTCTTTCTCATGTACCTGATTACATACAGCACCTCTGTTTCCTCCTTCAGAGGTGAGAACAGTAGTCTGCACTTCAGAGCCTGTCCTGGGAACGACGTGAGTTTTCAACCATGGCGATGTAACTGACTCCCTTGGCAATGTCAGCAGATGGGTGCCATCTTAATAACTGAGCGAGCAGGGCCCACAAATAGACCCTGCAAATATACAGGGCCCACCTGGCCCCGAATGTAAATAGCTGCTCTTGAAAAATGCTGGTTACTGATACTGAGAGCACTGTGAAAGGAGTTGGCACGTGGTAAGCTCTTGTGTGCATTAGTCGTTACTGCTTTATTAGCAAATGTTCACATTACTAAGGAATGGGTGTCACTGTGGCATTTCATGCATTTCTATTATGGTTGCTTGTTCCTTCCTCCCATGTCCTACAAGCCCATTCTTCTCAGAGACCCCCTTCCTGGTTTCATATCTTATAAAGTATCTGAATGATATTTACATATCTAGCTAATATATGAAATAAAATCTTCAACATTTGTCCTCCTTTCCCACACTTAGCACCTCCTTTGAGGTCCTTTCTCAGAGTTTGACGTAACTATCCCCCCATTTGCTCAGGTCATGAACTGGAAATCATCTTTAATCCTTTCTTCTCTGCCCCAGTTTGCCTGTCAGTTGCTGTGATAGATCACTGACCAGAAGCAACTTTGGGAAAGAGAGAGGTTACTTGGCTTTCAGGTCTTAGTTCAACCCTGAGGGAAGCCAAAGCAGCAACTCAAAGGAGAAACCTGGCAAGAGGAAATGACACAGGCGCCCACTGAGGAGTGCTGCTTGCTGGCTTTCCCTCTGTCTTAGTTAGTTTTCAAACGGTGTTATGAAAACCATGAATAAAAGCAAGGTGTGAACGACAGTGTTTCATTTACGTTACATGTTACAACAATTCCAGTAGGGAGGTTGGGACAGGAACTGAAGAAGCAACCCCAGCGGTTTGCTCACAGGCTGATCTGATGGAGACAAAGCCTCACCTGATGTTTCCTCTTCCCAGATGACTCTAGTTTGCATCAAGTTGACAAAAACTCTCTCTCTCTCTCTCTCTCTCTCTCCTCTCTCTCTCTGTCTCTCTCTCTCTGTCTCTCTCTCTCTGTCTCTCTCTCTCTCCATGACCTTAACTGGTCATGGAATCCTATGGGTTTTAACTCTCCTCCCAGTCCTCCCAGATCTCAAATCCATCCCCTTTTCTCCTCTCTCAAACTACCACTTTATCTCAAACACTGATATTTTATTGTGGTTACAAGCTGTGCTGGCTTCCTTCTCTGAAGCTGGAGTGTCTCTAGCCCATTTCTGACAAAGCAACTGGAATTAATTTTTTCAAGATTTATTTTTATTCCTTTTAAGTGTGTGTGTGTGTATGTGTGTGTATGTGTGTGTGTGTGTATGTACAAGTATGTCCATGAGAGTGTGCATGCAGATGCCTGTATAGCAACCAGAGGTTCCATAT
This sequence comes from Chionomys nivalis, assembly GCF_950005125.1. Taxonomy (NCBI): domain Eukaryota; kingdom Metazoa; phylum Chordata; class Mammalia; order Rodentia; family Cricetidae; genus Chionomys; species Chionomys nivalis. Next base: position 18,172,426 of record NC_080104.1, on the reverse strand, counting down.
CCCACTGGATCTGAACTTGCAGACGGTTGTTAGCCATGAGACAGTGTGTTTTTAACTGTTAAGCTCTCTCTCCAGTTTCTGAAGTGTTTTTTTTTTAATACTTCTAAACAGGCAACTGTAACATGCACAGCTGAGAAAAACACAAGCAGAGTTTCCCCATCCTTATTGCGAGCTCTACACACACACACACACACACACACACACACACTCACTGTAGAGTATCATTTAGTCATAAAGAAAATGAAGCTGGGTGTGGTGTAATGTACCTTGAATTCCAGAACTTGGAAGTGGACCTCTGAGTTCAAGAATACTCTGGTCTACAAAGTGAGTTCCAGGGCAGCCATGACTACACAGAGAAACCCTCTCTTGAAACAGACAAACAAACAACAAAATCCTAGCATTTGCTGCAAGATCAATGGAACTAAGAGACATCACATTAAATAAAATAGGTGAAGACAGGAATAAATATACCACATGCCATCTCTCATGGGGGAAATCAAGATAATCTCTAAGTAGAATAATGATTACTGGGAATTAGGAAGGATATAGAGGAGGGAAGGTGCAAGAAAAACGGCTGAATATAATTAATGTTCTCGCTACATACATGTATAGGATTATCACACTGAATCCCATTAGGATGTGTGCTTAGCATGTGTAATAAAGATATTTTAACTTTAAAAAGACACAGGGATGCCAGTCACGTACCAAAAGTTCACACATATGTTCATGGTAAGCAGAAAAGCAAGATTTGAACACTTCATTTCTGTTACTTTCCATATCTTATCCTTTTAATGTACATATGAACTCACTATATAGAATTTTGGTTGTGTATCTGTGGTGTATACATGTTCGTGTCAGAAAGATACCCACAAGTGGCTGCTGAGGCCAGAGGTGAATGTTAGGCATACTCTTCTTTTATTATTGACCTTTTTTATTTTTTTAAAACAGTCTCACTATGCAGTCATGGCTAGCCTGGAACTCACCACATAGACTAAGCTGGTCTCAAACTCACAGACACCTGGCTACTCTAACCTTTAATTTTTGAGACAATCTCTTACTGAGCAAAGAGTTCACCAATTGCACCAGAGTGACTGTCCAGTAAGCTCCAGGACACTCCTGTCTCTGCCCCCACAGCCTAAGATTACAGGCATACACCACCATACCTGTTTTTTATGTGGGTGCTAGAGATCAAAATTTGGGTCTTCATGCATGTGCATACATGACAACCACTTTACCATTTAAGACAACTCTCTAGCCCCTCTTATACAGTACTTTACAAAGGACAAAATTCTGAACAGCTAGCAATCTGTGGACTTGAAGATTACTGGGTTATCAGTATTCTAATCCAATGATAACTCAGTTTATGATATTTATGGGGGTACTATTTATATTAATGCAACTTGTTGAAGCAACTCCCTTACTTACTTATGAAGGATTTCTAGCTCCTTGGACCTGTACATTTATCTAAGTCATGTACAACTATGTGACAAAGGCTGAAACATAGAAAAACCTAAAGCTTAGCAAAATCCAAATCCTCTTTCCCTCCCTGCCCATCAAAGCCACATCTTTCTTGCTGTGGCTTCAAGAAACCTGCAGATCAGAAAAAAACAACCTACATCCACACATCTGGAAAAGTCATTATCTGAAAACCAGTAGACTGAAATCCAGTGCCTCATCTTATTTCATAGCTGGGGAGATGTTGAAACACAGAATCCCAAGGGTGGAATGGGCTATGCAAACTAAAGATGCCCTCACGAGTGTTGAGAAAGGACATAAAGGAAAAGGATCAGACAAAAAAAAATTGATAAACTGCTCACTTTACAGTTTACTGAAACCCTTGCGTGCAAGGCCATCTGTGTACTTCTGGATGAAATCACTCTAGGGAACTGGGAGCTAGGAGTCACCCACAGCAGCTCCAACCTTGCTACTCAGAGCTATGCTAATTACACTTCCTTTAGTCATTTCCATCATCCATGCAAGAATTACTTTGTTTAGTTGAGATGATGACTAGTCTCAGTTGATTGGTTACTCGCCCTGTTTTGCATAAGTATTATTCAGCAGCGGAAACAAGGATGGGCTTGGGGTTAAGCATGGGGCTCTCATATGCATGCATCTGCTGGCTTGTTCACTCTGCGGCTCCCTGCTAAAAGATGTCTTGTAACCACACAGAGACAAATCCTACAAGAAGCTTCAGAACATATAAGCAAACACAGTCATTTTGGAAAGCCGCCTTGCGTTTCACCCCCCCCCCCCCCCCGCCCCTTGCTCGCCTCCTTTCCCCACCTGCAGGTTTTTTGTTCTTCTGCTGTGGCCCCACACATAAAGAAGCTGAGACGTGTACTGAAGCACCTGTGGTGACTGGATGAAGCACTAATTATGGAATTTGGATACACCATCTGGGTTAACATTTGGCTGAGGACAGCTGAAAGTCTCAGTGCTTCTGAGAAAAGCTATGAATTTTTTTCTATTAATTATTATATGCCTTTCCTCAAGCTGGCCTTCCCTTGTCTTTTCTCCCTGCCCACTCAAATCTTATCACTCTTCCAAGGTTCTGCCAAGTCCCTCCTTCCCCAGTGTGCTTGCCCTGACTGCCCAGCCCACACTGTGAATCCCATTTGCATTTAGAGTCAGTGCCCAAATGCCCTCTAGTTATTTAATAGGTACAGATCCAACCTCCTGCTCAAAGTAGCCATGAAGTACCTTATAGACCTTTCTCTCCCTTACTTGAACATCACCTGAATGCATATTACACTATAACACACCTATTTCAGGACATTACCACACTGAATTATTAGTCTGTGAAAGGCAAAAACCAGGAGCTGTTCCTCTCTGCAAGCATCCACCAATCAGTTCGCCTCTATGAGGAACTTAACTATGTGAAGATGAAAAATAAAATAAAATAAATACATGTATATGTACAAATATTCCAAAGAATGGTAATGCTTTCCTGGGAACTGTGTAGTCTGGTGACTTTAACATAACCTTGTAGACTATCTTTCTAGCTAAATGGAAGCTGAAGTCAAAGTAGGGTGGGATAATTTTCCAAGATAAGCATCCGACGGAGAATAGAAAAGAAAAGGTCTTTCCTTGTGTCTCGTATGACTCCATCTAACTGTGCGAGACCAGTTCTGCTAATCCACTCAAGAATATCAGGCTTTTCTTCTTCCCTATCGCCCATGTTTTTCCCTGACCAGCTAATCACAGTTGCACATATAGGCATGACCACAGGTAGGTTATCAGTTCTTTTGGGGTGCACTCACTTGATTAGGGTTTTCTCCCTGAATCTGTAGCCAGAAAACTTCTCCCCAAGGCCTCAGGGCATCCTTTCAACAATTACTCAAAATGGGTTTGCTTGTATACTTGCTCCTACCAAACTGTAATTGCTCCTTTGGTTTTTGATTTTTCTTGGGCATCATTATGCAATTACCATTCTACTTCTAGCCTGAAGAGATGACCACACAGGACTCCTCAGAAGTGCTGCCAAGTTCTCTGCTGGTGTTATGTCCTAGGCTGAGGCAGGCAAGGTAACAGGACCTTTTCTTGGGAACTAGGATTGCTCTTTTTTATTTTTTTCAAAGCTTGAGATAAAAATATCTTTCCAACATTTAAATTAGTGCTACAACCTGACCCCCTCCAGCCAAAATGTTATCACATATACAGAACTTGTCTTTTTCCTCAGAGCTTCATCTATCAGACGCAGAAGGGTGGGGTGGAAGCTGTTTTTGTGGGTGTCTAGTGAAGGCTCCTAGGACTCTATGAAGCTGATCTCTGTGCCCTCTTAGAGGTGCCATGCTTCCCTTTTTGCCCTGTTTTTGTATACACTGCCAGCATCCTCATCTGTGCCCCTCCCTGACATAAGTGCTAGACTCAGCTCAGGGGTCATTTTCACCCAAAAGATAGACAACCCCTAGTCTAGTTCCACAGATCCTTTCCATTTGTTCCAATAGCGTATATTTTATCTCTTGTACTAGATGTCAGTATTTTCGTCTTCATCATCCTCGGGGGGCTAGTATGGTGTTTCGCCAGCATAAGATTCTCTATGTAAATGGGATGAATGAGTAAGTAAATGTGCACACCACTTTCAAATGATGGTGAAGATGATGATAGAAACATGCCCAACATTTGATAGGGTTTGCAATTCCATATCGTGTACTGTTTTTCCCCGTATTTTAAGAAATTAAGACAATATATTTTTAACTAGAATGTAAATGTATAAATCGATGTCTTAATTTATTTTATAATAGTTAAACTGGGCTAAACAGTTCTGTGTCCTTAAAATTTCTTAATGTCCAAAACTTTAATAAACACAAAACGAACAAATTCCATTCTTCTATTTTTTATTTCTTTGTCTGGTGCTGGGAATTGAAAGCAAGGCCGGCAGGAGAGCAAACTGCTCACACTGGAGTTGGGTTCATGCTGTAACTCTCTAAGCACCTGAACTTGAAGTTTTCCTGCCTCGAGCTCTCAAATACCTCTAGGACAGCAGCCACAAGGCCGAGTTTTTTGTGTCCTTTGCAATGAATGACATTCTACATTTCACCTTGCTTTTCAAAACTCTTGTCAACGCCAGCTTCTTTGGAGATCTGGCCAATAAATTGTGTGTCAACTTTGTCCAAAGAGTTGTCTCTTTGATGCTGAGTCTTTCATCCGGTCCAACTGAAGCATAGATAAGAGTGACTAGGGGAAGGTTTCAAGAAAGAGCAACAGTGGCAAGTCACTTCACAGGCATTTCCTGCAACTCATTCTCTTGGTGTCAAGACTGGCTATTGAAAAGCCTGCACCTTTCTGTTCATCTCTCTGTGACAGGCATTTACCTACCTTCGAGATTCTATCAAAGGCAGCACCATCCCATGCCACTGCCCTTAAGAGAGTGACCATTTCCCAACATGCTATTTGCCATAGCACTTCCTGCTAGAACCATCCGGAACATTGAATTTGTCTTTCCCGTTCTCTATCTCGAAATCAGATTTCAACTTTGTCATCTCCTAGGGGCCTTGATTTGTGATAGAAGTTACCACACATGTTATGTAAATTTGGTGTGTCTCCTCAGCTTTTCTCCGTCTATCAATTTGCTTACCTTTTTTTTTTTTTAAAGGAAAAGGATGAGGTTTTTTTTTTTTTTTTGGTTTTTCGAGACAGGGTCTCTCTGTAGCTTTAGTGCCTGTCCTGGAACTAGCTCTTGTAGACCAGGCTGGCCTCGAACTCCCAGAGATCCGCCTGCCTCTGCCTCCCGAGTGCTGGGATTAAAGGTGTGCGCCACCACCGCCTGGCTCAGGAAAAGGCTGAATTAAAAGCCTCCAAAGCCCCTTTATTCTCTACTGTTGATTCCATCAGTGAACTACAAAGGTTGGCAAACCCTTAATAAAATCTCATGTTGTCTTGTGTTGTGCAATCATAGTATAATATATAACTTCCAGAAATGGTGTTTTCCCATGCCTTCAATAAGGGCAGTTTCCGGCCTGATGACTAACGAGTGACCAGTGACGGATGGTTCTGCGCATTTACATTTCTGTCTCACTTGCTGAAGCATCATGGGATGCTCGGAAAGATGCTGGTTTAGTATCCTTGAAATCTGGGTTGGAGTTCAGTTTATCCACGTAGAAGCTCAGTGACGGGGCAAATTACAGCTCACTATAAGTCAGCTCCTTTAACTATTACATAGCAAAGTATTTAAAATTGTCTTTATTTCACTTTGCATGTAATGAAGAATAAAACGAGGAAATATGCTAAGGCACATCAACTACCATATCAAAACCCATTCAGCAAATGCCAGTTTCAGTCTTAATTATCTAAACTTATCTCAGCGTATGCAAAAACTCCAAATTATTTTCCAAAAACTCAAATGTGAATGTCCTCATCTTCTAGGAGTAGGATGCAAATTATTAATCTAATAGAAAACAACATCAGCCCACAGATAAAACATACAATTCAATCATTTCATTAATCACTTATTACAAGGATCTGGTTCCAAAGTTTTATATTTTATAAGATTATATTAGGTATCTTGAACCCCAAACACACTCTGTTTACAATCATCTAATTACATACAAAGTCTTCATCTATAATTTTAATTAAAAAAAAACCTACAGAAGTGCTCTTAAGATAGCGTCTACCCTAAACTGACCTAAAAGATAAACATTGCCTCATATTTTCCAGAAGAGATCCGAAAGGACCTCTTTCCTCCTTGCCCTGAGGCGTTTCCTTTTCCTATTATCTTTCGCACAGCAAAATTGGAATGCATAGATCAGTGAGTCAATCACTTGGTAGAATATGGCTTCAGCTATGAGGAAGCTATACAGAGAAATCCCCCATGGAAATAGCTGGACTGTGTTGGCCTAAGAGACTGAGATATCCTGGGACTTGGGGCCATAGGCCCTCAGATATGAAGGGGTAAAATGTGAGGAAAATTTGTAGATTGCTCTCTCACCACAGAGTTAGACGTATACAGAAACCTGTTACAGGGACAGAATCATTCTACAGCAATTGGAAGTAAAATTACTTCTGTCGTGGTGCACATCCTGGAAAAAGTGCCATGGTACCTTACACCTTCTGCTTGAGTCTTATACATCCCAAACGTGTCCGTGCATGCCTAAGTCCCTTTACCCAATGACTACCCCTTCACCAGATCTAAACCTTAATCCTAGCACGTCAAAGGTAGATCAGAGGAAGGAATTTTAGATATCTCAAGTAATTTAAATAAGATAATCAATTCTCTTAATAAAAATATTAACTTTTCATATAGTGGGACAAAGTCAAAAACCCTACATGACTAGTAAGTTCTTCTGAGAAATCGGTCTTTTTCCCATAGTGACCTAGGTTTACTTGTGTGAATCTCAATATGTATAGCCCAGATCTTACATCTGTATGTTCTCACAGACAAAATATCCCTTCAACAAAGAAAGAAACTGAACTGTGTGTAGGTTGTAGTTAAGTGAACTCTAGTTTCAAATGGTTGTACGATCAGTTTCAACGCCTGCAGAACAAAATCAATTTTTGAAGCTCTTTATTTTTCCTGGTTTTAGAGAGAGGGGAAGAATAAGAAAAAAATAAATGTAAGTCCCCTAGGGCATATATATGTGTATATATATATATATATATATATATATATATATATATATATATATCTGTTTCTAATAGTAAAATGTTCTAGAAAAACTGGTCACCCCATAAGCTTCAAGTTTGTCCATAAGAGGCAACTCTCTAAATTATGTTATCCAAAGATCTAAACATCCTTTTTTGAGATTTATAAATAGAAGAATGGGTCAGAAGAGGAAAACATTGAGGTTCAAACTTAGAAATATGGATGTATGGATGGATTGTAATGGTTTCTATGAAAACTGTTGCGCACGGGCTCTAATATCTGAAAACTTAGTCTCCAACCGGGGACACTGTTTGAAGAGATTCAGAAGGTGTGGCCTTGGTGCAGGAAATGCTTTTTCAGAGGCAGGATTTGAGAGTTCAATACCTTGAGCCACTTCCAGTGTGGTCTCTCTGCTTTGACCTTGCATTTGAAGAGAGGGGCCTCTCCGTTTTCCTGCTCCTGCCACAATGCCTGTCAATGTGCTGCCACGCCTCCCTATCATAACAAACCCTTGTCTTTCTGAAACCATAAGCCAAAATAAACTCTTCCAAGTTGTCTTGGTCACAGTGTCTATCACAACAACAGAAGAGTAACTAATATATGTATGATAATATAAATGCATAGCCGGGCAGTAGTAGTAGCATACGCCTTTAATCCCAGCATTCTGAAGGAAAGGCAGGTAGATCGCTGTGAATTTTAGGCTAGCCTGACTTGCAAAGTGAGTTCCAAGACAGCCAAAGCTGTTATACAAAGAAACCCTGTCCCCCCAAAACAATAAATAATAGTAATTAATAATAATAATACTAAAGGATATGCATGTGTTCTCAGATCACTAGGATAAGACGTTAGCCACCACAACTGCCATCTTCTCAGTTCTATAGAAATTTCCACCTATCGCCCATATTCAGAGATATTTCTGAAGCCTTGCTTATTTGCTTCTGCACTGCTCCAATTTATTATTATTCTCTCAAATGTGGAATGCTTCTACCTTTATAGGTATTTGCATTTACCAAAGAGTTTTAGTTTGTTGTTTTCTTCATTTGTTTCAAATAGCTTTTGTTTCAGTGTAAGCAGAACATGTAGGTTTCTTTCTCCTCAATTCCTTAACAAAACTAAATAATGACAAAAAAAACAGCTTTAAAGAAATGAAACTCCTAGTCATGAAGAAAAATTATTATTTGGCTTAACAGAGAGAGAAAAAGAGAGAGGGGGAGGGAGAGAGAGAAAGAGAGAGAGAGAGAGAGAGAGAGAGAGAGAGAGAGAGAGACTTAGAAATGAATGGCATTGCAAAAATTTTGTAGGAAAAAAATAAAAGAGATTTCATAGTCTAGAAGACCCGCAAAAAGGAACTTTTCTGTGTTTTAGGAAAAATTTTTACACTTATTCTACATTTCTTCGAAGTATCAATCAAATGTTGTGAGAAAATAAAGATGTCGTTTATACAAAAGTGCACAGAAAGTTTACCTCCTGCATACCTTTTTCAAGGAAGTAATTGAAGATACACTCCAACAAAGTGTGAAATCCAAGAAAGAGCCTGGAGCTATTAACAATCTCTGGGAACGACTCAAAGTCCAATAAAAATAAATCAGAGGTTGACAGCAGTGTAGACAAAGCTTCTGAATTACAGCAGCAACTTTTTCCAGCACAAGAAAGGAACTAATCGCATTCAGTGGACGGGCAGGAAGCTGAAAGGCAGGAACAAGTAGCAGAAAGCTGCATTTCTTGCCCAGGAACTAAAGTTTAAAGAAAAGAAGAGCCACGCAAGAGTGTTATATGGAAAAGATGAAACAAACTAAATTGTGATATGGGTAACGTATTTGAAGACTATAGCTAAAAGAACACACACTGGCCCGGATGCAGGGCTGGAGAGATGGTTCAGTGCTTAGGTGCACACCCTGCTCTCTCAGAGGAGGCGTTCCTAGCACTCACACCTGTAACTCTAAGTCCTGGAAAGTTCAACACTTCAAGCTTCCATGGGCACTTACTTGCTCTCCTGTACACATACAGAGAAAGAGAAAGGGGGAAGAGAATTTTTTAAATAATATTAGTAAATAATGTCCAAGACCCTGATTCGTCAAAAGGCCTAAGTAAACAAAAAGAAGTAACAGTCTTATAATGTCTGATGAGCAAGATTTCCAAAAGCATATCATGTAAATGTAACTCTAAGGATGGATACAGTTCTTTCATTGTCCAAAATTTACCTTTGAAGCAACTTCATCCATGAGCAGACTTTACCCTAAATTAGGTCCCATCTTTAGACCTTACACAAGTAGTGGCGGGCATTGTTGCACTATGACTACACATTGTGGTTTGGATGTAAGTGCTTGTTTTGGGTGTCATTACTAAACACGTTGAGAAAGTTACTTGAGAACAGGCACCACTTTCCCACAATGAAAGTAGCTCCATGAAATGCAGTCACTCCCATTTTTCTGTTAGAAAGTCCTGATGCTGAGGGCTAAAGCTCTCAGTTTGTGTGATTACAAACCCGCCTCCTGAATCCTACTGGCTGGACTGTAGTCACTTTGTTCCTGTCCCTATTAGCTCCCGAAACAACACTCAGTCAAATCATCCCCATCTCTAGAACACGCCATATGCTGCTATGAGTAACACTGGGTAAAATGTCTATGCCCCTCTCCTAGACCCAAGGATAATAATAATGGCATATTGACTGAGTCTGGCATATTTCTGTCACAGTGGTTTATTTATAAAGAAAAAAAAAGCTAATTTTGCCTCTGAAATTTGAAACTAGTTTTTATATCACTAATAAAGTTCAAAAGACTCAATTATACAGATTAAACATATTTTAAGAAATGATAACTGGTTCATAGAGGTGAGTGAAACCAGCATTCCCCTCGTGGGACCATTGCAGAATGCGGCAATTCTACACTTACTTCCTGAGCTACAAATGAAGGTGCCGTTTGCCAGCGCATGCTCAGAGGACAGCACCTACTAATGTGAGCATGAGGAACTTGAGGGTGGGAGGAAAGGCAGAACAGTAGTGTGGTGTGTTCACACCCATTAACTCAGGTCATTCCTGATTCCACCACTTCCCTAGAGGGTGGCGTGGTGCCTTAGACAGTTACACAAGAGTTCAGAGTCTCTCTGTCTTCTACACAACGGGAGATTTCAGCACTCAAAGCGCAAAAGATAATTCAAGGTTTCTAGCATGTAAAGTCCTCTCCTAGTCTTTTTCTCAAAAAGTCAGTAAGCTCTCCTGAATGTTCTTCTGCTAATGTGGCTTTAACAGGTGTAACCCATTTTCCATTTCTTCAGTTATCCCATATTTCCTTCCCAATTTAAACAAAACATCACATCAAGTGAATAGTCTTAGGCTCAGAAATACTGCATGCTGTCTCTCATACGTGGATCATGGGTTCTAAAGTCTAAATATATATATTTACATGGGAGTAAGTGTTGAGGGAAGTCATGATACAGGAAAATTAAGAGGCTTCAAGAAAGAGGGTATCAGAACATATAAAATATGATAGGGGAAAGGAGAAATGTTGGGTGATTCAGTCACGTGTCTTGCTGCTGGCTGAAAATACTGCAGCTCAACTCTGAGTTTCAGGGTACAGTCCATCATGGCAAGGAAGCCACAGAGGCAGGCCTTGAGACAGCTGGTCACACGTTATTTGTAGTTAGGAGCCAGAAAGTGAGGAACACTTGTGCTAGCTCACTTTCTCCTTTTCATTCAGTCTGGGACCCCAGCACATGAGTCGCCTACGTGGAGGTTGTGTCTTCTCAACACAATTGACCATTCTTCACAGGCATGTCCAGAGACCTGTCCCCTGGCTAACTGCCGACACTTAAACTAACCATCACATGTGGGATACAGTGGGAGAAGGGGAACAGGAGAGAAAAGACAAGTCGGAGCAGAAACTGCATGTGTGCAGAAGGTGACCATTTTTGTTTTCACTACCTCCTCTGTACACGATAAAAACAGCATTTACATTGTGTTTAACACTGTTAAGAAATTCATAGAAAGAAAATGACCAAGTGCAGACGAAGTCAGGGCCTTAGGCAGAGCTTGGGGTGCCTTGGCAGGGCAGAACATCGTGTATACTTGTGAAGTGCCCTCTAGACAGTCTGGTGAGTGAAATGAGGCTGCCCTTGGCCTGATCAACTCTGCCTTTCCACCTTGCTGCTCGCCACTCTTCTCCGCAGATGCTTGTCTCAGAGATCACACCTCATCAATGTCACAGGTCCTTTCAAAAACTGACTTCTCTGCGGTCTTAGAATTTCCACTTTAAAGACGTTCCTTTTTCTTCCTTCCTTTCTTTCTTCTTTTTTTTTCTTTTCTTTCTTTCTTTCTTTTTTTTTTTTTTTTTTTTTTGTATTTTGAGACAGGGTTTCTCTGGTGCCTGTCCTGGAACTAGCTCTTGTAGACCAGACTGACCTCGAACTCACAAAGATCCACCTGCCTCTGCCTCCCTCTGGGATTAAAGGCGTGTGCCACCACCGCCTGGTTTAAAGACCTTTCTTATAAAGCTTCTCATCAGTCTATCTTGCTATGATAAGGGTGAGAGAAAAACGAGTTGGCAAATAAATCACCCCCTCCCTCATGTAATTACATTTTTCTGGATATTTTCTCTTTATGGAAGGTCTCTTGAAGAGTCATCTTTTCCCCTCTTTTCCTTTAAACGTTGTGGCCAAGAATTATTTCCTGGTGGCTTATCAGGCAAGCTCAGATCATCGGTCCATTTAATGCCGCTTCACTTCACTCTGTGTGCCAAGGACAAGGTTCAGTAAGAGCACACCAAGGCAGCACCTCCCTGGCCAGTTGGCTGCTTACTCTTTCATGGCCAGACAGCAAGTGGCAGAGGAGGTGGGGGTGTAACATAGCAGCACACTCTTCCACTAACAAGAAAGGGATTTTAATCTGACTTCCAATAAATAAATAAATAAATAAATAAACCAAATAGGACTCAGACATGAAATTCGTGAAGCTGAGATTCTAAATTAAAAGAGCCATATTGGTCTGCATGTAGTACAAAAGATCTGAGGACCACAATAACAAACTGGGTTTCACACAGCCAGGCTTTAACCACCTCTTAATATTCTCCATGCCTGCAAGCCCCCAGCCCCAAGCAACTCACATAGACTCTGGGTTTCCTACAGTTCTCAAGGTTCCTGTCTTACTTAGGATTTCTATTGCTGTGAAGCGACACCATGACCACAGCCACTCTTACAAAGGAAAAATTTAATTGGTATGGGTTGCTTACAGCTCGCTTCAGAGGTTTCATCCATTATCATCATGGTAGAATATGTGGGATGCAGGCAGACTTAGTGTTGGAGAAGTAGTAGAGAGTCCTACATCTTGCAGACAGCAGGAAACCGTTTGAAGGTCACCCTGAGCAAAGTTTGAGCAAACAAGACCTCGAATCCTGCCCACAACAGTGACACACTTGTTCCAACAAAGCTACACCTATTCCAACAAAGGCCACATAGCCTTGTGGTACTATGAGTTTGTGGGACCAATCACATTCAAACTACCACAGTTCCCTTAACCCCAAATTCTAATTTGGACCATTTTGGAATTTCTCAGGCTATGGTCCTCACTGACCAAAACCTGGGTCAGTCCACTGCAGGCTCTGACCTTTGCATGTCAAACTGCAGGTGTTCCCTTGGGATACAGACCTCTCAACTGCAGAAGAACCAATGATAGCCATAAAGTTTATACATACATACTATATAGTCTGTGTGGAGGTCTCCTAAAAATGTGCCGGATAGGAGCTAACCCACACAGTCACACATATCCCTTGGATACCTGGTCTTTGGTGCCCTGCCCCTCACTAGGCAACTGTTGTAATATGAGCTAACTGGCACTCCCTTGTTTTATACAGAGAGACAGTTTTCAGCTCGCCAACTCCAACTTGCACCTACCCTTAAGTAGGTAATAACCTATCTTTATATAAACATAGCACCTATCAGGAGGCTGTCTTTGTGCTCTCAGTGTAGCTGAGCCAAAGGAGATGCAGATAGAAGTCATGCAAACGCAGGCCATTTGTCTCTTCTTTCACTCACTGCTGAGTCTAGCTTTATACGTTGTGCTTTGCCTTCCAGAAGCTCTGACTGCACATGTATCTGGAACTTCAGTCCCTCATCTTGTCCATGATAATGTCTCAGGTAGACTAAATAAATAAATCAATAAAAATCTTCCTCTAGAACTCAAGAGGGATACTGATACACGCTTATAAACACTGATCAAAGAAGCTATGCATGCTTTCCTTCATACCAAGGCCATTTAGACACCTCAGCTACAAAATATGTGTGTCATGATATGCAGCATAAGGCAAGGGTGTGTCGTATTAATACCCACACTCAACTCGACCACTGAGCTGTACCCACAGATCAAAACCTGCAATCCCTAACACAGACTGCTGATGATACAGGGATAAAATGAAGGTAATATGAAAAATAGAAACTTAAAAATGAGTACAAGCATATGAGGAATTGCTTAAAATAGGCATTTATGAGAGACAAAGAGCTAAGGTTTATTCAATAAGCAATCCTTGGAAAGTTGACCAGCATTTATCATTTACATTTAATTAAATATAAAGGCCTACCTTGCTCCTTACTTCACATTCAATTCCAATGGTTCATAAAATATGATTAAATATTATAAAATTAATTACAAAATTACTTCCCTCCACATATGCCCCCTTCTTTGTTTCTGTCTCTCTGTCTGTCTCTCTCCCTCTTGCTAACACACACAGCCCATACTTCCCACATACATGAAGGTCCAATGAGAAAAGTTGATTTTGGCTATTTCATTCACTCTTGTTTCCCTAGAACACAAAACACTATGCCACAAAGTCACATTTAGTGTTGTTGTAGAATATATGATTTTACCTTGAAAACTGTAGTAGTTTGAATGTATTTGGCCTCCATAATCTCATAGGGAGTGGCACTATTAGGAGGTGTGGCCTGTTGGGTTGAGTATGGGGTTTGTTGGAGGAAGTGCGTCACTGTGGGGGTTGGCTTTGTGGTTTCCTATGCTCAGGATATACCCAGTGTGTCAGATGACTTCCTGTTGCCTTGCAAGATGTAGCACTCGCAGATCCAGAATCATGTCTATTTGCAAACCACCATGTTTCTTGTCATGATGATAATGGACTGAATCTCTGAAACTGTAAGCAAGCCACCCCAATTAAATATTTTCTTTATAAGAGTTGCCATGGTCATGGTGTCTCTTCACAGCAACAAAAGACCCAAACTAAGACAAAAACTAATTTGACAGTAGAAAGAGAAGTGTCCTAGGGCTGAAGCTCCCTCACTTGCTTAGAGCACACACCTACTATGCACTATGGGTTCAGTCTCCAATGCTGTAGAAGTACTAGCAACAACAAAACCCTGACCACTTAGCCTACTTATCTCAGGAAATGTTGCCTGGGGTTGGGAAGGTGTTCAGTGAGTGAAGAGTTTGCCAGGTAAGTACGAAGACCTGGATTCGAATCCTCACAAGTCCCCCAATGGCCTGTGTGGGATCACGCATCTGTCATCACAACACTCTCACAGAAAGATGGGAAGCTGAATCAGAGAAGTCTGAAGCTCACACTCAGGTTAGCCTGCCGCAGTCAACAGGAGCGGTAAATGTGAGACCCTGCCTCAAACAAGATGGGAGATGAGGCCTGACAGCTAAGATTGTTCTCTGACTTTGACACACATACTGAAGCAAGTGCACACCATGGCTCACACACGTGAATGCAGCACACACACACGAACAGCCACATGTACAACTTTTTAATGAAATATCATCTGATAGTCATTATATCGCTCTTCCTTCAGAACAGCTCATATAGACTCACTCTGACTTGCCTCTCTAGTTCTCTGACAAGATTATACTCTAGCAGGTGGATCCGGGTATTCCTATAATTGTCAACTGTCACAAATGACAAGAACCATATAGGACAATCCTTATTCAAATGCTGGGATGGAGCAAAAAGGCATATATGAGAATATAGAAGGCACAACGAACATAATCTAGCTGACGTGGCAGGTAAGGAGAAATCACAGTGTGAACAAGAAGGGTGTGGCCTTTTGAGAATAATGAAATATATATTTTGCCAAAATGAAACCCATCACTTTGTATACTAACTCAAAAACAAATAAGTAAATAAAAACCCTGTCAGTTCTAAGATCAACAGAAAAGCTGATCACCATGTTAGGGAAGCAAGCTAGTCTCACAAAAACAATTACATATTTAACTCATTACTACAATCTAGGTTTAGACACAGTTTTACATTCGTGTGTGTGTGTGTGTGTGTGTGTGTGGTGTGTGTGGTGTGTGTGGTGTACCTTTCCACGGTCATGTACTCCACAGCACATGGAAGTCAAAGAACAATTTGTAGGAGTCGCTTTTCTTCTTCAGCCTAAGGGTTACAATTCAAATTCAGATCCTTAGACTTAACAGCAAGCACCTCTACCCACCGAGACATTTCCCTAACCCCAGAAACAAGTCATCCAAATAGGAAGAGACTGCTAGAGAAAAAGAAGGGGCAAGTGGGAGGGGAAAAGGGATAAGAGATCGGAGTGGTGATTGAATATGATCAATGTGTGTAATAAAAATACATGCTATCATAATGAAACCCTCTATTTGTACCATCAATACAAACTCATCTTTTAATGAAATATGTACATTATCTTTTAAAATACAAAAAAAATTATCTTGCCATCTGTGTAGACTCACATAACTGAAATTTAAGTATGAAATAATAAAGTTTTCACTTTTGTTCTTATGATGAACCCTGATAAATAATTTAAGAAAATGCAATCAATGGATTTCCCAATGAAAGTTTTAGCACATCCATAGCTCTGCTAGAACAAATATT
Source organism: Chionomys nivalis (assembly GCF_950005125.1). NCBI lineage: Eukaryota > Metazoa > Chordata > Mammalia > Rodentia > Cricetidae > Chionomys > Chionomys nivalis. The sequence goes on along the minus strand of NC_080104.1, from coordinate 18,156,514 downwards.
TGTTCACTTATTTTTTTAAAGGGGAAGAGCTGAGGAGATGGCTTAATGGGTAAAAATCTTACTGTGAAAGCATGAGAACCTTCAATGTGGGTTCAATCCCAGCACCCACATAAAAGCACCCAGAGCAGTGCTGCAAGCCTGTAAACCTGGTAATAGGGAGGCAGAGACAAGAGATTCCTGAGGCTTGATGGCTACGTAACTAATCTGATTCAGCAAACCCCAGCCTCTGCAAGACCCTGTCTCAAAAATTTAATGGAACACAACAGAGCAATACCCCTTATGATGACCTTTGACATCCACATGCACATAAATACACTTGCCTGTACATACATGAGGATACATACATAGTCACATGCATACACAAAGCCTCTGAATTTGAAAACATAAAATAAGGTGAATCCCCTGATTTTTCTGTTATATTCTAAATTCAATGTGGCCTCTAATGAAAGAATTAGAGCAGCACATCAAAAGGTTTTAAAAAATGTATGTGCCCTGGGAAATAGCCTACTACTGTTGCTCTCTTAAATGGACACAGTTTGAAACTACCCCAAAGTTCTTATCTTTATCTCATTGATTAGTAAATCTCTCAACCTTCACCAGAGATATGGACTTACTTTATCTTTGGGCTCCTAAACAGACGCAAAATAAAGATATGGAAACTTATTATTATAAATGCTCAGCCTTACCTTAGGCTTGTCCCACTAGCTGTTTCTTTTCATCTACATTTTGCCTCAGGACTTTTCATCTTTCTTTCATTTCATATGTCCTCCTTTCCTGTTACCTCCATGTCTGACTGCTTGGCCCCTGGTGTCTCCCTATCATCTCTTTCTTTCTTCTTTCTAGCCAAAATTCCTCCTCTTCCTTGCCAGGAATTTCCTTCTATACCTCTCCCCCTTTCTATTATTAGCCATTCAGTTTTTGTTAGACCAATCAGGTGCCTTAGGCAGGCAAGGTAAAACAGAAACACATCTTTACATGATTAATCAAATGTAACACATCTTTGTATAGTGCAATGAATATTTAACAAGAGATGTTTGGGTTTTTGTTTTGCAGTTGGTGAAGATTAATATGGAGATACGCAATTGGCCAACATGCAGAGAATAAGAGACAATGGAGTGCTGAGCTTTGACTGGGAAATCTGTATCATAGCCTTCCTCTTAAGGCTCAGGAATGGTAAAAATTATTATAAGAGCCAGAAAGAGTTGATGTCTGTAGCAGAACAGAATTTGCCAGACACGACATCACAGTTCCACACATGAATTCATAGCACCTGTGACTGCAAGCACAGGACCTGCATGGGAGCTGGGCAGGACAAAGCCACCAAGATCTCAGCACAGGTGGAGGAGCGTTAATGAAGTCACGTCCGTCACCGAGGAGCCATTGGCAATTGATGAATGCTGGGGCTGGGGTAGGGGGAGTCAGTTTTCTTGGAGGTGCAGCCCCTGAGAGGCTGTCCATGCTCCAGTAGGGGGTCCTGCACCCTTCCACATCCAGACACAGTCTAAGTGGACTCAGTGAGTTTTTTAAGTGTACATGAAGTTGGTAGTGAAAAGCAGTAGTGATGGGGGATGGAGGAGGAGCTAGGAGGCAGGGAATGGGAAGATGAATGTAGGAGTGGTGGGCCTGCTTTTTGTCCCGCCCTGCTCCCGCTTGGTTAGCTTTACACCCGAAATAACAACACACAAACTGTATTCTTTTAAACACTGCCTGGCCCATTAGTTTCAGCCTCTTCTTGGCTAACTCTCACATCTTGACTAAATCATTTCTAATAATCTGTGTAGCACCACGAAGTGGTGGCTTACCGGAAAGGATTCTAGTGTATGTCCATCTTGGGCTGGAGCTTCATCGTGTCTGACCCAGAGAGGAGAGGCATGGAAATTGCCTCACTTCCTCACAGCATTCTGATCTGTCTACTCCACCCACCTAAGGGCTGGTCTATGAAATGGGCCAAGGCAGTTTCTTTATTAACCAATGAAAGTAACTCCTCCAGCGAGTTTTGATGGACAATGAGGACTACTGAGAACTGAAGAACAATGGCAATGGTTTCTTGATCCTATTGCATGTAATGCCTTTGTGGGAGCCCAGGTAGTTTGGATGCTCACCTTAATAGACCTGGATGGAGGTGGGTGGTCCTTGGACCTCCCACAGGGCAGAGAAACCTGCTTGCTCTTTGGGCTGAGGAGGAAGGAAGACTTGATTGGGGGAGGGGGAGGGAATGGGAGGTGGTGGCGGGGAAGAGGCAGAAATCTTTAATAATTAAATTAATTAATTAATAAAAAAATCAGCAAGAAAGTAACTCCTCCATCAGATGAATTAATCAAAGCAGTATATGCATGTATAAACTTCTCAAGCAACTTATTTCAATTCTGATGATGAAGAAGAAATAAAACCATTTACAGAAAATGTAATTGTCTCTGTAGATAGAAATCTCAAAGGGAAGGGCGTGTGTGTGTGTGTGTGTGTATGTGTATACACATAAATGTATTTGCATATGCATATAATCTATTTTGATGACTGTGGAAAGATGGAGTATTGGAACCATGTGATCTTGCTTTCCTATGGCACAAAACATTTCATCAAACCATTTTTCAAAGCTTAATTTCTAGATATTATTTGGAAATTATTAGAACCCTCAAAATCTGTGCAAAATCAAGGAGAAAAATGCCCTCGCTTTCCCTTCTCACACACAGTTAGCATGCACCACAGAGGCAAAGCAAGAAGCTCTGCCAATTACTCACTGTGTCTATTTCCCCCACTGAGCTCCTCCTGGGCTTTCCTGGGTTTGTTATGCTCTGAAATATGGAGCATTAATGACCTTTTAGAAAGTGCCAACACATGTCGGGAGGTGGCTACTTGTTTTGCTCACTATTAAAAAAGGGTGTTAATAGACTCCAAAGGGGGGCCCTCAGAAGGAAAAGCAGTACTTTCAGCCTTTACTAGCTGTCTGCTATCTTGGGGGGGGGCGGGGGGATCCAAAATAGTGAGTCCTCAATTTGGAGAAAGGCTACATGAAGAACAAGGGAGAGAGGCACTAATGGGGTCCTTTTACAATTTGAATTAGATGTGTGACCTTGTAAAACCTGATTAACTATTGTGTTTTCATCTCCCCCTGTTGACAATTGGTTTGTTAAGTGGCTTCTCTTAATGGCAAAATGAGTGTCACAGAGAGGGTACTGCAGGAAGCCAGCCTCTGCAATTTCCAGTGGATGGCAGAGGGTTTCCAGCTGCTTTTGGTTCATAGATAAATGATCTAAAAATAGAAACCAAAAATAGAGGCTTTTTTTGTGTCTTCCGATAGCCCTGTCTCTGCCACCCTCGTGGCTGGGTTCCAAGAATGTATAAAGCATGTAGCTTGACAAGAGTAATAAGACAGTAGATATTTTCATTGTTGTTGTTGTTCCACCTCTCGGAATTGCACTGCAGATAATGTCTGGCTTGATTAACAATTAACTCTAAATTGCAGAGCCACCACATTAGCAGAGCAGCACTGCAGCTGAGCTTGCCCTGCCTCTCCACATAACTGAGAAATGATGCAGCCGACATTCAGCTGATCTATCCGGGCCATTTGACACATGCCTCTCTCACAGGTGATAATTGGGGGGTGGAAATACACTCTCCTCATCCTACTGGTTCTCATGCCCAACTCCCCAATACAATCCCCCTCCAAATTCACCTTGCGATGCATTTAACATTGAACTCTTGAACTTATCCTTCTTTGTTTTATTTTTTTCTAAACTACATTCTGAATGCTTACTGGGGGTTGGGGGGGGGTGGGTGTTGCACAGCTCAATTCTAGTCAAGACCAGATGGAACTCAAGGCACTAAAATATCCTGGGAAAAGCCAGCCTCCTGCTATATCTGGTTAAGACTGGAACTAGTACATTAGATATCTCTGCAGAGTCTGTTCCCATGACACTTGAAACCCAAATGCCAAGAACCCAGAGAAGTGTTGGACACAGTTAGACTAACAATACACAACTTTGCACACAAGCAAAGTGAGGACAAAGAATGTTAAGAAAGTATGGAAAGAGGTGTACCAGCAAAACAAGGAGCAAGCAGGGACACCGAGTTGGTGGTAAAACCAGGAAAAAAAAACAAAACACCCCGCCACACTTTTTTTTAGGTTGCTTGCACATTTAATTACTATTCCTGAGAACTGGAATTGGGAAGGAGACATGGGGAAAAGAACATGGGAAAGTCTGCGTGACCCTACCATAGGTACTCTGAAAGAGAGTTTCACAGAAAGTAAAAAGAAAGCTATGTGAGGAGCAAGGGAAATAGTGCAGCGATAAAGCCCTTACAGGGCAAATGTAAGTTTGAATCCACAGAACCCATGTCAAACCTAGGCGAGCTAGTTTCTCTCTGGCAATTCTAGGAGTCCTTCAGTGAGAGAGGAGAATCCTCAGAAACTTGAGGTCTAGCTATCCTGTGTGCCCTGTGACAAACAAAAGAGAAAGCTTTCTCCAAGATTTGGGAGTATTAGGAATGACATCTGGAACTGTCCTTTGACCTCCAGGTACATGCCAGTGCCGTGACAAGGGTCCACACAACCCCCCAAAAACACATGCACACACAAAATATAAGGCTAAGGTTCAGGTCAAAGGAAACGATGAACCCAGCAGACACAGCTCCTCACAAAGATTTCATGCGATGTGTAGCTACTGGTGTGAGCTACAATCGCCGAGTGAAACATTACAGTGAAACACCCATTCCCCCAAAGATTTCAGTGATCTGATTTCAAAAGTCAGATTGATGGTTCAAACTTGGTTGGTTCAGTGAGACCATTACAATAATACAAGAACCACTTATATTTTTATTTTTTGCTAGGTGCCTCCTAGGGTTCCATCCCATTCGTACCTCTTATTCAGACAGAAAATGAACTGAACTTCAAGAAAATGAGCAACTGTCCCAAGTTACATATCTGGCCAGGGACAGAGATCAATATAAACTAAGACTTTTTTATACATTCCACATGACATGTTCTGAAGGAGCATAAATGAGAAATGGTTTAGAAATATAAAAGAGACAGACATCTCCAAACCATTGATAAGCCTGGAGACCTCTAAGCAGAGAATGAAAACCAGCCAAGGGGTGGCATGGCCGTGAGCGGAAGTCCAGGAAAGAAAAAAAATGGGATTTCTTGGCAGGGCTTCAATACTTGAAGCAATCAGAGAAATCCCTAGACAGAAACATGGCAGCTTCCAGCAGCTGGCACTCTCCAAGATACCTCCATGATCTCCTGGTAGATATTATGTGTTCTTGGTCTGTAGATGGTAATCTTAAAATGCCTTTGTCTTTTAAAGTTGTTTTATCTTACATGACAGTCTCACCTAATTAAATCATATTCAGTTTGAAATTATATAGAAACAGCTAAAAAAAAAAGACCTCAGGGTAAACAGGTTCTTCTGGATGAAAAATCAAATTTAGCTACCAATAAACTCAATTCATTGAAAAATGGAAACCAGAAACCCAGATGCCCTGGTTACATGGTATGTATGCTAATGTGCCAAACATATCTGATGCATTAGCACAAAATGCTTAGCATATTTCGGATGCAAAGCCGTGTCTTAAAAGTAAATAGGCAAAATCAAAGGGATCAATGGCAAATGGTCATTGTTAGTCTTGCAATCTGTCCTTAAAAGGATGAGATCCTTCAGAAGATTAAATAATAAGTCAACTGTTAAAAAAACGAAACCACCAATCATAGATGCCCTTCATTTAGAGAGGTTCAGCTATTTCAATGTGTCTCTCTTGCTTCAGTCTCTAAACAGTAGTAAACAGGAATCAAAAGAGGACAGGAAGGTGTCTGACAAGACATGAGCGGAACGGGAACGGTACATGGGGATACTTTATTGCTTCCAGGGACGGCCGAGTTCCACACTTTCTCCTCACAACCTTGACCTGCTTTCCCTGGCTCAGCTGTGTCACATCTGCTCAGCATCTGCTTACCACTCAAGCTGTGCAAACGTGACTCCTGTCCCCAGCGTCCTTGGCACTCAGGATCCCGGAGTGACCGGGTTGACTGAGCAACCCACAGAACGTGAAAAACAATTCGTTCTTAGGGGAGAGTGCACAGGACCAAAACTGGACACCCGACCAGAACATGGTCTCTTCATTGTCCAGTGATCACAAGTGGAAGGAATAATTGTCAGGCGGCCCTTGGAGCAGGTTGTTCTCAAGTTGCAGAATTAATGAGTTGTTGGATCTTAAAATAATGCACACTACCACATACCTCAATAAATGTGTGATGGTCTTTCAGTTCTCTGAGGGCTTCACTACCCACATAGTTCTGCAAGAGATTCATGTATTCCAAATACCAAATTAGCAATAAGAAGTATGAAACAACAAAGCAGTAGCCTAGAGGCCTTTAGTGAGACCCTCTAGGGTTCAAATCCTGGCTCTGCAGTGAACTTATCATGCAACCTAGAGTAAGATATTCAGACTAAAAACTGACTTTGGGTTCTTGGAACAAGTAAATGATGTAATAGGTAGAGAGTTCTTGAGTTAATCCAGGCCTGGTGATAAAGGTCTGAGATAATCCTACCCACTCAGAAAGTTGAGGCAGAAGGATCGTAAGTTCAGGCAAACCTGGGAAGCTTAGTGAGACCCAGAGTGGAAGTCGCTAGTTGTGTGATCATGAAGGAGGCACACACACAAGTCCTTTGGGAGAAGAATACGGCCATGACCTCACTAGGACCAGAAGAGTCTCCAAAGAGAAATTCAACTGAAATTGCTTTTAATGATTCCCTTGGAGAATCTGGGTCTCAGGCAGTGTCGTGTGTTCTAAATTGGCATTGAAAGATTAATTTATTTTGGAGCTTGTTTCTGAGCAGAGAACAGAAATGAGTTGGACCCCACGGAGCTCTACCTTCTCTTCTTTCCTTTATATTTATGAAACTACCTGCCAAAAAAGAGAGGATCGGGGGCGTTTAAAGTAAATTCGTGTGTTAAGCACACTAGTCAAAAGCAGCCACCATTTGGCCGTCTTTCCTTTCTCTTGGATTTTTCACAGGGGGACAGGGAGCTTGATGGGCTTTCAAAGATAGACCTACCAATCACTGAATCATTTGATAGAATGTTGTGAACATGTTTAAATGACACTTGACTGATTTGGGAGACGGGGGGGGCTTGAAATTATTATTATTATTATTATTATTATTATTATTATTATTATTGTTTTTTTGAGACAGGGTTTCTCCGTAGTTTTGGAGCCTTTCCTGGAACTAGCTCTTATAGACCAAGCTGGCCTTAAACTCACGGAGACCCACCTGCCTCCCTCCCGAGTGCTGGGATTAAAGGCAGGTGCCACCACCACCCGGCCAGAATTACTTTAAAGTACAAAACAGAAGAGCAAATATAGTTATTGCAAATGTTTGGCTTAAACACTCACTTTTTAAAGAAATAATTGCCTGTCTATTTAAGATCCATTAGCATCATACCTCTTGTACATTGGTTTTAAGGCAGCATGAACATGGCCATACTATCCTGTTGCTTTTGCTTTTGTAGTGATATTTGCTATTGTTTTCATACACACATGTTCAGATACATGTTACCTCATGCTTTTGCTTCTCAGTTTTCCATGTATTGTTATTCTACCTCACATCGTTTTCCTGAATGGATTGGTGAACCACTAGTTAGTTCCCAGCTGCTTGGCCCCAAAATAATCACACAGAAACCATATTAATTAAATCACTGCTTGGCCCATTAGCTCTAGCTTCTTATTGGCTAACTCTTACATATTAATTTAACCCATTTCTATTAATCTGTGTATTGCTACCTGACTGTGGCTTACTGGCTAAAGTTCTGGTGTCTGTCTCCGGTGGGGCTACATGGCATCTCTCTGACTCTGCCCTTCTTTCTCCTAGCACACAGCTTAGCTTTCCCCGCCTAGTTCTGTTCTTCCCTGCCATAGGCTCAAAGCAGTTCTTTATTCATTAGCCAATAAAAGCAGCACATAGACAGAAGGACCTCCCACACCAGTACTATAGACTGTTTGATATTATCCTTGAACTTCGGGCTTATTTTACTTAGTTTACCCATTGTTTATGCTTTTTCTGTGTTCTTGAGAATTTAGTCTTTCTTTTTGTTTGTTTGTTTTGTTTTGTTTTTCGAGACAGGGTTTCTCTGTGGCTTTCAAGCCTGTCCAGGAACTAGCTCTTGTAGACTAGGCTGGCCTTGAACTCACAGAGATCCACCTGCCTCTGCCTCCCAAGTGCTGGGATTAAAGGCATGTGCCACCACCGCCCAGCTGATGAGAATTTAGTTAGTCTTGAAGCTTGTTTTTTCTTGGATATGTAGTATTGAACTTAAGCAAATCAAGCAAGCAAAATGAAACACTTATTGTGTTTTATTTATTTATTTTCTTGCTGTCAGTATCTGAGCTGTCAAGGAAGTTTCTGGGGTCATCCATTTTCCCTTCTGTAGGAGGCTCCCCTCCTTTCTTGCTGCCTGTTTACTGCTCCTGTGAGGTTAGGCATGCTGATAATAATAATAAAGTTATCTGAGTATTAGTTTAAGTGATGAACTAGAACATTTAGTTCTCTGCTCAGTTTTGCTACAAACTTAAAAGTTCAAAGAAAGTAAAGGTTAATAGTAAAATTCTTATAGAGCTACAGAGGTGGCTCAATCAGTAGTGTTTGCTGTGCAAGCATGAAGATCTGAGTTCGATCCCCAGCCCAGGAAAAAGCCAGGCCCCATGGCATGTGTTCTACATCACAGTGCTGGGGTGGTAGGGACAGGCAGAGAACTATAGCTCAACTAGCATCCCCTCTTCTATGGCCAGCAAGAGACATTGTCTTGTAAAACGAGGTGGTTTATAGAGTGTGATGGCTTAGCGGGTCTTTAAAGACATAGTGACAGGAAAAGGATGCTGGCTGGTCACATTGAATAACAAGTCAGGAAAGAGAGAGTAAACAGGAGGAAATAGAATGAATTTAAAAAATGTCAAGCCTCTCCCTGAAACCACCAGTGATCCATGTTCTTCATCAAGGTTATACCCCCAATATGTCCACAACCTTCCAAACTAACACCATCAGCAGGACATGAGGTATTCAAACTCACAAACCTATAGAAATATATCACACTTAAACCACAATGTTAACCCCTGGATTCTGTAGGCTGAGGACCATCTCCTGATTAAAGATGCATGCTGTTCAACTTCCAAAGACTATATAATAGTCTTTGTGAATCCCAACACTCTCAAAAGTCCAAAGTCTCTTATGAGACCCAAGGCAATCTTCTACATATACAACATATCCAGTTTGATTCAACTCACCAAAACTGTGCAATGATATCAAACTACTTACAAAGAAGGCATGTGTGTGATATGATGTTATTGAAATGAAGGGACTAGGAAGGGTGTGATAGGAGGGTTCTGGGGCTTACTAGGCAGATGGTCTTGCCAAAACAAAGAGTTTCATATTCAGTGGGTCATCCTGTTTCAAAGAAATAAGGTAAAGAAGTGATTGATAAAGACATCTCTACATGAGCCTCTGGCTTTCACCACAAGGGCAAGCATGCACAAGTATACACACACACACACACACACCCCACAAATACAGACATTCTGATCTTCTAATACACATTTCTCCCATAATGTCTGCAGTTAGCACATAGCAACCAATCAGTACATAGAAGTTGCATGTTTGGCCGGGCGGTGGTGGTACACGCCTTTAATCCCAGCACTAGGGAGGCAGAGACAGGCGGATCTCTGTGAGTTCGAGTCCAGCCTGGTCTACAAGAGCTAGTTCCAGGACAGGAACCAAAAGCTACGGAGAAACCCTGTCTGTCTCGAAAATAAAAAAAAAAAAAAAAAAAAAAAAGAAGTTGCATGTTTAATTCTTGCATCTGTCCACAGGGCCCTCAAAGAAAACAGACCTTGTTAATGATGTTATTGTATTGTGAAGCAGAAGAAGGTTCTTAAATACAAAGAAACTATGGGATTTTTTTTTTTGCTGCTGTTTTTTCTTTTTTTTTTTCTTTCTTTTCTTTCTGTTTTTTTTTTTTTTTTTTTTCTTGTCTCCTGGGTAAGAAATAGAAGGCCAAGTTGTCACCATAGATCTAGTCTGTGATGGAGTATTTGTACTCAGACTAAACCAACTAAGAGAACATTTATATGGTAGGGAAAAAAATGTACCTGAAACTGGCATGGCTTTAGTCATTTGAGGTATATATGCACATCTCTGATGAGCATGTGTCATAGTGAATTATATTATGTCCAGCACATGAGAACTGGAGTCTATACTGGAAAAAAAAAAAATATATATATATATATATATATATATATATATATATATATATATTCCCACTCTGCACAGGGAACATCAGAGAACAACCTTGGGTAGTCTGTTCTCTTCTCCTACCTTGTGCTGATGCAGGCTTTCTGGTGTTTCTTGCCACTGGCTGCATGCTCCCAGCTGGTTAGCCTGTGAGCGTCTAAGAGATTGTCCTGTCTTCTTCTCTCATCGCCCCAGAAAAGTACTGGAATACACGAGTTTTCAATCACTTCTGGCATCTTGAGTAGGTTTGGGGATCAGAATTCAAATCATTAGGTTTGCAAGAGTTTCTGCTTACCCCTACTCTCCAAGCCCAAAGCACAGATTCGAGAGACATGCTTTCTCAGTGCAAATCCAAGCTTTGCCATGCATTAGCTCCATGAATCCAAACTGTTACTTCTCTGAAACCTACCTTTTTATCCATAAAAGAGGAATGTCTGTAGCAGCACATGATGTATGCAATGCAGAGGGTAAATCAGCTGATGTTTTTAAGTTCTTAGAATGATACCTGTCTAAAGACAAATGCTTCATAACTGAGAAATATGTGTGCCTGTAGAGATGTCTATATACACTCACATATTTACTCACTTACATGTATGTGTGTGTTTGTAGAGTTCTTAGGTCAAGCCCCTATTGCATGCCCAGCACTAAATTCCACAGGGGATATCTCAGTCAAGTCTAATTTCAGTAGGAGTCATTGAAACCACATGTAGGTGAAATTCAGGAAAATAATGTCTTCTGATCTTGGTCATTTAATTTTTATGGTTATTTCCCTTGTGAAAAAAAAAAAAGGTAAAGCTGTGTAATTGTTCCTAACAGATACCTAAGAACTTTGGATGTGCTGTTCATTATTATTTATAAACACTTTCCAAGGAATAATCCCAACAGCTCCAAAGTGACAAACTTAGTATAACCATTCCACAAGTCAAGACCTCAAGAGCTGTTGCGTAATCATTCCCAATCATGTAACAAGTAATCAGTGAGCCTGAGATCTAAATCAATTCTGTTTGACTCTAATCTCAGAGCCCTTCATCTGTGATGACAATTCTTTTTAAATTTATCTTTATTTCTAAATTATGCTCATGGTGGTGCTGTATATAAGCACGTGTATAGGTATATGTGGAGGCCAGGGGATGGTGTCAGATGTTCTGATGTTCTGATAGTGGAATTAAAGAAAGTTGAGAGAAGGCCCATGTGGGTACTAGGGTCTTCGGCAAGCGAAGAACATGTTTTTAACTACGGAACTGTCACTTTAGTCCCCCAAACCAATTTTAAGGTATACGTATTAAAATTGATATCATTGTTGTCTCTCCTGACTTGAAGAATAGTAAGTAGTATTGTGTAGTTTAGATCTTTCCTTTTAAATTTGATTTACTGGTTATTTGTGACATGTGCACATGAATGGGAGGGAGTAAATTAGTTCTAAGGCCTACATGCACACTCCAGAGAAAAACCTTTGGGAGTTAGTTCTTTTCTTCTACTGCAGGTTCTGGAAATCTATCTCACAATGCAATCCAGGTCATCATGCTTATGTGACAAGAACTCTTACTGAGACATCTCACCGGTCCCTGGATCTGAACTCCTGGGAGTTCCTGCATGCTGCCTAGCACCTGTGTACCAAAAAGCTTAAGCTGAAGCTGTCATCCTTAACTGAAACACTTTTGCCCCGAGGTGCCAACCCTGCCATGGAGAAGTGCTGAAATGACACAGGGAAACACTTGACAGTTTTAAGCATTGTCTTTGCCAAGATGCTTTAGGAGACCTTCCATGCTGGTCACTGAAAAAGGTACTTTGCAGGAATTATTTCTGTTCAGTTCATCCTCACAACTCCTAAGAGGCTGAAATTAGCATGGTGACCCCTCAGGAGATAACAATTCTAATAGACAAGAGGTCACCCAGTGACTCATAAAGAACTGCTTAGAAATCAACCCTTCCCCCCCAAAAATGGAGGAGTTGATAGTTGAATCATCAGTATGACCCCAGAGCCTCTGCTCAGAGCAAGTCTTCTTGTCCATGAGGGATGACCACATACCAAGGCAATGCTGTACAGAGAATGCCACAGGAGTCAGAAGTTTAAATAAGCAGGGAACTAGTCAACAGCAGGGCAAACAGTTCAAGGAGGAAGGATCTTTTGGTAATTCAGAAAGGGATCAGTAGCTCCTTGTATCCATGTTTGTACTTCGGCTTTGGATGGCAAGCAGGACAATCAAAAACTTTCAAGGAACACAAAAGAAGCCTGCGTTTGTCTTGCACAAGTTCATAAACTTTTCACTTGTCATTCAAAGTGACTCTGAGAAGCTGCTGGAGAAGAATAGAGGCAGTATTGCTCGCTGTTATTATGATAGTGCTTTCAGAGTGATTGAGCCCTTAACATCACATATGATCGGAAGAGGAAATGGAGCTGCAGTCAGGAAGCTTTCGCTGTCAGCTGCTTTCTGAGAGTCTCTAGATTATCTTGTGATCTCTCCAGCCTTTTCTACTTCCTCTTTTTGACACCCAATAGAAAGTCACCTTGCTGTTTAAGATGACTGACATTTTGTCACATCTGCAAGCCTCAATTCCAGCTCTCAGCACAGTTTGCAAACTTTCCCCCTCCTTCCAAATTCTCCCACAAACATTGTCATCTTGATTGCTGAGGGAGTGCTATTTTTTTCCTTTTGTGGGCCTGAACAAAGGCAGGGGCTGCTTAGGCAGTAACATAAGCGCATTTAGGAAAACAACTCTACTTACCAGAGAACATCTTGTTTAGTACTTAACGCTACATGATGAAGACAAACTTCATTCTGGAGTTTGCTGGGCCTACTTTCTCCTACCATTTCCATCTGTTATTTGGCTGTGCTACTGACAGCATCTCAGATGGATAAGTGCTCATCGAGGGCTCCTATATCAGGGTCCGTCTGTTAACCCATGAGTTTTGATCAGTCACTCACAGTCTTCATTTCTTTGATGCCTACAAAAGAGTTTCATAGTCTGGTCACTTAACAAAGCAAGGCTTTCTCTTTTTCAGTCCTATCTCCCTCATTCTCATGGCATTCTTTCATATCTTCCAATACAAATTTGCAACAACTCGTCTTAGCAAACATTATATCTAATTTAAATGTCTTCTATATAATATTAATTTGTTGATCCATGTATCCATGTAATTGGGTAATTATCATACATGCACATTCATAACTACACACCAAAAATCTGGAAGGCTATTCACCTACATTCTTAATATCTATTGTGGTTTGTTTGCGTAATAGGGTTACTGAGATATCAGTAGGTTAATGTATTTGCTTTGCAAGTGTAAGGATATAAACATTTAAGTTCCCAGAACCCACGTGAAATAATGGATGCTCAGAAGAAGCCCCATGGAAGGTCATGGAATATCTAACTTGGTGTGTGCATCAGAAGAACAACGAAGATCCCCTATCTCAAACAAGGTGGAAAACAAGGGCCTGTGTTTACACACACAAATAAATATGCACACACACATATCACACACATATAAATATAAAATTAATTTTTAAACACTATGAGCTATTTTATTCTATATAACAGTATTTTTTCATTTTATGTATATGTTGTATACCTTAATTCAAAAGTGCATGCATGTTGATGTATTTTTGTACCTGTATGAGCATTGTCTGTGCACAAGTGTGTGTGTGTGTGTGTGTGTGTGTATGCATATGGAGGCCTGAGGTTGATATCAGGAATCATCCTCCATAGCTCTTCCACCTTAAACATTAGGACAGGCTCTCTCAGTAAACCCAGAGCTTATTGATATGGCTAGTTTTACTAATCAGTTGGCTGTGAGACTCTCCTATCTTCCCCCAATAAGGCTGGAACTATAGGATACTTGCCACACACACCTGATTTTATGTAAGTTTTAGGGACCAAACTCCTGCCTTAGGCCACCATATCAAGAACTTTAACCATTGATCTATCTCTTTAGCTCTAAAAGGTACATTAACTATAAGTTAAAGAGTTATTTCATTTATAGCAAGTGGAAGCCTGAATAGAAAAAAAAAAAAAACACTCTGCTCAATTAAGACCCTTGGCAAATACAAATGCAATGTCAAAACAGTCTAATTAGAGTTGAATGCCTCTATTTGCTGCTCCTTTTCTATATCTATGAGGTAAGACACCCAATAACTACATATGATAATCAACTTTAAACTTTAATCAAATAGAACTAAAAATTAAAAGTTCATTCTTTAAGGTTATACCAGGAGGACTATAAGTTTGAGATCAGCTTGGGAGAGATCAGGGGGGAGGGGAAGAAAGAAGTAGGAGAGAAATGAGTAGGGCACATAAAGAGGGGTAGTAAGAGAAAGAGAGATTAATTCCTTGGTATTCACATTGTATTTCAAGTTCCCAACAGTCGTGTGTGACTAGAGGTGACCACCTTGACAGCAGAGTCTTCCATCACTGCAGAAAGATTTCTTAGGCTACCTTACTCTAAACACTTAGCTTCTAACTGAGCCCTGTACTGCAATCAGCCACCAGCAAATCTTAACAAAGACCTCTACATATTTACATGAAATAGGAATTTGCTTCCTGATGCTGCTACATCCAGTTAACCAGTGGTGTCTTTGGCGGGTTGTGTGGACGGTGGAGCATTATACCAGAGAATCCAATCTGAGGAGTCTTTGGCATTTGTGGGAATTAAATAGGAAAATAAGACATAGGTATACTAGCAGAAATTCAAGCCATCAGTGCAGATGTCACAATCCAAGTGGCTTTCAAAACAGATTTAATGGGAGCTGTTCTAGTTTGAGTTTCCTTACTGTGATAAATGCCACCACCAAAATAAACTTGAGGAAGAAAGGATTTTATTTCATCTTATAGCATGAAGCAAATCAGGGCAAAAATTCAAGACAGGAACCTGGAAACAGAAACTGAAGCAGAGACCGTGGAGGAACATTGCTTATTAGGCTTGCTCTCCATGGCTTGCTCAGTCTTCTTTCTTGTACAACCCAGGACCATCTGCCCAGGGACCTGATATGGTCCACTATCTATGAATCATTTATTAAGAACATGCCAATATGACAGAGGCCTCTTCTCAGTTGTTCCCTCTTCCCCAGTGACCCCAGCTTATGTCAAGTTGGAAAAAAAAAAACCTAACCAGCACAGAGATACAATACTGTATACTCTTTAGGATTTCTGTGTAGCAATGAAGACTATGTATACTTGTAAGGGGAGCATACAGCATTGGTGATGTGTTGATGTACAAGGTAGATAAGCTTCTTCAGTGACTTCTATACCATAGAGAAAAGAGGGTAATAAGAGAACACAGGGTGAACTCGGTAATGACTTCTGCTTATTGGCAATTAGTGTATATTCATTGTAAAAAGGAGTTTTATAAAGACAATTTCCATAATATGTAAATAATATATGAACCTATTCTCCTGCCCATTATTCTTTTTTACCCCTCATCTTCTTCCCTCTTCTCCTATTATATGTCTCTAATGGTCCCCCTTCTACTTACATATCCTTTCCAGTGCCACATCCAGATTCCACTTATGAGAGGAAGCATGAGACACTTGACTTTGTGAGACTGGCTTCTTTCACTTACATGGCGAGCTCAATTTATTTCATGTCATGTATCCTCAGCCTGTCTTTAGATTCGAGATACACCAATTATAACCCTTAGACTCACAGCATCAGCAGTACCTGGTGGCTAAGAAGTGCAGTCTCACACGATTCCAAGAACAACCTGTGTGCATAAGATCCTGGGACATTAAAATGCACACTAAAGGTCAAAAGAAAGAGGTGGGGCAAGGGAAAAGGAGGAAAGGGGGGAGGAGAGAGGGGAAACTGTTGTTGGTATGTAAAATAAAATAAAGGAAAAAAGACCTTCTCTTCACTCAACTTTGAAGTTCTAGAAATAATAGGGAGACTCAAATCTTTCAACCAATTCTGGGCAGTTTAGAAGTTTAGAGGGTCTACCAAAATGGCAAGAGGGTTAGTCAATACATAGTGTTTAACTGAAAATATGAGGTGTGTCTTTTAGAATAAATGGACCAGTGTACTTTGAATGAATCATAAAGTATCTCTAGGAAATTTTGTGAATGTTTTAGTATTGCTCTCTGGTTTAAAATGCAGGGAAAATGTAGAGTATCTTATGTAGTGATATTAATACTCAGATAATAAAGTATGTATGATTCTTTTGTTCTTCTTGTTGCTATCTAAAGGGCAATGATTTTGAAGAGTTTTTATTGGGTAGCTTGGGCAGAATCATGTCCTAATTATAGTGTTCCATTTTATGTGCCACTGAGAGAAAACACAACAGATGAAGCTGTTTGAGACTCTATGGTTTGTTCGGCTGTATTAAAAGCTTCTAACTGCTGACTTTTATCGTTCTTAACAAGTCAAGACCAGACTGAATGTCTTTGAGGATAATGATTTTTATTCATTTCCCTCCAGTACTGCTAAAATGAAGGCAGTATGTAAATTGAGAAAAATGATTCCAATTCAGTACTGCCCAGACTTCCCAGAGAGAGTTGAAATCAAATCTCCCTTCTTCATTCAGTTTTATACTTGACCAGTGGGTTCTAGAGTAGATCCTTTGTTGTTAAAAGTAACAGCTATATCACCAGGTTGCTTAGCTAATGTGTAAAAGTCATTTAAAGCGTGGTCCCTACGGGAATCACTGATCTTCACATTTTATTATCACTACTATAGTAGGCAATACAAATGAGTAAGAGTTCTATCTTAAAAATTGTTATAAACTGTGGCTCAGGTCTTCTGGATCCTAGACTAAACTATGCAAACTTATATAGTGTGACCCCTAGATAAAGAAATAAAACTATGGATGGTATTTAACTGGAGCTGATTTTGTCTTCCATGGGATGTTGAACATCTGAAGACGTGCTAGGTTATCCAGGACCTAACCTGGCCTGGGTATCAATGGTGCTGATGTTGAGAAGTTCCAAACCAGAGGGCTGCTACCATCACCATTCAACACCAGTGTGTTCAAACCAAAGCCATCTTAGGACAAAAGCCCAGGGCTGAGCTGTGGAACCCTCAGCCCGATAATCTAAGATTTACCCACTTCTTATTCAAGCTTCGCACTGGTTCAGGAGCTGTGAAAAATACAAAAGTCTAACACATGGTCATTTTCTTCTTCTTCCAGAAATACAATCAAGTATTTGTTGAGTAGGACAATTCCTCATTGATCCACTCCAGCGATTTTTCGCTGCCTGTCACCATGGTGCTCTGTCTAATTACGATGACTCCCTATTCCCCTGGGATGCCACTTCTCATTCGCATCCACTTCCTTGTTCTGAAGGAACAGCAATTTGCCAGTGAATGGTTATTAGCCTTTTTCCCTTTAAGAGACTAAGAAGGAAAAAAAGCCCACGGGATAATTTTAAAAGTTGTTGCTCCAGTTTTTCTCCAACTTTAGAAATCTCTGTTGGCTTTTAATTAAGCGCTTGCATTTAGACTGTGAGATGAACCAGATTTGAAAGATTGTTTTTTTTCTTCTTCTACTTCTTTTAATGAAATGGCACTTTTTTCCCTAGGAGGGGTTTTCCCTAGATTCTCATTGTTCTACTAAAGATGATTTACATGGGCATCTGTGGAGGCGGCTGAAACTGCTCCTGGGGTAGGCCACGGTAGGCACAGTGTGCCTTCCTTCCCACAGATTGAGAAATAAACACCCTCAGGACTGAGCCCAAATCCTCCCATTGTAGGGTATGGGGTGTCCTAGAGGTGGGGCAAGAGGCCATGGGAGCTGCGCTGGGTTCCCTGAATGCAACTGTAACTGTCAGCTGCTTCCGAAGCAGGGAGAGCAGAGATCAGCCCATATCCTCTATTGCACCTTACGTATGTTGATGCATGTTCAGGACTCCAGATGAAATATATACATTCTCTCCCCTCTTAGCCATCAGTTCTGAGACTCTTAAACTTGTTTTTTTTTTAATTTATTTATTTAATTGTATTTTCTCTAAGCCATTCTCTTAAGGCTCATGGTAAACTCAAAATAGCTCTCAAGAAACTAAGTGATGGCTAAAGGAAAATAAATAACTTCTTAGTGAATAACTCTGGTAGATATTGGTTTAAACAAAGGGATAAAGGCCAGCCTGGTTGCAATAGGGCACACAAACCTTTCACACCATTCCTCTGGTGAATTGATAAGAATACCACATCATTCCTGTGGTGGTCATTTCAAAAATAGGTAAATCAATCTAAGTATGATTACATCATCAAACAACCTAAACTGAAACACATTCCACTAAATCATGAGCTATTTCTAAGTCATAAGCGACAAGGAAAGACTGAGAAACCATCATGGGTAAAAAGACTAAAGACCCAGGGAAGCAAAATGCAAACGAGGACCTAGACAGAGTCCTGGATTGTGAGGAAGACAGTGAAATATAAACTAAGATGCATCACTAACCAAAATTCATTGTATTTAATTACAATGAATTTTCTGATTTTCTTAACTTATTTTTCAATTTTATTTTTATTTTATGTGTGTTGGTGTTTTGTCATGGGATCTAGGTCTCCTGGAAGTGAAATTGTAGACAGTTATAAGCTGTCTATGTGGGTGTTAGGAATTGAACCAGAGTCCTCTGGAAGAGCAGGCAGTCAGTTCTCTTAACCACTGAGCCATCTCTCCAGCCTTGACTTTTGTAACTTCTATAGTTATGAAAGGGAATCTCTATGGAAGTTATACAAGAGCACTGTAATGTTGCAGATCCACTCTCTCTGTAAGATGATTTCAAAAGAAGGTGAAACTGAGTGGAAAACCACAGATAACCTGGGAGCAGCTCAGACAACAAGCACAAGGTGACCATTGCCTTTGTGAATGCTGAAATTCAAAGAAACCTTATGACCCTTCTAGAAAGGTGGAACCTGGGAGGAGCCTAAATGGGAAAGGAAGGAACTCAAAAGCAGGCTTACACAGAGAATGTTGATATCAGAAGAAAACTAAGATCACTGTAAAAACTGGCTTTTCAACAGAGGAACAATTTTAAATATATTATAATCGAAAATGTGCAGCATGGCTCATTGAGAGAACACTGTTTCCAAACCAGAACTGCTTGGGTATGAAATTTCCCCCACAGGCTCCTCGCTTTGAACCGGTAGTGACAGGGTCACGCCAGGCAGTGGTGCTGTTTCTGGAGTTCCAGAACTTCTGGAGGGAGAAGCATGGCAGTTCCCAGTGATTCCATCACAAGCTTTCTGCTCTCTGGTCTGCCGAGACAGAATAATCTATGCTGAAAGCCCCTGCCACCAGAAATAGAGCCCAGTTCACTATGTGCCAGGATACTCTACCTCCTCTGAAAGCACCAAAATATAAATATTTCTTCTACGATGCTGTTTTGTCAGTGACAAGAAACTAATACACAAAGCTAATTAAGACCTTTGTTCAGACAACATTGTGCCTCCAAGGTCACCCTTAATTCCGAAAATTAAAAGCAGATAATGCCTATAAAATTAAGGGTTCAACTGAAGACTTGTCACTTTGGTTACTCAATACTCAGATCGGTGGGACCACAAAAAAGACCATAATGGAATTCCTTACTTATAAGATGATTAAATGAAATTAGTTTATAAATAATGGTATGTAAAATTTTGTTCTTTATGAACCTATTGCAAAAGCCTGGGAAATATTTTTTCTTCAACAAAGGAGCTATGAGTCATTTATTATAACTCTCAAACAGTGACAGACTGAAAGTTGTGGAATGTACCTAACGGTCAGAAAGTCTGAATTTTTCAATCATTCCTCTGCTTTGAATGTAGTACAATTTATGAAGAAGTCTCTTTCACATATTTTCCTATGTAATAATTACATGTCTGAATATCTGCTCTCAGAATTAAAGTTGTATTTCCCGAAATTTCCTGCACCTAAGACTACCAGTATATTTTCAACATAATTGAAATAGAGAAAAACAGTAAATAACATATAGTAAAAATGCAAAAGCGTTATCCAGATGCCATCGTAGAACGGTTTGCCATCTTTGGTCATTTTAACTATCTTGTGAATGCAAGGGACACTTCATCACTTCCTCTGACACCATACTCTATTGTTAGGACAGCCAGACCCACGTTCTTTGCTTTTTGTTTGTGTACCATTCTTACACCTTGCTTATCATAGTCCTATAGAATATTAAAAGCAGAAAGTTAAAAATAGGAAGCAGAAATTAGACTACCAAGATCAAAAATTTGGCCAGGCATGTAACATATGCCCACGATCCCATTGGCCATGGACTTGAGGCAGAAGGATCAGTTTAGGCTATATAATCTCAAATAAAAGAAGGCACCACAAGTATTCCCAAATTATAAAAAATTAGTGTAGCATCACAACCAGCTAAAAAATATCAACCTACAGAAAACATAAAGCTCCTGTTCTACTGACACCAGCAGTGTGACAAGCGTCAATGCTTGCCTAAACTGAGTGTGTTTATATGTGGAAGGGATTTCAGAACTTCTCAAATGCAACTTGGTAATTGGTAGTGTAGCCCTAGTCTGTGGTTCTGGTAAACTATTCTTAATAATTGAGGAAGCATTATATGTTCTAAGGTATACTTTGCTTCCTAACAAGAGGTTTGATAATATACTTTAGAAAGATAATCCCCCAGTCCACTCACACTGTTTAGCAGCTCTGTGTATCAAGGAAAATAAGTTGAACGTATCATTTCTCCTGCAGCACTACATCAGTTGGTTTGTCTGAGAGTGCAACTGTACTCATGTCTGTGTAGTTCCACTCTAGGAAACACCCACTAGTGTGCAGTAACCAATTCCTGTAAACTCTCAGAAGCCATGCTGTGTGTTGACACTTGAGATATCGCCCAAGTAGCACAATAGCATGTATAATTGAAATAATAACACATTTTTTCCTCAGGTAAGTTGGTTCTTAATCATATTTTTTGATACAGTTTGAAGAACCCATATACATGTATTTCTCAAGAGAGAATATAGCCTTAGAAATTACATTCAAATTAGTGGGTGTATTTAAACTAAGTAGCTTATTTCTAATTTTGCAGTAATAGTATTTAAGAGTTTTGTTTTCACAAACATTGAAATGGGAAACACATATTTTTAAGCATGAGTTCTTTTAAGGCCCTTTCCCATTACTGACATTTTACTCTAAGGCTAATGAGATGGATATGAAGAAAGTGTACTGATTTGTTCTCCTCTGCCAAGTAGGCTTTTAATACAATGTGAACAGAAGACCAGGGTCCCAGTTGTCTAGTTGTGAATGGAATGAATCCAAGTACCTTGCCCACCACATTTCATGTTCTAAGTGCAGTTTTAACTGCTGAAACCAACTTTTAAATGTTTCTTTAAGAATTCGAGAGGCCTCATGCTATAAGAACAGCGTTTAAGTGAAGTACCACATGACAAGAGCCCAGACTTCTCAGACCTAATTCATGAAGTATATATAACATTTACAAGTCCTATATATATTATTGCCAATTACCTTTGCTTTTACAAATCTTTCTGAAATGAATATGGTTCTCTTATGATTGACTTCAATCAGAAGTTTTTCATGGGGAAAGGGGGGTTGGCTCTTTGACATAGTGACCGAAAACATTGCTGGTATGTTATATGTGATAATCAGATAGCTCCCCTAGCTCCCATATCCATGTCTTATAAAGTGAAATACAAGACACACTAAAGCTTTATTTAAAAAGACCAAAGGTCAGTTGGCATAGCACAAGTGAGGATTTTAAAACTGATAATATAAAGTAGTTTTATTTTATATACTGGCACTGTGGATCAAGGCAACATTCCTTTATTTTTTTAAAAAAAAAAGTTTAAGATATGATTCACATACTATATTCTTAATTCATTCAAATTACACAATTCAGTTTCACTTAATATAATCAGTTTACAACCATCACCACAATCAATTTTAGAATTCTTCCATGGACAGAAAAAAATGTCCATAACCATCATGCTCTAATAGTCCCCCAAAATCAAAACCCTTCACCAACTCTACGGAATCATTATTCTACTTTCCGTGTTTATTAATTTCTCTAGTTGGAAACGTCATGTAAATGGGATCATATTATATGCAGTATATTGAAACTTTTTCCTTTAACTTAGCTTAATGTTTCCAAGGTTTGACCACACTGTAGCATGCATCAGAGTTAGAGTTCCACAAACTGCCAAATAGTATTCCATTATATGGACATTCCACACTATGTTTACCCATTCATTGTTCAGTGGGAATCTGTGCTATTTATACTTTGGAGCTCTTGTGAATATTATTGTGAGCACTAAAGTTTTATATAGATATAGATTTCATTTCTCTTGAGCATATGTGCCTATGAGTAAAGATGTTGGGTCTTAAGGTAACTAACTCCATTTTTAACCTTTGGGGAAATTGCCAGGCTATGCTGTTTTTCATGTCACCTGTAGGAAACATTCTTCTTTTTATTTTTTTAGACTAATATATTTGCCTGTGTGAGTGTTTTGACTGTATGTATATACGTGTACTATATGCGTTCCTGCTGCCCACAGATGTCAACAGGGGAGTCAGATCCATTGGAACTGGAGTTACAGATGTTTGTTATCTGCCGTGTGCTTGCTGGGAATCGAACTCAGGTACTTGGTAAGAACATCAAGTGTTCTTAATTCTTACTAAGCCTAAATATCCAGAAAAAAAAAAAACATTGTTTCCCAGATAAAATCCAATAATTCAGTCAATTCCTATGTTCTTCCCTTTGCTGTATCCATGTGTATTAATTCTGAGATTTATCATTACTTCGGTAAATCAACAATGAAGAGTATGGCTTTACTAGAATAATGTATTTCACTTCCATGTCTTTTAAATCTCAATATTTGATGGGAGGCAGAGCTAGGTACTGAACCTAGGGCCGCACCACAAGGTTCACTGTACTGTATGACCACAACATGTTTAAACCTGTTTTTATCCTAGCTACAATGCAGGAGAACTTGATGGTAGTTATTACCATGATGCTTGATACTGTTAAAACCACTTCCTACACAACAGTTAAAGCCAGGTAAAAGGGATTCATTTGATAGATTTAGCCTTCAAAATGTCCTTGTATATAACACAGAAATGTCATTCAAATTGCTTACAGGATCTCTGTCAACCAACTTGCATAATCTCGGACTTCATATTCAGTAAATTGATTTGAGGAGCTATTGCAAGCTCACTTCTGTACTTCTGTTACAGGTTAACCGCTGCTGTGGTAGCTGTGATGTCTAGTTGAATGATTTTTTTACCTCCTGCATGCTTATAGGCCATCGCTAGCAATGTTCATCAGAATAATTTAAGGGCAAGTTACCAAGAGGATCTAAAAGACTCTATGCAAAAAAAAATAAGAGTCTCTTATTTTGGAAATATAGATGTATCATTCATATTTGCCTTCTCCAGCTATCTCAGAACTAGGAGGAGTGCCTCATTTAGATCAAAGTTACATGCTCAGTATCATGATTTCATGAACCCCACACAACTTCTTGTAGCCACTTTGTCACTGCACATCTTCCCATCAGCTTTAACCCCTCTACCACACTGCAGATCCTCAAGCAGTATACTCTGTCCACTCCCGTAATAGCTATGTGATGAATGGTCTGTATCAAATGGTAACTTCATAAACTTCCATACATGAAAGAACTGGTAAGCTCAAGAGAACCACAACATATTTAAAACACACTCTTTCTAATTGGCCCCAAGGGCAATGCAAGGGCCCCAAGGGAATGATTCAGTGGGCAAGAGTGTCAAACACCATTTCTTCCCAGCAAGAAACATGGATTTTGTATGTTGGAACTTTTTAAGGGCACAGGCCATGTATAGGAGAATATGCCTGTAATTCCAGCACTTGGAAGCCAAAAGGAAGATGTCAAAAGTTTGAAACCAGCCTAGCCTTCACAGAACCTTCTAGACCAGTCACATCAGCACAGCAAGGTCTCATCTCAACACAATGAGAGCTGGGGAATTGGCTCCATGATGGAGTGTTTTCCCAGAACATTCATACTCTAGATTTGATTCCCAAATGTTCAAAAATTTGAAAAAGTAAACAAAACCAAAAAAAAGCCACAGAACTACTTCCTATAGTATATTAGCTTAGTACAAAGGTTAAGATTAAGAAGTTCCCTTGGATTCACATAAATCTATGAACAGTAGGATAGTGTCACCAAACCCATTGCTGTGACTCTCCTGACTTACATTAAAAGCCATCTTTGTTCTTTTTCGTGACTCTTATCCCACTAGATCAAGTCTATGGTTGTGGAGTTTCAAGATCACATCTTTCTATATATTTTCCAATACATGTGATTGTTATCTGATTATGTTTTGCAGTCATATTGATGGATGGCAGGGTTATGGAGACAAGAATCAAATTTCATTTACTTCTGGTATTGATATGCCAACTTTACCACCCGACTCGTAAGTATCCCTCAATGCTCCACCTGTTTAGGACACACGTTGCAAATAGCACCTTTCTTGTATTCTTTTTTTTTAAATATTTATTTATTTATTTATTATGTATACAATATTCTGTCTGTGTGTATGTCTGCAGGCCAGAAGAGGGCACCAGACCTCAATCCAGACGGTTGTGAGTCACCATGTGGTTGCCAGGAATTGAACTCAGGACCTTTGGAAGAGCAGGCAATGCTCTTAACCGCTGAGCCATCTCTCCAGCCCCCCTTTCTTGTATTCTTAATGTGCAAACAGATTTGGAGTAATCTATTGGGATAGAGTCTTGGAGGAGACTGATCTATCATATTCAATCTAGTCTCAGGTTTGGAGTTGAACTTGAAGAAATCTCTGCTTGCCAAATTTTCCTCCTTCCCTTCTGTTCTGTCTGTTCTTTCCTCTGGCCCAAGATGAGCCAGCACTTGGATTCCAACCTCCTCCCCCTTTTAATATGTATCACTCTCTCAGCCATAACTTCACCAAGTGTTCAGTGTGACATTTCTTGGTGCTGATGTCGTCATTCTCACGCAGACTCTTGAGCTTTTCTGTCCTGTTTCGCTTTTTGAGCCTCTGGAAAGGAGGGCACACAAGAGCAAGCAAGGATGTAGAGTTGCTTTCTTAATCTACTGCTCAAAAGCATTCAAGTTTATGATATGAACTCATAAACAAAGATTATGATATGAGACACTCCTTACAAGTTGATACTTGTTGCTGGGGTAGGAGGCATTCAGTCATCCAAGTGTGTCAGGTTTTGATATATATAACTTTCATGGTGAATGCATCTCTGTGCTGTACAATACATGTGTGTGAGTACACACACATACACACACACACACACACACTATCAGAGAAAATCCAACACTAGAAAATCTGATTAGAATCCAGAAAATTAACAAAAGAAGAATGTGTACAAATCTATATTTTGTGCTTCAAATCATAATAATATTTTCTTTATAATGTCTCCCACTTTCTGTCACTATTGGGATTAAGGATTAAAGTTTATAACAGTAGTCATTTCAAATTTGCCAAACTGGAAGAAATATGTTAGCTTTTGGACCATACTTCCATATCACAACAACCTGGCATATGATCTTCAGAACTTTTAAAATACAAAAAATAATGATGCAAATAGCCAGGTGTGTGTTTCATGAGCCACTAGTAGCTGGCATAAACTACTGCTTGATTATATGAGATAATTAAGTAATGTCCCCATATATTTGTCTCCATAATTTCTCTACTCATTTATATTTTCTCTTTATGTTCTTATAATAAAAAGCAAAAATAAGTGGAACAGAAATATAAGTAAACACAACTTTGTCACACACTTTTGTGATGGCACTATATTTAATAATACTCATGCTTGGCACCAGAATGTTTCTCCATCATTCTTTGCAAAAACCAGAAGAAGAATCTCAACTTGAGTTCAAAGTCAACCTGGTAACCTTGATGAGCTCATGCACAATCTCCATGCTTCTACTAACTTCTGACATGCTTTCTCTCAGTTCTTCTGTAACTTCTCTACACCCCATTTCCAAGACAACTGACCAAAATAAAACCCATCATGATCATTAAATAAAAACACAAGAACAAAGTAGAGGTTCCTCGCGATAGAGAGTGTGGATTTTTTTTTTTTTTACCTTTAAGCAGGAGCGAGCAAAAGGAGAGACACAAAAATAATTTTGTTTACATTAATAATTGTAACATTTACAATAACTGAGATGCACAGGAGATACCATCAAGAAGTAGAAAAATAGCTGGGCGGTGGTGGCGCACGCCTTTAATCCCAACACTCGGGAGGCAGAGGCAGGTGGATCTCTGTGAGTTCGAGACCAGCCTGGTCTACAAGAGCTAGTTCCAGGACAGGCTCCAAAACCACAGAGAAACCCTGTCTCGAAAAACCAAAAAAAAAAAAAAAAAAAAAAGTAGAAAAATTCAGACACACAGAGTGAGGAAGAATTAAAAGCCACATGGTAGAGTAGATTAATAAAAATATGAATCAGTTTAAGTTATAAGGACTTGTGGGACAAGCCTAAGCTAAGGGCAAGCTTTCATAATTGATAATGAATAAAAAGTTTCTATATCATTATTTGGGGTCTGGCTGGTGGGACAGAAAAAGACTTCTTACAAATAATATTTCTGAAGTAAACTCAAGGAAACATTTAACCCTACTACTCTGTTCTTCGTTTCTTTTCCTTAGTGTAAGGCTTCTTCTACTCCTTTCCACCCCACTTTAATTCACCGTAGCTCATACACATGACTGTGCAAATCAGAGCCTTCCTTTCCAATCTTTTTCCAACCAGGAGACATGGCTGATTTTTTTTAACTGGATCATAACTAATAATTCCATTGAAATCTGGGCCTGGTACCATTTGATCTGGCCTCAGACACGAAGAACAGGGTGCCATAGCTCCCTCTGATGTCATCTGCAGCCAAGGCACAGCACTAGTGCACAAGTGACACGCATATCACACGGATCAAAGTGGAAGCAATCTGTAAGGCAATAAGACTCTCCCACATCCCAGCATGGGTGCTGGCCCTAAGCTGCAGTTCCAGTAATTGACATAGTTGCCCAATGCTACAAAACAAACTCAGAAACTATTCTCATTAGACATCCCCCTGCTTTGTGACTCTGTTATTGTAAAATGCGAACACTGAGCCCCATACCAGCGTGGCTCTGTTTTTAATTAGTTCTGATGGCATTGGGCTGTAAGCCAAGGAAAAAATGAACTTCCT
Source organism: Chionomys nivalis (assembly GCF_950005125.1). Lineage (NCBI taxonomy): Eukaryota > Metazoa > Chordata > Mammalia > Rodentia > Cricetidae > Chionomys > Chionomys nivalis. The sequence continues at coordinate 18,129,121 of NC_080104.1, read as the reverse complement.
GTGACTGGAGCTCGTAGCTCAGTGTGTCGCTCCCTTCTTACAGAGATTGTTTTCACAACGTTTTATGAAAAGGACTACTGACAGAAATAATATAAGTTTTTACTGCTTTTGATTTTTTTTTCAGGCCTATAAAATACAGCTAAAAGTCAGATTTATATAGTTACAATGCCGTTATTTCGTCTTTTGTGTGACCTACTTGACTTGTCTTTTGATTAAAGACATCCTACCCGATTAATTTTTTTTAATGGAGAAAACGCAGGCTTCTGTTAAAATTTTAAGACCATGAATGTTTTAGTGTTTCCACTAAATTAATTTGGTGATATATTTGTACTGCCTGGGTCATTGATGGCAGAGTGTTCAAATTGAGATAATAGTAAGGTCACCTTCTTTAAACAAGGAAGCAAAGGCCAGATGGGATATTACACTGATAAAGAACGTTTTAGGAAAGGAGAGATTCTAGTTAAGGGGCACCTTTACTTCCCATTCAAAGCTGACCTATGTGAGACCATTTGGGTGTCCTTCAGATAGGAAACCTTTTTCTGCTTTTGAAGCTCCCACCCAGGGAGAAAGCCAGGCCTTTGCTATCCCAGACTCCTCGTCATAATTTGTCAGTGCCCATGACTCAGCGCCTAGCCATCAGATATGCACATCTTATCTGGAGATTGGAAGATAGTGAAATGAAGTGAGTGATAACATGTGGGACTCATTCTGACCAGAAAGGCATCGAGATAGTCGGCATTCAGAGCAGCAGAGGCCACGCTCCTCACAGGCATCCACGAATGTCAGCAGCACATTGGAGAAAGCTATGGACAGCGGTGGCTAGCCTGGAGTCTCTAGAGCATCACAACAGTGACAGGGGTACACACTCTGCCTGGACAGACAGTCTTTAAGAATGATCTCCGGACTCTTAAGATATCCACTGAGCTTGTCAATCATCTTTCCCTAATGCTTTTATTGCAAGTTTCATTTGTTTATTAGATATGGAAACATAAGATACTCTCTGTTTAGTAATTGACTTTACAGACATGTTCCCCTTTCAAGTCAATTTAAACTTATTGACGTAACATTTTACATACATGAAACTAGAATGATTTTCCCTTTTATCTTAGCCATTGTGAGCTCATCTATTGGTTAAGGGGAGCTTGGCTAAAACCAAATAGACTATTTTATATTTTAAGAAAAAGAATGGACAACAGAGCTTTTAGAAGTAGTGAATAAAATCTTGGAAGTCAGTACATCCTCTCTAAGAAGTGTGTGAATCTGAGATAATTTCTTAGGTTCTCCAAACAAACATCAGCTTTTTTTGTTTCTTTTTTCGTTTATTTATTTTCATCTTAAAAGTGAGCATCATTGAGCTGCAGGTATTGCCTAGCGATACAGCATTGACTAAGTGTTTGTCCCCAGCACCACCAACACTCCCATTAGAAGAGAACATGACATCACTACCTTGTTAAGTTTGCGGGGAAAGAGTAAAGGGCAAATGCAAGCACGATGATAGCCACTGAGATAGGAAGCATGGGGGGATGGGCTGTTGTTGTTTCTTTCTTCTCTTATTAATTAAACCACAGTTCCTGTTTCTACTATGCCTGTCTCTCTCCATTGGGGAGATAGGGACAATTGCTGATGCAATTGTCTCTCTTGGCAATTGACCTACCCTTTCATATGGGAAAGCTAGTTGTACGCGTTCCATGATTTCCTCATTGGAATCACCTAAATTCCTTAGGCTTAAGCTTCATCTCAGAGTCCCCTGAAATCCTTAGCAATGTTTCCTGTGCTGAGCATCCTCTGGGACACACTGTAACTGAAACAACTGGAATATTTGCTCCCAGTCAGTGCTGTGATTATACTGTGAAGATACAGATGCAGGTAGATATTCTTAACAGTTAATACATCTTTGCCGAATTGAATTTAAAAGGTTAAAGTAATTATTTTACATATGCTGGTTATGGTGGCCCAGCCTCCTGAGGCAGAGACAGGAAGATACCTCTCAGTTTGAGACCAACGTGATCGACACAGCAATTTCTAGGCTAGCTAGACCCTGCCTTAAAAGTATTTTTATGCCAACCACTGTGACAGTGGGTCTGATCTATTGGGAGCTCACCAAGGCCAGCTGGACTGGAACTGAAAAAGTATGGGATAAAACCGGACTCTCTGAACATGGTGGACAATGAGGGCTAATGATAAGCCAAGGACAATGGCAATGGGTTTGATCCTACTGCATGTACTGGCTTTGTGGGAGCCTAACGTGTTTGGATGCTTATCTTCCTAGACCTGGATGGAGGACCTTGGACTTCCCACAGGGCAGGGAACCCTGACAGCTCTTTGGACTGGAGAGGGAGGAGAAGAGGAGTAGGGGGAGGGGGAGAGGAGTGGGAGGAGGGGGAGGGAAATGGGAGGCTGGGAGGAGGCAGAATTTTTTTCAATAAAAAATAAACAAAAAAAGAAAAATAAAAAAGTATTTTATGTACTTCCTCCTGTTATTGTTGTTTCCTTCCCTTTAATTCTTTGATTTTTTTTTTAAGGAATCTGTCATCTTCAGCATTCAATCTGCTTCTGAAAGTCTTCATGAAAGAAAACTCTCTTTGTAGCTATTGCTGGCCACCCTTATAATTGTTTTTACATATTCTCTGTGAACAAGGTTATAACATATTTTCTTTCTAGCATATGATTTAAGCCAGCTGCTAATGTTTCCTGCCACACACTTACATCTGGGCAGCTGTGTAAAGCCTGCACCCTTGCTGCAATGCATGCAGCCACTCTAGAGGTTTACATTAGCCTCCATTCTCGGCGACTTCACTTCATGTCTCCTTCCGAAGAAAAGGAAAACAAAATGCTGCTTTCCTTAGTTCCAGGTATCAGTGACGATTTCTTCTCTTCATCTGTCATTTACTCTCCTTCGTTTTTTAAATGATATTGTTGAACTACAGTCTGCCTTACTTCATTTCTTTCTGATATCCACCAAGTCCTCACCAAAGGGATTTTTAAAAAATACTTCTTTTCTGTTTTGAGATTCTAACATAATCACATCATGTTTCTGTTCTCTTCAGTCACTTCAAACCCTTTCATATACCCCCTCTCTGAATTTTCTAAATCTGTGAAGGTGGAACTTTTTCCTGTTCCCTTTGCATAGTAACTGCTCCTGGTTCAGTGTGTTTTGCAACACAATGCTCTGCCTCTTCTACTGATTCACCTTGTCTCTTTACCACCCAGGAGAGGTTAGTCTCCTAGAAAAGGTTTTTTCATGCTTACACAGCAAGCCTCAAGACAATACATATGTTCAGGTGGGTAGAACAAGAGCTAGAAACAGGCAATTCAGAGCTTTGCTTCATCTTCCAATTGCATTAGCTTTGAATTGGGTCTATAACTGATGCCCCTGGTCCAAGGAAATCTCATCTAAAGGTTTTCCTTTGAAAGGACGTTTTATATATTATTTCCCTATTAATATGGTTAATATTTTAAAACGTCTTGCTTGCTGGTACATAACACCCCATCCATACTCTACCAGCGTGACTTTTGTTACCCAACACCCACTAAAGTTTTCTACTAAATGTTGCTGACTTTTTCCGGTCACAGACACCTTTGAGAATTTGATAAAAATTAGACTCCTTTCCATAGGAATGCAGAAACATGTACATACATACACAGAAATACATCATACAGTATCTTGGGTAGAGACCTTCTAAACTGTCTCCCTAAGATCCCTACATAGGAATCCCAATTAAAAACCCTGACAGCACCAATAGAACTGATTGACATCAATTTATAAAACCATGCCTTTAATCCCAGCACTTGGGAGGCAGAGAAAGGCAGATCTCTGTGAGTTCTAGGGCAGCCTGGTCTACAGAGTGAGTTTCAGGACAGCCAGAGCTGCAGAGTGAGTTCATGAAGTCATCCACATTCCTGGAAGCAATCAAAGAGATCATTCATGTTATAAAGTTATATCAAAGTTATAAAGAGAAAATAAGAGAGAAATTTCACAATGAGGAATGAACCTATTCAAAGCAAAAAAAAAAATGGCCATTATTTTACAAAATCAAAATGTTACCTGTTTGCTCTATATAATACTATTCCCATGAGAGCATTATATAAGATATAATGAGTCAATATAAAAATGTGTTCTTAGGACTTTGATTTCATTCGAAGTGATATGGACTAAGCATACAGGCAAAACTGCAAGCTCTTCAACATTATAGTGTAGATAAGATAGTAGATGTAACTGCAATATCCATTTTTACATTTGCAAAGAATGTGTATTTTATCGTACAGCTCACAAATGCAAACATCAAATTGCTGTAGCAACAGCACGCTTACCTACCATATTCCTTCTGTCATAAAGGAAAATTTTAAATAAGAAAAGTGTTATACATGATCCTCAAAGTTATTTACATGCTAGTGAAGTGTTCCACACTGAATTTTATCCCTAGACCAGATGAAAACATTCTATCTACATATATGTAATAATCTTAAAAGTCCTTTTTATCCTAAGATCATTATCCTCAGCTTATTGTGAGGGTCCCCCTCCCCGAGGCTGCCTACCTTTTGTTTCAAACTAAAAGATACCAAGTCTCAGGTGTATCAAAACACTGGGGCAGAGGGGAGAACAGGTTTCTTGTTTGGAGGCAGGGTGTCATAGAGCTCAGGCTGACCTCAAACCACGGTGGAGCCTCCTCATCCTTCCGTTTGTTCTTTCTAAGTGTTTTTGTAATGGTGTGAGCCCACACAGCTGATGATTTAATGAGAAAAAGTAGCATTTATTTCCACATTTTTTGCACTGGCAAATTCTCAAGCAACTGTCCTTGCTTTGATGCTGGAGCAGCAAGCTTCTAGTGACAAGATGAAGTACTGTCCTGTGGAGTAGCACAGCCTACCATGGCTCCACTTTTCCCTACATGACACTTAGTATATTCTGGCAGTGTGCTCTTCCTGAAACATCCATCAACACCTTCTAAGAAATTGCTGGCATGTGAAATGTTTATAAGGCCATCAAAGTTTTATTTAAAATTTTTATGGACCACCAATCTTTTAGGTTGGCTGTATCATTCTAACTAGGCTAATAGGCTTGGAATCATCAGTTTCATTTATGAAAATATGTGTACCCTGTCCAATCTATATCATTCCCCCAAGAACTCTTGTCCTGCAAACCCCTCACCTTGTAAACACAACTCTGTATTTTCACTGTACTGCACTCAGTTCCAGACTCAGACCATTTATCTCTTCTAAGAAAACTCTTCACTCTCCAAATCCTTTCAGATCTTCATTCAAATGTGACCTTCTTAGTCTGGCCTTCTATGTGACTTTTCCATGTAACTTATCAACTCTAATATTTTGTGTGCTTACCACCACTTTATCTAGAATGTCTAAACAAACAAAACAATTGCTTTACCGAAGTTATAGAACTGACAAATCATATGAAATGCTGATTCAGGGAAACACTACTGAGCAATGAAAATAAATCTCTGTTTTTCTATCACACACAAACACACACGCACGCACGCACACACACAAAACATGCATACAGACACATATACATATACACACATACATATACACAATGTTTTAAGAGATCACTGCAATGCTGCAGCTATAAGCATAAGATATATTACTATATAATACTTTTCATGCATGTTTTAAAACTTCTCTTCAGTTCTAACCCCAAAAGGATATAAATTTTGTAAAGGCATGTTATACAACAGAAGACTGGAAAGCAGGCTCAGCAGTTATGAGCACTAACTGCTATTTCTGAGGATCTAAGTTCATTTCCCAGCCTTCATCACAGACAACTCACAACCACTTGTAATCCCAGCTCCAGCGATCCAACATTGCTGGCCTCCGTGGTCATTGACACTCACACGTATGTACCGACAAAGACACACAAATAAAAAGGAACTTTAAAATGTGTTGTAGAGCCGGGCGATGGTGGCGCACGCCTTTAATCCCAGCACTCGGGAGGCAGAGGCAGGCGGATCTCTGTGAGTTCGAGACCAGCCTGGTCTACAGAGCTAGTTCCAGGACAGGCTCCAAAGCCACAGAGAAACCCTGTCTCGAAAAACCAAAAAAAAAAAAAAAAAATGTGTTGTAGTAGAGCCTGCAAGATCACTTAGCAGGTAAAGATCCTTGCTGCCAGACTTAGCAACCTGTGTTCAATTCTTGGGACCTGCATGGTGAATGAGAGAACTTATTCTTGCAAGTTGTCCTCTGATCTACACACACACACACACACAGATGCACACACAAACACACAAACATTCTACAGTATGTAGCATTCAAAAACTGATAAATGAATACATGCATCTGACATTCTAAGTGTACAATAGCAGCAACACTATATAAATCAGACCAAAGGTCAGTATTTGCCTCTCAGACATTAAACACCACGACACGTCTGTGTCCAGATGGCACAGAAACAGTCTTGAGTGGGTGCCATGCCTATTTACATGAAAAACCCCAACCATGCAATAACTAGGTAGTGTACAAGTAAAATATCAGATTTTAATTTATTTTTTTCTCAGAAGAAATGTGATTCCTCGTCTAGCCCCTTGAAGCCTGTTTGAAGTTTATCTTTGTTCTGCATTATGCTGCCTCGATCTGTGCCAAGTACTTAGGCTTCATTGAAGTAAATTACCATTACTGATTATGATTAAATATATCTAATGCTCTGATTAACCTCTCCTATATTCTCTTCTACCTTTCATAGCTCCTTCCCAGTTGGACATTGTTTAGATATTTTATATGATGCTGCCAATCCAATACTTTCCAAGGAACCGTGAATGGAAATAGTCAACTAGAAAAAGGGAGAAAGAATAGGGAAGGAACTGGGAAGGCAGAGATGAAAAGAGAGAGAGAGAGAGAGAGAGAGAGAGAGAGAGAGAGAGAGAGAGAGAGAGTGTGTGTGTGCGTGTGTAAGCCTAGAGAACATCTGTACTCTACAAATCGCAGTGCAGTTGATCGGATAACTTCATAAAAATCAAGTCGTGGCCTCCTTTAGTCACATATTTTATTGTGGATAGTAAAAGCCAAGAGAGTTGTGCTGGGCACTGTTACAGGTTTTTCTCCAAATGATCTGCATCTGCCATTCTGTAGCCACAGCTCCACTTATCCATTCTATCTGTCTCAGTGAGTTCAGCTACATCATCACCACAAGCAGTTATTGTGCTAAACGACATTTACAGTACCACTTTCCAACTCCATCAGGGGGTAAAAACTGTCCTGTCTCTATTTCTAGTAGTTAAAAATTGAAATAAAATTAGAAAGTAATAGTAACTAAGTGGCAATGTTAATGGCATACATGCAGCCTAAGTAATTACTCTAAAGTAAATAAGGCGAGAATTTAAAGGGTCTCCCTCTTCAGTTTTTCCCAAAACAGAAAAGAGTCATAAGCCATTATAATAGCTTTGCCACAAAATTCAGGTAAAGATGCAAGGCTTAGGCTGTTTCTCAGATGCTGTTAGCAATTTTAAAGTTTCAGTTTCTAGACTCTTCAATAAGTGTGATTTTTGCTCCAGTTTCACTTCAGGAACTGTTTCATTCACCACTGAGAGAAGACAGCCATCTCACAGATGTAATGGAACTAATGCAGCCTTTTTAGGGGATTGCTTTCTTTGATTAACTCTAGACCTGGAGACTGTGGGATAATTTTTCCAGAAAAAAATTCTCCCTGAAGACTCAGTTAGACAGCTACATTCCCAAATACACCCATTGTTTAGCACTGGCATGGCATTCCTTTGATCGGATATGTTAATATATTATGTGGAACATCTGAGAACGAATCTGGCTATGAAAGAGGATGCTATATATGTCAGAGTCTATAGATTTCAACCAACAATGCTGGACAATGTTGTAAAAATAAATCAAATGCTTTAGAGAGTATATGCTGCACAAGTTCTAATTGGTATTAATAATAAAAACTCAGAGACAGATGTTAGGCGGCAAAAAAATAAAATATCAGATAAGCAGATCAGCCAGCCACTAGAGATCTTACCTCTACCATTCTCAGCCTAAAAAGAGACCAAACTCCTTTCTCCACTTTGCGTTATCACTTCCTCTCTCCATCCAGCCATATTACTTCCTTTCTGTCTGTATATACCTCGAGACCTCTATGGTTAACTAATGGCTAGCCCCTCCCTCTGATCTTGAGGCAAGCTTTATTTGTAGAGTTACCACAAGTATCTAAGAACTGACTCTGGCTTTGGCTCTGTCATCTAAATTCTCTAAACAGTTGCCTGATTTTGTGACAAAGCCTAAATGATTGGTACAGGTCAAGTGGTCTGTGCTGCAGTTCTGCCCTAGCCAAATATAACGGGGAATTCATACAGTCTGTCAAGCAATGCTAAAGAGGAAAAACTGTGAGACTATGGGTGTAAACTATGGGGTTCTATTTGTGTAGTTATTTCGAATTTTCTTTTTCTGTACAGACATAGCTTTAAAGAAGGTTAAAATAATCTCTTTAAAGTGCTGATTAAAATTTCAGGGTTGTATTAATAAGCAAATTTGTAGATAGGGTACAAATCAATCAACAAGTAATGAAGTATTCTATGCCTTTACTTCAGATCATTCCTCCTTTAATTCAGACCTCCAAACAGCTTTTTTGAGATGAGGAATGATAACATGAAATTAGTGATTAAGGAATATTAATATGATAAAGTTATTCAGGATAAATTGGAAAAGTGAAGATAACGGATTTAATTATGGTATCTAAAATTGACTTTCAATATTACCCAGAAAAAAATCCAGCGGTTATCATAACTAGCTCAGAATAAGTTTTAAAAGTCTGTAGTTACAACTAACCTTTTACCATATGTTCTATTTATCTCTTATTACACCACTAAATAAGAAGTTTGCAAATATTATCCTATATAATTTCAAATTAAATACATACATGTGTTCTGTATAAATTTAGATCAATAGCCATACGATACATGCAAGAATTATGTTTGAATGCTAATTTTGCCTACATGTCTCTTCTCAAAAACAAATACAGTGTGATTTAAGTACAGATTGATTGGGTCTTAGTTTCTAGAGAATGTCAATTTTACCACAAGATATTCAAGTCGTGTGAAGAGAAATGATTCTTGAGCATGTGCAAAGCATCGCTTAGCATGGAGAGAAAGAACACTGATACTAATCAGTGAGCTCCCCTCATGTTCTCCTGTTCACATTAGCAGAGGAGCCAACCAGCTGAATGGTAACAATAACAGTAGATGCAGTAACTTCCCCAGCACAATTAACAGCCATTGGGCAGTTTTCAATGACAACATGAACATCTTGTAATCTTACAGTTTGGAAATCACAATAAACCACATTTGAAGTCTGAGAACAATTCGGTAAATAATTCACATATAAGATCTTAAAGAACAAGGAAGACAGTGGAAAACAACCAAAGGAATATACATTATACACCCATTAACTACACAAAACCATTCTGGGTACACCATCAATGCTACCTAACTTCTGTGACGTTTTCCTAGTTTTGCTAATAACACAATTATGTTCTGGCAGCTCAAAAGTTCTCATCACAGTTATAAAACTGAGAAATTCAATACAATATATCCTGCCTGGGTATGAGGGCACAGGAGTGTCGTTTCAGCACAAAGAGGGTCTAAGCTGGGAGATGGAGAGTTCAAAGCCAGCCTAGGCTACATAGCAAGACTCTTTCAAAAGGAAAAAGAAAATATGTCAGAACTTCTACATAAACTTCCACTCACAGCCTTCATGAAATAATGAGAGAAGGATCCATCCTCCTGCCTGCTACAGCTAAAACATAGAAAATCAGGAAAATAAGATCTCAAGACATATGAAGGAAACTCACCAAAGCCGTGAGCATTGACCACTGAGTAACAATGGTCCTATCAACCTCCCTATCTTGAGAGTCTAGATTCCAGTCTACTGGAGGAGTCCAGGGGTAGTCGCATAAATTTTCCTAAGTCAGGCAGAGCTGAGAAAATGAGAACACAGAAGCATCTTGAATTTGCAGAATGGAATCCTGAAAAGGGAAAAATGTAGATAGAGAATCCAGGGCTACAGAGGACTCCCTCTGAGATTCATCTAGCACAGAGGAGCACATGGATGGAGAGAAAGAACAGGAAAGAAACTCAAAAACTGCTGAGAGGAAGCAGGATTGAGACCTACTTAAGACTAAAGAGATTACCTCACAAGGCTTGGGATTCCAGGGGCATTCAAGTACACAGAAGTAGAGAATGATTAACCTTGGAGCGAGCACTCCTTCATTCTCATTCAATAAATTGCTAAAGCAAAGTCTGAAAGGACCAAAATACTTTCCAGGAACTTAGCTGAAACCCTGAAACCATCAAGAATATTTAGAAATTAAAAGCTACCCAGCAACCAACTAGGTAAGATTTGTAGTCTCCAATGTACTCAAAATGACAGGAGGAAGTTAGCACTACTCACAACGAGAAGAGCTGCTGAGGTGGATCAAAAAGTAAAGGGACCTACTGTCAGAGCTGATGACCAGAATGCCATCTCTGGAACCCGTACAGAGCCTCAGTATTGAAAACAGCTTGGTATTGGCATAAAAACAGAGAAGTCGATCAATGGAACCGAGTAGAAGACCCTGATTTTAACCCACAAACATATGAACACCTAATTTTTGATAAAGGAGCTAAAAGTATTCAATGGAAAAAAGAGAGCATCTTCAACAAATGGTGCTGGCAGAACTGGTTGTCAACGTGTAGAAGAATGAAATTAGATCCATATCTATCACCATGCACAAAACTCAAGTCCAAATGGATTAAAGACCTCAATATTAGTCTGAACACACTGAACCTGATAGAAGAAAAAGTGGGAAGTACTCTACAACATATGGGTACAGGAGATCACTTCCTACGTTTATCCCCAGCAGCACAGACATTAAGGACAACATTGAATAAATGGGACCTCCTGAAACTGAGTAGCTTCTGTAAAGCAAAGGACACTGTCACTAAGACAAAAAGGCAACCCACTGACTGGGAGAAGATCTTCACCAACCCTGCAACAGACAAAGGTCTGATCTCCAAAATATATAAAGAACTCAAGAAACTAGACTTTAAAATGCTAATGAACCCAATAAAAAAATGGGGCACTGAACTGAACAGAGAATTCTCAACAGAAGAAATTCAAATGGCCAAAAGACACTTAAAGTCATGCTCAACCTCCTTAGCGATAAGGGAAATGCAAATTAAAACAACTTTGAGATACCATCTTACACCTGTCAGAATGGCTAAAATCAAAAACACCAATGATAGCCTTTGCTGGAGAGGTTGTGGAGAAAGGGGCACACTCATTCATTGCTGGTGGGAATGCAAACTTGTGCAACCACTTTGGAAATCAGTGTGGCGATTTCTCAGGAAATTTGGGATCAACCTACCCCAAGATCCAGTAATACCACTATTGGGAATATACCCAAGAGATGCCCCATCAAATGACAAAAGTATCTGTTCAACTATGTTCATAGCAGCATTGTTTGTAATAGCCAAAACCTGGAAACAACCTAGATGCCCTTCAATGGAGGAATGGATGAAGAAAGTGTGGAATATATACATATTAGAGTACTACTCAGCGGTAAAAAACAATGACTTCTCGAATTTTGGGTGCAAATGGATGGAAATAGAAAACACTATCCTGAGTGAGGTATCCCAGTCCCAAAAAGAGGAACATGGGATGTACTCACTCATAATCGGATTCTAGCCATAAATAAAGGACATTGAGCTTATAATTTGTGATCCTAGAGAAGCTAAATAAGACAGTGAACCCAAAGAAAATCATATAGTCATCTGCCTGGAGAGGGGAAGTAGACAAGATTGCAGGGCAATAACTGGGAACTTGCGGGGGAGGTAGCAAGGGGCAAAGGGGAAATGGGATGAGAAACATGAGAAGGGGAGGTTGGGAGGAGCTTGGGGGATTGGGATGGTTGGGATATAGGAAGGGAGGATACGGGAGCAGCGAAGTATATATCCTAACTAAGGGACCCATCTTAGGGTTGGAAAGAAACTTGACTCTCTAGGGGTTCGCAGGTGTCCAGGGAGATGTCCCCAGCTGGTACCTTGGGCAACTGAGGAGAGGGAACCTGAAAGGACCCTATCCTATACTGATAAATATCTTACATATCACCTTAGAACCTTCATCTGGCGATGGATCGAGGTAGAGACAGAGACTCAATTTGGAGCAACCGTCTGAGCTCTTAAGGTCCAAATGAGGAGCAGAAGGAGGGAGAACATGAGCAAGGAAATCAGGACCACGAGGGATGCACCCGCCCACTGTGACAGTGGAACTGATTTATTGTGAGCCCACCAAGGCCAGCTGGTCTGGGACTGAATAAGCATGGGTTGAAACTGGACTCTCTGAGCATGGCGGACAATGAAGGCTGATGAGAAGCCAAGGACAATGGCATTAGGTTTCGATCCTAATACATGAACTGGCTTTGTGGGTGCTTAGCCTGTTTAGACGCTCACCTTCCTGGACATAGATAGAAGACCTTCGTCTTCCCGCAGGGCAGAGAATTTGGACTGCTCTCCAGTATCGAGAGGGAGGGGGAATGGTGTGGGGGAAGGAGAAGAGGAGTGGGGATAGGGGGAGGGGACTGGGGGAGGGGGCAATATTTGGGAGGAGGGGAGGGAAATGGGAAACGGGGAGCAGGTGGAAATTTTAATTAAAAAAGAACAAAGAAAAAAAAAAACACTAACTCTGAACTAACCCAAATATTAGAATTAGTAGATGAGCATGTTAAAATGTTTATGAGACCCATTTAAGGACGGAAAGTGAAGTAGACAGAAACAAAGTTTTTTTTAAAGACCTGATAATTATAAAGACACAGTCTACAGTGTCTTAAGAGAAAAATACACTTGCTGGAACTAATGAGTGTTTAGAGAAGGATTAGTGAAGTCAGAGACCCCAAGATACTGTTCGAATGAATTACAGAGTAAGTGGAGAATCAAAATATACAGAAAGGAGAAAAGAATGAAAGGGGGGAGTGGGATGGAGAAAAGATAGAGAAAGGAAGATAGCAAGGGGGGAGTTGGTAAGAGAACAATAATACACAAAGCAGTGTACAACTCAATGAAATCCCCACCAAAATGCAACAAAACTCGTTGCAGAAATGGGGACAAGCAGTTCTTAAAAGTCATATAGCAAAGATTTTGTTCAGAAATACTGAAGTCAAATGGAGACTATCACCAGCAGTCACTGCCTTCATGTAAGGACTATAGACAGTATCAGGTGCCATTACATGCACATGTTGTGTAATGTATTTAAGAATACACACACAAACACACACACACACATACACACACATGGATGCACAGATGGGAAAGGTGGGAATTCTTTCAGGAAATAGAAACAGGAGAACAGAAGAAATGGTTTCTGCATCAATAACCATATTGCTTTTTACTTGTTTAAATGCTTTAAAAGACGTTAAAAAAAATAACATCAGTGTAAGGCCAGGTCTATAATTTGTGAAGAAGGAAAAGACATGATGTTTTCAATGAAAAGATATAATAGCAAAAAGTTGGGAGATGGAAAGTGAACAGCACATGTTTAGGGATTTGTTGTTTTGTTTTGTTTTCTGTTTTATTTTGTTCTTTTTAAATTTTTGCTGTTGACTTTTGATGGAGTTGTTTTGGTTTTTATTGACCTTCTGGTAGTCTGGATCCTACACTCACCATTAAAGATGGTATACTTAAAGGGGAAACAAAATTACCTGGTAGAAAGATCACACGTAGATCATCTGGTAAATATTGCGAATCCCTCTTTTTTTGTTTCTGCATTATAGCCTTGGTCTGACTTGACTTGTTATGCTATTTAGTTACAAGTTTGTCTTCTAAAATCCTCTTTAAAGCAAGATGAGTTAAAGATGTCTAAGGCATACACAAGGAAATTTCAGCAAAGCACAGTCAGCTCCTTTCTCCAGGTACAGGGTGTCCTGGAACTGAAAGCAGGTAGACACACTAATCAACATGTTATACATTTTGAATTATCAATACTGTAGAGGTACTAACGCCTTCAAACTAAAATACATGTGAGCTGTACAGGAGGGAGCAACAGAAAGGAAATACTGAGTTCTGACAAGACCAGTCTTATAGACATAAAATAACTTGTTGCCAGAGGTTAAAGGACGTGGTGATGTTTCTGTGACTAGAGGCAGAGAAAGACTAGCCAAGGAAGGAAGAGTCTCATAAGCACAGAAGTATCAGACAGGTAGCACACATTCCCAACTAAAGAACAGTCTGGAACAGATGAGGAGAGCATCCAACACCAGCACTAGCTTTGGTATTTGGGGAAGGATTTGAGGCTTTTAAGTCCAGTCACTGTAATTATCAAGTTAAAATAATTAAACCATTACATCTACCTATAGTGACTCTTAAGAGAACTAAAAATGGAAGGCTGTAAAGCACCCCAGCATTGTGCCTGCCACACACCAAATTCTTATAAACTGGTAGTGAAGGAAGAACCTCACACACTGAGTGTGGTTCCCTTCGCCCAGGCCCCAGATTAGACATGAACCATACCCAAACTCCTGTTTTCACAGAGAGATCCATTATTAAACAGGGAAGAGAAGTTAAAGTGGCTGCTTTCTGACTCGGGTAGAAAAAACAAAACAAAACGAAACAAAAACAATAAATGTCCTTGCAAGAATAAATTTTGAGAATAGAAAAAGGGGAGGTCTGGATTGGAATGGGCTAGAACATGGTGGTATATATTGATTGGGCATATTAATTAGGTGTACTTTAATATTTTGATAGCAAGATCTTGGTAGTCAGCCTCAGGAGGAAGAACTGGACAAATAAAGGAATAGACCTTAGTGGCTATCTTTAGGAATGTAATCTGGTAGTTTTCAGTAAGGCAGAGGAAATGGGATAGAAGGGCAAGCTTGCCAGAGCCATGCTCACCACACTCACACTGGCCTGAATGCCTTCATGTGATAGTCAGTACAAAGCAAGAATGCAAGGCAGAAAGAGAAAAGTGAAAAGTAAATCTTATTTGTATCTCCATGGAGACACATGGTTGCTCCTAATAGCTTCTTGAACGACATATGTTGAGGTATACAATGATATCATTCTTTCCAAAATAAATTCTTGACTTCACCTGGTCTGTCAAAGGAAAATATATTAAAAATATGTACGTGGGGGGAGCACAGATGGCTGTGTCATGCTTGAGGTTTCAGCCTTTCTCATCTGAGATGAAAGACAGAAGGGACCTTACAACTCTCGTCTTCTATCATTGTGTCTTTGACTTCAAATAATACGGAATAGTCTTTTACTGGCCTAAGGATTCATGAAGTAGTATTTTTTTAAGCGTCATGGAATCATGTCCCTGGAAAGCAACTGCCTTTCTTAACCCTCACGTGGGAGGGCCAGTTTGACAGTAAACAATAAGAGGCAGGAAAAGTGGCTCGCCAGTTAAGAGCACTGGCTGCTCTTTCTATAGTTCCAGGGTTGATTTCCATCCTCCACGTGGGTGGCTCACAACTGTCTATCACTCTAGCTCCACTGCCTCTGACACCCTCTCCTAGCCAGAGAGGGCATCGGGAATGCACGTAATGCACAGACATACATGTAATCAAAATACCCATACACATACAATAAAATAATTTTTAAAACAAACAAATGCAAAAGACATCGAATAAACCTACTAGCAAATCGACCTTTGCAACTTGCCAACTAGCTGAAAGGGGACTTTGTTTTCAAAAATATCAAAACAGCAGATCAGATCAGTATAGCTGCCCAAATCTTTAATGCTGAAAATTCAACAAGTTAGAAATGGTCACAACAAGAACCAGCGACGCTTCTAGAAGTGGAACGATGAGGAACAATCCAAACGTCCGACCTCAAGAACCAGCGACGCTTCTAGAAGTGGAACGATGAGGAACAATTCAAACGTCCGACCTCAAGGCAAGAAGATTGAATATATCAGAGAAAGTACTGTGGTCAATTTGCTCCTTACAAAAACTAACCAAAGACCTATACAATGTATCAGTGGCTTAAAGTCTCTGGCTCCCAAGCTGTACCACCCAAGTTTGATTCCTGTAGCCCAATGGTGGAGGCAGAGGATGTTTGGTTTCAAAAATACCTTGTGAACATTTCCTAGCACAGACATGTGGAGCAACTGATGAGTCCTGTCTTCCCAGTCTGTAACAAAGAAGGAAACAAAGTCACAAAGCCACAAAGAAGGAAACCTAGGACAGAAGATGATCCTTTATGTAAGTGGTACTACAGTACAGTTACCAGTGGCAAGACCTGTGAACAATATAAAAGGGACCCAACAGATGGCTTAGCAGTTAAGAGCTTGCTCAGTAATCAAGAAGACAAAAATGTGAAAATGTGAATCCCAGCAACCATGGAACAAGCCAGGAACCCCGTACACACTTATGGCTTCATCGCCATAGTGGATGAAGACAGCAGGATTGGGGTAACTGACAGGGCCTGCTAAATTCTAGTCTGCCTTGCTGGGAAATCACAAGCCCTGGGTTTCGGGAAAGACCTTGCCTGCAAGGAACTACAGAGAATGAGATGATCCAGTACGTGTGAGCAACCACACACACACACACATATATATATATACTCACACACATACATACATATAATGAAATCAATTAATAATTTTAAAACAACAAAAAAGAAAACTATGCTTTCTCAGAGGAAGCAGACCCAGTCAGCATGGTGACTGATGTTAACACAGTTTTCAATATAAAGTCTGTCTTCAGCGAAAGACAAGACGCTCTGGGAATGCTTGCCTTCCTTACCCAGGCATCTCACAACCACCTGAACCACCTGAAAAAGAAGCACACAGAAGGTCTGCTCCTGATCTCTCAGATAGATTCCTTACGATTTATTTTTATTATTTTATTTATGTTTATGTATATGTGTCTCTCTGTATGTAGGTATACATGCGCTCTGGTGCCCATAGTGTGTGTCAGATCCCCAGAGGTGGAGTTAACAGTCAATTATGAGATACCTACATGGATGCTGGTATTTAAACTCAGGTCTTCTGTCAGAGCAGCAAGTGGTCTTAACCCCTGCACGGCCTCTACAGTCTCATCTCTCAGGTCTTTAGTGGACAGCCATCAAGCTTTCTAGAAAAAAGAACAATTAGTGTAGTCCTTTCTAAAGTATTCCATCACCCAGAGAAGAATTTAAGTTTAACGAACTGAATCTTGTATACACACATCCATGGAATAATATAGCCACACCCTCTTTCGGAGGTCCAAACTGTATTATCACTGAAAACAAAAGCCAAGCAAAATCAAGCAAAGGGGGTTCCGTTCATGAACTCCTTCCCCTGCGCTCTGAGGTGAAGGTGAAGATTAGCGGTCCCTCCAGATTGCTCATCTTTGTGTTAATATTCCTAGCTGAGTGCACATCCACAGGGTGGTGCTTACTCAGTATTCCACTTCAGATGCCGGCACTGGAGGTCTTTACGTAAAGCATGAGTAGCTGTTGTTGCCCTAGGCTTACTATTCCTAATTGTATTGTTTTGTTGCTCTGCTTGGTTCAGTAAGCTGATGCATTAATTGTGTAACAGCATAGAAAATAAAATATAAAAAGATGTTTGCTTAAGCACTGGCTTCTTGACTGCTTTCTTTGAATATCTCCAAGGCTTTTAGTAGTGAGAGGAAGTACGCAACAAAGAGCGCCTATATCTCACAAGGAGAGGGAACTTTCCCCCAGTTTTATCTTGCTTTCATCACTACAGAACACGCACTGGTGTGTTATCATCTGGGAGCTTGGGGATCGTATTAAGGTATTGATTTCAATTTATAATACAGGATTGGTTGGACAGCAATACTTAAGGTTTTAAAAGATTAAGTTGTATATTCACAGAGAAGTCTTAGAACAAATGGAAACCCTTCACTTCCAGGGTAAAACAAACTTTAAAAGAAAGCAGCAGCCGGGCGGTGGTGGCGCACGCCTTTAATCCCAGCACTCGGGAGGCAGAGGCAGGCGGATCTCTGTGAGTTCGAGGCCAGCCTGGTCTACAAGAGCTAGTTCCAGGACAGGAACCAAAAGCTACGGAGAAACCCTGTCTCGAAAATCCAAAAAAAAAAAAAAAAAGAAGAAAAAAGAAAATCTGAAGTTGAAACACTGAATGAGATCTTAGGCAAAGCAGGAATAGAAAATAAAAACATGCATTGAAATTTATTATTATGTCTTTTGATTGCTGGCTTTCCCTTGACCGTTGTTAATCTTGAGGCTGTAAGTACAAGGAACTGAAAGTGATATTTTTTTTTTTTGCAAATTCACGAGTGATGGAATAAATATTCTCCACAATCAAACAAAACTCTTCCCATAATCAAAGTGCCAAGTTTGAAATTCAACTTTGAGTATGCAAAGATAAATTAATTTACTTAGAACATCCTGCATCTTAAAAATGACTGTAGAGGTTTACGCACCTTTGGATGTTTTTCTTCTCTAAGCACTCTGATGATTCAAATATGACTAAGTTAAAATGTTGCCAATTAAATATTTATGAAATAAAGACTGACTTAGAATTGCCTGGAAAGAAAAAAACGTTTAGGCTATGCACAAACTACAAATAACATATTTGATATCTTAAAAATGGGCTGGAAATCATCTGATAAATTGCATCTATGAAATAGAAATCAGTTTCAAAATACTACACAAAAAATCCCAAGTATGTCTATAACATACGGAAATGCAAGTGAGTCACACACTGCTATTGCAAAACCAAGGTCAGTTAGCAATCAATATGAGAGAAACAGGAGAGAAGGTCAGGTCTATTCTATAAGCAAGAGGAAAAAAACAAGATGAAGTCATGGAACTAAGCTCGATATTCGATGTGGGGGTAAGGGGAGGTATGGTAAAACAACTTGTGTAAAAAGCATATGAGAATTTTCAAAGTCAAGAAAAGGAAATAATGAGAACCAAACTCAGAGAAGTCCTAAGGTGAAGAAGTTAGCAAAACTTTTTGCAAAGAGTTAATAAGTAGCTATTCTAAAACCTTGACTCCATAAGGCCATGAATGAGGCACTACAGCCCACACCAAGGAATCATGGACCACCTCAAAGCCATGCCTGTGACGTCTGACATCAGCAAATCGAGATTCCTGAATGACAGTGGGGTAATTACAGTATCACATTTATTGGGTCACAACATGTAACAAAACTGACACTCTCTAAGTTGACTGTTTCAAGAGAACTTCTTTAACTCTTTTTAAAAGGAAATTTCTAAAAACATCATCATCATCATTATTATTATTATTATTATTATTATTATTTGTTGGTAGGAAGGCAAAGTGCATGCAGAGATCATAGGACAATTTGTGAGAGTCAGTTTTCGCCTTCCTCTATATGGGTCCGGCAAATTAAACTCAAGTCATCACGGTGGCAAACATCTTTACCCACTGAGCCATCTCATAGGCCTCAGTTACTGAACCAGGCATAGCTTATTGATTCTGAGCAATTTTCTCATCTTCTACTATATTTTGCTCTGTTATAAATGCTAGAACATTGAAAACATGTTTCCAGAATTGTTGACAGTTACAAAGCACATTAGACTAACAAAGTAGGTTCTACAAGTTAGATACAAGCCAACAAAACTGGAAAGAGAGAAGTAAATAGAGATTACATTCCCAGGGACTTACAGTGAGTTTTCTTCTTTCAAAAAAAGAGTAAGGTGCAGATGTTCAAGGCTACAGAAATAGATCTGCTCCCACTTTGGTGAAAGATCAGAGAGTTCAGGCCTATTCTTGCTCCTTCAAGGTTATAGAAAGGAGATTTGACTTAAGATGTGATTACTAACAGAATGTCTTGATCTAGGGTGTGGGTATTTTGGGTATTAAGATGGGAATCACTTTGTTTCTTCCTTGCATCATGCTTTAAAAAAGACTTTGCTTTCTTCCCCTCTTTTGGATTATGGTATTTACATCATAAGAAATAAACACGCCGGATTCAATATTCACTGGGTTGTTCTCCTTACTCTATCCTGTGTCTCTGTATTTCTTTTATGTCTCTGTTTTTTCTACCTAACATTTCTAATCCACATGCTCCTACCCTTGAATGTATGAACCCATCGAGGCTGGACCACAACAGATGTTGCCCCAACATGTAGACAAAATGGTGCCTATAGCTTTATATTTTTGATAACCAATAGAAGTCACAGCATTTAGGCTCAGTCTCCCAATTTTCAGGCAATCAGAGATGACCCAGTGGGAGCAAAGCAATGTGATAGCAACAACTTCCTGATGTCAATGAATCACTGACATGTGGCCCAATGGCTGTCTTTTACCCTTCACCTTTCTGAAAGGAAGAGAGGCAGCAGCCCTACCCACAGACTAACTTCAGTTTTGTTCTCAGAAACACTCCGGGAAGCATGACTGGTGGTTTCATCCCATTGTTCCAGAACTTTCAATATTTTCCCAAGGACATAATTATCCTGAAATAAATGCTACAATGATGAAAATATCCAACATTCTCTTCTTTGTTTAAAGAGCTGATCCTTGACTGATATAACCCTGGGGAATTCTACTAGGGTCCCTCATCTACACTTGAGAAGACAGAGGCATGGAAAATTTAATAAAACTTAAAGGGCAGAGAAAAAAGAGCCACACACTAAGAGGGTTTATTTTTAAATATATATTTGATAGGGGAGTTTCATTTAAAGTATACCAACTCTTTTAAAACTTAAGAATGGGGAAACAAATCACCCAGTTTGCAAAGAGTCCAAATTCTAGGCAAGGTATTTTATCAAAGGAGACAACCATAGCAATCACATACTTATGCAGCTGTAGTTACCAACACTAGGCCTGTACAAGATTACATCTGTCAACAGCCAGCCATGGGTGTGGAGGGCTCATGGGGCCCTACCCCTCCCTGCTGGTGATTGGATTCTATGAGGGTAGTGACTACTGATGGAACCTGTGGTAGGGGAGTTACTATCTTCATCTGCATAGTCACTGATGAACCTACCATGTAACATACTTATGGTCAATCAGACAACCCAGATTCAATTCTGTGGGTATGAGCATGGGAAAGTGCCCTGTATGGTGGGGCTGGGTGACAGGGGTAGGGAAGAGATAAGAGAAGGTGATGAGAAGAGTTTTCAGAATGAATTTTATGCATGTGTAAAGTTGCCAATGAACATATATATTCAATTAATAAAATAAAGTTCAATATGACTTGTAATCTGAGAGTAAACCTTGAAACAAGGAGATAACACTATGTAGCTCTAAAAATGAGCAAAATCCAAAGTATTTGGCAGCATTAGTGCTGGCAAGGGCTGTTGTGTTGGCACAACAGGGCTATCTAGTCACTGTTAGTGGAAATACAGATGGTGCGTTCACTTTTGGAAGAGTTTGTCAGTTCGTTACAAAGCTAAGTGAACTCCAAGTTCCAAAACTTACTCAATTTACTATCAAAGGCATTCCGGCCTAGCAATAAATATAAAATTAAGAGTTGAGAAATAATACTCATATTTTCAGTCAGTAAACTTTAAATAAAGGTTATGAAGACAATTTACTAGGGAAAGCAAAACTTGTCGGAGTGCCATAAGGACACTTGCTATTTTGTATGCTAATAAAAATTAACTAAAACTCAAAAGCTTACCCGGGAGCATCATAAGAAAAGTTGCAAAAAACTAGTGAAAATGAAAATGTTTTAAAGTAGGGGCTTGGAGAAATGGCTCAGTTGGTAAAATGCCTGGTGTACAAGCTTGAGAACTTGAGTTCAGATCCCCAGGACCCATGAGAACGGCATGGCATGGTGGCATGTACCTGTACTCCTACTGCTAGAGTGACTGAGACAGGAGACATTGGCTTCTGGCCTACACACATAGACACACAAAAGGTGGGGGTGGGAGACCCCAGCACACAAACAACAAAAGTGTTTTAAAGCAAATGAAAATAAAATCATCATCTGAAACCTTTAAGTTTGCAGCTCTTGCAGCACCAGAGGGGAAACAATAGCCTTGAAATAACTTTTTTTTTCGGGGGGGAGATAACCTCAAATTAATGATTCACATTGTTAACAAAATTGATGTCCACAAGAGATTTTTCAAAAGAATATAAAGTTAAATGAAAACGTAATTGAAGAAAACAATAGTAATAAGATGAAGGATGAAACAATAGAAAAATTTAACACAATAGAAAAAAAATATTACTTACCCAAAATTTGTTTCACTCAAAACAATTAACAAACTTTATTAATTACCAACTGGATATTTAATATTTTCAGGAAGAAATGAGTAAAATTCCAGCAAGGGAAACACAATGGCAGGCACCACTGTGTGTTCTGTAGCCAGAAGATGAATTTAAATATTATTATTATAAAAGGAAAAGTTCTATGAAAATTTAAAGTCCCAAAACTCACTCAAGAACAAATCAATAATGAGAACTTCTGGATTTTTTACAAAGTGAATAACAAGCTGGGCGGTGGTGGCGCACGCCTTTAATCCCAACATTCAGGAGGCAGAGGCAGGCGGATCTCTGTGAGTTTGAGGCCAGCCTGGTCTACAAGAGCTAGCTCCAGGACAGGCACCAAAAACTACAGAGAAATCCTGTCTCGAAAACTAAAAAAAAAAAAAAAAAAAAAAAAACAAAAAAAAAAACAAAGTGAATAACATACTAAGTAGAATCTTGAATCTGATCCGATATCTCATTTTAGATTTCAAGTTATTGGCACTAACTCTGGTTTTTGGTTCAAAAATTAGTAAGAATTAAATTGGAAGCAAACATTATTTAAGTTCAAACCAAGATATCCACATCCACTCAATAATAGTATTGCAAAATCGATTAAAAAAAAAACCCAACATTCTTCAAAATCCTCAAACCCTGTAGCTTCCTTATCCCAGCAACACTTCGGTTAAGTCTAAGCCAGAGCTATCCGAGCTGTGTTTATGTGACTTCAGGTGTCTGCATGCTTGGGTTCATTATAGTGATGCAAAACACTGTCATGAGAACCGTATGGAGGCTTAAAGCCAAAAGGCCTTGAAGGACGGCGCCTGGTGTCCAGTGTCCCGTAAGACTTTAATGACCATTTCTAAAGGACGCTTTCTGTCTAGGTGAGACTCCAAAGCCAAACCAAACAAGCCAACAACAACAAAAGCCAGAAAGGAGAGCAAGGACAGGAAAGCCAGAGTAGAAATTAGAAGCTGTTATTTAAACAAGAACCAAAAATTATAGTTTGGCGGGGGTTATCGTACTCACCATGAAAGCTCCTGGTTCACTACTGTAACACCACGACTCTGCCCGAAGCCTCAGAATTTCTTTTTTTTTAAATTGATTTTATTGAGCTATGCATTTCACTCTTCTCCTTCCTATGCCTTCCCCTTCTACCCTCTCCCATGGTCCCCATGCTCCAAATTTACTCAGGAGAGCTTGTCTTTTTCTACTTCCCATGTAGATTAGATCTATGTATGTCTCTCTTAGGATCCTCATAGTTGTCTAGTTCTCTGGAATTGTAAATTGTAGGCTGGTTTTCTTTTCTTTATGTCTAAGAGCCACTTATGTGTGAGTACATATGATACTTGTCTGTCTGGGTCTGGGTTACTTCACTCAATAGGATGCTTTCTAGATCCATCCATTTGCATGCAAATTTCAAGGCGTCATTATTTTTTTCTGCTGTAGAGTACTCCATTGTGTAAATTTATCACATTTTCCTTATGCATTCTTTGGTCAAGGGACATTTAGGTTGTTTCCATGTTCTGGCTATGACAAACAATGCTGCTATGAAAATAATTGAACACACATCCTTGTGGTACGACTGAGCATCCTTTGGCTATATACCCAAAAGTGGTATTGCTATGTCTTGAGGATGACTGTTTCCTTATTTTCTGAGAAATTAGCATACTGGTATCCAATGGGGCTGTACCAGTTTACACTCCCAGCAGCAATGCAGGAGTGTTCCCGTTTTCCCACATGCTCTCCAACACAAGTTGTCATCAGTGTTTTTGATCTTGGCTATTCTTTCAGGTCTAAGATGGAATCTCAGAGTTGTTTTGATTTGCATTTCTCTAATGGCTATGGATATTGAGCATTTCCTTAAGTATCTTTCATCCATTTTAGATTCCTCTGTTAACAGTTCTCTGGTTAGGTCTGTACCTCATTTTTTATTGGATTATTTGTTCTTTTGATGACCAATTTCTTGAATTCTTTGTATATTTTGGAGATTATCCCTCTGTCTGATGTGGGGTTAGTGAAGATCATTTCCCATTCTGGAGACTGTTGTTTTGTCTTCTTGATGGTGTCCTTTGCTTTACAGAAGCTTTTCAGGTTCAGGAGGTTCCATTTATTATTGTTAATTAATTAATCTTTCAGTGTCTGTGCTACTGGGGTTATATTTAGGAAGTGGTCTCCTGTGCCAATGCATTCAAATGTATTTCCCATTTTCTCTTCTATGGGTTTCAGTGTGGTTGGGTTTAGGTTGAGGTCTTTGATCCACTTGGACTTGAGTTTTGTACATGGTGATAGATATGGATCTATTTTCATTCTTCTACATGTTGATATGCAGTTATGCCAGCAACAGTTGTTAAATATGTTTTCTTTTTCCATTTTATAATTTTTTCTTTTTTGTCAAAAATCAGGTGTTCGTAGGTGTGCAGATTAATCTCTTGGTCTTCAATTCTGTTCCATTGGTGTTCCTGTCTGTTTTTATGCCAATACCAGGCTACTTTTAGTACTGTAGCTTTGTAGTAGCGTGTAAAGTCAGGGATTGTGATGTCTCCAGAAGTTTCTTTATTTACAGGATTGTTTTGGCTATACTGGGATTTTTGCTTTTCCATATGAAGGTGAATACTATTCTTTTGAAGTCTGTGAAGAATTTTGCTGGAATTTTGATGGGCATGGCATTTAATCTGTATATTGTACTTGGTAAGATTTCCATTTTTACTATGTTAATTCTACCTACCCAAGAGCATGGGAGATCTTTCCTTTTTCTGGTATCTTCTTCAACTTCTTGACCCTAATATTTCTAAGAACTATCAGGTGTGGTGTTGCGAAAGCATTCATGTCTTCCTTTATAGATGAATTATGGCAGAACCCTGTTTCCAGTGCTGGCTGTGCTACGTATACTTGAGTACACATATGCTTAGGTGAGCCTTTTCACTCCTGTGTCAAAAGCATGCTATTGTTATTCTTTTTTTTTTCTTTTCAAAACAGGGTTTCTCTGTAGCTTTAGAGCCTGTTCTGGAACTAGCTCTTGTAGACAATGCTGGCCTCAAACTCACAGAGATCCACCTGCCCCTGACTCCTGAGTGCTAGGATTAAAGTTGTGCACCACCACCTGGCTTATTCTCTTTAAATTAAGGTGAAAACAAATACATCCAACCTAAGATGATCATTTTAGTTGTTTTAACTTTTCTGGTTTAAATATAGTGTATTTTCAAGTGAACTGAAATAATAGTTTCTCATGCTTATCCCTTGGAGCAATGAAAGAATAAAAGATTGGTTTTATAACCAGAATACATCTGCCTATAACGGTAAAGATATTTAACTCATCACAATAGTCCACTGAATTTATTTGGGCAGTTTATGGAAAGTCAAAGACATATCTGGCAGTTTTCAAGTTTACAGCAATGTACACAAAAATGCTACCAAATCATTAAAACTATTTAATCAGATGTGAAGTAAATCGCCCTTAAGTAAGTTGCCTGGATCTGCACAGAGAGGTTTTGCTTACTCCCTCTTGTAAGCCAGTAATCGGAGCCATTACCCTTCTTGAGTGCAGATATTTGCAGGTGCGCCTTCCATTAGCAGTAATAGGTGTCCACGTAAATCACCAGGTAGGAGGCGCTGAGGACACTACCCCATCTTTTGGGTAATTGCCTTTATCAACTAGAAATAATTTAGGGAGAAGGAAACATGTAACATGCTTAATGTAATTATCGTAGGTAAAGACAACGTTAAAATGACATGGCGAGGACTAATGGGTGAGCGGAGTCTTCATTTGGCTTTTATTTCCCCGCTTAATCATAAGCGTAAGGATAAGCAAGCAAGCATAGAGGTGGATTAGAATGAGTGCTTTTGGAAAGATAGGAAAGTACATCACTCGATATGTAAGCACATTGACATAGATCATTAAATTAACAGAATGGAGTCACAATAAAAGCATATTGTTTCCTTCATATGGCAAATGCTTGCTACTCTTGTACCTTAGACTAACGCAGGATTTGCTTAACATTTTAATTGCATTATTTTAAGAAGCACAATGTCTTCCAAATGTTATATTACTGTGCGTATTTTTTTTAATTCCTGTATGGCTGCTCATACATATGGGCTTCTCAAAGTCCCTGGCACCATTTTTATGTACCTCGAAATATCATGTGCAGATGGCTGCGTTTCAGCTTTTCATTCCACACATAGCAAAACTTTCATGTGCTTAATGTAAATCCAGGCTTAGCATGTCAAGTTGCCTTGTGTGACAAATAGTTGTATATAAATAAATTCACCGGATACACTTTAAAACAAAACATAAGTGTTTAACTTCGCAGAAACAGGAATATCAGAAACCCAGGCGTCTTTCCGTATTTGGCAGTTCGTTTTGTTAAACTCGGGTTTACACAGGCAAATACCACATAATCTGGGCACAGGCTTAGGATACATGCCTGGATAGTACATTTGCAAATCTACCCTAGAAATGTTCTGCCACAGATCAGATGTCTTGTTATTGAGAAATCAAACCATTCTTTCAATAGAGGCTGGAAGTGTGGCAGAAGCTAGTTTTTCCAGCACAAAACTAATTGTGTGTTTTATTTTCATTTAAATATAGCTCTCCACTTTGATTACAAATTGACAGCATCAGAGCATAGGCAGGGATCACCCTTAATTAAAAAAAAAAAAAGCCAAGTCACAAAAAGAAACGGAACAATAAAATTTAAAAAAAAAAACAAAAACAAAAAAAACTTAAAGGCTTCTTTTAATAAAAATAAAAGACATCTCTGGGATACTTTTAGGAAGCTAGTTCATGGTTCTCCCAGTAGCTGCTACATAGTCTTTGATTTATTTCCACACTATATTTATCGTAAAATACATATAGGAAGGGACCCATAAAGGAAAGGACGGAAAAGAAGAGAAATGGATAACTGCCTCTTTGTGACATATTTTCTCCCTCAGCCTTGCATATTTGCATTAAAGTGATTGTGAATAATGTACATTTGACCAGTGCCGTCTGCAGAACTAATGCCTATTAAAGGGATGGGAAGTAGCATATGTTGTGCCTAGGGCAGAGAAAGTCCAATCACCCCCACTGTGAGAGTCTCCAACTAAAACGCAGGACAGCCTGGGATTTATCCTAAATGAACCCAGCAGGGAGAGAAAGGACACAGTCCCTCAGTCCACATTTAAGCTTTTAAACTCAGATTTTTTTTTCTTCAGAGTTTCAAAAAAAGAATTCATAATATCTACCTATTTCATTCACAAAGAGAATTGAAATTTTTTTCTCCTTTGTCTTATCTGCCAATCTTAGAAATTTTCCTCCATGGCCCTTTAAGCAACTCTCTATCTCTGGGTGAGCTGTCCCCAGTGTTATCTGACAAAGCAATGTTTTGCCAGTAGATGCAAAATGTTTGGGGCTTGGGAGTTCACTTTTATGCCCTTGTACTGTGGTAGAAATGCCCAGCTATTTTAACATTTTGCAACCTTCCCCCTCCTGTTGCATAATCTGCCTGTGACCTCTAGATTCAAGTTCAAGTTCAAATTAGAATTCACTCTACTTGTGCTCACTGGAGAGGTGAAAAGCAGCAATTATAAGAATGGAAAAACTGGCTGAACTCAGGAAGCAAGCATTGCCACGCTGCCGCTGCCATGTGAGTGGTTTAGACTGTCTTGTGCCTCATTGCCTGTAGTCTGAAAGGAGGAAAGACAGCAGTATGATACATGCACATATCTGGATATATATATATTCATAAAATTATATAAACATATATAATTTTAGCATTTTATAAAACCCAAAGGGGCAGTAGTAAAAATAAAATACAACTGGAAAACTTATAAGCTGTTGCACAGCATGCAGCAAAATGGTCTGTGTGGTACTGGAAATAATAGAGTTGATAACGATGTAGTGTAGCTTTCTGCTGTTATCTTAGTGCTTGTTTCAAATTGCTTGGATGGGGTGTTTGGAATGCAAGAAACTCCAAACCATTGATTTTAGATTTTAGATTACTGACCTACTCCACGGGGCAGGAAGGTGACAAAGACTGTTTTGTTTAGATGGCTTCTAAACACTTTATTCTTTGAATGGTCAGCTGTTATAAAGATCCAAACACCCTTGAGGAGATTATCTTTTATTTCTTTGGGTTTAGTAGAGCAAACACCCTATCCCCAATCCAGCTCCTCCCACCATCCTAGCCTCTTCAGCCTCTTGGTCTGCAGGAGGCCAGTGATAGTTCATTTTGGCAGGAAGAGCAGGTTTCATTATCTTGCTTTCAGCCACTCTATTATTATCTGAAGGCAAGCTCTCAAAGGTTGTGGTCATTACAGTTCTTGAGATGAATACAACCTGCTTCACAGGGAGAGAGATCAGGCTCAGCAGGTTAGGGCTCTGGCTGCTCCCCCAGAGGGCCAGAGTTCAGTTCCCAGCACTCATGTCAACCAGCTCATAATCACCTATGACTCCAGCAGGAAGAGATCTGACACCATTTTCTGCCTTCTACGGCTACTGCATTCACATGTACGTACTCACATAAAGATACACATAAACTTGCCTTGGAAACAAACTTTCTTTTGAGGCCATGACTTATATTTATAAAACATCAACTCCCTATTAAAATTGCAGAGAAGAAAGTAAACAAATAAAAATTCTAGCACAGCTTCTATATTCTACGTTTTTGTAGATAACTGATACATTTTAGAAGAGTTAATGTTAATAGAGGGGAAACTCCCACTTCTACAGCAGGAAAAAAACTTTCATAAAAGTTACTTAGTGACCAAGACAAAGGTTATGACTTGGGTTGCCCCAACATCCACCACATCTATGATCTGCTGGACACATTAAAGGGCCTGATATACAAACCCAAAACTGCAGGATATTAACAACAGGATTCCCAGGAAAAGTCCCAGGGCAGCCCCAACATCAGTAGTGTAGAAGAAACCAGACACCTCAAACCAGACCAATGACTCTTTGGAAGAACACTTACAAATAATGATATATGGACAAATGGGGGTGGGGGAGAGTTATTTAGCATTAGTGTATCAAACAAGGTTTAAAAACATTTTCTGCTTGATTAATTAAAGTAAATAATTGTATACATTACCATGTCAGTATTTTCTGCCTAAATTTTACCATTAGTGTTCCTATTATACAAGGGCTTGGAACAGAGGAAGGGTTTGTGTTGACAGAGGTTTCTGTCCCACCCAGTCCCACAGCCATTTCATCCCTAAGGAACAAACAGAGCTCTACATTAATCATAAACTGGTTGGCATTCTTATTAACTTCTTATTAACTCTTACATCCTTCGTTAACCCATAATTCTTGCCTGTGTCAGCCATGTGGCTTGGTACCTTTTATTGGTGAGGCATTCTCATTTTGCTTCCTCTGCATGTGGGTTACAACTGCAGACTGAGTCTTTCCCCTTCCCAGAATTCTCCTGTTCTCGTTGTCCAGTCTATACTTCCTGCCTGGTCATCCTGCCTATACTTCCTGCCTAACTTACTGACCAATCAGCAGTTTATTAAAGCAATACAAGACCACTGTCCCACAGCAGGTTCTCTCATTCATTATTTCAGCAAAGGTTTATTTAGAACCTGCGATGTGCTGGCATCAGATATATTTGGAAGCATCTTTTTCTGCTGGACTTAGAATGTAGTGCTATGAACAGACAAATAAGCCATTCTTATATGGTGAGATATAGGAATGTGAATAACTCAAAAGGTAATTCAAAATGCAATTATTCTCTTTAAAGAGCTTTTGCAAATTTGTTTCAAGCATACAAGTTGCTTTCTTGCCTCACACAGAATAGTTGTCCTTTGAGGTGCTATTTTCCAATAAGAATAGGTTATGATTTTTCTTTTCTTGTCTATTGTGGATTAACAGTACAATGAAATAAATATGTAAACAAACAAATAACCAAACCTGGGAACTGCTGAGAATTAGCTCACTCTCCTCCGCAGAAAGGTCCATGGTGGATATTTCTTTTTCACTTAGTTTCCGAGGTTCATCTCTTGCCACATTTTGCTGCTGGGGCTGGCTGAAGTTAGTGTTGTCATCTATTATGTTTGTCATCCTGCACCCCCAAAATACCCTCTACTTCCTGCATTGATTTACTGCAGCATGAAGTCTAAAACCCATGAATCTTTCTGTCTTCAATGGTCCCTTCCATAACATTGTGACCTATGCAGAATTACAGCTAATAACTCAAAAAAAGGATAAAAATCATAAAGCAGTTGGCTCGCTTCCAGATTTCACGTGACATTTTTAAAACTCAGATTAAATATTTTAAGCAATGCCCTTTGTGGAAATAACGCTGCCCATGGCTCCAGCAGGAGACAGTCTTGGTACTAGTTTTGCTTCTAAAAGCAAAGATCAAAGGCAAATAATGGGTCCGTTCTGATGTTTGGTTCTCTCATCTCTAAGTGGAAAAAAACATGGACTGTAAGATCCGGACCATTAATGTCAACTCCAATGTTCCATAAAGAATTTTGAACAAGATTGATTTTTTGTTCTTTCTGTGTTCAAATTCTACATTTCTTCCAAATCCTATTAACTACACCTGTGGAAAAGAGTCCCTACATTATCAAAACATAAAAACAAAAACAACAACAACAAAAAGGAAATGGCACACTCTTCATTTTCCCAAAATAAAATTTCTGAATTCCAGAGAAATTTAGTGACTTTCCCAAGGATTTACTGTAACTCATCATATCATTATCCTCTCAAATTCTAAAAAGGAAACCAAAATATTCCATAAACAAAAAAGGCACTTAGCTTTTATTTTGTTTTGTTTTCTCTCATTGCCTCTGCTTTTGTTAATAATATGATATTCAGTATTACTTGGCAAAACATTAGCTGTATTTGGCTGTAAGACAGATAAAGTCCTCTTATTGGCCAAATTTCAGACTTAAAGAAATTAGCACTAATGGACCTCCTTGGAGGCCCTGATGGATGCTCCAATGTCTCCGTACTTGATAGTGACAGACACTTCTGGCAAACAGCGAAGCTGGAACAGAGGGATCTCAGTATTAACTCTTTGATCTTCCCGGCTAAAAACTAAGCATCTGAGCATCATTTGCTCTAAATACTTGGAAGTCACCCTGAACAGGCTGACAAACCAATTGTGTACCGTACAAAAGATGAGCAGATGTATACCTGGGTTGGAATGGGATTGTCTTTCCAGTAGTACACTAACATTCAGATTCTTTTAAATGAACAACCTGATGATCTCAGACTCTAGGATCATAGGATCTATAGAGGTAACGTTGGCTGATTGGCATAATTTTATGTCCCTTGCTTGAATCCTGTCTTTGTAGACTTTCTAAAGTGAAGACAATGGACTAACAAATAGCCAAGAACAGACTGTAGTTGTTGCTGCCTTGCTAGATGTCAATCACAGTGATGCTTGTCTGCAAGAAGATGTTCAAGCAATAATTAAATTCCAAATAAAGGTCTCCATTACAATGTTTCCCAGCCATGGTGAACAATGGGACATACAGATAGTCAAATATTTTAATTCTTTGATGTTGAAAGCATATGAATCATTTGAAGTCTACATCTATTTTTATATCAATAACAGAAAACAATGAAAGTTAGAGATTAACATGAGTTTTAAAAGACATGTTTTAGAAAACATTTTATTTTCATAGACTGGTAAGATGGTTCAATGGGCCGAACAACTCACTGATCTTGCAGAAGACTGGGGTTCTGTTCCCGGCACCCACATGGAAGCTCACAACCATCTGTGACTCCATTTCCCAAGGATCCAACAACAACGTCTTTTGGTCTATGCAGGCACATGGTACACATTTATATATGCAGATTAAACACTTATATACATGAAATAAAAATAAATTTAATTATTTTATTTTCAAGAACAAAATTTAATGTAATTCTTTAATACTTTATAGTACTTGTAACTTGAAGTTATTTAAAGTGCTTTGTAAATGTAATGTATCTTAAAGTCCTAACAGCCCCATGTGGCTTTGTGGTCGTCCTCATTTGGTGGGTGATAAGGAGACTGAGGTATAGTATATGTAACTCTCAAGACACTTGCCAGGACCTGGACAAGTTAGAATTTTTAAATCTCCTTTAGAATTCCAATAAAACCATGAAGTGAACAGGAGTGTATGAACATATATGTATGTGTGTGTGTGTGTGTGTGTGTGTAATAACATTCTGGAAAATGTATTATTGTTTCTTGGAAGCAGCTGTACCATCTTTCTTTAAATATATGAACAGTACCTACCTATACAACCACAACTAGATAATGTTTGGCAACTAGAAAACCATGAGTAAATACAACTTCCTAAGTAGAGGAAGAGCTACTATTTTTGTAGTATTATTAGATAAAACCCAGAACCCTGAACACACTAGGCAAGTGTTCTTCCACTAAACTACATATCTAATTGAATAGCATCATAATTCATATAGTTACAATAAGAAAAAGAGAAATCTACAACATTAAGTAAACCAGCTTTCCTTAATGTAAAAACAAAAGAAAAAGATTTGTCTTGGCACTCTGTACTACCCAATCATGCTGTACTTTAATTTTTCTTTCGTAAAGTGTATCCAAAATGCCTACCTCACTGTGTTAGTATGAACTAACTTAAGTGATATAAAACACCCACCAAGACTAATCCAACACTTTACAGTTTGTAAAAAAGGCTTTTCATTTTGCAAATATTAGAAGAGAATTGTTAAGCTTTTCTTAAAACAAATCAGAAAATATTCATTTATTCATTTAAAAATATTTTCTAATACTTAAATATATTCTAATCACTATAGTTATTTCAAACACAATGGACTAGAGTTTGACAAAAATTAAACATCCCCTAGATATTCATTTCAATACTTACAACTTTAACGTACAAACACCTTTGCAATACATAACACCTAATTTGATCATGGTTACTGAGATATGTCTTTCGAGTTTTCTCCATTACTAGAAATCAAAGAAGATTTAACTTCTTTTTTAAAGTTATCAAGTCTTGATTTTTGAGTCTCTAACAAAACTATGAATGTCATTTCAGCTCCATGAAGTGGAAGCGAGGAAATTAACTGACTTAACTTTTTTTTCTAGCCGGTTGACTTGC
This sequence comes from Chionomys nivalis, assembly GCF_950005125.1. NCBI lineage: Eukaryota > Metazoa > Chordata > Mammalia > Rodentia > Cricetidae > Chionomys > Chionomys nivalis. The sequence continues at coordinate 18,095,944 of NC_080104.1, read as the reverse complement.
ATTTAGAGTTTGAGGCAGCTGTCACTTGTCTCAATATCTAATAGACTGCACTTTGCTTCTCATCAGGATGGGTAGACTTTTCTGCTCACAGTCACTGTGCTTATTCTCAGACACTAACTCCAATAGCTCAATCCTTGCCTTCTCCATAATTCTTACCTCTTTTTTTCTAACTCCCAAAGGTCAGAAGGAAGGATCCTTGATTATTCCCAATAGCCTTACAAAACATCACTGCACCAAAAACTATTGGGAAACTTCTATGTGCTCAGTCCAGAACTCTGTGGAGAGAACCACCACACTGCTTCAGGTGGAGATCTATATTTTAGCTGCAAGAGAATACTTGGGCCATTTAAGTGTCTCTCAACAGTGCAAGGGTGTACATGGTTAAGGGTCACTGCACAGCTGAGCTGCCTGGTTCCCAGTTCTACGTTCACATCCCTAAAGTCCCTCCCAGTGATATCAGAAAGCATTCTTAGGTCACGCTACTAAACACTCCTCCCTCTAACATCAGGGACAATCCTCTGCATAGGAAGATGCTGCTGTACAATCCTTCATATTCTATCTAAATTCTTTAATAATATAATCTCTCTGAGTTGCCCCAGGGCTTCCAATGTCTTCATTTGAACTCCATGATGAACCCCTCAGATTTGTTTCTGCTGCTAAATCTGTCAGTATTTTCACAGACTCCTTGGAGGGTTACGCCACCTCACTTCAGAGTGCGATTTTAACAGGAAGATAACACACAGAGACCTGTCAAATTGATAATGATATGCACAATCTTTGATTGTATGTTTAACAGAATACATTTTTTTAAAAATCAGAAAATCCTAAATCTTAGACTCAAAATAGGTCCAAAGAAATTAACTAGAAAAAAACACTTAAGACTCTTAATCTTGTTATTCAAAACTTGATGAAGGCTTTTATAGATGTCAAATTATTTCTAGATTACTAACAATATATAAAGCAGTGTACATGCTATGTAAGTAGTCTAGTAAAAATCAATAACAAAAAGACCATATTTACTCAGTATAGGTACAATTTTTCCCAAATATTTTCTGTTCAAGGTTGCTTGTGTCCAAGGATACAGGACCTGTGTATACGAAGCACCAATTGTATATGACTCCTACAGATTCCTTGGTTGAATCTTGACTATTGCACATAAGACATGAAAAGAACAATTTCTTGTTTTCAATCTCCCACCACACACAGAACCGAAATCTTCTACACACACACACACACACACAATTGGGCACCTAATAAGCCTAAGCCATAAAATTTCTGAAAAATGATTACATTTATAAAAATATTCTAAATAAAAACATGGAAGGGAGTAATAAATTGCTGGGAGGATGAGAAGGACAATTATGAGAATAAGTTAATGTAGATCACAGAAATCATCTAAAAACTTGAATCGAATATGGAGTTGTAATGAAAAAATAATTAGAAAACAGAGAGAACATGATTGAAACAGTGGCTTGAATTTACAGGAGGATATTCTTTAGAATTTTTCAACATATAGATTTCTAAATAATTAAAATGCACCAGAATATAATTTTAAGCATCCATGTTCCAGTTTATAGCTTATTTTACCAAGCTGTCATAGTGATCACCATAATTGATGTTTGCCATTTTAATATTAAAGTCTTCTCACTAATGGCATTAGATATAAATGACTTTGATTTGTGATTTTCCCCCAACACTGATTCTAGAATACATGGCATGATTATGTATGAAATGGGAATTGAAAATTCCCCTAATATCCATGAGCATGTATTTATGCAGTCTTTAAATTTTAGAATTGTATAGGTTGCCTAAGCACTGGATTCAAACATTCAAATATAAATGATTACATATATATGATAATCTCCCTTGTATAAAGAAATTGCAATGATTAAGAACTAGAGATAAGAGTGCAGAAGTTCAAGGTTACAGGTTTTTGACATCCCATGGTTCACACAATGTGCAGATTTTAAAGGCTATGAAGCTTCTAGTTAGCTATGCAGTGGTTCAGACTTGGCATGCAATGTCACTAAAACCAAAAGATGTGCTTTGGGTTTGAAAATTGGTTTCTTGTGTCAGTTAAAACTCAGAAACACATTTTCTACTCCTTGGCAACCTCACTCTACTCCCCCCCCACACACACACATACACAACAACTTTATAAAATCAGTTTAAGAAAATGGAACTATGTAGGTCAAGCTCAACTTTTTACAAAGTTATATGCCTTAAATGCAAGATGCTAGGAAATAGAAATATTGATATTCCACCCGGGCAAGCAGATGTGACAGCCTTCTCTTACATTATATTAGAAGCTACAGAAAGAACTCTTGCCCCCTGAAAACACTAAATTTAGTTCAAATTCAATTTAGCAGACATAGAGCAAGTGCCTACTACTATATATTAGGTGCTGAGTTGACAAACATGAATAAAACACAGTTGTTGCCCTCAAGATGATCAGTGTGTCATGGAAACAAGAGCTATGGAACAGTGTGGAAAATGTAGCAGATACGTACTGAGCATTATGGGATCATAAAGAAACAGGTGTCCTATACTCCAGGTAAGGGAGGTATGTCTGTGCTTCCTTTTGAAGTGCTTACACTTGAATGTCGCCTCAAAATATGAGAAAAAAATAGGAGGGAAGCAAGCGGGTAAAGGGGACACCCGAGACAATCGAAGCTTAGAACCATGCCAAGTGCAGGCTATGGGATAGATGAGGGAGTTGGTGGCTTAGAGCCCTGCTAAATGCAGGCTACAGGACAGATGAGGGGGTTGGCGGCTTAAAGGGTGAGTGGAAGAAGGTCTAAGTACAAATGCACTTATCTGAATCCATTGATGCTACAAACATGGATGATAACAAAGTCCTTCTGAATAGAAAATATCTACAGGCATCTGAAAGTGCAAGAAGGAAAAAAAGGAAACCTAACAGAGACTAAGAAAAACATTGCTCCTTTGTAATTTTGGTCAGGCAAACTTGAACCAGTTGTAGAGAGAGATAAACAACCTTCCCGCTAACACCAAAACACACCATCCACAAATGATTAAGGCTGCCTACAATATAAACAATGAAACCACAAACACACTCCTAGAAAACGTCAAAAAAATCATCAATATAATGATTAATTAAAATAATATATTTGATGGCTCAGTGGTTGAAAGTACTTTCTGCTCTTACAGAGGACCCATGTTTAGGTCCCAGTAACTACACGGGGACTCCCAATCATCAGTAACTCCAGTTCTAGGTGATCCAACACCCTCCTCTGCTTATACTAATGTGGTAGATTTATATACATGAAGAAGGGAGAGAGAGAGAGAGAGAGAGAGAGAGAGAGAGAGAGAGAGAGAGAGAGAGAGAGAGAGAGAGAGAACAGACAGACAGACAGAGACCTCAACATGATCAAGCCTTAGCCACCCCAGGGTTTTAAGCCAATGATGTACCCTGCAGTATCCTTAAGTTCACTCTCCCTTCATTCTTACTTCAAGCTCTTCTCCTGAACTCTAACTGCCTGGGACAAAAGCATCTGTACAGACTGCTTCCATTCAAACTTCTTCACAATCTCTGCCATCAAGAAAGTTCAGTTCAGACTGCAAGATGGGCTGAAGGAGTTGAGGCCTGTGAATCCAACCTGAAGAACAAAATCTAAAAGGTTTAGATTCTCCCTTTATCATATGAGTCTCAAAAAAAAGAGAAAGAAACAAAGAAAGAAAGAAAGAAAGAAAGAAAGAAAGAAAGAAAGAAAGAAAGAAAGAAAGAAAGAAAGAAAGGAAGAAAGAACTGGCTAGAAGTTTTAGGGGACATTTGGTTTCCCCCAGATGTTTCCCAGCTGTAAGATCTATGATTCCTTGTCCTTGCTTTCTTCACCTTGTCCACAAGAATGGTTAAAAAAAAAAATTACATAGCCAGCTCTAGCAAGACATAACAAGCTGTAAGGAAATACTCTGGGATCAATTGTTGGCCAGTACAGTTGGGTTCCCAAGGATGTGACCATCTTTCCTTGTTCTAGACGCCACTGTGTATCAGCTCTATGATGCATACATGGAATTCTTTTCCCTTCTGCGTTTTACACTTTCCAGTCTTTCCCTTCTGTTCTTTGGGCTCATTTACCAAGTTCACATGAATCCCTTGAGTCAGCCTTTTCTTTCAGGAGGGCATACACCAAGAAAACATCTGCTAGCAAATCAGTATAGAGTGTAACAAATTCACCCAGGAGCATGTCGTAGACAGCTATCACCGAGATTTTGCTGTTTCTTAGTTGGCTTAAGTCATAAATCTCTTCTCAAGGGTCCAAGCCTCCAGGATAGGACCTGGCCAAGCTCACAAGATGTCATCATCCCTTTAAAATTCATCATCCAAAGCCAAAATGCTTACATTTCCACACCACATAGATGCCAAATTCAAAATCCTGCATTACAGGACAATAGACTCATGTGGATGCTCCCCAGTCCTGAGGTATTTTCGAGGCACTCTACTGTCCATGGTAAAAAATGTGCTTATAATAAATGACATCAGTTTTGAGGTACCTGAACCACAATGAGGTGGTTCCCTCCCACCTATGACCAAATCAACTTCCTACCCAACAGCCTATATTTAAAGAAAAAAAGCAAGACACATAACTATAAAGAAAATTAAAATCATTTTATTCTATGGATATTACAGATTATTTGTTCTTCCATATATTGTCATTGTTATTGTTTCCAGTGTGTGAAAGACAAATAAAATTTCTAATTATGAGGCAGAAATGCAGAATATGGAATGGGGATGATGAAATAGGGGAAAGAAACAGCTTAGTCGGATTAGTGGGTTCCAAGTTGCCCTCCTGAGTGCCTAGCTGATGGACACCTGGAAATAATAGTCCATGGTTATTTAAAAGCCAAAAACAAATGGAATGGAACTGGTTAACTGCTACTCAGGAAGAAATTTATGGTCCTGAGGCAAGAAAACTAGAAGAAGCAAGTGCTGATAAGAAGCAAAATGGGTGGGAGTTGTTAGAGGCCTTGCCCTCCAAAATAAGACTAGCAGTTTAAGGATCAATCCATCTGCATTGCTAGTATACCGTTTGACTCAACAATTGCGCAAAGGCATAATCTATAAAATATATTTACTTTATTATGAGGGCATTTTTACCGGGGTTAGTGTCAGTTAGAGCATTCTGGGATTGCTAAAGTGATGTTGGCTTGAGTTCTGTAATTTACGAGCCTTTGTACTAAGTGATTGAGACGCACCCATTTGATCATTTGCAGCATTTCCATAAAATAAACACTACAAGCCCATCTTTTAGGAGGAAAAACTGAAGCTTCACATTTTTAAATTATATTTATGTGTTTGGGGGGAGTTCCATACATGTGTCACAGTGTATCTTGATCAGATTTACACATACCCACACTTCTAACTTCTCCCAGACCCACCTACATTCCCCTGTCAACTCCACGTCCTCACTTGTTTTCTTTATAACACAGAATCCATCTAAAAGTGCTTATGTATGGATAGGCAGCCTGAAGCTTGGATTTTAAATAAAGTTCAAAGTTCCAGTAATGAGTAAATGATGGAAACAGGTAGGTCTATCTCTAAATTTGCTGCTCATCTGCAGCAAGTTGTCACCTTCATGCTTACATCGGGACAGATTAACGTATCACCAAACAGTTAGCTTCACGTCTTTGACCCACAGAAAAGTGGTTTTGGCATTAGGAGGTCAAAAATACTGCAAGCACCAGCTAGCATAATAAGATCCATTCATGTACAGTCCGTTGCTGACACCTGAATCTAGAGATGTATATGTTGCTTATGAATATAATTCATCACATAAAAATTCACTGAATTAGTCTCACTAGCTTTTAACGTAAGGAACTGGTATGAATAGGAGGAGATTCTAAAAAGGAATAAAGAGCAAAGTCCGATATTGGAGGGAAGAGGAGAGAACACAGAAAAGTGACATTTCTACACAGAGATTGAGCAGAGGGAGGATTTAAGTGCAAGGTCTTCAATGATTCTTCCTGACTCTAAGACCATTCTCCAGAGAGCTATCTAGAGAGCTCTCTGCTGCGAGCTAGCGTCTTTGGAGACAGCTCTGTATCTTCTTTCCTACTCAGTTCCTTCTCATTCTAAAAATGTTATCAGCTTGTCTTTGAAATATCTGTGACATTAAAATGCAATTCTCTCTTTGCCTTTTCTTTCTCTCTGAACAACAGTCCATAATTGCTCCCTCCACCATCACCCATAAACTCCTACCATGTCTGCATGTATAATATATCACGCATGTGTTCAGCAGACCTTTTTCTGCAGAGTGAAAACCTTGGAAATCTGACAATGTCTTCGGGTTTCTCTAACAGAATTTTAAGCACAGTGTCTTTTTTTTTCTTCCTCTGCCTTTAATATTGACCTCAGGCAACTGCTCTGGCTTTAAAGTCTACAAAATTATTATTCAATTTACATTTTTAGGGTAAGATAAATGCTAGTTTCTCAGAGGCATTGTGGCTGGGTTTCTTGGGTTTCCTTATCCCCATTTCTCTTGCACGGTTACTTGACAGAGTTTTAAAGTTTATTATTTTTTTTGAAGTTATATCTCATGGAGTGACTCATCCATGGTGTGGAGAGAAAGACTATGAATGACCACCGACATCACTGAGAGGAGTAATTTTACTCAGGTGACACATCACTCGGAAAAGCTGCAGGTAGAGGAGAATTTATCACACCAATAATACAGAATGAAGTTATTTGCAAAGAAATATATTACCAGATAGATACCCAGCATGGATATGAGCGTGGATTAGCACTGCATGTCATTTAGAGAAAGAAAACTCCTTTATAATAGGAAAATTATTTTTATATCTCTGATCTCACCTGCTGCATTGCCCTTCTATTCTACTGATAATTTCATACACTTTTATGAAGAGCAATTCCAGACTCCATTATTGCTCCAAGCTTTGACATTCTCATAGAAAATGAAAAGCGGCCATAACCTTCCCTCCTGCTCATAAAGACCTAGAGGTAGATCCAACCAGAGGCTCTTCCACCTGAAGGTTCATCTTTTTAATTCTTTTACGTAAATCCCCTAGGCAGAAATAAAGAAAAAGTATTTCAAACCTGATTCCAAATATTTCTTGTGGAATCACTTCCTCTGAAGAACTGAACAGCTTGCCAATTAGCAAATCTGTAAATCTTCACAAAAACCCAGCAATCTATTCCCTGGCAGACTGACTGACCAAAGCCCCTGACTGTCACCTGAGTACATCTCAGACCACTAAACAATTAACAGTTCAAAAATAACAATAACGAAGGAAGCTATTTGTTAAAATGTCCTTACACAGCAGAACAATCCACTGAGATGCACCCTGGTCTAGCCCAGCTCCTTTACCTGACAGGTGAAGGGGCTAACTAACTCACTTTGTAGAAGAGCTGACACTGAGACCAAAACGAAGGCTCTGAACCACTGACGGAGAAGTTTTCTCACACTGAAGAAGTGTAATTTTGGAAGTGCTATTTCATCATGCTCATGGCTTAGACAGTTTAACATAGTGGTTTGTTTGCATAACAGCTTAATGGACTTTCTCATCACCAACCACGGGGCAACTAATGTCATTAAATGTTAGTATTGTGGCCCAGTTTGCTTGACAAAGAAATGATGACTGTTGACAGAGGTTTCTTTCCCACCTAGTCCCGCAGCCATTAAGTCCCAAAGAAGAACACAGAGGTCTACATTAATTATAAGCTGGTTAGCCTATTAGCTTGGGCTTCTTATTAACTCTTACAACTACATTAGCCCATAATTCTTGTCTGCATCAGCCATGTAGCTTGGTACCTTTTATCAGTAAGGCTTCCTCTGCATCTGGGTGATGACTGTAGATTGAGCTTTCCTTTTCCCAGAATTCTCCTGTTCCTGTCGCCCCACTTCTACTTTCTGCCTGATTGCCCTGCCTATACTTTCTGCCTGGTTACTGGCCAGTCAGCATTTTATTAAAATAATATAAGTAACAGGATAAAAGACCATTGTCCCACAGCAGATGACACCATTACCATAAGGTCTAGTTTCTTTTCTCCTTTAAAATTTCCACATTGGTCTAGTAGTAGAGTGTTTGCTTAGGATACATAAAGCTCTGGGTTCAATTCCCCAGCGCTGAAAAATTAAAATGTCACATTAAAGAAGTGAAACTACAAATGAAAATTTAACAATATTCCGTTTTCCTTACCCAGTCTTGTTATCTATGCCATTCTCTCCCTTCTTCCATCCTCGCTGTCTTATTTATTCTTTTATGTATCTCTGTGTGTGTGTGTGTGTGTGCATATGTATGCAGGTGCTTTCAGAGGCCAGAGACATTAGATACCCTGGAGATGACATTGCTATAGTTGTATGCCACTAAACACAGATTACGGGAAGCAAACTCAGGTCTTCTGTAAGAGTAGTTCGTGTTCTTATGCAGTGAGTCATCACAGCCACATTTTCATGCACAGATTTGCCTTGTAGTAGGTATTCTCTTCTATTGACACAAGTTGAATTCTTATGAGAACTTCACTGGTGGGAGATTAAAAGCAAAACCTCCACAAGAAAATGTGACTATTCTTAGATGTTTGAGCACGAGAATCGATCAGAATGGGCAAGCCTGGGCTAGAGAGAAGATTGGGTGATTAAGAGAAATGGCTGTTCTTCTGAAGGACATGATTTCACTTCTCAAAACCCACATGGTGACTCACAATTATCTGTAACTCCAGTCCCAGAGAACCAGATACCCTTATCTGGCCTCTATGCGCACAAAGAACAGACGTGGTATGCAGACCTACATACAGGCAGAATATCCACACACATTAAATTTTAAAAAGAAGAAGAAAGAAAAAGAGCCCAAGCCTGTGCAAGTCTACTCAGTACCACAGATGTCAACCATCCTTTGTCAACCATCCTTTGTTCAGTCTCAGAGCATCACCACCTGGGAAGCCCATGTCAGATTCACCATAGTCTTCCTAAAATAAAGGCTGAGGAGAAAGAAAAACTTCTAAAGAAGACAAGATATATCATTCGATGCTGCCAGTGAAGGTTTAGAATGCTTGTTCTTGACCTTCCTAATGCTGCAACCCTTTAACACAGTTCTTCATGTTATGGTAACACCTCAGCCATAAAATTAGCTATTTCGTAACTGTAATTTTGTTACTGTTATGAATTATGATGTAAATTTCTGTGTTTTCTGACAGTCTTAGGTGACCCCGTATAAGGGTTGTTCAACCCCAAAAGGGTCTCAACCCATAGCTTGAGGACAAACTGCTGATTTAGAAGATAAAGCTAAAGGGCTGCTTGTTAAACAAGTATAAAATGTACACAAACTTCAACACCAACCCTGCCCTTTAATCCAGAGAGTTACACTGCAGCTTTCAATGCAGAGCTGTCCTTCAGTTTTGAGTGTCCATTGCTACCCACTCCAGGGATGGCTACCCTAGAAGGTACCCCACTAGCTTTCCCGGCTGCTCTCAAACACGCTTCTTCTCCTAATTTCCAGTGTACTTATTCCATCTACAAGTAACATTGAACTAAAAAAAATCTATGGACCAGAGCTGTTCTAAATCCCTAAAGGATTGGGGGAGTTAGTGTCGCCTCCAAAAACACATTTGTACATTCTAGAAAAGACCCTCTGTGTCGGCTCCAGGTTCAAATTGCTAATTTAAGGAGTTTTGATTGTTCTGTAACAAAGAAGGGTAGAAACACCTCACAAGAAACTAATACAAGAAAACCATAGCAATACAGCTTCATTGAGGGTTTGTTTGCCAAAAGTTGGGGACGGAGTTTAGAACTGAAATTATCACCCTCCGGAGAATGAATGGACTAGTTAGCATGTATTTGGATGGCATTAACTCTCTGTGTGCTCTCTGTACTGGAGCTTGAAAACATGAAAAAATTTGTTCTTACAAACCTGCTCAACCTTATGGTGGAGCTTCAGACAGTCCATCATTTGCTCATATTTGAAATATTGTTATTTGTATATGTCGGTGTAGACAGAACTCATTATTGGCAGGAATTTTTTTCTTCTATAAAATTCATTTATACCTCTAGGATAAGAAGTGGAAAGTATTTTATGACCACCGCAGAAAAAAATAATAAAATTAAATTGGCATGTGGTAGAAATTGTATAAAAAAAACTCAAGAGAAAATAAGTAATGTCCAAAATTCCATCCGTTTCACTCAGGTATATATTTTTAGACAAAAAGTATCTATTTGCACACTCAAATAGTTCCTGAATTAACCTTTGATGACAGACTTCAGAGGTGGAACCAACTGACTTTTTGGAGCAGTCGGCACTGAGATGCCATTTAATATGAACAGTAAAGCAGTCCCTTTTTTTAACAACATCCTTTCCTTTTAACTTAGTGCCAAATAAACACAACTCCTGAGATGAAGATTTAATGGGGGGGGGGGGGGGAGAAACGTTTCTCAACAAATAGCAGAAGCATATAAGACCTGTCAGGAGTTAAGATACATCTCTCCCACCAGATCAGTAATAAATAAATGGGACCCTAGATTTTTACTGTGTGGCAGTAAAATGGGCCACACAGGCCTTCTCTCCTGGAACCTAAGTGGTACTTTAAAATCCATACGTGTCTTTAACACCTGTAATGGCTTTAGGATGCTCAGGGGTGTCTAGAGGAAACGGCTCTCAGGATTTTCTTACACACACTGTTGAAAATAATTTCCTGGCTGCTAGCTACCATGACCCAGAGGACTGCTTCAGGGCCAAACACCAGGGGTATTATTCTCTCCTCCTCTATTCTCTACATTGCCTTCTCTTTTTAATGTGTCTCATCAATTACCCCTATATAAATTCATCCTCCAGCCCTAATGATTGATATAAATGTTCCCGGTCCATGATAACATAATATACAGCACTAGCTTCATTTCATCTACAATTCTACATAGGTTTTGACTTGCATTAAGACCGCACATCACCTTAATTTTTCATATTAAATTCATTTCAAGAGCCGCACCCCAGGATCTCTGTCACATGACCTCTCATTTTCAGAACGATCTGTAAACACCGTGGCAATTGACAAACTGACCTGATAAGAAGTTGTTGTGGTTTGTGCCATTAATGCCAGCACTGTGGAGGCAGCTCCTGTGTCTGCAGAGACCACAAGAAACTGCTCATAGCACAGGAAGGGGACTCCTTCCCTCTGCTCCTGCTCCCATGCCTGTGAACGTTCCTCTGGATGGCTATGTTCTGATTATTACTGGCTCAGAGCAAACTGCCATGGAGCAGTACTCATTTCTTGGTGGGGGCATGGACAGAGAACAAGACAGGACCAGGATTTGTGTCTGGAAGCAGGAAAAGTCCATATTCCTTTTGAAGTCCCAATCTCCATTTCCACTGTGCTATCCAGTTATGTGGTTATTATGATGAAATTTAAAATACCTTATGGTTCTGCACCCTCATCACTATTAACCTGTAGCTCAATTCTATACTTTCCAATATTCACAACAATGGATAAGTCTAATGACTGCAAGTTGAGTGTATGATGTTCATTACAGTAACTTCCAATGAAATCACTGGGTGTTAAGTGTGTCTCACATATTTAAGTGGTCCTGAAGCAGCTAAGTAGGGAAAGACTCTCGGGACACCCAGTGAACAGCTTTTGATCAAGAGCTTCTGATGTCATGAGGGTTGTTGACAGTGCAATACAGGAAAAACAGGAAAGTAAATTACTTTGAGGTAGTGGAAGAGACATTCTTTAACTAGAACTCAGTCTGAAATTTGTTCTGTTTCTCACGCCTAAAACCCCTCAGAATGTTTAAAATCTCTCTTTTGCTACAGTAAAATAAACATATTTAGTTCTTAGCAACTATTCAATAACCAAGTGCAAAATGGTATCCAAACTACACTCCTAGGATTAGAGCGAATTCATATAGCATAAAAAAGAAAACAAATAGTTAAAGCCATAAAGACCACGAGGGAAGGGCTTTGTACTTCAAATGTAGACTCTGATGAAGAACCCAGAGGGACAAAGAATCCTATGGAATTCATGTGCAAATATGAAGAAAGGAAGTGATGAGATCTACATGGACCAATGTCATTTGGATGATATCAGTGTGGGCAGGGCCATGTAAATACCAGATAGTAACAGAACAAGCAAGCACCCAAACCCTAGTCCTGGGAGAAGCACCCTCCTAGACTCATCTGCTGCCTCCTCTAGATGATAGTCTAAATTGAAAAATAGAATAGACCAATATTTGGGTCACTGTACCCAAATATCTCTCAGAGTTTATCTACAGCTGATTTTGCAATACACGAGATTTTGCAATACACACGTGGATTTTTATTGTTCTTATCGTTTATCACCCACCTTTATTTTAAATAATTTCCATACATTTACTCCTTGATGTGTGGTGATACAGGGCCTTGAAGATGTTAGGTAAGCAGTCTAGCACTGAGGCCCATTGCCAATCCGTATGCTCATTTTCAGCAGTTCTGTTTGCTTAACATATAATAGACAGGATGCCACATAGCAAAGGCATGTATTTAATTTCCTTTGTGTTTACAATTTCATAGATGCAGTTTTCCATCACAGAAACCAGATATATTTATTTTATATGTATCAGACTGAAAGGGTTTAAACAGTAAATCAGGTACAATCTAATTATACACCATATAAAGACTTTAAATAGAAAAGGGATGTTGAACATTATTACTTCATCTTATAAAATGGTGAATTTTAAGCAAATTGACATTTCTACAATCATAATTATATTTCCTATACTCTTGAATCATCTAAGTTTAATAAGGAATATAGGACTTGATAGCATTCTTAACTAAATTCTAAACAAATTCTTATTTGTTAATAAATAGATTTATTTTTTGAAATTATTCTGTTCCTACCTCAGAATTAGTCCTTTTGGAAAAATTCATCATCCCACCATGAAAAAAAAAGGGGGGGGGTTAGAGATACAGGACTCAATTCTTCTGTAAAGATTTAAAATTTTAGAAAAACAAAAATCCATGCTGACAATGATACAAAAAGTATACATTTTATCTTGTTTTACAAATTATGGAATAATAGTATTATAAATAAAAGCTACAAATGTCCCCTTGTGCCTCCACTGCTTTAACCAAAAATTGTACTAAAAGGTAGCATGGTTGGGCTCATGAGCAGTTTTCCTGTGTCTTCAAGTACGAGGCACGAGTTCCCAATGGGGGAAAGATGAACAATCTACACCAATGAAACTCAGATAGTAGACAGGAGACATAAGGGATGGGCTGACTGTGACTTCTAAGAACCTCACGCTGACACTGAAAAGACAGATGGACAACCAAAGGTTGCAGTCATGAGTCACCACTTCACCGCCCACTCTATGTTCTGAAGCAGGCAATAGTTTAACTTCCGTCTTGCACTCAATATGGAACATCTTTTTGGTTGGCTGTTTCTTTTTCTCTAGGTGCCTGTGATAGTGTGATGGTTGCAGGCTTGCCTTCTGCATAGATCTTATGGGTAATCTCAGTCTTGGCTGTAGTCACAAATGCATAACTTCACCTGGATCCTTTACACCCTGTAAATCCACACTTTGATGAAATCCTTTTTTCCTTCCAAGACAATGTGCCCATTTCACAGTGTGCAACAGAATTCTGGTTGAATTCTGAAAGTGAACTTCAAGTGGATGCTGAAAGGGTGGATTCTTCTCCTGTCAAGCCAACATACATGCAATACTTCTTTTCATCCAAATGTCATTTTCAGTTCATAAATGCTTCCCTATTAAATAGCTCTTTTGAACTAATGCTGCATTAAAATTAGAGGGGAGGGGTTTACCCTATATCTGCTCCTCATAGAAAATGTTTACTCTGAAATCCTATGCAGAGACTTCTCTTACAGGTGGTGACTTTCACCAGTGCAGTTTATGAAGTGCTCTTATGTAAGTAAATATTTAAATCCCAAATGTGTTATTGGGTCATTTGAACCCAATCATTTTATTGCTCCTACTGACTTGGGGGCTTGAGTGATGTGCTCCTGAAGTCTTCCTTTCAATTCAGATAAGATTCTTTTGAGTAACCTTGCTGAAGGTTGACTGGCTTGGGTGGCTTCTCATGATCACGTTTACCTTTTGTTCAGCCTAAAACACTTCATAATCAGAAAACTCTGCTGTTCTTCTCCCATAGCAAGTTTAATCATTCGATAAACCTATATGGTGCTGGAAAACATCTTCGGATGTAAACTTGGTATCAAAATATACTACACAGCCATTTTTTCTTACCATTATAAGAATGGCCTAAACATGACCACAATAAAGCAAATTCCAATCCCATTTAATAATTTCTAAATTATTTATTTATTTAGAAATATTAATATTTCAAAATTAAAGAATGCTACACCAAATATTTCCAAATTATATATTTGTTTTAATTGGTAGGTTGATTTTTTTTTCCAGACAAGGTTTTTCTGTGTAGCCTTTGCAGGCCTAGAACTCATTCTGTAGAGCAGGCTGGCCTCTAATTTATAGATAATTGCCTATCTCTGTGTCTAGAATGATAAGATTAAAGACAGGTGCTACCACAGCCCACCCCCTCTCTGTTGTTGTTGTTGTTGTTGTTTGATTTTTGAGACAAGGTTTTTCTGCAGCTTTGGAGCCTGTCCTGGAGCTCAGTCTGTGTACCACGTTGTCCTTGAACTCACAGAGATCTGCCTGTTTCTGCCTCCCAAGTGCTGGGATTAAAGGTGTGTGCCACCACCGCCTAGCCTTTCTTAATTAGTGACTGATGTGTGAGGGCCCAGACCATTAGAGTTGGGGCAACCCTTGAGTGATGGCTCTGGGTTCTGTAAGAAGCAGAATGAGCACTCCACGAAACAGCACCCCTCGATGGCCTCTGCATCAACTCTTGCCTCCATGTCCTGTCCTGCTTGAGTTCCTATGCTGAGTTCTGTGGGTGATCAATGGTGATGTGGAAGAAGTCAAATAAACCCTTCCTTCCTCTTGCTGCTTCTGGTCATGATGCTTTATCAAAGCAATAGTAACCTTACCTAAGACAGTCATGTTTTAAATTCACCAATTTCCTTAATGAATCCATTGATCATAAATTAAACTTAGTTCCATTTCTGTTTCTGAATCTGTATCGGATCCTTGACTAATCTTTATTTTTCGGCATTGGTACTCTTTGGAAGGCATAAACAAGTTCTCCATAATGTTTCTAAATGTGGGTTCTTACAATGTTTCCTTGTGATTAACTTTGGAGGTATATGAGTTTCTCCATTGATAAAATTCCTGCTTTGGTAATTAAGTAATCAGTGGAGATGTGGCTTGAGCTGATAAAAATAACCTGCCTTTCATCTAGTCGAACTCAATAGTTTTAAGCTCCATTGATAACAATTATTTTAACAGTGTTTTTTAAACTCTCACATTATATATATATATACATATATATATGTATATATAGGCATCCTGCTATTAAGAAAAGTTTCATTCTAATATTTTTTATTGATTGATTTTTCAGTACAGAGTTATTTATTCTTTATTTGCCACCAGTTATAAGCAATTATTACTCTCCTGACTCATTTAGATTAGAAAAGTGTCTAAGATTTGGCCAGTGTGTATACCTTGAGTTAGTTATCTTTTTAACTAAGTCTCTTCTAACTGGGTGTGATGGCGCACGCATTAAACCCCTGATTTCAGCACTCAGAAAGCTGATATAAACAGGTCACTATGAGGTAAAAGCCAGTCTGGTCTACATAGCAGTCCCAGGCTACTCAGAGAGAGAGGCCCTTGATTAAACAAAAATTGTCAGTCTTTCTTATTGTAGTATTTTCTCAGAGCATTAAAATGCTAATGTGCCCCCTTGATTTTCCAAGAGAACATTTTATTAATGGCTTTAAGTAATGATTTTCCTTCTGAAGGAGCCTGTGGTGGGACCAGTTTTTGCAAGTAATTTTTTATGAATGATAAATCCATTGACTCTGAAAGAATATCTAATTTATAACTTAAACCAAGTTCTGACTTAGAGAATGAAGGAAAAATAAGAAATATTGACCAAAATCAAAGATGCTTCATTAGTCAGCTACTTTTTTAAAAGAGAGAAAGAAAGAAAACAACAACAAAAATCTTTCTAAATGGCTAGTCCTTAGCCTATTAATAATATCATCTAATTTCCAGAGATAATATCTCTGTAAAGACATTGTCATGAACGTTTCCTTGTCATTATCTTCAGTTGAGTATATATCAATTGTGTCTACAGATAAGATATTTGTTTTAATCAAATAACTAAGCAGATATTAAGTAGGGCAATGAGTTCTAGATGGTGAATTCTTTTTCCTGGGTACATGAACAGAGAGTCTGAAATATCCCTATGCAGTCAATTCCCTCGGGCTAAGTCTGACTCACATATTCTACATCAAGAGGTTTTAACTATATCTACTTAGAACGGGGCTCAGAAAACTGCATTTTTATTGGAAACCCAGTTGATTCCAATACAGGTGAGCCCTGCCCAACCCTTGGTAAAGAGTATTCTGCAGATGCATACCCTCTTCTTACAGAGTGTGGTGCTTTGATTTCCGGGAGCTGCTGTTCTAGGGAGCTTTAAACAACAAAATTTATTCCCGTGTAGCTCTAAAATTAGAGTCTTGGCAGGGTCCATTCCTTCTAGAAGTTCTAGGGAAGACTGAATTCACTGTGCAATTTTGTACTGATTGGCAGCAATCTCTGACACATGTCCTACTAAAGACACATCAGTTCAATCCCTGCCTGATTTTTTTAAATATCCATTTTATCTCTCTTGACTACTTCTTCCTTCTTTTATGATGTGTATTCATGTTTTGCCTGCATGAGTGGAGTACACTTCGTGCATGCCTACTTATCATGGAGAAGGCATTGGCTCCTCTGAAACTGGACTTATACATGGTGCAGGGAACCAAATCCAGGTCCTCTATAAGAGCAACAGATACTCTTAAACACTGAGTCATCTTTCCAGCCCCTTCTTGCCTATGTCTTATATGACTTCTCCATATCTTCTTGTGTTATTATATCTGTTCCTTATAACCATACACACGTTTGAGATTAGGGGAGCAGGAGTTGTTGGCAATTGAACTCAGGACCTCGCATATGCTAAGAGAATGTTTGATTCACCACAGAACCATAACACCAGGTTCCCACTGTTGAAGTTTAGGGCTCACTCTTATCCAGCATGATGAGCTCATCTTATATCAGATGTGTCTTCAATAACCTTTATACCAAATTAGAGCTCATTCAGGGCCACGAATTAACACACATCTTTCAACCCACAATTACACTAACATGGAAAGGTCATTTGTTTTCTTATATTTTCCTTCATATACAAACTTCACCAAATTATTTTCTCTTCCTCCTCTCTTACATACAAAACACAAAACTGGGTTCTTGATTGTTGGTTTCTTTATCCTGCCAGGGTCTCACTATGTAGCCCTGGTTACTCTGGAACGCTGTATGTAGACCAGGCTGGCCTTGAATTAATAGAGCTCCCCCTTCCTCTACTTCCTCAGTGCCTGGACTAAAAGTGTACACTATATGTCTGGCTACTTATTAGTTTTAATTTCACAGGAAGTGCTATTTAATGAGTGAAAAAAAATCCAGGTTGCAGTACGATCAAATCCTTTTCCATATATTAACTATATTTATCATCAATGCAACCCTAGAAGGCAAGTAAAATCTTATTTGAAGATTTATGCCTTAGTTTTGGCATATTTGAGAAATGCATAAGCCTAGCATGTAATGACTTTGTTTTCTTGATTTGAGATTAGCAACAGGCCCACCCTTTCTGAAATAACCATCACTGCTGAGCTGACTTGTTTTAGGGAAGAAGAAAGTAAAATAAATAAAATAAAAGCTTGTATCTGTGGAAACACGTATGTACAAAAAAATGTAAAGGATAGAGGAAGGAAAGGGTATAGGAGAGGAAGAAGAAGGGAAAAGGGAGAGGAAGGATAATAGAAAGGTAGAAGGGAAAAGAAAAAAAAACCTAACCAACCTAGCTCCAAACTGTACATTATTTTCAAATGTCTTGTCAACCTCCCCACCTAAGGACTAGCATAGCACTCCTTAGTTTGACTCTGTGATCCTCTGTCCCTCTGAACAAGGCAGGCTGTCTTTTTGTCTTTTCACTTTTTTTTTTACATGGAGTGTGTGTGTGTGTGTGTGATGTGCATGTTTCCATGTGTGGGTACACTGTATATCTAGGTATTCATGCGTCTGTGTGGAGACGCAATGTTGGTGTGAGATGGCTTCCTTGATCACTCTCCAAATAATATATTGACTCAGGGATTCTCATTTGAACCCAAAACTTACCCACTAAGCTAGTCTAGTTAGCCGGCTTTCTCTAGGGGCTAGCCATGGGCTTTCCTGTGACTGGAGTTTCATGTGGGCCACCACACCCACAAGGCTTCTACCTGGAGGCTAAGCTCTAATCCTTCAAACCTTGGGTTTTCAGTAGGTGCTTTACAGGGTGAGTCATCTCCTTAGCCTCTGTCTTCACCTATTGTAGCACTTACACTGGAGAGTTCATTGCTTTCTATATGGTAGAGATTATTAACTATGTTGAAAGCAATTAAATAGTTTTCTCAGAGTTCTAAAAAAATTCTTCAGCAAAATGTGAAGTATTTTGAATTTTACTCTTACCTTTAGAATTTTACTTTGGTTTTGGAAAGCCATTACCCTAAAATACACCATCTCCCTGTGTCTCTAGGATCTACATGTTTGACAAAGGTCACAAGAGCTACTTTGAAGTAGAATGTCTCTTATTCTGTACACACATTCAGTGAGATGTCCCTTATAATATTCTTTGTATTTATTTGTGATTATAGAGATGTCACCGGAAGCAAACTGTGAAAACAACAAAGTGTAGGTTTAGGTAGTTTTCTGACACCATCGCTATAAGCACAAAGAATAAGTTTTTAATTTTTTTAAGGTTTGTTTTTAAGTGTGTATGTGTGTGTGTGTGTGTGTATTCAACATGTATGATGAGGATGTATTCCACATGTGTGATGATGACGATGGCTTCAGAGGACAGAAGTGAACATCAGATCCCCTAGATCAAAATTACCAAATGGTTGTAGGATTCCCTGAAGTGGGGGCTGGAAATAATCTAAAGTCCTCTAGAAAAGCAAAAATTGCTCTTATCACCTGAGCCATCTCTGTAGTCCCTAGATTTTATTTTATTTATGTGTATAATTCTGTCTGTGTGTATATGTATGTATGTGTATATTCCATAAGAGTGCAGGGGCTCAAAGAAGTCAGAAGAGGGTGTTAGACCCTTGGAGCTAGGATTATAAGTGGTTGGGATCTGCCAATATGGGTGCTTGGAACTGAACTCAGGGCCTCTGGAGGACCTGATCTTAACCATTGAGCCACAACAAAAATTATATTTTACTTAGCCTGTATTCAAATGAACACTGAGCTTAAATCACCCTTTTCTCTATTTTAGTATGGTTGGTTTGGGGTTTTGTTTGTTTTCAGACAAGTCTCATGTCTCCCACGCTGGCCTCAAAGCTCACCATGTGTCTGTGGACAACCTTGAACTTGTGATGCTTCTACCTCGACTTTAGGAGTCCTGATATTGCATAGACAAGCAACATTTGTGGTTTTCTACAATGCCAGGGATTGAAACCAAAGAAGGTTTCATGCACAGGTGGCCAACCACCTAAGCTGTAGTCCCGGCCCTGATCACTTCTGAAAACCATTCACACTGTTCTGCTTTACCTGTGGACTTACGCTATGCAGCATTTAATTTGTGATAGAGAACTGGAAACCTTAGCCTCACTCAGGAAGTCGGGGGGCAAGAAGTAAAGCAGATACTTAGGAAGAAGAAAAAAAAAGCTCTCTTCCTCAAGATCTTATTAAATAACTGTTTGATTTCATTTAAATAAAATGATTTTAAAATCCCAAGTATTAAATTAGGTTTCCAACAGAAAGAGGTATTATTAATGTTTTTGTTTAAATGTTCATGCTTTAAACCGTGTATTCTTTAATTTCTTCCTTCTGCTCTCTTTTTTCTTTTCCTTTTCTTTCTTTTATTCCCTCCATTCTGATTTTTTTCTCAAAAATCATAAGTATTCTCCATCTTCCTATGCTAGATGACTAACTGCAAGAAAGAGTTACAGAGCATGGCTGCACATTCCATAACCCCAGCAGTTGGCAGGCAGATTTCTGTGAATTTGAGGTCAGTCTGGTCTCCATAGAAAGTTTGAGGCCAACCAGTGGGGAGACTCTCTTTCAGAAAAACCAACTGAATTAAAAATAAAAATAAAAAATAAGAAAAAAGCAAATGTTGTTTGTAACAGCACAGACCCCTTTGTCCTGAGTCCTCACCTTTGACCTGGATTCTCACACATTCCCACATATGTGCACACTCTCTCTCTCTCTCTTTCTCTCTCTCTCTCTCTCTCTCTCTCTCTCTCTCTCACGCACGCAGGCACGCACACACACACACACACACACACACTCCTCTATAATCTAATTGATTTCTTCTGTTTCCCACCTAGGTCACTGTAGTCAAATGGGTAAGTGCATTTTCTATTACAATTTAAAAGACTTTAGTCTAGTAAAATGCCTTTTGGCAATGAAAGGCCCTTCGGAGTGCCAGTTTAAAACCTTATTTAAATGTTTGTCCCTGAATTTTTCTCAACCTTTTTTTGTTCAATTGATCCTATGTACTTCGTAATATTTCAAAGAATTGGCTGTGAAGCATTAAGTGAGGGGAAAATATGGGAGGAAGGTCAGTGAGACGGCTCAGCATATAAAGGTGCTTGCCACCAAGCCTGAGCTCCCTCCATCACCAGGACCTACATGGTGAACAGAGTCCACTCGAGCCATTTATCCTTCGACTTCCACATGAACACTGTGGCAAATGTCTGTCCCCACCAACACACACATTGATTAATTAACTGATTAACTAATTAAAAAAAATACACCAAGGGGGCTGGAGAGATGGCTCAGCGGTTAAGAGCATTGCCTGCTCTTCCAAAGGTCCTGAGTTCAATTCCCAGCAACCACATGGTGGCTCACAACCATCTGTAATGAGGCCTGGTGCCCTCTTCTGGCCTGCAGACATACACACAGACAGAATATTGTATACATAATAAATTAATTAATTAATTAAAAAAAAATACACCAAGACACCCTCCTAAGCTGTTGAAAGTTAAAACAAATACAAACATTCTCGTCACTACATTTTTCCACAGAAGATTTTCCACTGAGTCCAAGTAAGGCCCAACCAAATGTGTGTGCTCACGCATGGACCATGAAAATTCTAATTAGAAGAAAAGGGCTGTCTCTCAACTGGAATAACAAAAGTTCAAATTACTAAAACGATACTGTACTCTCTCCTCTGCTGTATGTTTTAGGTGTCATGCATCTGAAAACTGAAGACTTGAGGACACCTTTAAAGACACAGAAAGGAATATGGATAATAAATAACACGCATGTGTATGTGTGTGCACACACAATCTTGATTTCAGCTATTAAGAATGAGTCCATAGGACTGTGAAACAGAGTACTGTGTGACATCTGGAAGTTGCTACCAGCAGCTATGAGCGTTAGTCACACAAAGGACTGTTCTAATGCCGCTTCTGGGTCTCCCTGCTGGCCCTGCTGTCTCTCAATGACTGGTGTTAAGCTGATTGTTTTTCTTTCCTAAACAAAGCCCAAACGCATCTCCTGTGCTTCGCTTTCTCTGATGAACTATTGTGCAGGGATTGACTGGATAGACAAGCTGTGGGAAAGACATGTGGGTGTTGAATACAAAGAGGCAGTCGGTCCACGTGTGAGTGGTGGAAGAGGGGCCGTCTCCCCACTCTGCAGGAGATGGAACAAAACTATGTTTTGTCCAAAATTTGAAAACCTGACCTGCAGGTCGTTCGATGAGGAAAGTATTTCCTGCAAAGGAGACATCTCGATTCTCTCCTTGCTTCTGCTACCACGGTGTTTAACCTCTCTTTGCTATATCCCTGTTTCTTTGCTGCAACTTGCTAAACAATTAAGTGTGGACAGTATTTTACCCTGCCTTTTTGTGATGAATAGTTTGAGGAGGAGGGAAGTTTATGATTTCCCAAGCTGATACAGTTATTTTATTTTCATAGGGTTTAAAGGTCCTCCATTTCTTCAAGAAATTTTAATAAGCATATAGAAATAGCCAGCTGGCTAATCCTAAGACTATCCCTTCTCCCTGTGCATTTCACAGAAGGATCCTGTGGTCAGGAAATATAAAGCGTCCTGTGCACTGGCCAGTTAGGATTATCGCCTCATATGGCAGAGTTTTCTCCGGCTGTCTTTCTTTTTTTTTTTTTTTGTGGTATTGTCAATATCCAGTCATCCCTCTTATGGGTGTTGAAGACACCTTCACCCATTTCACCAGGGAGAACTCCAAACCTTGCTGCACTAATGAGGGAATCTGGAATTGAGACATTACATGCAAATCCATCAGTGTGATTAAACCAAGCACCCTCAATATGCGTGCTCCGTCATTTCAAAGAGCCTGACTGCTAAAATGACTTCATATTTTTATTCCTCTTGGCACCCTCATAAAAAGACTGGAGGAAACAGAATTTTCTCTTCCACGGCTGCAGACAGACCAAGACAAAGCCATGTGAAACAGCTATAAAATAATTTGAAACCTCGTAAGTTCACGGATAAATCAACAGCTCTTTAGAATATTTGTAAACATACAAATACAGATTAATAAGGTTGTGTGCATATAGGAAGGAAGATAGAGGAAACAAAGCCTATTAAGTTGCAAATAAAGTAAAAGTTCATTAATTCCAACTCACTCAGACTGGAACTTCTGATCTTCCAACCGTGTGGCTGAAGTCTGGCTGTCCTCTATCAATGGAGAAGACCTGCTGAACAAGCCACCAGTGTCAATGAAAATGACAGGGAAAGGATGCAAACCGAGAAAACTCACCACTTCTTATGCCCTCAGACTTATGCCCTCAGCAGCACCCCATTACACACAAATATCTTCGGGTATACTTACAAAGTGTTTTCATGCATAGACACTTTAAGAAACTCAAGCAGGGGTCCTAGGTTATTGAAATGTACTTTATATTTTGTACTTTAAAAAGAAAAGTTGCATTTTTTAATACTCTACAGTTTAATTTCTTCACAAATGAATGCACGATTCTGTGTAGTTAATTCAGATTAACACAATATTGAAATGTATATCATGCTATCACGTGCTAATGTGTTCATCCTGTTTTTGATATTTGAGAACTCTGAAAAACTGTATGTGCATATTTTATTGATATGTGTAGACATATTCTAACAACCAAAATATAAGCACAGCGTTTTTGGCTAGATTGTGGCTGCGCATGTCGTTAATCCCAGTTCTGAGTTTGATACCTGTCTGGTCTACAGAGCAAGTTCCAGGACAGCCAGGGCTACACAGAGAAACCGCATCTTGAAACAAACAACATATAATAGTAATAAGTACAGCAGCTTAGAATTTATTTATTTATTTTTTTAATTAATTTATTTATTTAATTATTAAAGATTTCTGCCTCTTCCCCACCACCACCTCCCATTCCCCCCCCCCCAATCAAGTCTTCCTCCCTCCTCAGCCCAAAGAGCAAACAGGTTTCTCTGTCCTGTGAAACCTCCATCCAGGTCTATTAAGGTGAGCATCCAAACTACCTGGGCTCCCACAAAGCCATTACGTGCAATAGGATCAAGAACCCATTGCCATTGTTCTTGAGTTCTCAGTAGTCCTCATTGTCCGTTATGTTCAGCGAGACCGGTTTTGTCCCATGCTTTTTCAGACCCAGGCCAGCTGGCCTTGGTGAGTTCCCGATAGAACATCCCCATTGTCTCAGTGTGTGGGTGCACCCCTCGCGGTCCTGAGTTCCTTGCTCGTGCTCTCTCTCCTTCTGCTCCTCCTTTGGGATGTACTCACTCATATTTGGTTTCTAGCCATAAATAAAGGACATTGAGACTATAATTCGTGATTCTAGAGAAGCTAAATAAGAAGGTGAACCCAAAGAAAAACATATAAGCATCCTCCTGAATATTAACCTTCATCAGGCGATGAAAGAAGACAGAGACAGAGACCAACATTGGAGTACTGGACTGAAGTCTCACGATCCAAAGCAGCTTAGAATTTAAAAAAAAAAAATCAGCTCTGCCACTATTTCACATGTTGAAATAGGCTCAACTTCTAGCTTTTCCCACCTATAAAATCAAGAGGGATACATTTATACTCATCTGGCATGTCAGAGCTGTTGCAAAAAATAAAACCAAATGACCTTTAGGCTAATAAATGTGCTTTATAAAGTGGGATTAAAATATATAATTGTTTTCCTTTTGATGGATAGTTATCCTTAGGAAGGAAATGTTGATGAAGCATGTCCAGATACACATTTTAAGTTCATTATTAACTGAAGAATGTACTGTGTTCTAAGCAACGAAGGCAAGTTAAATTGAAGACATCTATAAATGCCTGTTCATTCTATTTACCATCTAGAGTTCAGAGCCGGAAATCAAAACCATAACATATGTTGTATATGTATAGGAATATAATAGACTTCAGTGCTTTCAAAGTTTTATTTTGTAGTCACTTGGTAAAGTTTCAGTAAAAATTTCACATCAGCAACAGTGGCGCATGCCTTTAATACCAGCACTCTGGAGACAGAGACAGGCTAATTTCTGTGAGTTTGAGGAAAATCTGGTCTACACGGAGAGTTCCAGGATAGCCAACATAATGGTGAGTCCCTATATCAATAACAACAACAAAATTCATGAAAGGGCAAAGTTTAGGAAACACGGGACAAAAGATTATCCAAACTTCACCTACAAACCCAAGAGGTAGCTACAGCATAACATGGTGGTGGAAAGGCTGGAGATACTCAATAATAGTTCTATGTTGATGCCTTTTGTTGAACTATTGACCAATCCTGACTAACATTACTAATATCGAACCATGTGGTGATGATGCGGTGGTGGTGGCAGCAGTAGCACATGCCTATAATACCAGGACTAGAGAGGCAAAGGTAGGGGAATAGTTAGAGGCTAGCATGATCTAAAGAGCTAGTTCCAGGACACCAGGGCTACACAGAGAAAACTTGTCAAGAAAGAAAGAAAGGGAGAGAGGGAGAGAGGAAGAGGGAGGAAAAAAGGAGGGAGGAAGGAAGGGAAGGAAGTGAAAACAGAGCCTATTCTTTTGATTTCTGGCTACCCAGACCAGAATAAACACACAGAAACTATATTAATTACAACACTGGCCTATTAGCTCAGGCTTCTTATTAACTAATTCTTACATCTTAACCCCTTTCTGTTATTCTATGTATCACCAAGAGGTTGTGGCCTACTGGTACAGTTTAAATGTCTTTTTCCTTTGGCAGCTCCATGGCGTCTCCCAGACTCTGCCTTCTTTCTCCCTGAATTCATTCAGTTTTCCTGCCTAGCTCTATTCTGCCCTGTCATAGGCCAAAGCAGCTTCTTTATTAACCAATGGTAATTAAACATATTCAAAGCATACAAAGGGAAATCCCACATCAAGGAAGGAAAGACCACAAATACTAGAACAGTATCTTTGCCCTCGAGATTAAAATTCTTGTTTAGTAGTGTATGCCTGTATTCCTGACTTTAGTGATTTCAAGAATTTAGGACAGACCAACTCTATTAAATAAACAAATATTTCATCTATGCTATCTTCAATGTAAATTAAGAAATAATCTTTATAATTCAAGTTTATAATATGAAATGGTTATAGAGATAAACTTGTATAAAATTATAGAAACAGTGGGGTACATGGGTGTTAAAGAATGAAATACTCCGAAAACATAGTGTTAATTTTGCCCTCTTGGTTGCTGAGGGGAATCACCTAGGAATTTTTTAAAGCATACTTGGGTCTCAGATCAAATAAGTCACAGGAAAGGACTTGAACACTAGTATTTTCAGAGTCCCCATAGGGGATTCTAATGTGTAGAAAAAGTTCAGATACTATGGGCAGAAAAGTTAAATAAATAACTATACCAGGAGGTAAAGAAGGTAGAAAAGAAAATTTTCTCTGATGAAAGAGACATTTACAACAGGAGCTATCAGCCCTTTGGAATCACTGAGACATGAAAATGTGCTCATTTTTCTGCGCCAAGTTTTCCAAAGACCATCCTTTCTCCAGAGACTGTGAGAGCTGAGAGTCGGCGCTTTCCAGCCTTTGGAGCTCCAAGTTCCAAGAGCTTAAACTGGTATTAGAGAGTCTTCAGAGTCTAGATCAGACTGCACTTGAGGAAAAGATTTCATGTCACAATCTAAAACCAGGCTGAGAGCAAAGGAAGACTCCGGCTTTGTGGTTCTCAAGTGGATGAACTGCAGGATGCCATCTACTCTTGTGCAATTCGGGAATCCTTCTCTTAGTCACACCAGGAGTGTGGAGTTTCAGAAGGACTCATAGGATTCAAGAACTCAAGGCATTACGTTTACCTGTCTGAAGTTTCTCACAGCATTATCATGTTCTTATTTTTATTTGTAATAATAACTAAATAATAAAAATAAATCAAATAGCATTAGGGAGGGCGACAATAGTGTTTACATCTTATTACCCTGACCCTTCGGATCCCAAAGGGGTTGGAGAAACAATTGTCATCCTCTTCTTCACCCAAAACTGTGGCACTGATACTATTCTTTTTATCCTACTGCGCTGATTTATGAGGTCAGCATTTTTAAAGTTTCATCATTTAAAGTACTGAAATATTTAAAAGAATGACACCTCTGTCTAAAATATAATCCAAGCCTAAGATCTACTGCAGAGAAAGCAACCCTTCAGAGTCGCTGATAGTTAACACTGAATGTCAACATGACAGGACATAAAATCAACCACAAGTGGGGCATCTGGGCACATCTCTAAGGGATTTTCTAGCTTAATTGATGTGGGAAGATCACCTTAGCTGTGGGCTGAGGTCCTGACTGGATGAAAGAAGAAAGCAAAGTAAGTACTGGCATTCATTCCGACTGTGAACTCAGTATGAGCAGCTGCCTCAAGTCCTTGTCACCATGAGGTCTACATCATGATGGAGCTGACTGTCAAACCCTTCCTGCCTTAAGTTGTTTCTGTCAATATTTTACACATCAAGGATACAAGAAATTAATACAGAACCAAACCCCAATTGCAGTTCTGCCAGGAGTAATGTATAAGAGGTTAGACATCTTTTCCTTACATATATACAAAATTAAGAGGTCAGACTGGCCTGTTGGTGGTGGCACATGCCTTTAAACCCAGCACTCTGGAGGCAGAGGCAGGCAGATCTCTTGAGTTCCAGGCCAGCCTGGTCTACAAAGGTATTTCAGGAAAGCCAGCGTTACACAGAGAAACCTTGTCTCAAAAAACAAAACAAAACAAAAATGAACAATAAAAGAGTTTCAAACTGGTTAATAGTAAATAAATGTTTTCCATGGGCACCTTAAAGTCAATAGTTAACAATAGTTCCATTCAAAACAAATAGAGAGCATCATAGGCTTAGAAGTTGAACATGTCCTTTGCATTTTCAAACTTTATCTACAGATACCAACACTTAGCTTCACTTTAAATGGGGCTGGGAATTGGGCAAGGTGTGGAAGTTCATGTACATGCTTAATCATCACCACAGAAAAAATAGTAAATAAAAGTCACTTGGAGTTTGATCTGTCACCCTCCCCTTTTAGATAGGGCCTTTTATGTGTCAATCATTTTATGTGTCACCATTCAACCTGGATACATTTTTCAGAATAATGGATGATTATTGATATTTGACTTTGAATTTTATTAGTTCCCAGAAACTTTCCCCTGCACTGCTATGACTGATGTGAAAAATAAGGAAATAGTTCCAGTTCCTCTTCCTGAATAAGCTATATAGATGTAAAAAGAACATTTTGGCAGGCAGTGCAAGGCAAAATAAAAGATATTGCATAAATTGCTGTTTTAGATTTAATTCTATATTCAAGTTTAATCAATGGATTTAAAAAGACACTCAGATGGAGGGTGAGAAAAGTTCAGTCTTAAAGACCACATAATTTCAAGCTCCCTATGAATGTGCCTAGCAAGCATATTCAACCACACATCTACAGGTTAGCTGAAGTCCAAGGGGGATTCTGGACCACACTTGCCTATGTAAATTCAGAAAAGGGACTACCGGAGGAGTGTGCACTGCTTCCTCCTTCCAGGTATTTTCCCATAAGCCCTTCCCTAAGATTAATGAGATTTTAACAATTATCAATGTCTTCATAAATCCCTGCTATGTTCTTTGTATGATCAGATACCTTTGGCCCCAAAGAATTTTCGGGAAATTGAAAGGCAATATAGCGTTTGATTGGCATCATGAATTATTTTATTAAACCAACCCAGGATATAGATGATGGCAGGTCCAAAAGAGAATTAAAATCATCCTCATCTTCCCCATAGCTGAAAAGGGCCACAAAGGACCTAACTGATTAGAAGGTTAGAAATTATGTTTTCAAGTTCCCGTCTGGAGGCATGTTTGTTTCTTGCTGTGTAAGTTTGCTCCTGAGTTCTTCAATGGCCTGTTTTGAAAGGGTGCCATTGAAACAAATGCCTCTGTCTTAAGGACTTAGAAAAAAAATAATTGGAAACAATGTAGGGCTATAAATGTCTGTGCCCACAGCCAAGATAAAAAATGCAAAGTCTGGGCCACCTTGCCTTTAATTTTCTAACTGCTGTTTTGTAAGGCTGTGTCATGCTTCTCAGTTCAAACACGCTTTGCCTCTTTATTATTCATGGACCTTTTTCTCAGTCAGTGGTGTTGAATAATAAAACAGCCCAGGATCAAATGGGCCAATTCTCCACGCCTGACACCAACTGCTACTGTTCACTGGGCTCTGCCAAGCGTTGCCTCTGATAATGAGTGGGATTTGGTTAAACAGTAAATTAATGAATAATGAAATATCCAGGTTGATCAGTTAGAGAGCACGCTTGCTTTGCCTTGGGCTAAATGCTTGGGGCAGAAATTACTCTCAAAAGGCACTTGCCTGGCTGCTGGTCTGGATAACTATTTTACAGCCTATTGCTTGACAGAATGCTGGGGGTGGGGGAGTCAGTGGGGAAGAGGAAAAGAAGGACAGAGTTATTAACAGGATGGGGGAGGGAAGAGGAAGAATAACCTAGTTATCACCTTGTAGGTTTCTAAACTGCATGTGTAAGAACAAAGTCACAAATATGATCTGGAGAAGTCAGAAGTCCAAAATTCCCAACACATGTTTAACATCCAGTGGGAACAGCCTTCTTTGTGTGCTTATGCACATATGTGATTAAAAGTAGAGCCATTCAACTACTGAAATGAAAATTCTTGTCCTTGTGTACACATCAGAGTGGTAACATGCAGAGCAGTCATCCACTCTCCAAGTGACAGGAAAACGAGATGCTCAAAAGATTCCACACTCCCCCAGTTAGACACACCCACTTCTACAAATTAACTTGGCTTTGCCAAATGTCCTTCATTAGGAAAGGTGTCTCGTTGCTACTGAGATTCTAGAGATTTATAAATACCGAAACGGATACTTTGTCCTCTTTCAGCTGCACTCATGAGTTTTGAACTCTAAAGTAATGGCACGCTTGCCTAACGAAGCAACTTGGCTCCATGGAGATCAGACATTTGCCCTTTACAAGAAACAAGCTTTCAATCATCAAAGGACCAGAGTCAAGTACTGAAAGAACAATGTGTACTGAGAAAACGTAGGACTTTGTCACTTTCAACATTTATTTTGGACATAAATTTTTCTAATTGGTTATCTCTGGAATATCTTATTCTTTCAGATCTCTGACCCTTTTAAATCAGTTCAAGATTAGTGGGCTTTTTCAGTTTTATATACTGAAAAGTTAAACACATTTCAAAAAATTGGTTAGCATGTAGTGAGTGCTTATATATTATCTAGGTAGTTAGTACTGGTTTGGTTTTGGGGGAGTGGAGGGGGGGGAGAAGGACGAGGTATGTCTATCACCAAGTTGTTGAGGAAATGGGAAAGTGTCTTTGGATGTTAATTGAGCAGCTCTCACAAGCAGAAGTAAACCCAGAACCAGTCAGGAAAGGGGTAGATGCTGTTTTCCTTCCTTCCCTGGCATAGAAGTAACAAATAAATGTTTTGAAAATAAATGACTACATCCACCAACTAATAAAAACAAGGAAAGGAGCAACAAGACCTGCATGAAGTTGAAGTCCATAAGCCCGTTCCTTCCATTCCTGCAGCAGTGAAGGGAAGTCACAGGGGATGATACTCCTCTAGATTCAGTCTGCAAAGCAGTGTCATCCACAGAGATTTAACCTCTGCACTAGCTACCCAACCCCCTTCCAAGAAAAACTAAAATGCTTTAATTGTCTTTATTGCTTTCAGACATTGGCCACCAAACACAGATGTTCAGTATTGAGAATTAAAGGAAGGGTAAAAGGTCACGAGGACCCTGATCAGTTTGATCCTTCTGTGGATCATGTAGCCCCATCCTTTGGATCATGTAGCCCCATCGTCTTGACTGGCATCTAACACTGAAAAAGAAAAGAGTATTTAGATAGACCATAAAAGCAAATGACTCACCCAGAGGGCCCATTGTGTTGGATGGGCTGATGCCTGTGGCTCCTTACCCTGCATCCCTAAAATCAGTGAAACTATATGAAACCAAGCACCAGCAAAGTCAGCCTTGCATCTGCTTCAGACCTTGAAAGTTCCCTATCCTTAGGAATCCGTAGCCACAAGAATTCTATCCAGAAAGAAAGAGGGTTAAAGTATAAGGAATTTAAACATGAAGTAAGCAGAGGCAGGTGAATCCCTCTGAGTTCGAAGCCAGCCTGGTCTACAGAGTAAATTCTGGGACAGCCAAGGTTAAACAGAGAAGCTTTGTCTCAAAAACTCAAAAAGAAGGAAGGGAGGGAGGGAGGGAGGGAGGGAGGGAGGGAGGGGAGGGAGGGAGGGAGGAAAAAATTTTAAAGGGCAAAATAAAAACAAGAGCTTTAACACATGGCACTGTGAGGACAAAGAAAATTCACTTGGGTAAACACTGCTTTGTTGTGTTTACTAGGGATCTTCAGTTCCAAGACTGAGCTCATGTGTAGCATACAGCAGCAGCCCCAAACAGCTTGATCTCCAAGGCATGCCGCTCATCTGGCCACCTGGCAAAACCACTTATCAGGGTGTACATGGAGTCTATTCTCGTCAAAGTTGATACTCTGCTCTCCAAGTGAGCTCAGTCACAAAGTGTTTCTTCTGTATTTGTTGATGACTATCAGCTCAAGGAGGACTGCAGCTTGGTTGGTTTTATGCTTCGGCCAATGACTTGGATCCCTTCACTCCCGCCCCAACTCCCAGACACATTACACTTCTACCTGCAAGAACTGGGCAATTTGCAATTTTTTTAATCCTTTGCTGTATATTCCATTTCTGTAGAAATTCAATTTCAGATTGCATTAGGCCCACCTGAAGAGCCATTAGACCTTTCGTGCACTGAGGTGGTAATGGAGAGTTGGGATGTTGGAATCCTGGGCTCTGAACCTCCAGGCCGGCAGGGCTTGATCACACAAGCCAGTAGTAGACCAGCTGGGGAGAGTTTCCACCCAGAAGAATAGTATGATTCTCTCTTCACTCCCAAAGAATGTCCTGTCCCCACTTCTCTGTATCGCACCGCTCACATGCCAGGGTGTTTTCGCCCAGATCAGTTGGGTCATTTGTCTGCTCAAGTGGAAAAATTCTGACATCCCACCACCACAACCGTCACATATTCTACACTTGTGCGCCAAGGCTATTTCCTCCTCCTTCTTAATCAAATGGCTAGTGAGCACGACTTGGCTAATGACATCTGACAACCACATCCTTGAAGTGTTTGTTAATATCTGAGAGCAGACACGCCTGGGATGTTAACTGGTAGGCCCGGGGAAGGTCACGCTTTGGTAAGGCCATCAACCATTATGTGGCTTTTCTAAAATTTAAAGAGCATTTTTTTTTTTTTATGCAGAGGCCTCTCTGGGCAGCAGGTGTGACTGTTCCCTCCCATGACCTCCCCACGCCTCTTGCTAGAGTAGTTCCAGACTGTGACTGTGGCCCTTCGGAGAGAATAAGCAGAAACCAATAATCTCTGAACAACTAGACGATCGCCTGGAACCAGCCAGCGTCAAAGACATTAAAGTTCTGTGACAAAACTACTCCCTCAATCTGTGAATAAGAAGCTTTGGGGAGAAAGAACGCAAGGAAAAGAAAGGATGTAGGGGTGCTGCCCACGCTGCAGCAGTTCGCTATGCCAGCGCCTATTGCTCCCCAGGGAGCGAAGGAGAAACCCTGGCAGAGGCACCGAGTCAGCCTGGCTCTGGCTGCTGGGGATCCGCCCTGGAGCGTTTCGGAGTCCGTGGCAGTGCGCGTGCGTAGGCGTCGGAGCGTGCGCGCTCCTGACACTCTGTCCAAAGTCCCGGAGTGTTCACAGATACTGGCTGCAGGAGCCCAGTGCGCTGGCTCCACGCGGTCTGGGGCACGCACACACGGTGCTCGCGCTTGCAGCCGCTTCCCAAGACGCATCACTTCTTTGGTACCCAGTCTCTAAATTGCAGTTCTCGATGCTGTGAAGGGAAAAAGCCGGTGGGACTGCACCAATCTGTGACCTTGGGGAGAGCCAGAGAGAGATCCAAACTAGAAAAGTGGACATTTGACGGATCTCATCTTAAGCGAGCCCTTCGGGTTATTTATGAGGCCTGATTTTAAAGTAGTGGCTGCCAGAGACGTGAAAAAAGAGCTCACCCCAAGCTATGAGAGGAAATACAGTCGCAAGAATGCTGTTTATGACGATATAAATCAACGTGAGGCTTGTGAAGGGGGATATGGAGAGGGCAAGTTTGGGATAGAAACAAGGAAACAAAGTCATGGAGGAGAAATGAATTTCTCCCTCCCAGTTCTACCCCTCTCCCAGCCTGCGTCTAAGGCATTGAGGGATGGGGAGAAGGAAAGGAAGAGATCACACAGTTCTGGGTGGGGGCGGCTAGAGTCTTCCCTGAGTTTACAGCGGGATCATTAAAGGGCCAGGAAATACATGTAAATAAGCAACTTGGAAGATTTATGGGGAAGACTTCAATTTTATAGGATCGTATCGATAGAGCTCCTCTGGCTCGATTATAAATAGATTAATTGGAAACTAAAATTAATGGACTTGGTGCCCTGCACGTTTAATTCCTTAGTCTTCAACAAGACAGACAACCACCCCCCCCCAAAAAAAGGCAGTTAGGGGGTCTGGGAGCTGTATGAGCTTTCTGAAAAGGAGGAGATCCACAAGAGCCATCAACCAGCTTGGTGGTCCCAGGGAAGGACGCAGGATCAGTTGTTTTCAAATAAAAGAAAAACATCTCAATTTTTTAAACTGTTAAGCTTCTACCTTATTCAGGACCTTAAACCAGTGGTGGGTTTCCGGATGGGTATGTAAGTTTTGCAGCTGTTCTGATGAGCTCCAGGCCGAGGGGAGAGGCAGTGACTCACTCCACCTCTGGAGCCACTTAAGATTCCCTTGCAGGGATGCTCTAAGTCTTAAGAGCTCCTCCACCTACAGTTCTTCTCTTACTTCCTCTAAGGTCTTGGACCACAGTGATGGTTTCAGCTTCCAACCGTCCCTTCTCTCTCTTCATCCTTTTCCCACAGTTATGGCCTCTCTAGATCTGGAGTTTTGCTTATAAAGGTCATTGACTTCTTACCAAAAAGTGATTGGAGAGTCATAATGGTCCAAGTTTACCTGTGGGGTTATAGATTACAGTAGTCTGTTTATCCAGGTCTGGTGTTCACCTGCTGCAGGAAAACTTGTCATAGGGTATGAGAATGGCCCACAACTCTCTATATAAGACGAGTGCTAGCCATCCTCACACTCTGTAAAGCAAATGAAAAGGATCTCCAATGTTAATACAACTGACCAAGAGATTAAGGCACATTCAAAAGTTTTCTTTCAATTTCTATAGATCACACATACCTATAATGACACTTCCTGTGGATTCCTGTTTTGTTTTCGTCCTTATTCCTTCCCTCTTCCCTTCTTTTCTTTTCTTTGAGTCTATTGTTTACAATTTAAGCCATAGAAACCCTCTTCCCTTAAATTAATAAATACTCCAAGGACTAGAAAACCTCACATAAAACAGATTGTACCATCTCTTCTGTACAAGACTGATTTGGAAAGTGGAAAACTTATGAAAGGTATACTATTTATTATTCAAACATCAAATATTTGTTAAACACTTATGTAATCTGAGTTCAGGATGTACCATTTTTGTATGTATGCACTGGCTGCTGTTTCTGCTTTTTATGGTTAAGTTAGACAATAATAGTGTTGGAAAGGAGAAATAAAGTCTGTGAAGCCCTTAAAGAGGCAGTGACTTATACAAACTGTAGACTATCTTGGATGACTTTGTTTTCCAGGCCTCCAGGAAGATACCCCTCCCTTGAGACAAAATACAGATTGAGAAATGTAGTCGCTGAAGCTTATGAAGCTAAGCCAAAGTCTATTAGTGCATATGAGACCAGCTGGCTGCTTTGAGGCAGCCTCAGAAGCCAAGAAAAGAAACAGCCAACTAAGTCATGTACAAGTCTTCGGAACTAAGGAAACTTGGGTATCATTTATTTGCAAAGCCCTTATACTGATGACGTGAGGAAGGAATACATCCTGAAATTGACCACTTAGTCCCTTCAGAGTCCAGGTATCCAAATGTAGGAACCAGCACCCAGTTTTGCAGTGTGTACCAATACCACCTGGGAACACATCCAACTTCCCACTGTTGCATCTTTGACCTGAACTCACAATCTTTTTGTCACCCAGAGAGTAAATAGAAAACTCCTTTTCTTTTAAGGGTAAAATAAACAATAAGATACAGGTAACATGAACTTTTATTACAAATATGATTGGAACTAGTATTCATTTGAAAATTTAAAAGTAAAAAAAAGCACCTCCTACTGGAAACAAAAGCGTTCATTTTCCTGATAAGCATAATTTATTGTATTTCTGTTGTAACAAAAACACTGTACTTCCGTTGGGGCGGCAAAAGGAAGAAATCATTTTGCTATATCTCTTTGCTGTCTGCAGAACAAAACACTGTCCATGTTTAAGAAACTGAAGATGAGAACACAACAAAAACACAACAATCTTTTTATTTATGTAAATCAGGTTAACACTGGACAATAAACCAATTTCTACCCAATACTATAACAGCTTGTCTATAAAGAACAGAAAAATTCTGATAGGATTCTACCTAGGGTCAAGCGGTTTTTCTTTTTTTTTTTTTAAACCACCCATTCACAGAGGTATAGATTCACAGATAAATAATCCCAAACTACTTGCCCATCATATTTACACATTCCCATTAAATTAAACATAAATAAATATATACAAACTTAACACGGATACCCTCCAGAGTGCTCTCAAGAAGAGGCCGTTAGTATTCCTTGACTGGGTGGTTAAAAACAATGATAGTGAGTTAGAGGCGAACTCAAAAAGGGAGTCGTTTGCCATTTAAAGAAGAAATGGTGTTCATTCCTTTTTTTTTCTCTTAAAGAAAATGGACGAATTTCAAGACTTCTCTTTTCTTTCACCAATAATTTAATATACATCAGCAAAGGAGGGAAACCTTGTCAGAACTCTTGAGGCAGTGCCGGATGGTTTAAGGTCATTTCCTTTCCACATAATGTACTGCAAGTACAGGCTATCAGGTGTGATGATTCAACGCAAGGGGAGAACTATGCAGATAAGTTAGGGGGTTGGGATTTTCCATTCGACCAGCGTTTTCATAGGATGTGAAAGAGAAAGTGGTTTCCTTGGTCAATGAAAACAAAAGTCGGATCTTTGAAAGCCCCCCCCCCAGGGGGGAGCTCTTCATATGGGGGTGGAGCAAGGCAAGGCTGAGGAGGTAGGGGAGAAGGAAGAAAATGCAAGATGAGTCGCTGAAAGCTGAGAGAAGAAAGTTGCTTCCTTGTTGGGATGGGAGTTAAATGTCCCTGGAGATGGACCCCTCACCTGGAAGCAAACTCCATGAAATCCAGGATGAAAGCAGAGTGGGAGAGATTGGCTAAGCAGAGCCTGGAAGCAGCTCCAGGGAACTAGGCTGCTGCAGGCTTACTCTTGGGTCTTCAGTTATTTTGGTTTGTCACCCCAGGACTTTAGTAGGGGCATAAAACGTCTACAGAGTGCAGGGGGAGAGGAGGGGACTGCAAGTCACCTGTTTGGTTTGAAAACAAAACTCAAAGGGTCTGGCCTTAAACGTTTTCCTTGACTTAAAAGGCAAACTCCTGTGTTAATCCTACTGTTTATTGATTTATAAGCCCAAGGAAACCAAATCTTTTAATAACTCAATTATCAGATAAACGTAGCTGGCCTGGCTAAGGAAAGCAAGGAGTTGGAGGTCCGACATGAAAAAAGAGGAAAGAAGGCCAAAAACTGACTACTCACTCGGAAGGTCGGAAGGCCGCCAGGGAGTGGGTGGGGGAGGTTGGGAGCCGAGTCCATATACCTGAACCTTCCCAGATGCTCACACAGAGAGCTGGGCATCTAAGAGAGCCTACCTACCCAAATATGACAGTTCTTATTTTGTGCCCACACTTCAGGAGAGGGAGGGTACAAACCAGTTTCCCTCCTGGCAGAAAAGAACACGTGGAAGTTTCAAATTCTGTGAAATTTTCCAGGCCACAATGTCTCTAGAGTGAGACCCGGAGTGACTCTTAGCGACAAAAGGACTTTACGGATCTCTGGGACCTCCACCCCTCCCCCGCAGCAGCCAGTAGGGCACCGACCCTTTACCTACTCGGGGGACTGGCTTTTCACGGTTGCCTTAGCCCTTAGGGTGAGACCGAGAGCAGGAAGGGCCCGTGTGACTGGCGACCCCAGCAGCTGCTGATTCTATGTCCTCTACACCACTGGGCTCCAGAGGCCCACAAGTTCCCGGGACCTGCACAGTAGTAAGAGCAAGGCGCATCCATCGCGTCTCTCGGTGTCACACGCGTGGGGCGCGTTGCCCTGCAAGGAAAGGAGACGATGTTTTTCAGTGTGTTTTCTGCTGGCCTTGGGCAATCAGAATTCAACTAAGGCAAGCATCAGGCCCTCGGACAAAAGGGGCCGGGCTTTTAAACTGGGGAAAGACTCGAGTCTACAGTTCACACAATGTCTTTTTCCTGCCCTCTATACTTCTTTCGGCTTGTCTAGGACTGTGTCCTGAGAACTCACAGGACAGAGAAGCAGCTAGAAATAGGAAATGAGATGTTGTCTGACTTCATTTGTTTCTTACAACCTCCAGTGACCTAAAACCCACTGCGTGACTTTCCTTTCCCTCAAACAAAACCCTCTGAGCCAAGCTCTCAGAGGGTCCCTAAAACTTTAGCCTCCTTCCCTTGCTTTAAGGTGGATTGGAGAGGGATGGTGAAACTGGCTGTCCAGGTCATTTGGGGTGGGGAGAGCTATCTGTAAATCACAGAAAGCAACTGAGCTTTTATCCCAATGGATTTTGCAAAGATCCCACCTAGGCTGTTGAAAAAGAAACAAGTGTACCCACACTAAACGAGTGTGTACCTATCTCACCAGCCACATGCTTAGAGGATTTCACTGCTCTTGCTAAAGGTACAGGCTTATTTCCTGGTAATGCTAAGATACAGTATGGGTGAAAAGTTGGGGTGAGTGAAGTGAGATACATTAAATGCTTGGATCCTCATTGACTGGGAATATTCCCAGTATATCCAGACAGGAATTTGAGGCTGAAATACAAGCTCTTTCTTTCACTTTGCGTGGTAGTGGTGTTTGGGGTGGTGTTTGTAGTTGGTAGTGTTTGTGGTGGTGGTTGGTGTGGTGGTGGGTGTTATGCATTTTGTGCCAAAATAAATGTATGTCTGAAAGGGGACACTTTTATTCAGAAAGCTCACGGTCATTTGTAGACTGTCTTCCCCAAATACAACCGTATAGCTGCTTCTTTCTCCATTAGAACAACGATCCCCAAAGAGCCCAAGAAAATGCAATTCGTTTTTCAGTGAAGACAATACTGTTGGAATACAGGTTCCCAAGAAGGC
The DNA here is from genome assembly GCF_950005125.1 of Chionomys nivalis. NCBI lineage: Eukaryota > Metazoa > Chordata > Mammalia > Rodentia > Cricetidae > Chionomys > Chionomys nivalis. The sequence continues at coordinate 18,058,007 of NC_080104.1, read as the reverse complement.
TTACTCCCTTACAAGGCATTCTGCAATGATCCACCCCTGAGGGAATTTCTGTGTTGAAGGGTGTTAGCAAGAAGACTCAACGCTGCCCCCCACCCTCCACGCTGTCCACTTCCTAGATGATTTCCTTTGAGCTTCTTTAAAGAAGTGAACCTGCCCAATTCTGACACACAGGCTTTGACTTTAAAAGGATCGTTTCTTTTTTTTTTTTCTTTTTTCTCAGTACCTTATAGATTGTGTAGGAAGCCCAAGTCTTCTTTGAAGAAGCTCATAAACCATGTGGGTAAAGCTTTGGGAAACAGAAGAAAATGAGATGGTACATACCCCTCCGAAGGAATTACATACTAATCAAAGTATTCGTGTTTTGTTTCCTTTCTTTCTTTTTAAACTCTACTTCTAGATGACACAAGTCTAACAAATGTGACATTCTCTGTGAACAGGTGCTGGCAAGTCTGGGAACTAGTAACGTTTTCTGAAAGGAACCATGATGAATCAACTTATCGGTCTGGTTTCCTCTGTCGCGGGAGTCTCGACTCTCAAGACCGGATCAAAAGCTATGGCCTTCCCCCCACACACACACACCCTCTGGGCCACCCCCACCCCCTCCACGCCTCCCTAATTAAACACACAGGGGGTGGGGAGTTGGGCACCGGGGAGTTAGGAACGAGGCGAGGTCTGGACACCAAAGGGACAACACAACTGCCAAAGAACTAATCACAGCGGGCATCCCCCAGCAGATCCCCGGAACCGACTGACGGGGGAGGGAGGGAAGCAGCCTTCAGAAGGGTGAGGAGGAGCGCGCGGACTGCGAGAGTTTCCTTTTTAAAAAAATTAAAAATTTAAAAGTTCGTGCGTCTCAGTCAACCAGCTCTCAAAGCATTGACACCAACGTTTCTCCAATTTTCTTCCAATAACTTAGCGTGTTCTCACGTTTAGTCTCATGTTTATTTTCCAAAAGGGGGGGGTTCATAGTTTTCTTTTATTATCTGTATTACTAAACTCGAAAGAACCGAAGTGGAAAATCCGGACGGTTGTCTCCATGTGTATCTTGAAATAGACACCGAGAGCCAGTTTGTCGCTCCGATGACGCCTCAGTTTTTTTTAAAGTTACTTAACTTTCTTTTTCTTTTAAATTTTGATTGTATGTGTATTCTACCTAATATAATTCTTCCAAAGCCAATCCAATATGTTAAAGCTAAAATTATTTTTTTTCTGTTTTCCTTTTGTATTTAAAACATTTTCCTTCTCTTTAATTTTTTTTTTTTTTCATTTCCTGTGTTTTTCCTCCTTGTCGCCAGTTTTACTACCTGGGCCTTCCCCAGACGTGTGCCTGTTAGTGGTGTTGTTCAAGAACATCTTGTCCATGCCTTTGAGCGCTTCGGTAAGATAGTTCTGCAGGGCCGTGAGCGCAGCGCAAATGGCCGGGGCGCCGAAGCCGTGCGTGATGAGACTGAAGTGCGTGAGGCAGCTTTGGATGCCCGGCTCCAGGATGGGGCTGGGCCGGCTGTTACCGATCGGTGTCCGGTCCTGCGCCAGCAGATCCGTGAACTCTTTACAAAGTTGCCTGCGGGCAATGAGGGAGGAAGAGAAAAAACACCCTCAGAGTCCTGGAACCCAGGCGTACTCTCACACAAGCCCAGAGGCTTTGGGTCTGTGGACAGCAAGGCTATTCGGCTGTTTCTTTCCCTAGAGCGCTCCCTCGACCCAGCATCTGGCTCTGCAAGGACCCGGTGAGAGGAATACACTCCTTCCACCACCCTCACGCCTTCCCTCTCCCTTCTCGGACCACCTGTATTCTGCTTTAGGAAATTCGCTAGGCATTTTGGCTTTTGATTTCGAATAGTCAATAACTTTTGGCTGATACGTGACATTTCCTTTAATTATTTCCCCTCCTTGCCTTTCCAACCTTTAGGGCACTCGCGCGCCACACACACACACACACACACACACACACACACACACACACACACACACACAAAACCTGAAAGATTTAAAACCCCTCAGCCACAAGCCTGTCCCTGGCACCGAAGCAGATTGCTGGAACCTTTCATGGCCCAGGGCAAAAACCTGTTTATTCTAGAAGAGAATGCTGATTCCATTCGAAGCAAAACCGCTTTACCTGCAGCATTTTGGAAGAGAGATATCTCTTCCCTTCTTTTAAAAAACAAAAAAAAGTCACCTTTTTTTTTGCAAATGTAAGCTACTAAAAATCTTTGTGTAACAGGATTGTTGTCAATATAAAAATATTTCTGCATAGTTTAAATAAAATAATAAAATTTAAAGGTAGATGGTTAAAAGACAAGGGAGGATAAAGTTTTATTTGTTGAAGGTTTTTAGGTTTTTATTTCCTCAAGGCACCTACAATTTAGAGAAATCTCCTTGCCTTAGGAACCCTGTGCACCCAACTATGGATTGGGATTATTTGAGAGAGTTTTAATATAGGAAATGGACAGGAGGCGTTTAGCCCCGAAGGCCAAATAGCTTGACTCTGCTGGCTAGCTGAAGCCTGGCATCCCAGAGGCCAAAGCCGTTCTCAGATTGGCATACTTCTCTTGACCACCTGCCTTCGCCCAGCCTGTAGTTCTGTGGGGTGTCAAGAGAAGCAGACCTCTATAGCATAGTGGGCTTAGACAGCCAGAAATGGTTGATAGGACACGAAGGCCTAACTATCAGGTAAACAGGGCAGATTTCTATGTTTGAAAGACCCTTGGGGCACCCTTCCCCAGGGTGCTGCTATGTTGCCCAGGGCCGGCAATAAACCTAATAGGGAATCCCTTTTCCAAACACTGACAGCCACGGAAAGATTGACAGACATTCTCAAGGAAGGCTTGGGGGGAATAGGGAGCACTGATAGAGACTCTGCCTACCCTCTAAGGTCTTCATTCAGAACACATCCACATATCCCCCACAGCAAGTGACTTTGCTCACCCAATAGGGCTGACCTCAGTGAGTTTCACATGCACGCTCCAGCCTCTGAATCACTTCCCTTCCATTTGGGTCCAGACACAAATAAAGTGGAAAAGCTCCCAAGGGGGTTCTGATACCCTAGGCTATAAAGGAGTGGCCTTAAAAATCTTAAGGCTTCCTGGTGGGTGGGTGGGAGGTGTCAAACCACCCCTTTAGGAAACTCGGAGGTTCTTTGGATCTTGTTACCTGCTTTAGACTTGTTAGGCTTTGTTGTTGTTGTTTGTTTTTTCCCTAAAGTTTTCTGTTTCATTTATAAAATACAACTGGTCCTTACTCTCAGGTCCCTGAGCAAGAGGGTAAGAGCATATACTCACGAATGAAACACTATTACAGGGCTAGATGGCACATTAGCAGAAATCCTTCTAGAACGAGGGCATGTGCCAGGTTTTGATCATTGGGAAAGATGATTAAAGTCGTTCCTTAAGTTTGTACTCATTTCCAAAGTGCCAAAAAAAAAAAAAAAAGAAAGAAATTTTGTAGTGCGGAGAACAAATGTTTTAAGAGTTGAGGATTTAAAAATCTACACAGCCCAAACCAGGCTCTGTAAGCAATTAAACTTCTGGGACATTAATATTTTTTGACCCTGCGGAAAGGGACAATCAAATTCCAATCACGTCTCAAAAACATCTGGACAAATTTGAGCAAATGATTTTTCAGCCTTCCATATATTTCTTTAAATTACGCTGTCAACGGAACAAACCGCGTCCTGGAACGCTAAATAAATGAGCTGAGTGCTGCTGTTTAGACCGCGCCTGCTAGAGAAACGTGCTGGTGCAAGCAGTGCCGCCCACTGCAGGCCTGAGCTGGTCATAAAACACCAACAATATGACACCGAAGCCAAAGACAGGAGTAAATCAAATAAATAGAAAACCCACTGTAAATGTTCAAATGAGCTCTAGACCTAAATTTAGCCAGAGATTTACTGTTTTCCCCTCTGGAGCTGCAGTAAATTTTACAAGTCCGTGGAAGATGACAAACAGCAACGTTGGAGATGGAGTAATTAGAGCTGTGGGTAGAGATGGGCACACGTGGGTGACATATAGACACCCTGAGCAAACACACATGGCTGTCCTTCCGATGGCAAGGGGGACCACTGCAAAGCCCAGACAGAAATATTCACCTAGGGGTCTGGGAAGAGATTGGGGAAAATCTGCCTGACACTCCGGGTGTCAGGAGGAAAAACAGTTAAAAGCCTGCTTTCTCTTTGTATACCGGGACTGGGACAAGCCTTAACCCTCAAGTCTACCTCATCACCACACACACACATACACACACAGGCACAGGCACAGGCACAGGCACCCTTCCTGACAAGGCATTTTGAACCCAAACCAGAGAGACTGCACGGCTCCCTGCTCCACAGTTTCCTTAGTGGAGTTGGGTCTGGGAGGGAGCCCAGGATCAGGGCCCAGGGACCTGGGAACTCACTTGGTGGCCAGAAGCATATTCTTTCTGGAGTGCAGGTCACTGGGGTCCGTGTGCTGTCTGTTCAAATACTCGGACACGGCTTTAGCAGGAAACTCTGTTTCGCAAATATACCCAAAGTCCCGAGCTAAGTGAACGGCTTCCCCTACGAGGAGAGCAGCAGAGCGTCAACACCCAGGTCATGAACACCTTAGGACAGATACAGAACAAACTCAAACCCAAGACCGATAAAGTACAATTAAAGAGAACAGGACAAGCCTTACTCAGTCAGCCTCTGCCTAAACCAGGCTCTAGACAGACACTGCACCCCACCCCTCCCCCTGAAGGTGCTCCTGCAACTCACTCACTTGGGGGCAGGGGCTCAAGAGTCACCTAACAGCTGAATCTAGACCTCTGGCAAGATATGCCAGCCAGTCTCCTCTGTTCTACTTAAATGTTCTTCTTAAAGCATCAGTTACACCTGCTTGAGACGAAATGTGGAAGTGGCACCATCTTCCTACAATTCTATTAGACAATTTGTCTCATATTTATAACTAACATACATAAATAAATCCATGCATATAAACCTTGATGAATATTAATAACTGCATGTAACTAACATGTGCTTGAAGAGTGTTTCTATTCAGCAGCAAAACTCTCCAATTCACCCTGCACTTTTCTGCCTGTGTCCAGGTTTTTCTCTTTCAGAGCTTGCTGTCATTCTACTCCTCTTTCAAAACCTGTTACTTCACAAATACATAAGTGTGGGCACCGGGGCACACCAGGCTTTCTGGAGCTTAGGAGGAAGACCCTTTTGAATAAAGCACTACTACCTCTTAGGGCACAGCCTTGGGGACTAAGGAAAGATCACAAACACAGAATTAGGGGGTGGGATGTTGAATTATCTCACAGATACATTATTTTGAGGGACTGTGACTTGCTTTTATTGATATCATAATAACAAAAGACTTCAAGCACAATGCTTACAAGGTTTCATGGTACCAAAACTGTGCACCAAATATTATCATTTTGGTGTGATTTCCAGTTTCTTCCCTTTCCATCCCAAAGTATCTATCTCGTATTAAGATCACCTTGACTGTTTCGAAAATGGGGATTGTGATATTAATAATATCCTAAAAGCAAAATGGGATATTCACAAACAGAGAAGTGTCAACCACTAACAAGTGGGATTTAAAAATGTGGTAACTTAAGGCCTCTGGTGGGTGAGTGTGAGCCAAAAACCCTTTGCCTTAAAGATAGTGATATGCAGTGCATGCAACTCTTTGAGCTCTTCATGGCCATTATTTTTGAGAACATAAGGTGAAATCCTGCAAGAACCAATTCCCTAAAAGAGCCCTAATATCATATCTACTAAAATATGGAAGAGAAACAAACAAAGAGAAACAGGACACAGGAAGACTCCAGAGAAAATGATCCACCGCCTTCCATGTGGACCCCTTGGCTGTGTTTCTTGTTGCCCCCTCTACACATTCAACCACAGACAGTCTTCTTCTAGGCAGCATAGATGATCTTAATTATTACTGGCCATAGATTCCAACTGAAAACCCAAACTGACAAGCAAATGAGAAGTTTCTTAGTAAAATTGTGACCATTTAACTCACAACCAATGAATTTGCCTTAATGATTCAACTTGCCTCTCAATACTTTCTCGCCTCCCCCCCCACACCCCATCTTTCTCATAAGCATTACTGGACTTGCTAAGGTATCAATATCTCATTAAGTCCTACCAGTCGGGTGACAGAACCCTGGAATGATCATGAGCTTTACAATAACCATTAACATTCATGAACTCTACATGTTTTCTTATGTCTTTTAATTTTTATTACATGTATTGGGGGTGTGAGTGTAGACATGGGAGGGAAACCAGGGAAGACCTCTCCTCCCATCTTGTGGGATATGGGGGTGGATACCAGGTGGTCAGGGTTGAAAGCAAGTGCCCTTCCCCTCACCAGCCTCACCTGCTTTTTATCAGCAAACACTTTTGCAGCTCACAGAGATGTTATAACAGGAGCTCAAGCAGAGGATGCTTCAGCCACTATGGCCAGGGAAATGACCCCTTCTCTGACTTGGAGATTGGGCCTGATCCCTGTTTGGAGCACAGAAACTTTTATATCCCTTGTTTTTCTGCTTCCCTGCCGCTGCTAGCCTCCTCTAAGTAAAAAGACCTCTGATTGTCTCTCCTGCAATCCCTTGACATCCAACTCATGAGGGCACAGCAATCACAATGATTTCCAGTTAATCATGAAACATGTAAAATGTCAGCCTCCAGCCGACAGTTAAGCTCAGCTACTTGGCGAAATGGCTCCGAGTCTTGCTTACCTTCCACCAGGGAGGTGAGTAGGGTGACATTTGCTGCTTTGCGCCTGCCCGCGGGTAAATTCAAACCGATTTTTTCTAGCCTTTCTCTCAAGGATCTCCCCCCATTTTTCGATTTGGCTCTGCAATTGCAAGAATTAACATTCTGATTAACCTCAGAGTGTTCCTGAAACAAAGTTTAGACTTAGCAATCTAGAGCCCAGTGGAGCTTGAAGGGGTTTTAACTTGAGGTTAGCACTGCTGCACCCCTTCCTTTCAGTTATTCGCTGAGAGTTTGCTGAGGCTTGCTTAATTTCTGCAATACAGAGCATAGAAAGTAAGTCTTTCTAAAAAAAAAAAAATACCTTGTGTGTGTGTGGGGGGGGAGATACCAGATGGGAATAATTAGAATGTAGAGTAGTAGGTGCAGAAAACGTAAATATTGGTCATGTGCATGCAGAGGTTCACTGGCCATGGAGCCCCTGAGGAGAGCAGAATCCAGGCACGCTTAAAAAAAAAAAGAAAAGAATAGAAAAGAAAGAAAGAAAGAAAGAAAGAAAGAAAGAAAGAAAGAAAGAAAAAAGGGCTAGTTTCCAGGAACAGGTAGGCTTCTAAAGGAGGAACCAAAAACCAACTGCATAATGGAGACATTTTAGAAGGGGAGAGAGGATTGATGTTTGTAATCATGTAATGTTTGTAATGTTTGTTACGATAGCAATAATACCAACACTTTCGAGCTTGCTAATATGATAAACACTTTGTCTTCACTATCACAATTCATAAATTGTATACACTCATGTTCAGGAATTGAATTAAGACATCCCCACTCTGGAAGCCGGGGTATACTGGTGCACACCAAGCACTTGGGAGGCAAAGACAGGCACATGCCTGAGTTCCAGGCTAACCTGGTCTACAGAGTGAGTTCTTGGTTCTAGGACTGCCAGGGATACACAGAGAAACCTTGTCTCAAAAATCAATAATAATAATAATAAACTATCATCATCCTGACTCTGAACTGAAAAGACTAACTTGAAAATGAACAAAGACAGAACAAGCAGATTCATAGTAAGACCTGTTCTGGGTCACAACAGCATTAGCTTCCCTCTAGGCTCCCATGTCCTCTAAGGACTGAATAAAAATAAAAGGAAAGTGGTTACCATGCATGAAGCATGTTGCTGTGCTTCTCACCCAGTCACTTTTAGGAAAGAATGGGACAGTAAACATCTCAAGTGGGTTGACTTCAGAAAGTTCTGTCTCATACAAAGTCACTTAACCAGGGCAGTGCCGAGGGTCCAGACATTGGCACAATAACCATTTCTTTCTCCACTTTCACCAGGAGCCTATCCATGGGTTGCAGTGTTGGAGAGCAATTGCATGGCCCCCAGAAAATGACTACTTTTCATTATAGAAGAGTATTAACGTTCTGAGATGTGATGCTACTGCAAGAAGGTCACTGAGTAGAAAAGGGCTTTACAAAATGGGAAGCACGATATACTAGGGCGTTGATCAGGAGACCAATGTAGCTACTCTCCATCTGTATTTTTAAACTAGTGAAATGGAGAGTATATGGAAAGCATGATGGAAGCCGACTTTTCTGTTTCAGGTGAGATGGGGAAGATAGGTTCAGGTTTGAACTCAGGCTAATGCCCCAGATATGAACTCACTTAGTTGGGAGAGTCTTGCTCTGGCAAGAAAGTGAAAGGTTTCTAAGGCTGAATTAGCTAGCAGGGCTGCGCATGCGCAAATAGGTCTGAGCTGGGTGGGGCTTGCGTTTGAGAACTTAGCTCTTGATGGCTGTACACCCGACTAGTAGCTTCTACAGCTTTCCAGTGGCGTCACACGGAGCTGGGCTTAGATTCCGGGTTGCTAGGCAACTGCATGGGACTTTCTCCCTCGGTCTCCACAGCACCCTTCTCCGTGTGTGTGTGTGTGTGTGTGTGTGTGTGTGTGTGTGTGTGTGTGTATGTGTGTGTGTGGTTTGTTGTTGTTTATTTTATTTTGTTTTACCTTCTGAGGACGCCGCCAAGGAGAGACGCGTTGAGGCATTCAGGGGGCGAGAGCCGTCTCTGAACTTCTCCCACAGTCACTTTGTATTTTGAAGTTGAGCTGAGCAGAGATAAACGGCCTGGAACCGAGCAAAATACCTCGCCGGTGTTGACTGACATTCCTCCCAAGAAGCCATCTTTATTCATCATTAGAGAAGTGACAGATTTGGGAGGGACAGGAACTAGGGAGAGATAGAGAGAGGGGGAAAATGTTGCCGTAAAGGTGACTGAGCTTCAACCCTCCTGACTGATAGGACGAGGCATCTGGGAAGGCCACGTGGCAGCCACCAAGTGGAAAGCGTACGGGGAGTCAGCTACTTCAGTTGTTCCCAGCTGCACTGCCTTCCCAGGGCTGGGAACCGACCCAAATGTCACCATTCCTGTGGAAACTTACCCCAGATGACAGTTCACATGAGTGTCGCTTGCCATAGCCCTGTTCACCACACATCAGGGAAACACTCAACCTCGACCTTAAATCACGCTGTGAATCTAGGCAAAGCCTATTCGGTCGCCTGCTTCTAGTGTGACCTTGGACACTTTGCAGACTCCTGAACTGTTTCCTCATCAGGCCTCCCAGGATAACACTGTCTCATTAGGTACTTGAGAGTGAAGATTAATTTCACCGTTCTCTGAGATCAAATGTTAATGTCCGTGATCTTTAGAGGAATTCCTCCTCTCTGACTGGACCCAAACCTGTGGCCATCACTAAAGATGGGGGTGGGAAGGTGAGGCGGGCAAAGAGCTGCTCCCCCCCCCCCCATAATGTAACTTATTTTTACCCCGGCATAAAAACCACTGCAAGATTCATTTAGAAACATACCCAAATGCTCATCTCCAGTGAGAGCAATTCAGCAGCGACCTGAGTTTTGTTTACAAATTAAAGCACCGGCTCGTGATTGTTTGAGCAGTTATGATTTACAACAGGTGCCCTGATCAATCAACCAATCACTGTAATTCGTGTGAGCGGTGGCGGTCTTGCCTTGCCCCAGTTGTTTCGTTTCAGCAAGTAATTGATAACAAACCACACTCCAGGTATGTTTTATGCAGCAGCTAATAAGAGCTGACAGCTGGTTGCCACTGCTACCCTGGTGCATTCAGCCTGTATTTAGGCTTAATTGTGTTTCCGTGTCATCTGCATGTCAGGAAGAGGCTGAGCCAGGTGGAAGGCTGGGGAACACTGTCCTGGCAGGCATGCCCTTTGGACTTCTCCTGATTTGTCCTACTTCTCCCATGTTCCTTTCTTACAAGGAGAATTCATGGAAACATATATCTAGTATCGAAAGAAAGGTAACCTGCCCCGCTTGTCTAATCACGTCCATGTCACACTCTATAAATCTGGCTGGAAAAGAGGCATGCTACCACGTGAGGTCTAGGAATATTATGAGAAAAGATGTCTAAATTCTCTTTTGCAGGACAGATAAGAGAAGGCTGTGTTTCTCTTTCAGCTGACTTTTTACATCACAGATTTCAGCATTCAGACTCCATGGTTATTGAGAGAGTTCCAAAAGTTAGGTGCTTATTAATTTAATTTGGTGTATTCCAAAACCTTGCGAAAAGCAGCTTCCTTAAGGGAATGGATTTAGACACTAAAGCACTCCCTTTGACACTTCTTGATTGACACATTGGAATTTCAGGACCTGTTGTGGATGCCCAAGACCTGGTCTAGTTGGAGGAATAAGGTTAGAAAACAGTTCATCTTCTGCGCTGTCATGGGGAGGAGAGGCAAAGTCCAAAGCAGTTTTGATTTTCTGGACACCCTCCCCATAGTTTCGCTGGGGACTGCTTCCCATTTGAGAATAAAGCAGGAAAATGTCAAAGCGTTTTCATCAAACCTGAGTAACCCTTAGAATTCATAAGTCTCTTTGTAATTGGGTGATTAGGATGGAGTCATTCTGCCACTTGATTTTTGTACACAGCATGCACCTATATTTGAATCTATTCTCATAGCATTCCTGATGCCTATATTTCAGATTCATATTCGAGTCATCATATGCAATTTTATACTGGTGCTCAGCAGCATGACATCAGTTTGGGAAAAGCTTCCCCTAAAAGTAGATAGCCTTTTGAAGTTTTAACAAGAGAACTCTTGCAATAAATTATGTCAAAGGTCTCACCGTTGATACTTGGTAGCATTTTTATCTTTGACATTGCTTAGAATCTTTTCATGACAAAACAAGCCCAGCAAACAGACAGCTGATGTTATACATAATGACCAGTATCTCTTCCACAGTAGTTTCCCTGGTTTCCTATTTCCCGGATACCAAATTTCTTGAAAACTTAGGCCTTCAGGAAGACGTTATACCCAGTTCTTTATCTGTCCTATTGCTGATTGCCTGAGTCAGCTGATAGGAGCTGTTTCCCTTAGAGACAGTCAGGGACTCCCTCCCCTGGACTGTACCTCTCTGCATATATACACATAAATATGGACATCTGCTTAGGCGGCACACATCCACCTTAGGAAGACCGCCTCCCCCATGAAGAAATCAAAGCTCACAAGGTAAACAGAAGTGTTTTCAATTATATTCCCATTTTCTATCAAAATCGTGGTCCTCCATTCTATCCTCAGTTTTTAACACCAACTCACGCCCCAACCCCGGCTCAGCATGGATGTCCTAGACCACACCCTAGATATTTCTCTTTCTGGCTTTCCTTCTCCATAGCTTCCAGCTCATCTCATTTTCCCCTTGGCCCTCACACCTGCTTAGCTCCGCTGATTAACCCTGTATTTTATTCCCTTCGTGATTCCCCTTCTGCTCTTCTCCAGCTTATCAATAAACCCAGAAAGCAACAGGGCCCAGTTGATTTGTTAGTAATTATGAGCACACTATTCCTGCTCAGGGAGCCCAGAGATGCCTGAGACAGGTTTAGAGCGACAGCAGGAAATGCTAAGGAAATGGGGCATAGAAAGACTCAGCATGAAGCTTTAGGTCCTGTGCATGTTTACAATTTTCTGTGCAAACATTAAAAAGTGGGTATTCCCTCTCTTCAGCTCTTAGTTTGATGGTAAGGTCTAGATCTCTCTCTCTCTCTCTCTCTCTCTCTCTCTCTCTCTCTCTCTCTCTCTCTCTCCTTTCCTTTCCCCAATGAATCATTCCAGAAAAGAAAAAAATACCATGAATTTATTAGTATTTCTTTGCCATGAGAGAAGTTCTAAGAAAAAGGAAGGAAAATTAGAGAAAACCTTGTTCAGTACTAGACTATATAGAGATTAGTGGGCTAGTACTTAATTTCTCTTAAAAAAAAAAAAAAAAGCAACTTCAGGATGAAATTGCAAATTGGAGAAACTGTATTTGGCAAGACCTGTGTTAGAAAGAGGGGAAGAAATGAACCTGCCTCACACATTAAAGGTGTGTGTCCCCCTCAGGAAAAAAAAAAAAACAACTGACAACTTTGAGAGCTACATTGGGAAGCAACCAAGAGATCGAGTACCCTAAAAGTAAAATCACTTCTCATGATCGGGGAAACTACTGCTCAAATTTGCATCCTCTTAAGTCTCCTTCTTGTGTACATTTTATTTAACAAGGTCAGCAGGTGTATACAGGTGGGCACCAAAATTGTGGTGAGAAACACACACACACACACACACACTCCCCAATATCCAATGTTGGCATTCCTTAATGGCAGAATCTAAGATCCTGAAATCTGAATGGATCTCATAGTGTTTTTAGAGCGTCATCCGACCTTGAGAAAGTCATTTATCTTCTCAGTCTGTGCACTTGCATATTCCCACACTTGGGGCAATGGAAAGGAATGTCTGACCTTTCCAATTTTGGAATTCTATGACTTCTGATCCTTCCTGCACTCCTCTCTCTCTCTCTCTCTCTCTCTCTCTCTCTCTCTCTCTCTCTCTCTCCCTCCTCACTCTCTTTCCCCTCCCTCCTCTTCTCTTTCTTCCCTTTCCTCTCTCTTTCCTCCTCTTTCTCAATCTCTCTCTCTCTCTCTCTCTCCTCACTCTCTTTCCCCTCCCTCCTCTTCTCTTTCTTCCCTTTCCTCTCTCTTTCCTCCTCTTTCTCAATCTCTCTCTCTCTCTCTGGAAAAGTGAAGTTCTTGAGAGGAAACACAACTTTCCTGGGCTCAGACTCTCTCTCTCAGATGCGGTGTTCCTTTTAGGCAATTAGGAAGAATTTCAAAGGAGTCTGCTAGAATTGAGATTTGGCAATTTTATATTTCCTCCTCTCCAAGAAAACCCACACCAAAGTGTTTGTGTGGGGAGGGGGCCAGAACTAATGGAGAAAACACGGGAGAGAGTGAAGGATGAACTAAAAGTAACCCAACAGGATATCCCTAAGACCAACAAAAATGGCCCACAGACACAGAATTTGAACCTTGGATTCAGGCCTCAATAACATTTCCAAGAAATTCTGACATATTTTCTGCTGTTTAATGTGTCAAACCGATTGCATGTTGGTCGCTGATTCCAAGTCCCCTTTCTTCAAACCTAGGTAACTCCTTTAAGTTAAGCCATAAGAAGATGGCAATGATCATTTATGTGAGCTGGGCACTCCCCCCACCCGTCCCCACCCAGATTCCTAATCTTAATGGAACTGAGAGTTCAGAATGATTTTTTAATGTCTCGTTGGATTTTTAGACTGTTAATGTACCGAATCCTTCTCATTATTACTTTATTGATTGCTCATTGACCAGCCCCCTTCAAATCGTATTAACCACCCTCTGCCGGTTTAGATTAGGAGAGTTTAAAAAGCACCTTTCATTACTCCCTCCCTCCCCAACTCCTGCCACAGAGTTGAGACTCGGCAGCTTAATGGGAGCTCTAATGGGGCAGCTAAGAAGAGAGGGGCCACGGTCCCTGCCGATTGCATTAATAGCTCAAAGGGGGCCAATACAGAAAATTAGCCGTAAACGAGCTCTGGAGATCTTCAAATGAAAGAGCCATTTATCACGCTGGCTACCTTCACTCCACTCGTTTGCTCTCTCTACTGGGAACAACTCATTTCCTCTTAACTAAATTACTTCAGAAACGTCAGCTAAGCCCACACAGCAAACATAACAAGAGAGGGAGTCTATAATGTATGAGGTGATGTCAACAGGGAAGAAAAATTAGATGGATTAAATTTTAGGAGTGGCCATGGCACAACTAAACAGAAAGACACAAAGATAGATAAATACATCTTTTATGCCTAGGTTGTTAGGCTCAATAAACATAGGAGCAAAGATGTCTAAATGTAGACCAGTTGCTGGCCTTTTACTAATGAAGCGTAATTTTCTAAAAACTGTCTAAATGCCCATTAGAAAACAAATTAAGCAACCAAGTCCCCTGCTAGTTGCTGAAATTTAGAATATTCAGTTCAGGAAACTTTCTCACCTCTCCACAGAATTAATCTCACAGAAGCATCCCTCATGGGGATGAGACTATGCAAAGACGAGAGATGAGAGGCTGGGAAGGAGCTAATGAACCCATAACTTTATTTTAAGTGGTTCCTGGTGAGTTAGAAAAATAAATCAAACATTTGTTCATTTTTTGCCCATGGCTTTAAAAAGATAAAAATGTGATATTAGGATCTCTTCTTCGTGTAATAAGGCAAACATTTCAAGTATCAAATAATAGAACCAACCTAACGGTCGTATTTATACTACTCACTCCAAATCAATTAGCATGAGTAGGGTGTTACCTTAGTGTTTTAAGCCGTGAATGCTTTTTAAAAAGCTTTGGGGGTAAAACATGCAGCAGTCTCAGAAAAACAGAGCATGCAACTTTAGTCACCAGTCTCCTTTATCTCTGGAAACAACCTCATGCATAAATATTCATGTTTCTCTGGCAAACATATTTAAACACTGCAACCAATGCTTCCCACATCTAAGAAAATTGTGAATCCCATTTTGCTGGGGCAAGCTAAGTTCCAAATATTTTTATTGGCCTGACTATTAATAACATTTCTGATTGGTCATCTGCTGGGCATGTCCCTCTGCCAGCAAATTGATGTTGCTAGGTTACGGAACCCTGAGCTGAGATGTTCTAGCTTTCCACCAGGAGGGAGGGGGATTAAAATAACAATGACAAAAGGGAACAGGAAAGCTCCTCCCTCACCCACCCCAATCAACCAGCAATTAACCAAAAGAGAAGACTCCAGAGGAACCAGAGAAAGTGAGCAGTCAGCAGAGCTGCCAGCCCGAGCTTGCACCCTGAGAGTACCAGCTGAAGGTGGCATTACCTAAAGAAGAGATGGAGAAATACTGGGCAACATTTTAAAGCCTATTTTAAAAATCATTCCAAACCCAAAAGGCAGCACTCAGCTACTGTTTTCCCTGTCTACCTCACAAAGCTACATATCCATGAATTTCTAGAGGGGGAAAAATTCAGCATCCTCTTAACCTTTTTGGGATCCTTACTCCACAAGCTGCCAACTGCTACTACTCCAATTTGAGGCTGGATGGATTGCTTTCTAAATTATCGTTTTCTTTAATTATTTTTGTGAGTGTTAAGTGGCTCAAGTGAATCACAACTGACTGAAGTTGGGGACTGTTGACTCCAAGCATAAGTACCATCTCCCTCTAACCTCAATAAGCAAGGACTACAGTCATTAAAGCTGTGTTTTACAATATCAATCCGTATGATAATTAAAGACCGCACTGTGTACACACATTCGAACTCTTAAATTTGTGGGCATGAGAGTGACATTCGGGCCTTGAAGCAGCTACTCTAATCGTCAGACATTCTCTCAGTGACTGTCAGAGAAGAGCAGGAAAAAAAAATTAAGCAGCTGCAATACGCCTGAAATGAGTTATTGTAATTACATTTAATTAGTTTAATTAGTTAATTATTTTGCTTACAGCTGTACAAGAGACTGCAAACATTTGTTAATATCACATGCCCTCTAACAGTATGGGGTGATGCCACAGTCATAGTCAATCATGAGTGCGTATGCAGGAAGATCTAGATGCATGCATAGTCTGTCTCAGCCTCTCAGGGGGAGCATATTTAGCAAAGCATTTGGCACAATTAAAAATAATAATAACAAAAAGAAACAACTCATAAGACATAGATAACTGGTATTACCACCAAAAAAAATTACCACCAAAAAAAAAAAAAATCAAACCAAAAACAACAAGGGGGGAAAAGCTACCCCCACAACACAGGCACTTTAACATAGATAAATCCAGTTATCAACCAAGTAACAATAGACCATTTTTGAAACCAGTGCTTCCCAGCTGTTTCTACACATCATAATGGCTCAGACATATAAGATGCATTTAGAATGGCTACCTGATGTATTATGAAAATAACTGGCAATTGTCAATATAGCTCTATTTCTCCAATCCTGGTTTCTAACTGAGTTTCCATTCTTCTTGGTCCCATTTCCTTTTTTTTCCCCAGCATACCCTTTTACTTAGTCTGATAGTCATCAAACTGATTACAACAGACATTGTTTTGTGATATAAAATGATGAATACCCCCAAAGTGAAAGCTCAGCATAAAGACATTGAAATCTTTGCTTACTTTTGGAAGGAACAATCCATACCTTTTTTAATGACTGACTGGTCCAATAGGTTCATGCCGCTGTTATTGGCATCTTCAACTGACTGTGAAGATAAAAACATCACCATTCAAATTGACTGGATATTAAAGAATTGCATACATAAATCATGTCATTCTAAACGGGAGTTTCTATTATTTCCATTTATATTAATTCGCAAAGGAGGTTTTATTATTATCCTTATTATCTCCAAATCGACATAGAAATGAAATTCACTGGAATGGTAAATTCTCCCAGTAGAAAAAAAAGGAAAGCAGAACATACGAGGGACAACTGGGATGCAGTATTGGTTTTGTTATTATCTGAAACACAGATATCACACAGGCATATAAACTTTTAGATTACTTGCCCATATGAATTGTGAAAAGTTGGCAACAACTGAAAGATTTTTCACCAATATAAGTTAAGAGCAATTTCAGTTTTTCATTCTATCCCAGTGTATTTAACCCCAGAGTCATTTTTACAAATACATAACAGCTTACATTATGGGATTTTAATTAAAGTCTGAGCAATTTGGAATGGAATGCAAACAGCAATACAAAACCCTCCAGGACCTCACACCCACTGCAGTCCACACACTGTGTTTCTGTGAGCTCTGAGCTTCTTGGTGCAAGATGATAGTCCCTGCATAGTCCATACACACCCTTCTATCATGCTGGTGAAGCCGCCCAGCAAGGTGCACATCTGTTAGGGAGGCAGTAACTACAGATACAGGCACACAGATACATATGCAGTCAAAAGTACTGCATCCTTCTAGTCAACACCTTGATAATCACAAGCAATATCAATCTTCAGTTTCATCCCAGAGAGGGGAAGTTTCAGCTCAGAATTGGCAGCACTTCTGAGAGAATAGTTGTTGGAGTGAGTTCCTAGCTGTCAGGATGCCTGGGAACCGGCCTTCCAGCTGTGCATCGCAGGGTGTCAAAAAGCAAAGATTCCATCCTCCCCACTTCCAAAGACAATACCCACTGTCTTTCCGAATCCCAGACTGCTTTGCTTGATCCTTTGGAACTTAAGTCTGTACCAATTTGTCACCCACTCTGTAAAGAAGTGTAAAAAAAAGATCTTGGGATTGAGGTGTTTCCCCAGCACTTCCTACCCATTCAGGATGCTTCCTTGAAGAAGGTGTGTGTCCATCACAAGAAAAAAAAAAGCCTGCTACGACTGAACAAGTGTGGCCTGAGAAGAGAGATGGACTAGCCAGCGGGTGGGGGAGGGTATGCTCATTTCTTTCTTTCCATTTTTACTAGACACCTTGCTGCTCTTAGAAAGCTAAGGGTGGGGTGTTTCTTGGTTCAAACTGTTTCCTACATTGTAGACCTCCATAAACACCTTAATAGTGAAGAGTCGCCTTAAAAATATTTCCTGAAACTTGTTCCTAAGTTTCCAGGGGACCTTGTCACACTCAGAGGCACGGTCACACTCACATTGCCCTTTTCTAAACTCGTGAGTGAGTCTGTTGCCAATGGCTCCGAGTCCATCCAGGCAGGACAAAAATATTTGCCTGTGTTTGTGGGAGCAAAACCCATCACATACGATCCTGGACCCATAAGCCCCCACACCTCTTGCTTATGTTGGTGCGCAAATATGTATCTCCGCCTCATCAGCGACGTGGGGTAGTTGTGGTAGTTAATGAGAAGGCTCTTGTCTGATTTTCTATCTAATTACGGCCGCCTGCTGGGTTTTTGTACAGGATATTCACGCAGCATGCTGGCGCTTAATCGTCACAGGGAGGATCGTAAAGATTTAATTAGGACTGCATGCGGAAGCGCAGAAAAACAACTCAGACTCATAATTACTAGACTTCTTTAGTTAAAAGTGATACCAGGGATTGCTTTAAGACACAAGGGTGTGTTTGAGCATAGTGTAGTGGTGTGTGTGTGTGTGTGTGTGTGTGTGTGTGTAGGGTTCACTTAAAAGCTTTATATGTTGATACTCATGGGTGGTAGAGGTGATAGGAGGTTAGAAAGCCAAGCTGTGAAGAACTAGACGCCCACACGGCAACTAAACAAATCCACAACTAGATGTCCCTTCGTTCTCTTTTTCTGTAGTGATTTCCCCCTGAGTTTTTAACACTGCCCCCCCCCTTCCCAATGGGTGAAATGTAGCATACCCGGAACCCAGACAGCGATCTGCTAGTTTAATAGCCCCTGTGAGTAAATTGAAATAGAAATTGACAGGGTTTTATAGTTTCATTTAAAAAAATATTAGAAGCATTTGGTTAATTAGCTCCCCCTCTTTTCTCTCACAGGGCGGCGGCCTTGTGAGTGTGCCCTTAGGTCACAAGAAATGCCCCCAATGCTAGACCTGTACACAGGACCCATGTAGCGCCCTCTGGCTCTGTCTGGTCCCTGGCTTCCAGTGTCCTCAGTGCACATATTCCAGACCCTTGAGACAGAACAAGTGACTTGGAGGGCCAGGCAAAACTACTCTGCTCTCACTTCTCGGGGGTCCAGAAGGGTCCAGTTACCCCCTTGGGTCTATTGCTTGGTGTCTGAAGACCTAGCAGCTTCCATAACTTTTAGCCTCTGCACTCTAGACCCTAAGCTTGGCAGTAAACCCTTTTCCGGGGGAGGGGAAGCTGATCTACAGCATTTCTGTATCTAAAGCACAAACCTTCTCATTGCTTCCCTTTACCCTAGACTCAGGAGGCCTGCCACCGGGACCATACTGGACCAGGGCCACTGAGGGACCAGCCTCACACAGTTCACTACTGAGACTCGCATAGGTTGTATTCCCCCATCCTTTTCATTCTTAGGGTTGTGAAGGTCCCACAGGCCTCTCCACAATGCCAGGCTATCAGCTGGAGGAAGGACAGGGGAGCCAGGCGCACTTTCTATCCCCACAGTCTCTGAGCAAACTGCATCAACTCAGGCTGGTGCTGGGCTCACTTAAACACTTTACATCTATCCAGTTGCTTTGATTAAGTTATTCCCCCCAAAAGCACTTCCCTGACCTTGTTTGTCCCCTCCCTTTGCATTTTGCTAGACACTCAAAACCCTTTAAAGTTCTGACTTAAAGAAAGCATTCTAACCCCCCCCCCCATTTTGGAGAGATATTTCAGGGTCCAGTCGCCTGAGTCCCTTGGCTTGCAGGGTAGTGGTAGTAGGTGATATTCTCATCCACAGTTACAGTAATGGGGATGGGTAGTGTAGTGGGTGATGTTAGCATCCCCAGGGGAATAAGGGTGTGAGGTTGATCTACCTTCATTATCCAGGACTTTGAACCATACTCAGAAAGGTTAATTTAAAAACTCCCCCATGCCTATTACGCCAAAGCATTAAAAAAAAAAAACAATTCAATATTTCTTTTCTTACATGGTATTCTAAAATGAGCAATACTTCCAGACAGGCACAGCTCAGTAAAACCAACAAAACCATCAGTTGTGGTACTGCGGTTGAATCCAGCCACAGACCAGGTGGTTTCTTCCTTTTTAATAACAAGGTTTCTCTGAAACAATGAGCCATCACAGACCACACAGAGATGCTGTTTGATTCTGTCTCCACATTTTGACTATACATATGTGTATATGTATACATACATACGTACATACATATATACATACATATTCACAGCAAAGTAAAGAGGAAGGACTTGGCTACCTTCTATTTCCCATTTCGCTTTTTTCTTTGCCTCAGAAATAAGTCTACAGTGATGCATAACAAATTCAACTATGCCAATAAGATCCAAACATCAATTAAATGCCTTATGACAATATTTACCTTTTCTGGAGACCCTTTAAATTGGGGGAGAGTGTGTGTGAAGCAGAACTGTTCAGAATCACCCTGACAGTATTTAGGAATCTTTTCTTTGATGTTTCTTTGTTTAGTTTAACCAAGGGTTCTCATCCAAGTCGGCCTCCATTGTGTAGGCTGCAGATGGGATACTCCGTGGCTGGGGGTTTGTTCTGAACCTTTTGTTTTAAGAAATAAACACATGCTGCCTCTTCAGAGGGGACAGTAGCATTGGGGAGGGGTGACAAGTGTCAGAAGAGGGCTGAAGGGGAAGGTGGGAAACACTGCTTTACAGTTAATCAAGTGGCCTTCAGATGATAGTTCCAAAAACGCTAACAATCCTCAAGGACTCCCAGAACTCAGTCGCAACTTTCTGAGCTTGTCCCGGCAAAGATCCTATTGCTGGCTCTAGAATTCGTCTGGAGAGAAGGGCTCTGAAGCTTTTGGAAATTTAAAGCAAGCAAAGGGGTCTTAAACAAACACAACTAACGACCCTCTCCAAAGCAACATCGTTCCTAGCAGGCTTTGCAAAAGGGGAGAACACCTGGAGCCTTCGGAGGCCCTTGAGCCTTCTTGCTTAAAGCTCTGTTCTCTAGACAGCCAGTACTACGAAGCCACCGGGACAGGCTCACTCTGGGGTAAACCTAGTGCCAACTTCTTCACACAAAGCAACAGAGAATGCACACGTCCAGTAGCTGAGTCAAGATGAAAACATTAGCCTTGATAGCAATGGCTGTAAACTATCACGAACATATTTCCTCCTTCAAGATTTAATTTCCAGCCGTCCTGTCATTCACAAATGGATCTCTAGAAACTGCCACCTGGTAGTCACACACTCAAACACACACTTTTGTCCTGTCCGGTCAGTCCGGTTCTAAAGATGACAACCCCCACCTCCAGAAGACCAGGCCGCTCTCCCCCGTCCCGCATTCTTATTTTATTATCTTTTATGATTGTTTTTTGTTTGTTTGGAATTACCTGCACATCTTCCATGCCGGGATGCCCAAGACCGTGCAACGAGAGGCTGTCGCCCATGCCGGCGTCCAGGCCGTGGTGTGCCGAATGTAGCAGCACGTCCGGCCGCCGGACAGAGTGGTAGTCCCTTCGGGGGTCAAGGCCCGAGAGCTGAGGCAAGGCTGCCCGGGGCTGGGGCAGTAGAGAGCCGGCTTCTGAACCCACTTCTTGTCGCTGTCGCTGCCCCCAGGGATGCTGCTGGGGCTGATGGAGAGGGTTCAGGGAGTAGGGGTCGTTGACGTGGGAGTAGGGGTCTTGACTCTGGTGGTAAGGTAGTGGCTGGTAGGGGGGTGGGAAGTAGGGTGGCTGGAAGTCCGATGATGGCGTGTGGGACAGCGGCGGGGCGCTCGAGTAGGGGCCTTGGGACACAGAGCCCAGCTGAGAGAGTCTCGAGCTATGGCTTGGAACGCCATCGTGTCGGTCCTGAGAGTAGAGAAGAGAGGAGGAGGAGAAGGAGAAGAAGGAGGGAGGAGGGAGACAGAGAGAGAGAGAGAGAGAGAGAGAGAGAGAGAGAGAGAGAGAGAGAGAGAGAGAGAGAGAGAGAATTCAGTTTCTGTACAACTTTCCCCGGATAAGGGAAGGGAAGCAAGAGGCTAAACCTTAGACCCAAGCTGACTCAGGGCCACATGGTAAAATGTCAACAGTCCCACCCGGGAAGCTCCAGGGGAATTAAGTACAACAGAAATCAGAAGCTCACCCACTACCAGGCCTACGAGCCATCTTTGGAGAGAGCAAAGCAGGCAAAAAGGGAGAGGAGAAGGAACGGTGTGGACAGAGATAGCTCAAAGCCTTGAGTTAAGAATGTAGGACCCAAGGGTGATGTTTGCTCTCCTAAGTGTTTCTTGCTCCCACCTCTTCAAGAAATCCAAAGTCCACCAAGCGAACCTTTCTAATAGCTGTGGTACTGCTCTGGTTGAAAAAAAAAAAAACAACAACCCACTTCTGCCTTCACAGGCAGGTAGTTGGCAGGCCCCGGGGCTCACACAAGCAGGAGATTCCCAGAGCGGGGAGGCATCTGCCTGATCAGAGTTTCCAGCCACCCCTCCCTCCCCAAGAGGAATTAAATAACTTAGAGTTTGATTGAAACGGATCTCCTCTGCAATCACACCCTAAGCCCACGTTAAATTGAGTTGTGGTTTGCAGGAGTTATTTCTGAGCTTGCTCGCTGTATCGCACGCTATTATACTCAGGGTGTTAAAATAAGGAACTGAAGTTGGGAAGTGAAGAGATAACCCCCACATCTTTTTTTCCCCTCCTCTCCAGAGTGGAAGCCAAGTGCGAGGAGGAAGTGCAGGACGCTTTAAGTTTCTCCCCATCCTTTGTGGTAAAAAGTCCCCCTGGTCCTTTCTGTAGAAGCAGCCACCTAAAATTTCCAAACTGCCTTGACAAATAAAAAGTTTTTCGGCTCAGCCTCACCCCCTCCCAGCTGACTCTCAGACAAGGAACACACAATGCAGAGGGAAGCAGCTGCAGCCTCGTCCAATTATGGTTCTAAATTACCAAGCCAAAGGCACTCAAAGGAAGACAGAGAGACAGAGGGAGACAAACACACAGATGCAGAGACGGAGAGATAGTGAGAGGAGAAGGCATGCACTTCTGGTACAACGGGAATCCGAACTCACCATGGATGAATAGGTGTGGACTAACATCTGGAAAAAAAAGCCTGGTTACTGCTCAAAATCAAACAATGAAATTTCAAAAATCAAAATGTCCAGCAGAGAAGCAAGCTGGACACAGGAGCTGAGCTTGAAGTGTTTCCAGGACAAGCCATCAAAAAAAAAAAAAAAAAAAAGTCCCCCTCCAAGAAGATTGGAGGTGCCTGTCACAGACAGGCAGAGCTGTTCATCTGTCTCTCACCGTCTTTTTGGCCTCTTTTCTTCTGCGGGTTCTTTGGGGCTCCAGAAACAGTCCTCTTCCACCCGAAGCTGGGCTCAGACTGCTCCGGCGCCCCTTCCTCCCTCCGCTTGCCTACACCGCCTCATAATAATTGATATTCATGACTATTAATATTACACGAGTACTTTAAAGGGAGAATGGAGGACAAATGGAGCGTGAAGCAGCAGCGAGCTCAGAGCTCCTCCACTATTGTAAATGACGTTCATTCAGTGGAGAATTACTAGATGTAATCAGACGAGGGGGCTGGCGGAGGCAGACTGGGGGAAAAGTTTAGCAGGAAAGAGGCAGAACTTCAATTAACTGAGCTGGGACGCTCGCTCGCTCTTGTCAGGCAACCTCTGCTCTTTGGATTCGGCAGTGTGGGGGAGCAGGGCTGGGGGGCTCCCAGAGAATGTAGGTGTTCTCGTATACAGAGGGAGACTTTCCCAAGAGGGAGGAGGTGGCCCTAAGTGCTTGGTGTGAAGATGAGAACGCAAACTAGAAAGGCTTTGCCTGGTCATCTGGAGGGAAAAGAAAAGTAAATAGGTGGGCCTGTTTGTTTACTGGGAGCTACACACAGACTTTTTCTGAATGTAGATTTAGCTCCCCCCCCTCCCCAAGACCTAGGAGAGATGGGGACGGTGTTGAACACAGTGCTGTTGCCTTTTCCTTTTCGGTGCTTACAGCCTGCATTTTTTTTTTTTAAACTGAGATTTAAAATATCTGCAGTCGGTCTCTTCAAGCACACTAAACGCATCCTTTCTAGGCAAAGCCAGGGGCAACAGAAAATCTTTTGGGATGTTTCAGGAACCCGTTCAACTGGCCTGACTGTCGTTTCGGTTAAATTTCAACCGTAGCCCAGACTGAAATAGGCGCCTTCTCCCAAGCTGTGTGCCCGTTCTCCCGGCTTTTCAGCTGAAAATTTAGACAGCCGAGAGTAATGCACTCTCTCCTCCCTCCCTCCAGTCTTCTCTCCTCTCCTTCCCCGTTTTGTCTTTTCCCTCACCCTCCCTCCTTTTCTCTCCCTCACCCCCTCTCCTCTCTTCTCTCCCTCCCCTTTCTCTTCTTCCTTCCCACTTTTACTCAACCCCACTCCTTCCCCTCTCCCCCTCCTTTCCATTTAGTCGTTTATTTTTCATAAGCAAGGAACCAGCATCCCTCTGATGACTTTAATTCCTCTGTCTATACCCAGAGCTGCTTCCACTGCAACCCCAGCTCCGACAGCGGCACGTTTGCCGTGGGTGATGTGTTTTTTTAGAATAGTTTAGCGACCTGAACTAGCATAATCCCGCCTGTTAGGAAAGAAAGGCAGGCCAGAGTAAAGCAAACCCTGCCAGGTCGGGCAGACACGGCCCCTCAGTACAGTCAGTACACAACTACAAATGGGAGACGAAACCTGGAGTCACCCAGAGAAAGAATCTCAATCTCTCTCTCTCTCTCTCTCTCTCTCTCTCTCTCTCTCTCTCTCTCTCTCTCTCTCTCTCTCTCTCTCATTTCCTGTCCTTCTTTTTTTCCCCTCTCTGTTTTTCCTCTTTCTCTCTCACTTTCTCATTGACCTTCAAAAGTGGTCTTAGAAATGGTGGGACTGGGACACACTGGACACTGACTCTAGGCGCTTTTTCCTGGTTCCCTAAGGAGTCGCGGTCACTCGGGCGGGCCCGACCAGCGGGATGGGGAAGAAGCTGGCGACTGCTTCCAGACTCCCCTTAGTTGGGCAAGGCCAACCGCTGCCGAGCTGTTGCTCCTAGTTCCCACAGGGCTCCCGGCTCCGGGCCCCGGTTTCTTTCCTGAGGGTTCGTGAGCCTGAGTTGCCCACCTCCGTCCGGTGGTCCAGCCCAGTGCTGCCGGTGCCGGGGGACCGGGTTTCATCGCCTCTGCCTTCTGCTCTCCAACTTTTCCTGGTTGTCTCCCGCTTCTGCCTCCCCGCTTCGCTAACTCCCTTTCGCTTTTCGTTTTCGGATCTCAAAAGCTTTTCTCGAAGCTCCAGAACCGTTCTTCCCTCCCTCGACGCCCACTTTGAGTTTTACTTCCCTTTCCTCTTTTTCTTGAGCTCAACTGGGGGGGATATCCCCAGCTCCGGAACTGTGGCATTTCCTCCAGCATCCGTCCCCGTCCCCTGCCTCCTCGCCTCGCCCGCGAGCTGCGGGGGCGCCCGGGGACGTGACAACCTCGCTCGACGCGGACTCCAGAAGCGAACGGTGGAGTCCGGGGAGGAGGAAGTCGAAGTCCCGGAGGGACGCGCTCTCCCGGGCACTGGTAGCCGGATGCACGAAGTGCAGGCGACTTCGTTAAAAAATGCCCGCACGCTGGCGGCTGCCATCTCTGCTTGGACCCACTGACCCGCAAAGAAGCAAAACACAAGAAAACAAGAATAGCAAACGGTGCCCTCTCCCCGTACTGTACTCTATATTTTCGTACACCCGTTCTTCCCCCTCTTGCCCTAGGTGTTTACTCTGTACCTGTATCCGTTAGTTACCGATTTTAGAAAATTTATTAAAAAAAAAAATCCAAAGCCCGAGTTGGAGTGAAGCTTGAAAACCCGCTTCTCTCCAGAACTCAAAATGAGGGGAGAATGTTTTTCTCTGTCTACTTAAGTTCAGTGGCTCCACGTTCCCCACCAGAGCCTACAGGGTGGGGGGGGGGGGGGGGAGGAGAGAACCGGAGAGAAAGAAAAAGAAGAAAAGAAAAATAGCTCTTAAATTAAAGTTGCCAGATTCCAACCTTAAAAGTCCCCCCGTCAGGAGAGCCAAGTCTACTAGAGGCAGCCTTAGAAAACTTAAAGAAACCTCAGAAACCCGGCCGGAAATCTGCTAGGAAATAGCTTAAAAATATGTCAAACTAGGATGTCAAGAAGCTCCAGTTTTCTATGTAGGAAGCTCTAAAATGAATCTGGGGGTGTCCGCTCACCTCATAGATGTCTTCGTACTTGACATTCTCCACGAGTTTCCAGAGCATGATGGCAGCCTGGTCTCTAGGAGGTGAGTGCATTCATGTGAGGAGCAGATGTCTGGCTTCTCAGGACGCCGCTGTCTGTAATGATCCATCTATAATTGGAAATGGGGGATACACACCAAATCCGACGCTCCTCTCCCATCGCAACTTATATCTGTTGTCTCAAACAATAGGCTGGAGAAGTAAGCCTCAGCAGACAGAAAAACATTATTGCACACAGGACTTAGATACAACGCGCGCGCACACACACACATACACACACACGCATACACACACACATACATATTATAAAAATCATAAACATGAATTTACACGCAGATACCCACATTTAGTTACATAAACACCTCTGGGTCGCAGAATTCATAGACTAAAGGCGTATTTAACGGGAAGATAGCTTCCAAAGCAAATAATATAAGTAGATACATTAAAAAAATCTCTATTTTGAAAATGGTGAATCATCGAAGCTACCAACTAAAGTCTTATAACAACTGATAATGAGAAAGTAGGGATATAAGCCCCCTCATTTTCTACATAGTTTTTCTTTTTTTAAAGGGGACCATTATTGAGATTTTAAAACACAAATGTCCTATTCCTGTGTGCTCAGTAGAGTAATAGAAAAAAACTAGATTCTTTGATTTTAAGAGCTATTTTTCCCATATGATAGCAGTGCAAATTTTATAACCTACAGCATCATTGTAGAACAATAACAGCAACAAAAACTATTTGCCACAATGATTTCTGATATTTTTGTTCATTTTGCCTAACACATTTGGTAGCTTGACTATCTTGTGGACCCTGCAGTCTATATGGCTTGTAGCTCTGGAATGGTTGTGTGTTTTCATTGGATCCTATGTGTCTTTCTGTTTGCCTGGGGTTTGCATTTTATCAAGTTTTCTTTTTTCTTTTCTTTTCTTTTTTTCTCACATGTTGGAAACAACAAAGCCCACAATGCTAATTCTGAGACTTTCAACAGAGGTGTAGGACGTTTTATGTTTGTTTCTGTTGTCTGTAATTTGTGATTTTAACCTGATAGATTAAAAAACTGGAGAAGCAGAATCTTCCAGAAGGTTTAAGCTTTATACTCTTTAAGGAAATAGTGGGAAATGTTCAAGTGTTAATTTGATTTTGTCAAGTTGGTTTGGGGGTAGATGTTCTTTTGGATATGTGATTTGTGCAGCTTAGTTTATTTCTTAAGTGTAAATAATAGCAAGAACAAAATTAAGCTAGCCTCAAAGGAATGCCTTGTAAGAATCGGAGTTTTTTGTTTGTTGGTTTGTTTACACTACAAATTCTATATTCACTAGCTCTCTCCCTCAACCCCACCTTCCCAACCCCTCTGTTGTTTTCCTTCTCTCTTTCTGGGTGCAGAAGGTTCCCTGGAGCCAGAAGGGAGGCATTGAAGAAGATCTTGGCCCCTAGGGCAGAAAATAGATGACAGAAGGGAATGAGGAGGGTTGCGGTAATTTGGGGTGGAAGTTATTAAACCTGATGAGAGTGAATCTGTAAAGGGCGTTCGTTTGTCTTTAAACCCAGGTATCCTATGCACTTTAGGGCTCCAGGCAGGGTCCGAGGCTCCGCGAACAGAGGGCTCCAAGCTGCCTAGGAAGACAGCGATTTTTTAATAGACAAATTGAGGACTCCTACCTCGCACACGGAACAGTTCTGCAAATCTATTATCGTCATTACTGTTGTTATCATCATTATTAGTTTGCCGTAAGGTTAATGAAGGAAACGCAGGGTGCTTCAGATAGACCTTGACAAACACGTCCTTTTCCTATTCCCTGTTGGATTTTTTCCGCCTTCTTCCTTTCCTCCTTCTTCCCCTTCTCCCTTTCTCTCCCCCCTTTTTCTTCTTTCTCTTTCGCTTTTCCCTTTTATTATTTCCTTCCTTCTCCTTCTCCTTAAAAAAATTAGCATCTTAAACCACAAAACCAGGCTAGTCTTCCAGCGTCAGCAGACACATCCACCTTTCACCGCCAGAGTTGGTTAGGAGAGAGGAAATAGGTCTTGATGTCATTGTGTGGCTCCCACACCCCTCTAGAACTGAAATCAGTCTTTGGTTGATACTTTGAAAAATGGGTATTATAGATTTGGAAATGAAGATTCTCAAGACACAAACTTATTAACAATAATGTTCAGATCCCTTTCAAATCATCAAAAACTCTTCATTATGGACATCCCCCCCGAAAACCAAAAAATATTTGGAAAAACGCCTTTTTTTCTTCTAAATATGTTGATGCTTTAAATCACTTCCTGACATATCTTTGATTAATTTTAAATAAAATCGAAGGTTTAATAAAATAGAAACCAAACTAAAGGTATAATTTTATATGTGAAACTATTTAAATAGATAATGTGGTGTGCTAGTTTGATTATTTTGTAGCCTCATTTAGGTAGAATCGCAAATCTTCATTTGCGTTTTATTTTATCTTAATATTAGATATTTTTTAAAGTAGGAATGTACTTAGTATTTGTTAAAAATTATCAAAGTTCTTTACAGAACATTCAAAATAAATCTGATTTTATTAAGAATAAAACAAACTTAAAATGTTTACACGCATGCATACATACGTGATAACTACCCAAAGAAATATATAATGCTAGTAGAAACCCTTGTTAATTTGCAATGTGGCATTTTGTAAAAGAAAAAAAAATCCCAACAATTTCACGGGAAACCTTGAAACCTCTGGGAGCAGTCCCTCTTTTATTGAACGGGCAACAGCGCCCTCTGTAGGAATTTTGAAGACTCAAACGCCGAATAGCAGCTTAATTTCTTTTTCCTTTCTTTCTTTCTTTCTTTCTTTCTTTCTTCTTTCTTTCTTTCTTTCTTTCTTTCTTTCTTCTTTCTTCCTTCCTTCCTTCCTTCCTTCCTTCCTTCCTTCCTTCCTTCCTTTCTTTCTTCCTTTCTTTCTTTTTTAGTTTTTAAAAGTAATCCCCCCTTTCTTGGTTCTTGAAAACGTGTTAGCACTAAGAGCATTTTGAAAATCCAACTCTTAGGAATCCGATAGCTTTAGAAATACTCTAAAAAGTTTGAGCATTCCAAAAATGTACAAATTAAAAACTGAACATCTGAGAAAATTTTCATAAATGGAGACCTTTCTCTTGTCTACATTCTATTAATTTCGCGTCATCTCTATTCATACCTCTCAGAGAAAGATTCTGTCACAAATTCAACCAAATGCAAAGGCGAGGCAGGGTTTTGAATTTCTAAGGGACATTGGGTAAAATAGGCATTTTCAACATTTTATTTCTTTTTCTGGACACAAGCTCTCAACTGGGTAGGAGCGCTCTGGAGACAACCTGCGAAGGCACACCCACACCTTCCCACCTACGCATATTAAGTGCAGTTTATTACTTCCAAGAGGTGCGCTATTAACCCCACCCCCTTTCAGCCACAGATAAAGGAAATGTTGTCCAATAAGCCTTAAGAGCCAGGACTGCTAAACAGACTCACCTAGCATGGCGACCCCTGCTGGCAGTTGTTGGAATAGATTTGAGACTTAAAAATGAATGTTAAAATGATTACCAACTTTTAGCACTCTCGCTCCTTTTTTCCTTCGGCAAATCTGATTGCTGTTTATATGAGTCCCTTTTACTACAACCAATCCTTGCATTGGTCTTTTGTAGGATGCCTACTGGACCTTTTGATTTCTTTTTTCATTGGGTTTTTCTTTCTCATCTTCCCCAAGTATAGTAAAAGAAGAAAATTTACCACTTTAAGACTAGGACAATTGGGATAAGATTAATCCCTGACATCTCTCATTCCAGAATAAAGCATATTCAATATCCTGAAGTCCCGTGTGTTAAGCTATGACTTGGGGATTGTTGCAGTTCAATTGATGAACAATGCCAAAATTTACCTGTAAAAAACTTTGCACACAGTTTAATTTCTTGTTATAGCCTCAAAATACTGATATGAGTCTCAGGAAAGTTTTTCAGAATTATTTTTGCCCTGGATTTACAAGTAGGCAAAGGAACAAAATACAAAACAAGAGAGAGAGAGAGAGAGAGAGAGAGAGGGAGGGAGGGAGGGAGGGAGGGAGGGAGGAAGGAAGGAAGGAAGGAAGGAAGGAAGGAAGGAAGGAAGGAAGGAAGGAAGGAAGGAAAAGAAGGGAGGAAATAAGAGAGGATAGAATGGAGGGAGGGAGGGAGGGAGGGAAGGAGGAAAGAAACAGAAAAGAAAGAGCCAGGTGTGTTGAAGTATAGCTTCAATCTGAACACTCAGGAGGCAGAGGCAGGCAGAAATCTATGAGTTTGAGTTCAACTTGGTCTACATACAGGACAGTAAAGGGAAAGAGAGAGAGAGAGAGAGAGAGAGAGAGAGAGAGAGAGAGAGAGAGAGAGAGAGAGAGAGAGAGAGGCTTTCTCATGAGTCAACGTGGTCCAATCCTGTTGAACCATTTTACTCATCACAAACTTTATTGTTTATGAAACCTTACACAGGACAGGATGATACATTGGTTTTACTAGATGACATGACTCTTTATCATTCTATCATATTCTGTCATGAAATCTTTAATGATCACATCTTTTGGATGGTCTTTATTGCAGATTTTAAAAACCAGTTTTGGAAAATTATTGTTGAGTAGGAGAAAACACAATTCAAACACTTGCCCCAAGTTCCACAGGACTTTGATATCACATTGCTTTCTGTGATTTGGATATGAGGACGCAAGATGGAAGGCAAATATTGGAACAAGATTGTTCCTAAAAATTAAAGGCCAGTCAAGGTTATATAGTGAGTGAGACCCTTTCTCCATAAAATAAAATATAGAATACAAGATGGGCAGAATTATCTCTAGATTGATATTTTATAGTAATACTGTAAAGAAACTATTTCCTATTTTATTCATAATAATTAATTAATATTTCCTTTGTGAACTTTTTTTTCTAAGACAGGTTCTAGTTACATAGTCCATGCTTTCCTTAAAGTAGATATCCTATTACCTCTCCTGTTGAGAGCTGGAATCTCCAACTGTATGCCATCAGGCCCCGCACATCTGTGAAGTTTTAAATAAATAAATATTTGCTAGAAATCCTTTCTAAAATTAAAAATAAGTGTAACTAAAAGTTCATACTTTCTTTGGACCCTCAAAGAGCAATGGTGACTTTATTAAACATTTTAGATATTTTGAAATCCTGGTCAACTGTGGGATTTGCAAACTGGTCAATGGAATAGTTTTCACGCGTCTGTCTCTAGAGATACAGGGCCTACGGAATATAAATGGGAGGCTGGATAAGTGATGCAAACCTAGAGTTACGGTTGATGACACCAATGATATTTCACGTAAAATGTGAATCGGTTTCCCTCTCTGCTATCCCTAACGCAGAAGGACAGGTGTCTCTACCACCATGGATATTTTCTATACTATTGCTTTAAAAAGGAGCTCTCTTGAAGGGTAAAAACACTAAACAATTTTGTTTCAAAATGCAACCAATAGACCAATACATATCTGTGAGGAAAAAAATTTGCAAATAAAGCCTAGGAAAGATGTAGAGCAGAAATATAACCTTTAAAGCATGAATAAACACATACGAGGAATACCATCAAGTCTGAAGGACCTCATAAGTACAAGAGACATTTGGGAGAAATTAATCTTATATGGGAAACATGTTCTAAAATTCACATTTATGATTTTGATAAAAACAGAGAAGGATGTTTATGTTGTGACTTTTGACTTTATTGAAATAATTTTTATAAAAAATATCCTGATCAAGGTTTCCTCTCCCCACCTCACCATTCTTTTAACTCCATGCCTTCTCTATTTTTCTTTTTAGAAAATGCTGAAGAATAAAAAACAATAAAACAAAACAAACAAATAAAATTGAATATACACGAACACAATCCATAAAAACACAACTATGATACAGACGCAAAAGATCAGTGAGATAAATCTCCAGAAATCTTTTTGAGTTCATTTTGTGTTGGTCATCTACTGCTGGGCATGGGGCCTGCTTAAGCATGGCTATAGCCCCAATGAGACTACACTGGAGAAATGAATTTCTCCTCTGTAGCTGTTAACTGGAGACAGGTTCTTGGGTAGGCCTCGGGGCTTGTGTTCACTTTCCCTCTGAGCACCAGGACCCTGGCTGAACCTGTGCAGACCCTGTGCGTGCAGACACTTGCTGTGAGTTCATACGTGCATCCGTCCTGGTGTGCTGAAGAACGGTTTCCTTGGTGTCCCCCAGCACCCCTGCCCCAGCTCTTGCAAGCTTTCTGCCTCCTCTTCTGCATAGATCCCTGAACCCTGAGGAATTTGATAAAGACATTCCGTGGGTCAAATCCATGCCTGACACGACTCAGATAGCTAAGCCCTAGTTAGGTCATGGACCTAGGGGAAAACCAAATACTATTGTTCTGCTAAAGGAGCCTAGCAATAAACATGTCTCCTAAGAACATTCTGCTATACCCACAGATTGATGTCTAGCTCAGGCATCATCAGAGAAGCTTCCTCCTGCTGTAGATGGGAACTAATACAGAGACGCACAGCTGGACCATGTGCAGAGGGGTTTGACTTTTTAGCATCATAAAGTATTTCCTTCCTTCTCTCCTTTGTCTTTCTTTCTGCCTCTTTTTCCTTTATAATCTATGTTCCCTTGGGCAAGTCCTTCAACTGTTCTGGGTATCAGTTTTCTTGCCTATAAGATGAGGAGTTACTGGGGAGTTTCCAAGCTTCTTCCTTAGAAAACAAGATTTTCATGAGTGTTTTATAAATGACACTTAAGAAAGTTCCAAGTCGTTATTAATAAAAAATAGTAAATATAAGTGTTCATTTATAGGCCTGGTGGTAATAATATCCCAGCTCTTTGAGACATGAAGAAGAGTTTAAAAGATCAAGGCTCAAGATCAATTAAACAAGTGACAGCTCATCCTGGCTACAAGGCACAGTAAGTGAAGGGAGGTAAACTTATGCAGCCACTATGAAAATCAATGTGGGGTTTCTCAGGAAGATGGGAATCAATGTACATCAAGATCCAGCTACACCACTCTTGGACATATACTCAAAAGTCACATAAACCTACCATAGAGACCCTTGCTCAACTGTGTTCATTGCTGTTCTGATTATAATAGCCAGAGATTGGAAACAACCTAGATGTCCAGGAGCAGATGAATGGATTAAAAAAAAAGCGATACATTTACACAATGGAGTATTATTCAGCCCATAAAAAAAAAAGCACTTCATGAAATTTACAGGTAATTAAATGGTACTAGAAAAATCACCCTTAGTGAGGTAACCCAAACTCAGAAAGACAACTCTGTTATGAATTTCCTTATTTGAAGATATTAACTGTTCAGCCAATAATAACAAAACCATGATCACTAGGACCACAGAGGTTATGTGTAGAGTAAGGACTGGGGAGATACTTAACTCTCTTTAGGAAAGGGACATAGGATAGAGAGTTATGGGTAGATGGGAAATTGGAATGAGAGGGTCAATCACAGAGGAGGATGACAGAGAATATGGGGAGAGACTGCTAAAAGAAATGGCCATTGGAAAGATAATAGTAGAAGCTTCCTAAAATATACACATATGTAAAGATGAGCTAAATGAAGTCACCAAATATTGGGGGAAGACAGGGTCCCAACTGGCCATCTTTTGCCACCATATGAAGCTTCCAAACTAGACAATGTCCCAGAAGGCAGAGTAAGGAACAAAAAGTGAACACAAGTGGCATGTAGACTTGGGCACATGAATGCTGACTTCTAAATGCTGAAGGATGACCTTGCAACAGGAAACTAGGGGGTCAGTGTTGATACTGGTCCTGCTCACCGCTATGTTGCCAGCAAACAGTGAAGTATGTTAAGACTGTTTTTTGATGAAAAAAAATTTTATTTAAAGTCAGACACTGGAATCAAGGCAGAGATGTTTTTAGGAGGCAAATTTAGCGCATTGTAAGAAAAAAATAAAGTAAAAAAATCTGAAAAAACTCAAAAAGCAGGCTCGATTGTGACAAACTTCTAGTCCTTATAGGATATAAGAAGAGAATGGACAATTTCACCATGAGGCAGGGGCCAGTGCTGGACAGAAAGTCTACCTACAGAACACTTGGTAGGTGATCTTTTGCCACACTGGAGCCTTAGGGTTCTACTAGAAGATCTCAGTGTGGTTCTTCATGTGAATTCATCAGACGAGTACACCATTGAGAGACACATGTAGAAGATTCAATTGAGGCTGCATCTGAAGTGCATCTGACCAGAAAATGGTATACCCTCAGTACATCCCTGTTTCCATGTAATGCATGTATTCCATGTTATCTAATTTCTATTATTGGCAAAATCATAGTAACTACACTCAGCAGTTCTTTTGGTCTCTTACTCTCTGTCTGTTTTGCTTCTATATTGTTCCCTTTTAATATTTAATATAATTTCTGTGGGTACCTTTTCACTTATAGAATACAAAAACGGACATTTATTTACTTGGACTATAGATGAAGAAGCTTCAAGTTTTTCATATGTAGTTGTTCTTGAGGGACATTTTTGGATTCCTGAGGGGAAAAGTAAATCTTTTACAGGAGACTTATCCAACAATCACACTCAGAATTAGACTTATTTTGAGAGAGTTCAACAATCACTATGTGACTTCAATGAGGACACACTTAACTGAGAAGCAATATGTGGTAATTTGAATGAAAATGGACCCCATAAGCCATAGGGCATAACACTATTAGGATATATGGCCTTGTTGGGGTACCTGGGGACTTGTTGGAGGAAGTGTGTCACTGGGAGTGGGCTTTGAGGTTTAAAAACTCAAGCCAGGCCCAGTGCCACTCTCAGCTCCTCTCTAGAAGCATGTCTGCCTGCATGCTGCCATGCTTCCTTCCATGATGATATTGGACTAAGCCTCTGAACCTATAAGCCAGCCCCAATTAAATATTTTCCGTTATAAGAGTGGCTGTGGCTGGGCGGTGGTGGCGCACGCCTTTAATCCCAGCACTTGGGAGGCAGAGGCAGGCGGATCTCTGTGAGTTCGAGACCAGCCTGGTCTACAAGAGCTAGTTCCAGGACAGGCTCCAAAACCACAGAGAAACCCTGTCTCGAAAAACCAAAAAAAAAAAAAAAAAAGAGTGGCTGTGGTCATGACAGCTCTTCACAGCAACAGAAACCCTAACTAAGACACAATCCTTTCTGAGTTTTCTTTCAGTGTAGATGAATGCAAAGTTTCCTTACACAACTTTCAGTGATATTTATAAATAAATTGTATAAATTTCCTCCTGTGTTAAAATATTTTTCTAATTCTATTCTCATGGCATAAACAAAATAGTATAAAATACTGTAGGACCCAACTAAGACTAGAGAGACAGTTTTTCATGTCCTCGTTCTGGCATTCTTGAGACTCAGAAACTATAAATGAAATATGAAGCTTTCAGGAAGCAAGCTGTATGAGAGGAAAATGATGAAATTGCTGCTTGAGTTGGGTCATACCTCAAGCTCTTAATGTACAATTGAGATCCATTCTTTAAATAATTCTCAAGTGCCTTTTGTTTTTGTAGTGAATTGATCATCATGTAAAGATGAATCAGAGAAAGACTGTTCAAACTATTCCTATGTATTAGAATACAGCATTCATATTTGTGAGTTTACATTCTATCTTTCTCTACACTCTTTCTTGGAATAACTCCCAGGACACACACACTCATGCACACACACACACACACACCCTACACACACATGAATATGAATATATGAATATGCTGGAGCACCCACCTATGTGCAGGAGTGTGGAGGCCAGAAAGGGATGCTAGATTCCTGCTCGATTACTCTTAGCTGTATTCCCTTGAAGCAAAATCTCCCACTGAACCTGCTAGGCTAGCAAACTCATCTGTCTTCCTGTCATCATCACTTACAGAACTGGAGTTATAGGTGCAAGCAGCCATATTCACTTTTTATGTGGATGTTAAGGATTTCAAAACAGGTCCTCATGTTTACTCAGCAAATACTCTTACCTGGTGAGGCAACACCCCAAAACCAAGACTTTCTTTGATTTGATTATTTTCTTTTGGAGACCTTTGTTTTCTCAATATTCACTTTAATCAAGACAACTTGAGTGATCAAAAGAAAGATTGTAAGTGGTCTATGAAATGAAGCATCCATCGCACGATGAAGAGAGCCTTTGCTCTAGGGAACATTGTGGTCTTCTTGGTGATGAGCCTAGGCTTTAAAGGTGAAGCCAGTTCTTAAGCCCTTTAGGTGACACTCTATGTTTGGCTTAGATGTTCTAAATCTGAAAAATTATTTTTCTCTTTGCTTATGAGTTGTTTTCTTAAATAAAAATTACTAATTTGTTATGCATTTACTAGTGCAGCATTATTATTAGTTTATTGTGTTGTTAGGAAATTGTCAAAAATTATGCATTTGTCCATGCAACATATTGTCTGTTCTAGGTGAAGCTCAGGCATTGCAAATTTTACATCTTTGAGGGGATTTGTGCACTCGTGCTATTCATGTCTTCTTCAAGTCTTACCTCGATTGTGTTTAAGTCTTGATGTATACACTTACTATTTGAGGTTTGACTATGAGATTCTACCACAGGCACACATGTATTTAAACCCTTGGTCCTCAGCTGGTGGCACTGTTTTGGGTTGGAGAACATGAGGAGCTTTGCTGGAGGAAGTGGGTCCTCAGGCCTTGAGTGAGAACACAGCTCCATTTCTTACCTTCTCTCTGCTTCTTGACTTGTAGATACATCATGACCAGCCACCTCATCCTCCTGCCTCCTTACTTCTCTTAACACAAGATACTTAATCCTCGTATAGTCATTCTCCTTTAAAATACTTCCTGCCTGGGATTCAGTAGCAGTGACATTGAAGTAACTAATGCAGTGGTGCATGCATAACTTCAAGGCCATATCCTTGGCCATCTCCTTCATTTGGTGATTTTCATCTGAAGAAATCAAGGGTTTTAAACTGATGAGAACGCCAAGCACCATTGCCTGGACTCAAACATGCTGATCCTTTTAGCATCCTGGCTCTTGAATTCCAGAAGCCTTTCTTTTTCTCCCTTCCTCCCTCCCTGTCTCCCTCCCTCCCTTCTATTTTCCCTTCTTCCTTCCCTCCCTTCTTTCCTTCTTTTCTTGAAATAATTCTGATGCTGACACACTCCAGTTCTGCCAACTTACATTTGAAAACACACACATTTGTTTACATGTAAAATGGTTGCAGTGTATCACTTTAATTAAAACAGTAATTTGTGAATTTAACTGGGCAGAATGCTGTGAAGAAAGACTGTCATCAGCTCTCTCTTTTATTCTGTATTCACTTTCTTTAAAAAAATATTATTTTTGAGACTTTTATACATTGTACTATATTTAAACCATTTCCTTCTCCTCCCTCACCCCCTGTAACCTGTCTCATGTTCCCCCTACTCCCTTTCAACTTCATGACATCTTTATTATTGTCACAGATATGTGCGTGCATACACACACAACCTGTTGAGTCGATCTAGTTCTGCTCATATATATATGTGTTTAGTGGTGACCCCTTGGGAATGAATAACCTATCAAGACACTCATCTCAGGAGAAGCCAGATTCTCTTCTTTTAGAGGCCATTACTTATCTCTACCTTATCATGGAGGGATAAAGCCTTATGAGATGTCTGTCACCCACACTGGCATGCTAACTAGTGTTGTCGTATTTACTTTCTCTAGGTTGATTAGACCACTTGCTTTATGTAGTAGAGAATGATTTTGAACCTCTGGTTTGTCCATCTCTGCCTCTGCAATGCTGGGAGTCTAGGCATGTTTCAGCTCTCCTGGTCTAATTGGTGATATGGGCCAAACCTGACCTAACTCCATCCCTGGCCCATCTGTCTGCTTGTCATTGTTATTGACCAATGACAATACTTTCAAAGGAGGCCATTTATTTCTTTGTGACATGAACGTCCATAAGTCAGCAGTACAGCGCTACTCTTTTCCATGAAGTCTTTATTTCTAGAAACCTAGCATTATTAACCAATAACTATCACCTTTTGATATCGGATCCTGGAACGAAAGCTAGCAGCAAATATTTTACCTCATACTTGGATTTGTGTGTGTGGTGTTGGAGGCTGAAATCAACTCAAAGCTTGATATGTGCTAAGCAAGTAGTTTCCCAGTAAGATACATCTCATTTCTATTCTTAATAATAGAACTCTGTAGACCAGGCTGGCCTTGAACTCACAGAGATCCACATGCCTCTGTCTTCCCAGTGCTAGGATTAAAGGTTTGTACCACTACTGCTTGCATGCCAGAAGAGGGCGCCAGATCTCATTACAGATGGTTGTGAGCCACCATGTGGTTGCTGTGAATTGAACTCAGGTCCTCTTGGAAGAGCAGTCAGTGCTCTTAACCACTGAGCCATCTCTCCAGCCTCCAGATTTTTTTTTTTAATATTTTTATTTCTTGGGGGAAAGTTAGAGATTACAATTTGATTTCTGTTTGTCCTTTCCTTAAGATCTATAAATTCTGCTTGTTCAGAAGTCCGACACCTGTCTCCTCCTCGCCCCCTCCACTCCTAAAGGGAATATTCTTCTTCAAAGAGGGAGGGCAGGACACGGGCAGTTTCCAAAGAAGGCAAGAGTAGGTAACTTCCATTAGGCAGAGGCAGAGGGTATAAGGGCTAAGTTGATGGTCCTGCCTACTCAGAAATAAAAACCCAGAGATAATGGCAAACGCTGAAAGCTGGGGAGCTTCCAGTTGTCCCCACTTCCTGTTTGACATTCTAGGCAAAATTCTACAGGATACACACAATCAGTACAGGACAGCTGTAGACAGAATACAGTGGCAGCAGCATGGGAGAAGCCAAGGAAGGCACCGCCATGGCAGTCCTCAGGATTCCTTGGCTCCTGCA
Source organism: Chionomys nivalis (assembly GCF_950005125.1). NCBI lineage: Eukaryota > Metazoa > Chordata > Mammalia > Rodentia > Cricetidae > Chionomys > Chionomys nivalis. The sequence goes on along the minus strand of NC_080104.1, from coordinate 18,019,388 downwards.
CAGCAGCTTCTGTGTCCTGGAATGCCTTTATGAGTAGGTAATGTGGAAGGCTGCTGCTAAGCACTGACAAAGAGCAGTCATTTGGATCGCTGTGGGATGACTCCCAAGTTGATACTATAGAGTACAACCAGGGTTCCCAAGAAATAGTGACTAAAACCGCAAGAACCTACAGTGCTCTAGCAGGCTCTAGGATGTGGAACCCAAGTCTTGCAAACTGTCTTGGACATCAGAGCTGTCTTTGCTGTCACTGCCACTGTCATCTTCAGCCAGGTTCTGCTGACAGGCCTCTTCAGAACCAGGAAGTGTGCTGCCCTGATTCTCCTTGGAACCCAGAACCATGTATCTGCCCTTCTTCAGCACCAGCTGCGGTCTCGGCTCATCTGCCGTCTGTGAGAGATCTCGTTTCATAGCGTTTGCATCTTCTTCATCTGCGTAGTACTTGGGCTCCACCTCACTAACCTGGAAGTTCAGGGTGTTGGAATAAAGGTGCAGGGCCTCTCTGTTGTGCAGGGATTCATACTTAGTACTGAAGTTCTCGACCATGGCCTTTGAAGCCTGGGCCAGGCCGAAGCATTGGTGGGAGCTGCCTCGTGAGAGCCCTTGAGGCTCCACCACCTGCTACTCCTCCCCTTAACAGCTTGTTAACACCCTCAATGAAACAAAGAAACAACACTCTATCTTACATAATTACTTCAGTTTTTCAGACGAGACAATGAAGGTTCAAATAAACTAAGCAAATTTTCTAAGTTGTCCTAGAACTGGTAATGACAGAAATATGATTTCAGGCTGATTTGAACTTCACTCTGTTTTCTCAGTCTCCTTGCCAAGTTAGTTTCTCTAATTCCTATAAGTGAGTGGTTCAGACAATGTCCACACTAACTGACAGGTAGTAGAGACAGAAGGAAAACCTAGAATAATACAAGAGGGAATAAAAACGATTAAAGGAGCCAAGCATGGTGGTGCATGTCTTTAATCCCAGCATTCGGGAGGCAGAGGCAGGTGGATCTCTGTGAGTTCAAGACCAGCCTGGTCTACAAAGTGATTTCCAGGACAGCCAGGACTGATACACAGAGAAAACCTGTCTCACCCCTAGTGCCTCCCCACTGCAAAAACAAAACAAAAACAGATTTAAAAAAAAAGGAAAGAGAGATTAACAGGAAGGTAACATACAAGAAAGGAAGGAATGTTATATAGCCAATACAGGATAATCTGTTAACCTCAACGATCTTCAATATGGGGATTTTGGTCGCTAAAGGATATTGGGAAATAGATGAAGCATTTTATTGTGTGTTTTCTTGTGGCGCTGGGAAATCAAATGCAGGATCTCATGTATGTGAAACAAGCATTAAGGAGTCTAATTTTTTTTTTTTTAATCCAGTAGAGCTCAGGTTTTTTTTTTTTTTTTTTTGGTTTTCCCAGACAGGGTTTCTCTGTGGCTTTGGAGCCTGTCCTGGAACTAGCTCTTGTAGACCAGGCTGGTCTCGAACTCACAGAGATCCACCTACCTCTGCCTCCCAAGTGCTGGGATTAAAGGCGTGCGCCACCACCGCCCGGCTGAAACAAGCATCAGGAGAAACGGAGCTGCACTTCCAGCCCCTACTGAAGACACCCTCAGCTGTCACAGGGAGGAAGAGGGAGCAGCGGTCCTGGCAAGGAGAGGTCTAGCATGCTGATACTTTTCGAACAAGGTTTAGCAATACCGGCCTCAACAAAGAATCGTCAGCGTATGTACAGTGCTGAGTTTGGGAAACCCTGGTTCAGCCTTCCCTGAACCACTCAAAAAGAGGAGGCATTCAGAGTAACTCTATAATCACCTAGTGATCTTATGAAACTGTAATCCTCCAACACATCCAGAGTACATAAGAACATGAGGGAAGACTTAGGACTCTTAAAAAGCCTTTTCCTCTGCCATTCTATAATGCCGGAGAGAGAAATTGAGCATAAAATAGTTATTGGATATAAACTACAACTCAGTTCAGTCATTTCTTATGAAACAGAATGGGAATGATAAAAAAAATATATAACTGTCCTGTGTGAGGGTTTCAGAAATCCAGCAGTATAAGGAAGGCATAGGGCTGGAGAGTTTGTTCAGTGGAGAAGAACACTGGCTGTTCTTACAGAGGACCTAGGTTCAAGTCCCAGCACCCTCCTGATGCCTCATAGCTGTCTGTGATATTAGTCCCAGGAGATCTGAATATCTCCTCTGATTTTCTAGGGCACCAAGCACACATGTAGAACACATACATACATGCAGGCTAAACACTTATACACATTAGAAATTAGTGAAATAAATAAATCTGAAAACTGCAGGCATATAAGCAAGCATCATACCAGGGCCATGCTTTGATGGAGAAGGAAGTTAGGTCATGAAATGAGATGACCAACGTCATGTACTGGTGGAGGTTTTACAATCAAACTTCAGTCTTCTAAGTTTTAGATCTCCCGCCATCAAATTCACTTCTGCAAATAGTTATCAACCATCACCATCAAGAATGATTTAGATATATTTCTCTTTAATTTCTGAGGTCTATCAGTTAAAAAGCATACAGATACAAACACATCTCCTGATCTACGGATACTAAATTTGCTGGTTCAAGTCAGTCACAATGGCACAGGTCTACAGTCCCAGCACCCAAAAGGCTGAAGTAAGAGAATAATCTAAGCTTAATGGTTTGAGAATAGTTTTGGAAACATAGTGTGACCCCCATATTGAGTTTTTAAAAATCTCTTCAAAAGTTTTTTAATTAGGGCTGGGAATTGTAGATCAAGGGCAGAGTGCTTATGTAGCATGTATGGGGTTTATACTCGACACTTCAGGAAAAAATATAATTTTGTGATGATTGAAAAAATGCCAATATTATGACATTGTACAGTACTGAGTAGCATGTTTTATTGAGTCAGCTTGTAATTTTGCATGATATTAGTTTGTGAGTTTTTTTAATGGTTTGTTTTTATTTTACATGCATTGGTGTTTGGCTTGCATATGTATCTGTGTGAGAGTGTTAGATCCTCCAAATTCTGTTCCTTTTTATTTAATGTATTTTCACATATATCTAACTGTCTCATCAATGTAACTAAAACATAATGGCAGCCTAATATCAGCCATTAAGATCAAATAATGAATGAATTGTGCACCAACACTTTATTAAATGTCCATTGTGTATATTAAGTTCTGTTGGTTATGACAGCAATAGCTGACACTTATTATCTGTGCCAGGCAGTGGTTAAGTGCATGTGTTCCATTAACTCATACATTGCACCAGTCAGACTGGGACCAGGAGGTGAGAATAGTCAAACCATATTTCTTCATTTATTAACTGGAGATGCTGAAAACAGGGACGAAGCCTAGTTGCACATCGTAGTACCAGATCTAGTATTAAAGCAGATGAGAAAATACCAGTATGCATTAGGGTGTGTTTGAAGGATGAGTTTACAACCAATACTTCCTAGGGCACATCCATGGTACCTGGCCCTGGAGTCTGAAGGCTGAGATGAGGTCCAAGCTCTGTGGGGAAGAGTAAATGGGTAGACTTGGATCTTCCGATCTCTGCACAGCTTCTGTGCTCTGGCTTTCAAAGCACTAGGTAAGTGGAAAGCACAGATTGGAGTTATCCCAACAGTTTTTGGAGTTCCTGGTCCCTCCCACACTTGCTTCTCTTCCCTTCTGGTGGGATTTGGACTCATTCTTTCAGTGATTGGGTGGGATCCCTGAGATTATCTACCTCTACCACCACCTGCTCCACTGATGGCCCAGGTGACCATTGTTGTGCCCCCACCTCAAGAGTGCTCTCCTGCTAAGGAATGGCTAGAGCCCAACATTCCCAGCAACTATTTCTAGAATCTATTTTAGAGACTGTTTCTAAAAGAAAGTAGATTTAAAAGTGAAAAGAAACTGAGAAAACACAAAGAGAGACAGAGGGCGAAGTTGGGTGTTGGCTGCTGAGAGTATCAAGAAACACCCCTCCCCCTAGCTGCCACAGAGAAGCCATTATAAGGTTATTGCAATGCATATTTGATTAACAGATGCTTTCCTGTGGTTATATTTAACAACAAAACTCTAAAAATAATTAAATAAATGTAACTTGACTTACCTTAACATGGAACCTGAAACTTTTGTGTGCGAAGACTTCGGATCTTCATGGATGCGGAAATAAATGTGACTTTTCCTCCCAGTGTATTTCTAAGGACTGAGCCTGTACCACTAATGTATACCTAGGAGGCATTTTTTTTTCTGCCCACCAATAGTCTCACTCACTGTGCAGTTAAAACCTGAAAAATGCATCAAACAGCATTAGTCATTCGTTTCTATTGCTATGACAAACTACCTGAGAGAAACAACCTACGGAAGGAGATGCTTTCTTCGGCTCCTTGGGCATGAGACAGTTGGCCACATCCTACAATAAGGAAGCAGAGGAGATGAAGGGCAGTGCTCAGCTCACTTTTTTCCTTTCCATTTCATCTGTAACTCCAGTCCATGGGATGAAGTTTCCTATACTAGGAGTGAGTGTTCCCTCTTCAGTTCAACCCCCAGAAACACCGGCAGGTCCAGAAAGGTGTCTCATCTGTAATTCCAAACCTGGTCAAGATGACCATGAAGAGTAACCATCACAAATGATTATCTATGTTTATAGATGTCTAGAAATATATGTAGGATAAATATATATTGGATGTCCATATATTTAAAGACGTAGACAAATATTTTTGGCTCATACATCTGACTCAAAAATTAAGCATAGAGGTGATGAAAATCCAACAACAATATCACTTTAGATTTAACAATGCTAACATTTAAGTAACATTTTAAAGGAATCAGCATAAAACTGTCTTTGATCCTGTACTAATCCTTGAAGTTAAATCTCTAACGGGGAGCTGAAGGGCAGTTATACTCCACCACTGATTAATTGAATCGCTATATCAACTCCTGAATATCTTTGATTTCTTTTACATTATAGAATTTTTTTTCTGATGTAAAACACTGATATTTCGACTTTTTTGTTAAAGTTCTTCCTAAATAAGTGACCATATTACTCTGAGACCTGTAGTAACACAGTTTTTTTTTTTCCAGAAACTTACTATATTAATAGGAACCCAGTCTTTCAACTGTGGCCTGTCTGATGCCAAAGTTACATGATAGACATAGATATCTTGAGAGAGAAAAGTTGAATTAAAAGTGTTGCTTCCTTTTTGAGTTCTCCCAGACAGGAACTGACAAAAGGCTCAAAGGGCTAAAGATGACAAATTTATTCTGGTACAAAGGGGTAGGTAGAGTTCTCCTCTTTCTTTCAAGTCATTCCCAATTAACTGGGCCTCGCAAGGAGAGACTGCTGATTTTGGGGAGAGACAAACAATAACTACACATGTTAATTCGGAAGAGAAATGGTTAGTGAAAATTGGCATCTCAATGCTAGCCCTGTCAGTGACTCTGCTCCAGGCTAGAGACCTCTGCCGGCAGCTATTGCAACAAAGCTGTCTGGAAGTCTGTTTTTCCATGTCCTTTCCTTATCTGATTTTTGTTCCAATCCTCATTAAACAATCCTCATCATTGTATCATTTTTGATTGATTCCCCTCACTAGGCTTTTCTCACTCTGCAATGTTTTTTTTTTTTTCCTCTTGCAGTAGTAGGGATTGATCCTAGGACACTCCACACCTGAGCTACATTCCAAACTTATGTACCTATTCATTTATCTCTTTATTTATTTATTTCATATGTGTGCCTGCGTGTCAATATGTGCACCATGAGCATTCGGTACCCGTGGAGAGCAGAACAGGGTGTTGGCTTCACTAGAACTGGAGTTACAGATACTTGTGAGTCACCCAGTGTTGGTGAGTGAAACCAGATAAAGGTCCTCTGGAAGAACAGTAAATAAGACCTTATTTATGTATTATCTTTGGGACTGACCCTAAGGCCCTATGCTTACCAGGCAAGCACACTACCACTGATCTGGATCCTTCACCATTTTCAAATTTTCTTTTGAGACAAGGTTGCTCTTATTCTCTTTCTGTAGCCCAAGTATTCCTTCAATCTGATTGTCCTGTTTTGAGAGATAGGATTACAGGAATGAGCTATCCACCCTGGCTGCTCTCTCTGGTATTGACATCACTTCACTTTCTTCACTAATTGTCAGACAAGGAGTGGTCACCAATTTCTCTAGCCATAGTTGGAGTAAACCACGTTTGTCTAGGAGCTCGCTACTGCTGCATGCTCCACAGCACAACTGTCTTCCTGAATGGTTAATTCATTTTTAAGACGTATCTCAGATATAACTTGCCCGTATCCTAATTTTCTTTTGGGTGTGTAGTTTTCTGTGTCCTTGCTATTTTATTAAACTTCAAAACTCTTGGATTAGGTAGACAAAAGACACACAAAAAATGTGCAATGGGGAAGCTGAGCTATGAAGCCAGAACAGTTGAAACAGGTAATAGCGAATACGTTGAAAAATGAAGAATAGAATCTGAGTCTTGTTTCCTCTCTCTTCTTCCTTTTGATAATGGATGCTTGGCGTGGGTAGAGACATTCAAAGTTTTAAATTAAGAAATAAGTATATTATTGATGTTTTGCTTGCATGTATGTCTGTGCACCGTGTGCATGTCTTATTTCTGAAGAGGTCAGTAGAGGGGGGTCCTCAGAGCCCCTGGAACTAAAGTTATAGTTTTGAGCTGCCAAGTGAGTACTGCAAATCAAATCCAGGTCCTCTGGAAGAGTAACCAGTGTTCTTAAACACCGAGTCATCTGTTCAGCCCCATTGAGTGAGTGAGTGGTGTGTGTGCACTTTAAATTTAATTTCCAAGATATCATCACCTCCTATAAAAGTACATGGGTCTTAGTTGTTTTTCAATTAGTATTTATTTAATAAGTGAATGAGGTATTTTAGTTCTTTATAAGTTTTTGAATCTCAAAAATAATGTATTGTTGCTGATTGGAGAAGACTATATGTACATTACTAACTCATTTTCTCATATCTTGGAGGTTTCAGAAGGAATCAGCTTTACTTGGCTATGGGGAACCCATACACATGGTATTTATGGTGTTGGAAAGGTGACTCAGCAGTAAAGAGCTCATGCTGCTCTTACAGAGGACCTGAGTTTGGTTCTCAACACCCATGTTAGATGGCTCACAATCACCTATAACTCCATCTTTAGGGGACCGGATGCTTCTTACATAGGCATCTGCACTCACAGCACACATCCAGACTCTTATAAATGTAATTAAAAATAAAATAAAACCTGTAAAAATATTTTGACAACACAGTATAGTGTGTGTGTGTGTGTGTGTGTTTGTGTATATGTATATATATATGTATGTATGTGTTTGTTTAAATTTTTTTTCTTTAATCAACATACACAATAACGGGTTTCTTTTCAAGACAGGGTTTCTCTGTGTAATTGCCTTAGCTGTCCTGGAACTCACTCTGCAGAACAGGCTGGCCTCAAACTCACAAATATCCATCTGCCTCTATCTCCTGAGTGCTTGGATTAAAGGTGTTTGCCTCCACCCCTCAGCTACAGTAACAGGTTTCATTATGGCATGTTCATGTACACTTTGCTTTTGTGTATCCTCTTCCCTCATCATTCTTTTTCTTCTACCTATTCTTCTTCATCTACTCTTTCTCTTTCCAAAAATCCTCTCCTACTTTCGTGGCGCATATATTCTATTACTCTATTTTATTCTTTTTGCTTTCATTGAGACCTTTTCCCCCTTTCACGATTCCCTTTCTTGTTTCATGCCCTACACCTCCCGCAACATATACGTACATGTAACAACTGTGTCCCACTGGAAGCATACACTACCTGTCATTGTGAGTTACCTTACTTAATAAAATATTTTTCAGATCCATTCATTTTCCTGCAGTCTTAATTGTCTTTATGTTTGAATAAGATTCAGCTCTCTATATGCATCATATTTTCATTATCCATTGACCTGTTGATGGACACATAGATTGATTCCATTTTATGGTTATTTTGAATATGACAGTAAAATACGTGGATATTCACATATCTTTGTGATAGAATAAACTTTTGGGGGAGGTGGGGAGATATACCCAACAATGATGCAGCTAGGTCATAAAGTAGTTCAATTATCTTTTTTGCTTTGTTTCTGTTGTTCAAGATAGGGTTTTTCTCTATAACCTGGATGTCCTAGAACTTGCTTTGTAGATTAGGTTGGCTTCAAACTCTCAAAGATCTGCCTGTCCCTGCCTCCTGAGTGTTGGCAATTTTGGATTTTTTTAAAAAATGCCCTTGCTGATTTCCACAGTGGTTGTACCAGTACACAGTCCTGCGGTCAATGAATAGTGTTCCTCTCCCAGTCCTCACCAGCATTTGTGGTCTTTTTTTTTTTTTTTTGTGGTGATAGTTATTCTGACTGGATGATTCCTTCATGTTCTCAGTTAGCAGACAGAGTGATCCTTCAAGAAAGCGGTTAATAAAATTGCTATTTTCTTCTTATGAACTAGTGTTTATTTTAATACACTAAAAATATATCATTTTAAGAAGGAAGGCTAATCATCTTGATAAATGAAGACTTTTCTATAAAATAAACAAACCTACTCCTATCTGAACTTGGACATGGCTGATTTAAAAATTATCAGAATTTGGGGATCAAATTCTTTGACCTTGGAACTTTCTACAATCACTTTCCCCAGATTAATAATTCATCATGATGGACAAGTTGTGAAACTCCTCTCCGGGGATATTTATAGGGATAAGAATTCAATGTTCTTAAGAAAACAAATTAAGATATCCAGTGTTGACTGATGGTAGCAGACCCAAAAGGGAAATCCCCTCAAAATTTCCAAGTTGGAGTCATGAGACTCTGTTACATCAGAATTTACAAATGAAGCATGCGACTCAGTGGCTCACAACTAACGTGTGGAAAGGACTATTTCCCCTCTACATGGTGATGAATGGACACACAGGGTAGAACACTGGACATATAAGAACTACCTGAAAAATAGCATTATAACATTTGATTTTTTTAAATTGATTTTTGTTGAGCTCTACATTTTTCTCTGCTCCCCTCCCTGCCTCTCCCCTTTCCTTCAACCTTCTCCCAAGGTCCCCATGCTACCAATTTACTGAGGAGATCTTGTTTTTTTTCTACTTCCCATGTCTTAGATTAGATCTCTGTATGTCTTTCTTAGGGTCCTCATTCTTGTCTAGGTTCTCTGGGATTGTGATTTGTAGGCTGGTTTTCTTTGCTTTATGTTTAAAAACCACTTACAAGTGAGTACATGTAATAATTGTCTTTCTGTGTCTGGGTTACCTCACTCAAAATGATGTTTTCTACCTCCATCCATTTTTCTGCAAAATTCAAGATGTTATTTTTTTTTCTTCTGTGTAATACTCCTTTGTGCAAATATACCACATTTTCCTTATCCATTCTTTGGTCGAGGGGCATTTAGGTTGTTTCCAGGTTATAGCTGTGACAAACAGAGCTGCTGTGAATATAGTTGAGCACATGCCCTTGTGGCACAATTTAGCATCTTTTGGATATATACCCAAAAGTGGTATTACTGTGTCTTGAGGAAGGTTGTTTCCTAATTTTCTGAGAAATTGCCACACTGACATCCAGAGGGGCTGTACCAGCTTGCATTCCCACCAGTAATGCAGAAGTGTTCCCTGTACCCCACAACTTCTCCAGCATAAGTTGTCATCAGTGTTTTTAATCTTGGCCATTCTTACAAGTGTAAGATGGAATCTCAGAGTTATTTTGATTTGCATTTCTCTGATGACTAAAGATGTTAAATATTTTCTTAAGTGTCTTTTAGGCATTTTAGATTCCTCTGTTGAGAGTTCTCTGTTTAGGCAAAATTCTTCACAGACCGCGAAAGAATGGTACTCAATTACATATGGAAAAGCAAAAAAAAACAGGAGAGCCAAAACAATCCTTTACAATAAAAAAACTTCTAGAGGCATCACAATCCCTGACTTCAAACTTTACTACAGAGCTACAGTACTGAAAACAGCCTGGTATTGGCATAAAGACAGACAGGAGGACCAAAGGAACTGAATCGAAGACCTAGATATTAATCCACACACCTTTAAATACCTGATTTTTGACAAAGAAGCAAAAAATTTAAAATGGAAAAAAGAAAACATATTTAACAAATGGTGCTGGCATAACTGGATATCAACCTGTAGAAAAATGAAAATAGACCCATATCTATCACCATGCACATAACTCAAGTCCAAATAGATCAAAGACCTCAACATAATACCAGCCACACTGAACCTTATAGAAGAGAAAGTGGGGAGTACACTTGAATGCATTGGCTCAGGAGACCACTTCCTAAATATAACCCCAGCAGCACAGACACTGAGAGAAACAATTAATAAATGGGACCTCCTGAAACTGAAAAGCCTCTGTAAAGCAAAGGACATGGTCAACAAGACAAAATGACAGCCTACACAATGGGAAAAGATCTTCACATCAGACAGAGATCTGATCTCTAAAATATACAAAGAACTCAAGAAATTGTGCTATGGGACAATGGTTTGTACACTGTCAATTTTATTTTAACAAAATGCTGATTGGCCAGGCAGGAAGTATAGGCACTACAACCAGGCAGGATGTAGAGGCAGGGCAACAAGATTAGGAGAATTCTGGGAAGAGGAAAGCTTGTTCCGCAGTTGTGACCCAGCCACAAAAGAAGATGTGAATGCCTGTCTGAATAAAGTACCGAGTCATGTGGCTCTTGCATAGACAAGAATAATGGGCTAATATAAGTTATAAGAGCTAACGGACCAATCAGTGTAGAGAGAGAGACAGAAACAGAGAAGGGCAGAGAGACAGAGACTGAGAGAGACACACAGTGGTTTCTCAGTTCTTAACGGAAGTTCCTTCTTCCCAGGAATATTAACACTTGTTCAGAGACGAAAAAAAGCAACCAACACAGAGAAGAGCAGAGAGACAGAGACTGAAAGACACACAGAGAGACAGAGAACTGGGTGAGGGAATGAGAAGAGAAAAAAGAGATAATAGACAAGAAAGAAAGTCAAAGAATCAAAACAGACAAGTGTAGACATGGGAATGCAAGCTTTCAAACATGAAGACACTTCAGCAGTGCACATGAATTTGCACAAATTCTCAACTTTACCTTCATGAGTACTGATGCAGTTAGTATGGTAAACGGGAAGTGGAGACAGGTGTTTTCCATTGAGCAAAGCTTTCAGCAAAGCTTTAAACATGTTTTCAACTTGGAAAGCACAGCTGGGCATGCATGCTTTTGGAGTGAATGTAACCCTCCTGGAATTTAAGAAAAAGGAAAGGCTAAGTAACAAAGAGAGGATGAGTAGATACACAGTAGAGTACTACTCAGAAAGAAGGGTGGAATGTGCCCTTTGCAGAGAAATGGATAGACAGTGGATAGCAGATCTTCTTTCATATATGGAATATAGAATTTGAAAAAATTCATTAAAGTCAGCCAGGTGGTGGTAGCACACGCCTTTAATCCTCAGCACTAGGGAGGCAGAGGCAGGCATCTGTGAGTTCAAGGCCAGCCTGGTCTACAAGAGCTAGCTCCAGGACAGGATCCAAAGCTACAGAGAAACCCTGTCTGGAAGAAAACAAAACAAAACAAAACAAAACAAAACAACAACAACAAACACACAAACACACACAAAGATTCATTAAAGTCAAAAAGACACTATTTGGTAAGAGCTGGAGCCTGGTTGGAGAGAGACAAGAGAGGGTAACAGATGAATGACCCAAGTACTTTTCATGAATGTATGAAAATGTCACAAGGGAAGCCATTAATTTGGGCAACCAGTATGTGCTGAAAAAAAAACTTAAACAATGCAAAGACAACTTGGGATTCCTCATACTTCAGGAGGTAATAATGGTCAATCAGCAAGCTGTGTCAGTAAAAAGCACAGCGTGATGAAATGGCACAAATCTGAGGGTGAGTTCTGGGGTTCAGCTTTCACAAGTCTTGGGCAATCATCTGCTGCAGGCTGGCATGACCAGTCTCACCTCTGACACAAAGGGAAGGAGAAGATGGTCTCTTTGATTCTCCCCTGAAGAGGACCCGTGCACAGACTTTCTGCTTGTTTTATGGATATAGTTCCTGCTTGGAGGAACTTGACAAATGTCAGATGATCTATAAACAACAGTTGTTTAGCAACAGAATACAAATGGTATTTTTGTCGTTGTTTTTTTGTTTTGTTTTGTTTTTCTATATGTGGTTTCTTTTTCTCTGTTTAACAGCTCTGGCTCTCCTGGAACTCGGTTTTGTTGACCAGGCTGACCTTGGACTCATAGAGCCCTGCAGGCTTAACTCCCTTCTGAGATTAAAGGTGTGCACCACCACACCCAGTGACTGGTATTTTTGTTTGTTTGTTTTGCAGCACCTGATGCAACCCAAAACCCATCTTCACACTCTTGAAGTTCTTACCAAGATCCTATCAGAGAGGTTTCTTTAGTATCATTTCATAGTTAGACAAATCGGATTTGGAGAAGACCGGTGGCAGCAGGCAGGGTTTAGGTGGAATAAGCTAGAGCTCTTAAGCCGTAGCCTTCACTCAAGACTCCAGCGTTCACTTTCAGCCTCTGAAATGTGTAAAGGTAGCTTGTTCTCTCTGCCTTCATTTTCTCAGTTCTGTAATGAGGTCATCACAGTGCTTCTCTTGGGCAACACTGTGTACCTAACACACTGTGAGAGCACTTGTTCCAACAGGACAGTTTCCACTAAAGCTGAGACATGAATATGAGCATAATTAAAGTAGAAATGCACCCTAATTTCCAGCGCTGTGTCGGAAAGGACATTATTGTGCCAGAGTTTGAGCATTCTTTCCCTCCCTCTCCGCTTCTCCCCTCCCCTCTCCTTCCCTCCCTCTTTTCTTTTCTCCCCTCTTTCTCTCTCCTCCCCTCTCCTCCCTTTCCTTAACTCACCTTCCTACCCCATTCTTCTTTTCTCTTTTTTATTTATGATCTATATATTATATAGTGATCAAAAGAATATTTGGATGATGGAGAGATACCTCACTGGTTAAGAACACTTACAGCTCTTGCAAAGGACCTAAGTTCAGAGGACCTCACTATGTTGAATCATTCACAATCACTTGTAACTCTAGTTCCAGGGGATCAGGTCCCCTCTTCTGGCCTCTGTGGGCACCTTCTCACACATGGGTCACATAAACTCACACAGGCAGGCACACACACACACACACACACACACAATTAATTAAAAACGATTTTTAAGTGTATTTACTTTTCTGTGGTACTGAGAATTGGACATTGGTAAATTTTCTATGATTGAGCTATATCCTAGACACTGTCTGTCTGTCTGTCTGTCTGTCTGTCTGTCTGTCTGTCTACCAATCATCTTACTCCTCCCCAACATCATATCTTAGGTGGCACATGGCTGGAAATGGTAATATCTAGTTGTTGAATTTTAATAAAAAAGCACAGCCTCTGCAATCTGTGTGAAAAGTGAGCATTTACGGCATCTTCCAGCAGAGGGCAGTAGAATATGCTCGGTGGCTTAATGCAGGCACTGGGAGCTGGTGTAGCTGTTTGGAAGTAAATAGCTATTTCCATTATTTTTGAACACTCATGAGTTTCTTGTGGAGGAAAAAGAATTAGGGAAAAAAAGATGTTACATTTGTTGTAGCTATAAACCAGAACAGGAATCATTTCTAATTATCACCCCTTTCCTCCTTCAGAGAGTTGGTTCTTTGTGTGTGAGACACACCCTTTAACTTTTAGCTACCTTTTGTATTTAAATGCTGTGTGCTGCATTCCATATGTGGAATGGATTTCAGGGAATATAAATCTTCCCCTAAATTTATCAGTTTCCAAGGAGGAAGTTTTACCATAAGTTGAAAGCAGACCTTCCTGAGAACCTCCAGAAAGCAGCAAGACTGTCTAATAATTAGTAGCCGCGCAAACATATAAGCAGAGAATTATCTCTCTCTCTCTCTCTCTCTCTCTCTCTCTCTCTCTCTCTCTCTCTCTCTCTGTGTGTGTGTGTGTGTGTGTGTGTGTGTGTGTGTGTCTTTAACCACAGGACCTCACCAAAAATCACTGGCTAGCCTAGGCTTTGCTATGTAGTCCAGGCTGGACTCAAACCCACTGAGTTCTGCTTGCCTTTGCCTCCAGAGTTTTGGGATTAAAGGTGTGCATCACCACACCTAATGCTCAATTTAATATTTGGTTAGACTTGTGACCTATAAAAATGTACAATACTTGCTGGCCAGTGGTGACCAAATGCCTTTAATCCTAGCACTTGGGAGGCAGAAGCAGGCAGAGGCAGGCAGATCTTTATGAGTCTGAGGCCAGTCTGGTCTACAGATCGAGTTCCAGGACAGTAAAGACTACACAGAGAAACTATGTCTGGAAAAACAAACAAACAAAAATGTATAGTACTAACTTGATGCTGAATTATGCCACCAAACTTAAAACGTTTTATGAAGCAATACAAAATGAAGGTAACTGCACTGGATTCATGATTTCCAAGTTGAGTGGGTGAAAAGAAGGAGTTGGAAGATAATGTGAACTATGTAGTACATAGTATTTCAAGCTAAGAGAGCTATATTGGAAAAGTATTAGATATGAAAATTTTCAGAAATTCAAAGAAGCTTCATATGACAGGAGAATGGAGTGTCCATGCGTTTACATGTAGGAAGTACATGAGACAGGAGATGCAGGGATGCAAGAAACAGTGAGAGGAGATTAGTGGAGAGAGCAAAGGCCCAAACTAAAGGACACTGTAAATCATGCAGAAGTGTTGGATTTTATTACAACGGGTATAGTTATGAAGAGTATCACAGGATAGGCAAACCAGATGTCTGCTACAGAATAGGGCCCTTCAGTGTGCAGAATGGAATTAGGGAGTGAAACAGTGGGAGGGAGGAACCCTGTTAGGAGATTATTGCAGTAATGTAGTCATGGTACCTTCAACTGAGGGAGGAACTACCTTATAAAGTGTACCAGTAGAACCTAAAATTTAATTTATCAGAGCATTAAGGTACTAATTTTTTTATTATGTAGTAATTAACTGTAGGATAAAGTGGAGAAAGAAAGACATTTAAGATGACGAGCAAGTTTTTACTTAGGGCAATCATAAGAAGGGACATTCAGCAGAGATAGAGCTAAATCCAACAGGAAACACTAGTAAGGGAGGAGACTGGTTAGGAATTCATATTCTAACATATGCACAGTTTGAAGTTGCTACTTATAAGGACGCAGATGTTGTATAGGATTTAGAATGTAGTAACCAGAATAATCCAGAATGTATTGACTTTATGTTAAGCTAGGCTAAACTACAATAAAAAAATCTTCCTGTTCTAACCACCATAAACTTCAATGATTTGTCATAATAGAACTTAGGACCACAGTAATGTGTTCTTCCCCTCCACTTAGCAATTCAGGGAACCAGTCTTCTGGCTTGTGTCTAAGCCATCTTAAAAACAAAAACAAAACAAAACAACAACAACAAAAAAAACAAAGGCTGTGAAATGATTTTCAGTGTGTTTGTCACAATTGGGATAGATGTTATTGGTACATATTGCACCCAAGCCAAGCATGTATGATAGACCCCACAGTACAAAAGGCAGGTTCCACAACAAAGAAGTCCTAGGTGCAAAATGTCAGCAATGCCATGGCTGAGAGTCCTTGTCCTGGGATCGGAACATTAGTCAGTTCATGCTGAACAGAACATGAAGAAAAACGCACGGCTATTTTTTATTAGTAAAACCTGAAAGTGGAAAATAACATTTCTGCCATCCCAGTCAAGAGAATTTAATCATATTGGCATCAAGTGCCAGAAGTTGAATCTAAGTCAGGAGTTGTGAAACTACAGTCCCCAGAATGAGTCCAGGCTACTGCCTGTTTTGTAGATGGTGAGTCCTTGAAACCTATCATGTAGGCTATTTTATCAGAATAGAAACATTTCCTCATTGACTCTCACTTATTCCTTCTTGAGAGGGAGACTCTCAAGGTGCAGGAAGTTGCTGTAACTTACAAAATCTACAAGGCCTGTCCTCAGGGTTATAGAAGCAACAGTGGTTGTTTATGAGGGATGAGGTTTTACTTAGTCAAACTGCCTATAAGTATACAATATGCCCCAGGAATGCATATTCTACCAGTTAACACCAATGCGAGGGCAGCTTTTCAATGATGCAGTCACCTTGGAGTCATCTGTGTTTCTGGAAGCAACCTCTCACCCATGCTCCTGTAAGTCCTTCCCATAAACGAACTGGTTCACTAAGCTATGCATGGATGGAATTGTTTCTACGTTCTGTAGTCGGTGTCTTATGTAGGGTGAATAGCCATTTGTTCAGATCTTCCCAAATCCTATTTGTGTCCATTTGCTCATATATTGCATACAATTCCTTTCACATTGTGCAGCAGTAGGTGAAACAGAGATCATATGACTATGATACTTCCATAGAATTCTTTTTTTTTTTTTTTTTTTGGATTTTTTTTTTTTTGGATTTTTTTCGAGACAGGGTTTCTCCGTAGCTTTTGGTTCCTGTCCTGGAAATACCTCTTGTAGACCAGGCTGGCCTCGAACTCACAGAGATCCACCTGCCTCTGCCTCCCGAGTGCTGGGATTAAAGGCGTGCGCCACTACTGCCCGGCTCATAGAATTCTTTATAGAAATACTTTTCAGACTGTGATATTGGACATACCCAGTGCAAAAGCAAAAATAGATCACAGTAGATGATCTTTAACATAAAATGATGTGATTGAATTATGGGGTATTAGATAATATCACTTAAAGAAAAGGAGCATGTGGTGAGATGAAATAAAATCAAGGATTTAGGATTGTACTAGCTCACACTGACAGCAATAACACCGGACTTGAAAAAAGCAAACATATATTTATGTCATGCCCCAGTGCCCTTTCCCACTAGCTTTTGATAAGAAAGATGTAATTAAGTCTATGCAATATTGTCAGGTGGTGGTGGTGCATGTCTTTAATCCCAGCAGGGATATAGAGGCATGTGAATCTCCCAGTTTGAGGCCAGCCTAGCCTACAGAGTGAGTTCCAGGAAAGCCAGGGCTACACAGAAAAACACTATCTCAAAAACAAAACAACAACAACAACAAAAAGTATTAAAGAAGTATATGTTTGAAAACTCAGAATCCAGTTGGCAATAACTCAAGAGTGCATATTTATTTTAAAAATTTAGTTCATCCTTTTCTGTGAAGATATTGAATTATTTCAAATTCCCCAATATGTATTAATATTTTTGAATCCACTATTGGGCAAATGGGAGTAAGTTTGGATAGCTATCTGTCAATTTGGATATATAAGAAGCATTAATTTATTGTCTAAGATTTAATTTCTATTTTTGTCTTTTAAAAAAGATTTATTTGCCAGATGCACACTCCTTTAATTCTAGCACTTGGGATGCAGAATGTCCTTGTGTTCAAGGTCAGCTTGGTCTACATAGTGAGTTCCAGAACAGCCAAAGCTGGTAGTGAGACCCTGTCTCACAAAAACCAAAACCAGAGAGAGAGAGAGGAGAGAGAGAGAGAGAGAGAGAGAGAGAGAGAGAGAGAGAGAATCTTATTTTTATTTACTTGTGGGTGGGCACTCTTGTGCACTCCTGTGCTCTCGCACATGTATGAGCCCATGTGTATGCACTCCCAAAGAGAGCAGAAGACACATCAGATATTTTGAAGCAGAGATACAAGCAGTTTAGAACTGCCCAACATGAGTTCTGGGATGGGAACCCATGTCTTCTACAAGGGCAGCAAGTTCTCTTAACCTCCGAGTCATCTCTCCAGACCTCATTCTTGCTTGCGTTTCGATATGGGCACCATGCTTCAGTATATGGTCTGACACTAATAAATATACAGACAACACTAAATGAACACAAAGGGTATTAAAAAAATAGAACACATGCAGCCGGGCCAGAGGATAGAACAGGAATTGTAGGATCAAAAAATATTATGTGCATGTATGAATATTAAGTAAAATATTTTTTATATTTTTGAAAAATCATTGTACTTTAGTGCACACTGGAAGGTCAAAGCAGCTGAATTCTGATGGCAGCAGCAGCAGCAATGATAACAAGGTAGAACTTACAGCAAGAGGTGAAGGCAGGCAAGCAGCAGAGATTTATTTCTTGTATTGCTTGATATCTGGGCCACCCATTTGAAGGCAGCACCTGTTGTGAGGAAGGGACTTCTTCCTTCAGGTGATACTTCCAAATACCCACACAGACCCACCAAGGCATGTCTCACCATTAATTCTAGATCCTATTACAGTGACAATTAATCTCATCCATCACAGGAGGCATTTATGTCCCAGAGTTGGGTGGGAAGGATTTATATAATCTTAAGAAGTGTGGGCTCACCCGGAAAGAGTCTCTGTTCTTACTGACTTCTAGAGATAACCATTCTTCTATACTATATATTGCTGAAGCTGGAAACCAGTATATATTATGTCATAATATTTCTTCAAATAACTTCTTTTATTTCTAGTTTTTTTTTTTTAAAAATTTTCCTTTTATTAAAAATAGAGTGTCAATGTCAGGCATGGCAGTTCATGCTGCTAATTCCAGCACTCAGTAGGCATAGACAGGTGAATTTCTGTGAGTTTGGGGCCAGTCTGGTCTGCAAAGAAAGTTTTAGGGTAGCCAGAGCAATTATATAGAGAAACCCTTCTCGAAAACCCAAATTCAAAACCCATCCCCCCCCAAAGCATAGATTTTAAGCATAATATATCCTGATTATAGATTTGTCTTTCTCTGCTCTTTCAGTTCCTCCTTAGGATCTACCCTCTTTCTAATGCTCATCAGAATAAAAACAGGCATCTAAAGGATAATAATAATAAAAAGTAGGATAGAACAAAAATTGAGAGATTGGAATGGTGCAAAACAAACAAACAAACAGAAGAAAGAGAGCCTAAGGAAATCACAGAAACAGATATAGATGTACAGACTCACTCATTTACATATTCAAGAGTCCCATCAAAACACTACAGAGGCCAGACAGTGGTGGCACATGCAACTAATGTCAGCACTAGAGAGGCAGAGGCAGGCAGATCTCTGTGATTTTGAGGCCAGCCCTGTCTACAGAGCAAGTACTAGGACAGGCTCCAAAGCTACAGAGAAACCCTGTCTCAAAAAACAAAAACAAAACAACAAAACAAAAAACAAAAAAAAACCTTCTAACGTGGAAGTCATAATATATATGCAAAGGACCTGTAGGGTAAAAAGAGAAAATATATATAAATAAGATAAAAATTAGAATTAAGACAATATTTTCAAAAGTGTCAACAAGACATTTGAGTTCATTTTCTGTTGGTCACCTGTTACCGGGTGTACAACTCACCCTTAAATGTTTGTTTCCCCAGTGAGACTCCCTTAGAGAAAACGAAATTATCGTTTTCTTTTTATTAAATTTATTTTTGGTTTTTCATGGCTATCATCTGAGATAACTTGTAGGCTAGAACCCCATCTGGTGCAGACCCATGCAGGCCCTGTGCGTGTTGCTTCAGTCTCTGTGAGTTCATATGATTTTTGAACATGTGGACTTGGAGGGCCTTGTTTAATTGAGAGTCTCCATCTCCTCTGGTCCTTGCACCCTTTCCACCTCCTCTTCCCCATGGTTCCCTGAGCCTTGAGGTGAGAGACCTGATGGAGACATCTTATTTAGCGCTGAGCTCTGTGAGGTTTCTATTCTCAGGCTGTGAGAGTATTTGTGTTGGTTCCCATTTGCTGCTGGAGGAAGCTTCTCTGATGATGACTGAGCAAAGGTACTAATCTACAAGTAATGCAGAATGCAATAATTCAATTTATTGCTATGTTATTTTAGGCGAATCATAGTATTGGTTTTGCCCTAGGTCCCTGGTCTATCTAGTCTCAGATTCTTAATTACTCAAGCTGTGTCAAATATGGCTTCCAACTCATGGAATGGGCCCTAAGTGAAATCAGACATTAGCTGGTTTCTCACATAAACTCTGCCATCACCATTTTACTAACATATCAGAGAATCAATGATACCAAAGTTGTTTAAAATTCCCTTTCCCCTCTTTCCCAAACCACTAGGCTATTTTCCAGTCTTTGTGTCTCTTTCTGTGTCTCTGAATGTGCACAATATAACTGTCCTTTTGGAGTAAGCCTTTCAACCATACATTACTGAGAGCCTAAGGCAGTGTTATTGTTTGGGGTTCCAGAGATTTAACTCAGTGCCTCTGAGATGGTAGGCAACTGCCCTAATGTTGAACCTTATCTCACTCCTCTAAAGAGGGAAGGTGTTTCAGGTTTGAAATGGAAAACTTGTGTAGAAATTTGTCTCTTGTTGCGTGCATTCTTTGTGTTTGAGTCATACTCCTTTTCTGAGATAGTGTGGCCAAAATATGTATTGCTGCCCAATAGAGAAGCAGGTAGGGATAACCAGAAGGAGAAGTGAGTCTGCTGACATTTGCGCAGCATCCTTCCCCTAAGTGTTTAGTGTTTAAGCTCTCTCACAGCCAGCATTTCTTCACTGTCCTTATTTTCACTTCCCCCCTTTCCTGATTATATCCCTTTTCTTTGATTTCATTCCCTGGCTCCAGCTTCTGTTTTCCAGATGTTAGACAGCTTTGAACTATAGTATTCTGTATTTGCTTGTGCTATGGCACTCCCCATGTTTCAAAGACTGGTATCAGTCACACAAACTTTGATAAAGTTCTATTTCCCTCTGGATCCCCAGTCTTTAGGAGATAATTTGCCATTGAAGAGGCTTCATAGGTTGCTAAGAAACTGATCTATAAGTAAAAGTCAATGGTCCAAATTTTAAGTATTAAAGAGAATAACTAATATTTACATAGCACTAATCTTTTCTTGTTTGGAAATAAGCAGCTCTGATAATAATTCTGGGAGTATATGACTGTTAATATCTTCATTTTACAGAAGGGAAGAGTCAAAGGCACAGAAAATCCAATACAATGCAAAGCAAATAACTGTTGACTGATCCCAGGTAGCTTGGCCCCGAATGGTGACGTCAGCCTGCTCTCATACATTGGCTTGTCCTTGCTAAGAAGGTTAGAGACTCAGTGTTTTGATCATTTATAAAATTTCTCTCATATAACATGCTTACAAAGAAGCACATAGGGGAGAAAATATGAGAAAATGGATTCTGTTTTTTCATTCATTAATACTAAGGATAATTTATTGACATATTTATCTTAGAAGCACCAGGTGGCAAAGGCTGAAACTATCATCACTGTCACCGTTAGATAAGGATGCTTGCAGCTTCTCCCTGTTGGGCTCAGCCTTACCTCTTACACACCCCTCAAGAAACAGGAAGTGGGAAGTACTCTACAACTTATGGGTACAGGAGATCACTTCCTACATATAACCCCAGCAGCACAGACATTAAGGGCAACATTGAATAAATGGGACCTTCTGAAACTGAGAAGCTTCTGTAAAGCAAAGGACACTGTCACTAAGACAAAAAGACAACCCACTGACTGGGAGAAGATCTTCACCAACCCTGCAACAGACAAAGGTCTGATCTCCAAAATATATAAAGAACTCAAGAATCTAGACTTTAAAATGTTAATTAACCCAATTAAAAAATGGGGCACTGAACTAAACAGAATTCTCAACAGAAGAAATTCATATGGCCAAAAGACACTTAAGGTCATGCTCAACCTCCTTAGCGATCAGGGAAATGCAAATTAAAACAACTTTGAGATACCATCTTACACCTGTCAGAATGGCTAAAATCAAAACCACCAATGATAGCCTTTGCTGGAGAGGTTGTGGAGTAAGGGGTACACTCATCCATTGCTGATGGGAATGCAAACTTGTGCAACCACTTTGGAAATCAGTGTGGCGATTTCTCAGGAAATTCGGGATCAACCTACCCCAAGACCCAGTAATACCACTCTCGGGAATATACCCAAGAGATGCCCTATCATATGACAAAAGCATTTGTTCAACTATGTTCATAGCAGCATTATTTGTAATAGCCAGAACGTGGAAACAACCTAGATGCCCTACAATGGAAGAATGGATGAAGAAAGTGTGGAATATATACATATTAGAGTACTACTCAGCTGTAAAAAACAATGACATTGTGAATTTTGCATGGAAATGGATGGAAATAAAAAACACTATCCTGAGTGAGGTAAACCAGACCCAAAAAGATGAACATGGGATGTATTCACTCTTAATTGGTTTCCAACCATAAATAAAGGACATTGAGCCTATAATTCGTGATCCTAGAGAAGCTAAATAAGAAGGTGAACCCAAAGAAAAACATAGAGTCATCTGCCTGGATATAGGAAGTAGACAAGATTGTAGGGCAAAAACTGGGAACGTGGGGGTGGGGTGGAACGGGGGTAAGGGGAAATAGGGTGAGAAAAGTGAGAAGGGGAGGATGGGGGAGTTTTGGGGGAATGGGATGGTTGGAATAAAGGAAGCGTGGATATGGGAGCAGGGAAGTACATATCCTAATTAAGGGAGCCATCTTAGGGTTGGCAAGAGACTTGACTCTAGAGGGGCTCGCAGGTGTCCAGGGAGATGTCCCCAGCTAGTACCTTGGGCAACTGAGGAGAGGGAACCTGAAATGACCCTATCCTATAGCCATACTAATGAATATCTTGCATATCACCTTAGAACCTTCATCTGGCGATGGATGGAGATAGAGACAGAGACCCACATTGGAGCACCAGACTGAGCTCCCAAGGTCCAAATGAGGAGCAGGAGGGAGAACATGAGCAAGGAAGTCAGGACCGTGAGGGGTGCACCCACCCACTGTGACAGTGGGGCTGATCTATTGGGAGCTCACCAAGGCCAAGCTGGACTGGGATTGAATAAGCATGAGACAAAACTGGACTCTCTGAACATGGCGGATAATGAAGGCTGATGAAAAGCCAAGGACAATGGCACTAGGTTTCAATCCTACTGCATGAACTGGCTTTGTGGGAGCCTAGCCTGTTTGGATGCTCACCTTTCTGGACCTGGATGGAGGGGGGAGGGCCTTGGACTTCCCACAGGGCAGGGAATCCGGACTGCTCTTCAGACTCGAGAGGGAGGGGGAATGGAGTGGGGGGAGGGGGAGAGGAGTGGGTGGAGGAGGAGGGAAATGGGAGGCGGGGAGGAGGCGGAAATTTTTTCAACAACAAAAAAATAAATAAATAAAAGATCAGGAGGTTTCCTGGGGGGGCGGGGAGGACAGGAAGCAGAGAACCTGCAAGGTCAAGGATGAATTCATCCAGGGATAAGGAATCTACAAAGAAGGCAGAGGAGGCACCGATCAGCATTTCCAATCACCTGATCTCTCCAAAGAAAAGAAGAGAGTAACTCAGACTTTTTATTTGTTTTTCCGAGAGCCACCACACTTAATCCCAATGGTAAATCTAATGATATAGCTACAACTGTGACATTTAAACAGCTGCAAAGCAAGCATGTCTTTGTATAGAAACTTCACTTATTCCACCAAGTTGAAATGTTAAGTTCTTATTGTTTTAGTAAATTTAATAGGTTTGTACAATTGATTTTTTATTTTATATTAATTAATTTATTTAATTATTAAAGATTTCTGCCTCTTCCCCGCCACCACCTCCCATTCCCTCCCCCTCCCCCAATCAAGTCTTCCTCCCTCCTCAGCCCAAAGAGCAAGCAGGTTTCTCTGCCCTGTGAGAGGTCCAAGGACCACCCACCTCCATCCAGGTCTATTGAGGTGAGCATCCAAACTACCTGGGCTCCCACAAAGCCATTACGTGCAATAGGAACAAGAACCCATTGCCATTGTTCTTCAGTTCTCAGTAGTCCTCATTGTCCATTATGTTCAGCGAGACCGGTTTTGTCCCATGCTTTTTCAGACCCCGGCCAGCTGGCCTTGGTGAGTTCCCGATAGAACATCCCCATTGCCTCAGTGTGTGGGTGCACCCCTCGCGGTCCTGAGTTCCTTGCTCGTGCTCACTCTCCTTCTGCTCCTCCTTTGGATCGTGAAGGTGAACCCAAAGAAAAACATATAAGCATCCTCCTGAATATTAACCTTCATCAGGCGATGAAAGAAGACAGAGACAGAGACCAACATTGGAGTACAATTGATTTTTTTGTCTGAGTAATAGTTAATCTGAATAGGCTCCTTTTTTACTTACAACATGGAAAACCAAATTTTTGTTACTTATCTTCATTATAAACTATGAAAATATTTTAACTTGATTTTTTTTATTGAAATTTTGATATCTAACTAGGTTTCCACGTAGTTTCGTATTAAATATATCTATATGTAACTAAGGAGCTATCATGAAAAGTTTTCATTATTCCAATAAAATTTAGCCACAACTTACCAAGGGGGAAGAAAACAAGCTCAACTGAAACATTGAGCGTAGAACAAAAACATCAAAACTTAGGAGGTCCTTTGGCCCATTTTGGACAAAGAACAAACACACATTCATTTATTCATTTATTTAAAAAGTGTTCATTACCTATTATATACAAGGCAAAAGCTGGTATTAACAATGTCTATTAGAATATGATAATAAATGATGATTCTAAACAGGACCAGTCCATCAACTCATTTATGTTCTAATGGCTGGTTAAGGGAAATGATGGGTGTTGTCCATTAAGGCTCTTAAAACACCCGTTATCCTGGTAAGTAATAAGCACTGTAGTTATAGTTACATTTTGTTTCAAGGCTAATGAGTAATAACACCCCACTGAGGTGTTCAGAACCCAAACTAGTTATAACTAAGGGTGAAGAAGTAGACTGGTAACAGAAGCCAGACCTGGAGTTCCAGCTGATGATTGGTGAACAATTGGCATGGTGTATAGCTACGTCAAGTACTAGTAGTATGCATCTCAAAATGCCATATTAAATACAAGTGTATTATTAATACTAAATGGGATAAAGAGCAATTAGTGTGGAGGTTTTATTGAGGAAACAATAGTCCACATTATCTAGATGTAGCTTTCCTACCACTTGCTAAACTGGAATATTTACCATTTCTTGGTGTGTATATTTTACAGTATGGGAAACTTGCCACATGGTCTCACTTGTTTTCTCATGAAATTTGGAACTGTGGAAGAATGTTGGCTTTGTTTTATCTTTATTTTACTTAAGAAATTAAAGCCATGAATAGTGGTAAATTTGAAAAATGAAACTAAACACGTGAAATCATAATTTTTTACTTTTACATTTTTTATTTTAAGCTCTTCTACTGTATTACTATAAGTCCCATTGTTATGGAATTCCTCAGCATGTCTCCTGCTGCATAAATTTAATCTAAACCCTTTAGGTTTTCAGTGTTTATGATTCTTCTCTGTACAAGACTCAAGATAACTGTTTTAAGAATTATTGTCAGGTAAAAATAGTTTCTTTGATTCATACACAAAAATTTAAGATATCGCATCTCATTAGCTATAATGCTAATATTCTCCATGAAGTTATAATGTGGCAGAGATTTTAAAAAAAATTGAAACATGTTGAGTGGATAATATTTTCATGCTATACTAAGTGTTGAGTGTCTACACATGAAGATAATTCCTTTGTTACATAATGTTCTATGTTTTTATTGGCCTATATAGAAGCTTAATTGTTAACAGTAGAAATGCTAGAACAACATGATGGCAATCAACTTTCTTGACACATACAGGTTTATGTGGACCCAACATTCTTTCAATTATCCCTGGCCTTTGCAGTCAGGAACTTCTCATGTGTAGTGTCTTAACTAAAAGACAAGAAAGCTGTAAGAACAAAAAGGTTTCAACGTAAATGTCTTCTCTGGGATTATTCTGTTTGTTTTCTTTATTGAACATAGCCTGGATGCTTTTGTGCCTCTAAAGGTTTAGAACATGTGGAAAAGGTAGAAGTAGCAAGAAGTGAAAAAAACATAGCTCTCACTTCAACCACACAGTCATTGACACCAGTACTTTAAAAGGACCCCAAAGTCTTACAGGCAGAACTTCTTAGAAATACCACTGTTCCTATTTCTCATAATTTTCAGGCAAAACAATGTTGCATCCCACTGAGATCACAGGAGTGGCAAAGCTCCCCTCTCCTGTGTCCATATACCCCATGTACTAAGTTCAGCGTGTCTTTGAACTGTAAGGTTAGCAAGGAAGAGTTTGTCTCTCATCCCTACAGAGTCATATAAATCTTCTGAATATCTTCTTAGAAATGGGAGAGAGGGCCTAAGGAGAAGGGGATGGTAGATAGAAGGGAGACAGTTTCTGGAATTTTTAAACACCACCAAGGCACAGATAATTCAGTTATCTGGGGGTGACCAAATATTTAGAACTGCTGTCAGTGCACAGAGCAAAAGTTCTTGACTGCCTTTGTCAGTTCCCCAAACAAGTCCTAGTGGATTAATTTCAGATTGGCCTGTTTAATGGAAAGAGGCACTCTTGAGTGAGAAGGGGTTAAGTCAAGGACGGTTGGAACTGCAGTCACTGGTGGCAGACTCCAGTTTGGTCATGTTCTCTGATCCCTAACTACATAGCTGGATTAGAAAGTGCATCAGTTACTTGTAAAAAAGCATGTGCTGCCCCTCCAAAGTCCAGACGTGCTTGAAAACTGCGGTGTATATAATTCAGAACAATAAACTACGTGCACAAAAGGAGTTTTATCATAACATAAAATTCAAAAGTAACAATTTCATCACACAGTTACACTGCTGTTTTCCTTTTTTTCCATTTTTCTAGATTTGTCCTTTTTGTTTCATTTTTTTAAATTTCCATTTTGATTTTATTTTTATGGAGGGCTGGGGATTGTAAAGATTTTGTCCACTGAAAATTAGTCACCCTCAATGATATATATTTTAGAAAAAAAATATGAGCAGCAAGACTCTCTGGAAATAGACTCTGTTTGATGTCTCTAGTCTGTCTTTTCTGTTTTGCCCTCCTTCACAGCAGCCTCTGAAGCTTTCCGCAGCGGGGCTTTCTCCGAGTTGGCATGTCCTTGGCCAGAGTCTGCAGCACCACCATTTTTGTGAGTAGTGTGTTTTTCCAAGTAGTTAAGCATCTCACTGAGGACTGTTTGGAAAGTGCTCAGAGCTGCACATATTGCTGGCGTCCCGAAACCATGAGTGATCAAACTGGAAATGAGAAGTAGGAAAAAATAGGTGAATCATTTGGAA
This sequence comes from Chionomys nivalis, assembly GCF_950005125.1. Classification (NCBI taxonomy): domain Eukaryota; kingdom Metazoa; phylum Chordata; class Mammalia; order Rodentia; family Cricetidae; genus Chionomys; species Chionomys nivalis. The sequence continues at coordinate 17,992,355 of NC_080104.1, read as the reverse complement.
CACACACAAAAAAAGTCCCTGTAATTCAGAACATTCCATTTGACACTTAACTGTGTTCTGCGATGTTTCTTTTATTATGGGAAACAATACAATTAAATTAATCCCCATGACCTATAAGATCAATAAGATGCTTGCATTCTACTGAGACAAAGACTCACTGTTCACAGACTTTGTGTGTAAATATTTTCAGTAACTCTGAGTAACAGACAACTCAGTTCTTTATCTCATTAGGGAACAGATAGAACATGTGTCTTTCTATAAGCAAAGAACATCTTGCTTCCCAGAGAATGTTATGTATGCATGTGTAGGCATAGGTCGCACTTGAGAAAGACAATTCACAATATTGAGAGTAACTCTTGGAGTCTAGGAGGAGGACTGGCAAGTCAGGTAGTAAGGAGTGGTTGTGATTAGTATATCATATGCATCTATGATATTGTTACAACAAACTATGGGCCCTTTTGTATAACTAAAATGACTCATAAGAGAACCAGAGTTGGCAGAGTGTGCCTGATAGCTGGTTCCTCTGACTTCATTCCTTTCATGGCAAAAGTGCCTTTCGAGTCATATGCCCATCCACCTGAGGGTTGTATTGTCAGATTCTTCTGTACTGCTTTGAATAAGAGACTAACCTGTTTGCAGGAGGATATAAATTAGATAGAGGTACTTCTCATTTCTTATATAGACACTGAGTAGCCTTAATTTCTTCTTGAAGGATCTATACACTACACAGGTGAAGATACCACCCTGGTGACAGAGACAGATGGAGGTAGAAAGAATCTATATCTAGACTCTGAGATATTGAGAAATAAAGCTCTATCACATGTAAGCTGCCTTTTTTGCTTGGAAGATAACTAGGAGAAAGTAGCAAGTATGTGTGGGAAATGTTGCTTCAAACTCAGCATAAATATTACTTCCAATTATGAAAGATGTCTCTCATTGAACAAATATATAGCTGTACATTAACCCTCTTGTGAAGAAAACCATCCAGATTGCTCATTTGTGCCAAATTGTCCTGAAGAGATACTGTCAGTTTTCTTTTCAAAACTTGTATCTTATAATAATAAAGAATGCATACATGGCACACGTTAGACATATATTATAACACATAATACATTCTAGTATATAAGATATATTCTACATTCAATAAATAGAACTATTAACTGTGTACAAATACAGGTTTTTAAAGTTATGATAATGATAGTAGTTTTTCATTAGATACTCCCATCTTAGTATGTTACCACTCAAGATATATAATCCTTATTATCAAAAAATGAGATGTTAAACAATACAAACAAAGAATTTGAGTTAGCCTACTGACACACCTTAGTCAAAGTGCTAATAGGATTGGCCATATTGGGTGCCGATGACATCAATCCATGAAAATAGTGAGGGTGGCACTAAAGCTATGGTGTCCTGGCCCCATTAGTGCCATAGTGCCCTTTATTCATGTTTACAACTGTGATGTACTCATTGACAAAAGTAAAATTTTTGCACGTCCTTCTTGCTGTTCTAGAAATTTCCGTCATCTTTGGGATAGCTTAGAAAATTTACCCTGTCCTTAGCTGACATTAATATATGTTTAAAGGAAAAACAATGCTTTGGTCACTGATAATTTAGTAAATAAGAATAGTCAAGACTTTAAGCTATTGTTTGCAATAAAATTTATATTATAACGTACCACTATACTTCAATCAAATATGTATGCTTTTTCTGCATTCTCTTATGCTGAAAAAGGCAAGCTTATTTAATTCAATTTCTACAATGAGACAGCTTCAGGAAAGACACACGGTAGGAGATTAAAACAGGAAGTATGGATGGTCAATGGAGTTGTTGAAGTTATAGGTAAATCTATTATGGTGGCACTCGACAAGGAGATCCTTTTGGGCTAGGCAGTTAGCCCCAAGAATAAAATACATGCGCATTTTATTTACGATAGCTGGGTTACAGTGTTTAGTGTCAGTATGAATAAATGGTAAACGTAACAGCCAGGACTGGAACTGTGAACATGATACTGGCCTCATCCTTAGTTCTCTATCTGTGCCACCTCACATGTCCTACCTGTAGCATCAGTGAGTAGACACAGCTATTTTTAGTTTACAGGTGAACTGAGACTTGGAGGATGTAGCTAAATAATTTGCCAGAGGAACCAGATATTCTGTATTTTGTCCTTCTCTATTCAGGCATATTTGACTCCTATCCTTTGAGAAATCCATTTGTAATTCTTTCATTTTAATTAGCTACGTTTAGATCTGTGTACCATGTACTTTCAGTGCCCACAGAGGCCACAGAGCACTGGATCTCTTGGAACTGGAGCTCTAGATAGTTTCCAGCAGCCATGTGAGTCCTGGGAACTGAACCTAGGTCCCCTGAAAGAGCAATGAGTGCTCTTAACCTCTAAGACAGCTTCCTTTCCTGACAACGGTGGACGCTCATTTTTTTTTCCTGAAATAATTTTGCCTTGTTTGTTTTGCTATCATCCTTCATATGCCTGTAATCCAAGTACTTGAGAAACTGAAGCAGGAGGATTGAACATATAAGGAACCCAGGGTCACATAGTAAATTACTGTCTCCCACGGAGGCAGAGGCATATGGGTCTCTGTAAACTCAAGGGCAACCAGGTCTACATAGAGAGTTTCAGGCCAGCCAGGACTACAAAATGAGACCTGACAGGACAAAAAATTATTATTATAGCAATTTTTATAAAACTTACTACATGTAACTTAACTCACATTTTCTAAAACATAATCATGAGTTTCTCTCAGTTTTTGGTTGTTTATTTTTCCAGACAATGTTTCTCTGTGTACCCTTGACTGTCCTTAAACCTCACTCTGTAGCCCAGACTGTGAACTCAGAGATCTGCCTGCTTTTGCCTCCCAAGTGCTGGGGTTAAAGCATGGGCCACCACTACCTGACTTTTTTTTTTTTTGGTTTTTCGAGACAGGGTTTCTCTGTGGTTTTGGAGCCTGTCCTGGAACTAGCTCTTGTAGACCAGGCTGGTCTCGAACTCACAGAGATCCGCCTGCCTCTGCCTCCCAAGTGCTGGGATTAAAGGCGTGCGCCACCACCGCCCGGCACCACTACCTGACTTATGAGTATCTCTCTTCTGTCTTCATTATTTCTCAAAGACCTCCTAGATACTTCCTGTTCTCCATAATATCTACCTGCAAACTTTCTTCCTTCCTTCCTTCCTTCCTTCCTTCCTTCCTTCCTTCCTTCCTTCCTTCCTTCCTTCTTTCCTTCCTTTCTTTTCTTTCTTTCTTCCTTCCCTCCTTTCTTCTCTCTCTCTCTCTGGGTTTCTCTGTGCAGCCCTGTTTTTTTTTCTCTGTAGCCCTAGAACTCACTCTGTAGACCAGGCTGGCCTTGAACTCAAAAAGATTTGCCTGCTTCTTGCTGCCCAAGTCCTGGGATTAAAAGCATGCACCACCATGCCCAGCAGAAATTCATATAATAATGTATTTTAAGGTTTGTTCTTGTTTCATGTGTATGAGTGTTTGCCTGCACATTACTTCCAGGCCTGTTGACCATAGAGACCAGAAGAGAGTGTTAGATCCCCTGGAGCTGTGTAATTTTTGGTCAAGCACTTCTTTTTTACTGTGTTCAAAGACTTACCCATGCTTATTTTTGAAATATTGCAATCATCAGTGCTTAGTCAGAATGTACACAGATCTAGGTAACAGAGTTAACACCTATCTGAAAAACCAAAGCTAATTTAGCTTTCTGAATATAGTAAGCATGGTTCACATTTTGCTAGTCTATGCTGGATAAATGTTACCATGTTGTTTCCCCATTGGCCAAACTGTCCTTCCCTTCCAAAATGCTTTATATGTGCCTGTTTTTATTTAACCATCCCTGGGATCTCTTCTGAATCCCATTCTTTCTTGAAAAGGGTTGTGTCTGGCACCCACAATTTGCACGTACCAAGCAAACACTGACTTAGCATGTATTAAAAATAAATCTTTGTTCACTTTATTTTTAATACATGCCTTACCCTCTCTTAGGAGTGCTTGGGGGATGGGGGAGAAGGTGGAAGGAGAGGGAGGAGGGGAGGGAGTGGAAACTGGGATGGGTATGTAAATTTTCAATTAAATAATAAAAAGTGTATAAAATAAGAAAAATAATTTCAGTGGGAAAATGAAATCTTTAACTAATGGAAGTAAAATAAAGCAAAAGTTACTTTTCTTCTGGGGACTGGGTCACAATGTTGTAACTGCCAACTGCAGATGGGTTTTTAATAGCGTTTTTTTTCAGTCTACAAAAATTGCTGAAAACAGTACATTTTGTTAGGCTACACACCAGAGAAATGAACCAAAAGGAAAAGGCAATAATCATTCAGATAGATTAAAGCTAATTTAATTTATAAGATTTCAACTTTTTCTTTTTGTCTGTAGTGGACTTTGAACCCAAAACATTTCAAATGCCAAGAAAATAGTTTGCAGTGAGCTATATCTTCGCCTCCAAATTTCCATGTAGAAAATGTTTTAAATGCACATTTCTCTTTCCTGCCCTTCTTCGGGTGTCTGAGAAGGCTGAAGTAAAGTGTGGGTTGTTATTACTACTGTGTTAAAGTGTGGATTGTTATTGCTACTGTGCTGTTACATTATCTTGCATCATTCTTGAGTGCTTGTTTATCATGGATCTTGTGATTTCTAGTGCTGCCTGTGACTGCTCCTTGTGCTTTTGCTTATGGGAGGTGAACAAGTGATGGAGGAGGGTCTATGTGTTACTTTCATTGGTTAATAAAGAAACTACCTTGGCTCTGATAGGACAGAAAATCAGGTAGGCAGAGTAGACAGAACAGAATGCTGGGAGAAAGAAGCAGATTCAAGCAGACTCTATAGCTCTCCTCTCGAAGATGGACGCAGGTTAAGATCTTTCCCGGTAAGACACCACCTCGTGATGCTACACTCATTAATAGAAATGGGTTAATCAAGATGTGAAAGGCTAGAGCTAATGGGCCAAGCAGTATTTAAAAGAATACAGTTTTGGCCAGGCAGTGGTGGCGCACGCCTTTAATCCCAGCACTTGGGAGGCAGAGGTAGGTGGATCTCTGTGAGTTCGAGACCAGCCTGGTCTACAAGAGCTAGTTCCAGGACAGGCTCCAAAGCCACAGAGAAACCCTGTCTTAAAAAAACCAAAAAAAAAAAAAAAAAAAAAAGGGAATACAGTTTCCATGTAATTATTTTGGGTAAAGCTAGCCAGTGGCCGGGAGCCCTCCTGGGTAGCAGGAAGCCGCCTGCCACTCCTATTACAAACAAGCAGCAAGACTGCAAGGGAAGACCAGCTTCCCACTGCCCTCTCCCCATACTTCCTCATTGAAGACCAAAATTGAAATGCAGTCTGAGACTCTGGGTGTTACAGTACTAGGTGATTTCTGCTAGAAAAGTGCAACTACAATCATGGGAACAACAGCCGGGCAAATGTCTTGGGAATAGACCCCAGGAGATACCTGCAAAGGATTCTGGGTCTTCTCTGCCAAATTGCTTTTGTTTGGACCAATGTAGATGAGGTGTTTATTTGATCTTCTGGAATCAACAGAGCATTTAAATACAAGCTTGGGAGAGAGACCCTAGCTCTGGGAAAAGAATTGGGGGCTTACTTTTGCTATAGTTTGAGGGATATCTATTTTTGTAACCTAAACAAGGAATCAGAGGAAAGGTGAAAACCAGCGGATGATACTTACTCCCTCTATACATTATCTTATCTCATTAAATAGAGTTTAATTAAGGTACATAATGAAGGTTTTTGGTTTCCTGGTGGCTGGTGGTGGAGAACCACCCAAAGCTGCTCATTACAGTGGCCTTGGCAGCACTCACAAGGACTCCATGACTTCTTAAGCTGTTTTTTTTTCCCCTTCAACCACAAACACACATTAAAAAATTACCTAGCCTGCTTATTTCATTTTGTGGATCTTACCCTAGAGAGCCTGACTTAATTGGTTTGGGATGAGATTCAAAGTATCAGTACTTAAAAAACTATTCCCATACAACTTAAATGCAGCTGGGGAATTGGATATGTCTCCCTAGGGCTAAAGTACACTCTGGGCTATGTCTTCTTCAATGTCTCCAGTATTTCTCCAGAACAGCTGCGGAACTTCAGTTCCAGGGAAAGTTGGTAGCTACAAAACCTTTATGTGATCAAGTTTTACAAACAGGGAGCCAAGCGACATTTCAGCTTCAGAAAAGTCAGGGAGCCAATACAGGTGGTCGTGCATTGCAATAATTCAGTACGGGTACAACAGTCAAAAGTCCTTCCACCAAAACAGCTGGCAAACACTTTAAAGAACCTTCCTGTGAGACTGGAACTCTGAAAACTCCCTTTGGAGGTAAACTCCATGGGGGTCTATCAGGTTAGGAGATGAATGTCCCACTGCTTCTGCAATCATCTCGGTCTCTTAATTTCCTTCTTTATTTTAAGAAACATAAATAATTTAACATAGATTAATAAAAGAAGGACATCATGGCAGCTCTTCGGTGCTAAATAAGCTAAAGCCTTTGCCTGGCTTGAGTTTAAGCTCGCATTTTTTGACGGTAAAAATCCTTATAACTGTGACACAAACACAGACCTCAGTCCTTACGGGCTTCTCTTTGCACTTGGCTGTGACCCTCATTTTAGGGGCTGAAGATAAAATTAACTGTCAACCCTTATATAGAGGTTAATGTGGGAAACGGGATTTTTTTTTCTTCCCAACTCAGGCTGATGATTCCTAGTACTCTTTAAAAATAATTGTATTGACTAGAAGAAAAATTTCCCCACACAATTAAATATTTTTTTCTGAGCATACACGCTTGAGTGCCGTAGCTTATGTGTGTATGTCAGCAGACGATTTTCTGGCATTAGGCCCCTCCACTATGTGGAGCTGACAATGGAATGCAGTTCTTTAGGCTTGGTGGCAAGTCCTCTTCTCCACCAAGTCCTCCTGAGGACCCAAGAACTCTCTGAAGAAAGTTTGAGAATTTTGCCTCTTGTCTGCCAAAATTAGCTGTATGCTTTATGATGTCTTGGTCCTAGATTGAGGATTTAAGCAAATTCTCCATTATCCTATTACAAGAAAACATAAAAACAACAAGAATAAAATGTTTGCACTTAAGGCTCCGTGGATGAAAGTGAAGATGCTCACAATAGGGCTGGGACTGTTGTCTGCATATGTTGTCAAGAGCGGAGCACTTAGAACATGCCAGTGCCATTGCCTGGGATGCCCGTCTGACATGGAACACCAAAGGGAATGGGAGTGAATGACACCAGGAGCAGAATCTTGGGACATGAAGACTTAGCTGTTTGTACAAACCGGAAACAGGATAAAATTGACGGTGTGAAGCCCTCCAGGAGACAGATGTTAGAGAGGGAATCCTATCAATGGGAGGAAGATGTTTCTAATAGACTTGTTAGATCTAGAAGAGCAGGCTGTCATTAAAGTTTTCAAGCCTGCAATGGGTGACAGCTTGACAGCAAAGCTGCGGAGAAGATGTAAATGCTGAAGAAAAGTCAGAAATGGAAGGGGCCTCCCGATGCAGAGACCCAAGCAGGAAGCCATAATCACCCGCAAGCACGTCTCTATATTTTCTAGTTCAGAAGCGTAACAGGAGTGGTGCAGGAGTCCATTTCTGAAGACAGGGAGGTGTCAGCAGATGCTTTGACTCATACTGGAGAATTAAGCATGTCTATCACTTCCCTTCCACAGCTCGTGACCCTGGGAGGCAAACCCGTGGAAAACATATCCAAGACCCAAGTGAACTATAATCATAACATTTGATATGGGTTAGATAGAAGACAAAAGTCTTTTGGCCTCATGTAATTATCAATACTGTGTTCATTCTTTTCTTTATAGGTTTTTGTTTTGATTGATTTCTATTTTGAGACAATGTCTTAGTATGACATGTAGCCCTGGCTCACCTGATATTCACTATATACCCTAGGCTGGCCTTGATCACATGCCAGTCCTCCTGCTTCTGCCTCTTAACCGCTGGGATTATAGATTAGAGCAACAATAGCCAACTCTGTATGAATTATGACTCGTTTCCATTAATTTAGAAGTTCCTGAAGAATGTGCCAGTCACTCATCCTTCCATTTCTCTCCACTGGCACGGTGAAGCAGAAGAGCTGACTAACATTTCTGTTAGACAAGGTCAGTGCTGAGGAAGAATCTTCCTCATGTTTCTGATAGACTGTCCTCTCGGAGTTGATCATTAGCACTGTTCTAACGTCTCATTTATATGAACACATGTGCCCCTGTGACCTCATACTCAAGGAGATTATGAGACTATGAGACACGAAGAATGGAAAGCGTGTTACAGTTTCTTTGGACCATGAGTTCAGAAAATTCGGGCTGTGGTTTTGACTTGAGTTGTCTGCCCTCTCCTGGAAGCCTGATGCCATCTCGCACTAATTGACATCACTAGGTCTGGAGACTTGGAGTCCAAGGGAGTAGTCTGCAGATTTCAGTCAAATTGCTTCCCTTTCTGGAAGGCGTTGTGGTGTCTGCTGTGTCCTATGACAGGTCTCACTGCTGGTGGGACTTGGGAAGTGATAAATGATAAATAAACCTGCCTCCTGTCATTTTGATGGAAACAAGTGTCTCCGAAGGCTGAGTCCTCAGAGCGGTCGCTGCTATTGTCACAGCTTTCCAGAGCACAATGATATGTCATCTGCTATAAAAACTAGAGATAGTTATTTCTCCTTTACAGGGCCAGATCGCTCTCTATCTTTGTCTGGATACCGTCAGTCTCCGGAGAGGAAGCCAGAGCTCTCAAGAGTTGAAAATCCGATAAGGTATAAGGTCAATTAATAATCTGCTCTATGACTTTGATTAAACAAAATAGTAATGTAGACGGACGTTACTAATGACAGAATCCTCTATGCCTACCCAGTCTTGCTCTTTCTTTACTCCTCTCCTAGCCAGTACTAAGAATAGTAGAGAATCAGACTCAGCAACTTGTCTGTGTTAACTGCAATGCTTTTACTCTTGAGTCCATTTACATCACAATTGCCACTTTCAGCAAAAAGCAACAAAAGAGATACTCTTGTCTAGTGCATTTTACCCAGACCATCAACAAAATCATATATGCAGAAACTTTTAAATATGCTACTATCCAAGTCACAAATCTACATTGTTTTTACTGGCTCTTCTGAACAATGAATTTGTGGGGCAGATAGGCGGTTTGACAGGTAAAGAACTTGCTGTCCAGCCTGCTTTCCATTCTGAGGAGCTAAATGATAGAAGGATAGAACTGACTGCTGTAACCTGTCTTCTGACCTCTCTGCATGCCGTAACATGTGTACATACATGTGTAATAAATAAAGTATAACACAAATAGCTTTAAAATGCATCAGAATCATATTTCTTTCAAAGAATGAAAAAAAAAATGCTGAAATCCTAGGAGCATCTAAGGACTATGTTTCTCAAAACTTGCTATCAGATTTTGAAAATAACATAAATCCCAGAATTCCATTTTTTGACATATAGACTCTAATTCTTGAGGTTTTTAATGGAGATTAACTGACAATTTTGCTATGAGGCCACGTTTAAGGACCATAAACCATATAGTCTTTCCACGTCTGGTCAATGAGCCTACATTTACTAACCTCTTGTTAAAATATGTTATTGTTGCTTTTAAAAATACATGCAAAATGAAATAGTGGGTACATTTAAATCCCATTGAAGCTTCATCAGGAGCCTTCAATCTGGGTTTTACCTAAAAATGACAGCTGTCTTTAAAATGATATAATTTTGACATGGGAAAGAATGAAGCTGCAGCGCACTATAAGCTACTCACAGAAATTAACACAAAATGGATCAAAGACCTACACATAAGATCTAAAACTGTGAGACTCTTAGAAGACAGCATAGGAGATGGCTTCAAGACATTGGATTTAGCAAGCATTCTCTGACATAACACAGAAAACACAGACAAACATTGTAATAATACATAAAAAAAAAACAGTCTACATTTAAAAATTTTGCTTCAAGGACCCATGTTCAGTGGAGTAAAAAGGTGACCTTAGGAAGCTAAGAATTTGCAAATTGGGTATCTAGTATTTGATATATAAAAGGTTATTGTAAAGATAAACAGTGAAGTACCTCAGGTCAGCATGGAATCAAATAATCCAATGGGAACCCGAGAAGATTGACTACAAGTCCGTGACAAATAGCTAACAATTTTCAGAAAGGATGTTCGAAGTCATTGGTCATTAGGAAGATGCAAGTTAAATGTGCGTGAAAGGGGATGTTTATTATTTTTTTAAGTCAACAGGAACTTTTGGAGAGGATGTTGAGAAATGCAAAGCTTTGTGAAACTTTACTCCTCACCTTTCTATCCGTAGGTAATGTATATAACAGATGTAGGCTTTACACTCATATTGGAAAATTATATAGCCTTAAAGGGAAGGGAATTATGGCATATTTGGCAACACTAATGCACCTGAAGTGAGCTGTGCCTGATTAAACAACTAGTTACAAACGACACCTTTTGTATAATCTGCTTAGGTACAATCAGAGTCACAAAAATCAAAAGTAAAAGAGCACCCTTCAGAGGCCAGAAATGGAGGGATAGGTGGAGTTGCTAAATAGATACAATGCGTTAGTTTTGTAAAACACAAATTCTAGAAGCTTGTTCAAACAACAATATAAATATGCTTATCTCTAGAGCTGGATCCTACTGAAAAAGGAAAAGGATGTAAATTTTATATTTTTAGTACGATTTAGAAAAGATAGACTTTAGGAGACTTGCTTTAAAATAAATTCTAACCCCGGTGACTTCCAGAATCCTAAGAAAGCAGTGAGCTTTATACAATAAACAATCTGGAATGTAAGAAAGAATAAATGAAAATTCTGGCAAATGTTTAAAAAGCAAAATAAGCAAGAAATCACAACTGTGATATTCAAGATCTTCAACATATAAATATTAAAATTTTAGAAATGCTGCTATTGCAAAATCACTATTAATTACTATATTTATTAATCATTCTTAAAACTATTACTGTACATTTTTGCTATTAAGTATGGAGTTAGAACATTTAAACATGTAACTGGGTTTTTTGTTTGTTTATTTGTTTTGGTTTATGTTTATGAGACTGGGTTTCTCTGTGTAGCCCTGGCTTTCCTGGAACTCACTCTGTAAACCAGGCTAGACTCAAACTCACAGAGATCCACCTGCATCTGCCTCTCAAGTGCTGAGATCAAAGGTATGTACCACCACCATCTCAACTAAATATATAGTTTTATGTTTCAAATTGTGACTGAGAATCTAAAGCCACTTATTTTGTGATTTTCGTATCTCAGCTATAATCTCATTTTTCCTGAGAGTAGGAGCAGCCAATTATCTTATTTAGTTCTGTTGAGACAGGGTTGTTCTGTGAAGCTCTGATTTTCTTGGAACTTCCTCTGTAGAACAGAGTGGCCTCAAACTCAGAGATCTGCCTGCCTCTGCCTCTGGAGAGCAGGGATTAAAGGTGTGAGCCACCACTACAGCATGGATATTTAGTTCTTTAGTTCCCTGGCAAACACTACCCTGTTACCATATTCTAAGGAGGGAGGTTTAAAAAAAAGAGCATGTAAAGTACATAGGAGAGCTACTCACTTGTTATTTTATAAGTAAATTGAAGTTTTCTCAAAGAATTTTGTGGGCTGGGGAAATGGCCCGCAGGAAAAGACTGTCTCCTTGCTGTTGAAGAATGAGAATCTAAGTTTGATTCCCAGCACCCACATAATAAGATATGTCTGGACCAAGGCCTGTACCCTCCAGCAGTGTGGGGGATAAAGAGTGGAGGATTTCTTTTCAGGCAGCCAAAGGAGCAAGCTTCAGGTTCATTGAAGGACCTGGTCTCAAGGGAATAATGTACAGTGTGATAAAGCAGGAGTCTAGACAGCCTCCCCTGGTGCCTCCTCATGCACATTTGCACATTAACACTTACACAGACACATAAACATGCACACATTACACACACACAAATTTTGTGACATTTAGGTTTATAGTTTGCACGAGTATCAACACATTAGCAAGCCAGTCATGTCTGTACTGAATATGCAACTCTTCTACCTATTTATTTCTTACAGAAGCTAATATTCAAGTCAAAGCTGATTTCACTCTGGGCCAGAAGAGTGAGGTCACCCTCAGTTGAAGACATCAGCATTCCTAAGTAGAAATAAGCTTCTCATTTTTTATGGTGGAGGCTCTTGATTCTCTGTATCTTAATAGTAAATTTGTAACTTTACAAGTTTCTTTTAGACCCCGGTTTGGGTTTAAAGAAAAAACTATTAACTTCTGAATCTAATACCTGTAAACAGTTCCAAATCTCTTGAATGTGTACATAAACACAACTGTGAAGATAATACTGGGATGTCAGTCTCTCTTCAACTGGCATGATTGGTGGAAACAAGCAACACACATTTACTTAGTGCTAAATTTAGGTTCCTTATCTCATTACTACACATAGTACAGAGGATCTATGAAAACCCAAACCAAGGTTTGAAAGCCACCCGCATGCAACTGACTTCACACTTAAAGAGACCTAGGTTTAAAAATCACTCTCTTGATTGCAAAATCTTATACTCTGAAATACCTAGGCATTTGATTTTTCTCCTCATTTCATTACACTTGTCCATACTATTTCCATTGAAGGGCAGGTAAAATTCTAAAAAGAATGTATTCGATGTCAGGTGCAATTTTGAAAAATAAATCCTAAGTAGCTCAGCGCTTAAGAGCACTGCCTGTTTTCCCAAAGGTCTTGAGTTTAATTCCCAGCAACCACATGGTGGCTCACGCAATCTGCAATGAGATCTGGTGCCCTCTTGAGGAAGAGACCTGGTCAATCTGTCCTCATCAACTTAGACCATGAAACCCAGTATGGTCAAGTTCAACACAACTGCCAAGTACGGGCTGCCCACATGTGTTTCAGCATTGCCAGGGCAAAAATTTCATTTCATTTTTCAGAATCTGGAAAGATTATGTTTACTGAATCTTGCGTAGACTTGTGATATGTTAAGATAGATAACTGCATTTTTTTTTTTTTTTTTTTTTTTTGGTTTTTCGAGACAGGGTTTCTCTGTAGCTTTGGAGCCTGTCCTGGAACTCCCTTTGTAGACCAGGCTGGCCTCGAACTCACAGAAATCCGCCTGCCTCTGCCTCCCGAGTGCTGGGATTAAAGGCGTGCGCCACCACCGCCCGGCAGATAACTGCATTTGAAATACTGTTTTTGCAGCCAACATTATTTCAGCACCTATTATGTAGATAATTGTGTATCATCTTCAACAGCCTTATGGTCTTAAACAGCTTTCTCTTTCATTGTTTTGTCCTACTCTGCTTTGTTTTTACTTATTATACTATTAATTATTTTTATAAGACTGGTTGTATTCTAATGAGAGAGACAGGACATAGATTTGGATAGCTGGAGAAGTGGTAAGGATCTAGGAGGAGTTGGGGGAGGGAAAGTCATAATCAGGATATATAATAAGAAAAAATATATTTTCAATAAAAGAGATAAAAGAAATAAAAATATTTTAAAATAATTCACAGGTTGACCATCTGGAATTTTCTTCTTAAAATCTAATAAACTGTTCTCAACCTCAGAAAAGAACTTAAGCAGGTATTGGAAACATTTTAATCCTAATGATTATTATTTTTTGTTTGTTCATTTTTGCATGGGGTCTCTTTAGTGGACCATGAACTATTCTTGAACTCCCAATACCCGCTGCCTCAGTCTACCAAATACTGGGATTACATGTGTGGCCACCACCATAGCTTGTGAACCAATCTTTTATTAATATTGCTTATATTTTTCACCAAATGATAACTCAAGGAAGATGAAATATTTTCTATGAAGGAGAAATATTGCATAGCACTATAATTCTAGAGTTTGAAATGGAAAAGCACTAAGCAGTGACCATTTTTCTTGCTCCTATTACATCTAGAGAGTAAATTTGCCAGAAAAAAATTCTATTTATTTCCAAAGTATTTCAGAAATTGAAACGTAAAATGTGCAGTTAATAATGCATTTGAGGATCCCGTGTTTAAGAGTCATCTATACTTTCTAAGTATGTAGAAATTACTAATATACTCCTAAAATTGTCAATGATATTTAGTGAACTTTCGTCATGTCTGTTCATTTAACAATTTACCATTACATCGTAAGTAACCATTTAAAAGATTTCAGAATCCTGGTCCAAAACTTCTTAGTGTTCTTCGATCTAATCATATTAATTTTCATGACATCATTGTTTCTTGAAAAATACAAAAAGATATTAAATATTCTGTTCTAAAATGCTTCAATTAGTCGTTTTGTTTTTAATTCAAGCTGTCACTGTTGTGGCATGAATGTTTGTGTCTGTGTCTCCTCAAATCCATGTATTGAAACTAAACCTCAATATAATACTAAGATGAAGAGCCCCGGGAGGTGATTAAGTCACAGAAGATTGGATTTCTGCTCTTAAGAAGGGTCTCCTGGGAAGTTGTTGGCCCCTTTCATCACACAGTACAGCCGCTAAAGGGTCTGAAGAGAGAGAACCCTCACCAGATACTGAATCTGCCCACACCTCGCTCTCAGACTTCCAAGGCTCAGAATCTAAACTATACATTTATACCATTGGCATATTATCCAATCTAAAGTATGCTGCAGTCTTTGTTTTATCATGTGAGTATATCTTTAACTGGAACTGCGATACCAATACAAAACCCTGGAGGGGTGGGTGTGGTTTAACTACTCCAAATCTGAACAGATGGGAAATCCCGTCTTACCTGAAATGCGTTAAGTGCCTCTGGATGTCCAGGTCTAGAATGGGGGTGGGTCTGGAGGACCCCAGCGGGGATCTGTCTTGGCTCAGGAGGTCTTGGAATTCTTTACAAATTTGTCTACAAGGAGAAGCACAAAACTGAATTTGAACTCTTGAAATGGACATTTAGTTTTGCATGATACTATCTAGCAAAGTCTGTTCCCTACTTTAAAGGGGATAGGAAGGATGTTTCAGTCAGCAGTCTAAAGTTCCATAGGCAGCATGCAGTGACTTTGGTGCTGAGGACCACAGGATGATGCTAAAACGGTTCCAGCAAACAGCTGGTTCCAGACACTGGATCCACGTTGACTCTTAAAGTGAATCTTTACATGTTAATCTCAGGATAAAAGAAAATTCATATGAGAGAACTGTAATTAATGTTCATCTTTTAAAATCTTACAATTTGTTCTTAGTACATCACATCTGTAGACAAATTTAACTAAAGTTACAGGCTTGAATTATTCAAAGCCATAATTCAAGTCAACTTTTGAAAGTGCTTTTTCCCAATATTGCAATATAATTAACTTCTGACCACTGTCATGCCTCAATGTTTGAAGCAGATAATCTCTCGCTCCAAAATAAGTTCACCAGTTTCAGCTGGCATTTGACAGAGAATTTTCTGACGCTTTTCTTGTCTTACTATGAATTCTAGCCTCTGTTTAATCAGAAACTTTGCTGTGTGTCATGACTAACGGTTAAGCTTTTGTAATGATCGCATAATTGTAAAGAAATGTAACACTTAAATAAATATTGTTTTAAAATCTTTTTTATGGTGTGCGTGCACGTGTGCATGCGTGTGTGTGCATTTTAGTGTGTGTATGGGGGTGTGCACTTGTTGAGGTCAGAGAAAACCCCCAGTGTCAGACGTCACCTTTCACATTTTTACAAAAGTATCTCTTGTTTTTGCTCCTGCATGCAGAAGGCCAGCTGACTCATGATCCTCCTAGGATTCTCCTGTCTCTGCCTCCTCTCTCACTACAGGAGCACTGCATTTTAGACCCATGCTATCATAACTGGCTTTATGTGACTTCTGGGAGTTCAGATTCAGGTTCTTATGCTGAGGGACAAGTGATTTTTACCCACTGAGCCATCTTCCCAGGCCAGAAAATTATAAAAAATATCTAATACAGTGAATTAACATAGAAGCTATAAAATAAAGTCAATAAGCATGGAGAAATGTCTTGAAAGCATTCTTCATGTATGGCAAGAACACCTGATATTTAAGGGGAAACACAGTTTTGTACGTATGCTTGTTTTCACAATAGGCGTCTGTGAAATACAGTGGTTTGGCCTTGAATGTCATCAACAGCAAATATAGAAAGGTCAAATCATCTCGGATGCTCATGAAGGCAGTGACAGCTCTGCTCTGAAACATTTGTTGCAGCAACAAATATTTATAAGTAGTGACAAGAGTGCTGGGCAGGTGTCTCAGAAGGTGAGGTTCAGCAACGCACCTCTGAGACATGGGGGAGCATGAGAACCAGCTCCCTGAAGGTTGTTCTCTCACCTCCACTTGCATGCCCCGGCATGAGTGCACGCGTGCGTGCACACACACACACACACACACAAATAAAGGTAACAAAAGTATTAAAGTGGCAAAGTGTTCTAAAGTGCGATTCACTTTGGATGAAGTTTCAGTGTGGTTTCTTGCTGTTTGATGGCTAAATTTTATTGAATTTGGCAAGAGGTCATTTTTCCTATGAAGAGTAAGACTCAATTTTTTTTTTTTTTTGCCAAGTGGACTGTTGAGAATTTTCTTTATTCGTTTTAATGGGACCCCTTTCTCTGAAGTGAAACTGGATAGGTTTGATGCTAGTTGAGTTTTAATAGTTGAGTGAAATTTTACCTATGTATTTGAAGACATTTTGTAGTGCCACCATCTCCAGGGTTTTATCTTACATAAGAGTGAAACATTGTTACTTTTGTTTTAGATTTCTAAGTAAAAAAAACATAAATATAGCCTCATACCCCAGGTTTTCCTTTTTTACAAATGTTATGAATTCTTGTGCAGCCGCCCATCATTACAGTCCCCCCCACACACAAAGATTAGACTAACTTCAAATCAAGTCTTAATTTTCTTTCAGATTGAAACAAATTTTAAGCAACTAAACACTGATGACTATTTGGGTCACTGAATACATTAATTTACAGTTTTACAAGCCTGGCTTATGTTTGTCTTAACTACTCTGGGAACTATAACCATTGTGGTCACTGAAGACAGAAATGAAAGCTCGGCAAGCTTGAACTCTGTTGGTGTGCAGCCCAGGACACCACACTCTAGCAGAAGCAGCAGCCGGGCTCCCGGTTGAATTTTCAGTCTTGTCCCTTAACTTGCTGACCTCAGACAGTGGAGGTACTTAAACACAGGTGACAATTCTGCAGGATTCAGCACTAATTACCACCTTCTGCCTAGGACAGTTACGGAATTAGCATGCTGACTACTTTC
The DNA here is from genome assembly GCF_950005125.1 of Chionomys nivalis. NCBI lineage: Eukaryota > Metazoa > Chordata > Mammalia > Rodentia > Cricetidae > Chionomys > Chionomys nivalis. Next base: position 17,975,148 of record NC_080104.1, on the reverse strand, counting down.
ATTCTTAGTTCGTATCTTGTTTCTGAAGCTTAGATATGAAAGGCTCTTTTGTCTCTAAACAAAGTGTCATATTATGAATTATGTAACAGATGATCTTCAGTGACTCACAGCATTCTAACTTTATCACTTGCGTCATTGTCCTTAAGGAGGTAACATTTTTTTTTTTTTTTTGGCTGATTTCTGGATTTAAAGTTCGGTGTTTCTACTGGTGATGGCTGTTAAGGTAATGACAGTGAAGATTACTAACTTTCTTGACTTTGCTTACCGTCCATCAAATGAGAGGTGTACTGGTTTCTAATCTAGTGATGAGACTTTCTTGTGTTTTCTATCAACCAAGTAAGCAAGAATCATGTCTAGTTCGAAATGTGTCTGGCTTCTATCTTTCTGCCTAAACAACTATCCAAATTATACCAAAATATTTGGTCAATTGCCAAACAGAAGAAATAAAGATGGTTTAGGAAGGCAACTGTACCTAATCAATGCCATTTATCTGTAACTGTGTATTTTATAAATTATACTTAAACACAATGAAATCTACTATTTATCAAAGTAGCAAAGAGTCATATGGATCAATCTGCAGAAGCAAATCAGTGATTGGATATCTCACTGAAAGAATTTTGTAGTACATGTATATTTAAAACGTTTATTATATTTTACACTGTGTGTGTGAATGTGTGTGTATTTGTGCAGGCACACGCCGTGACACACAAGCGGAAGTCAGATGGTATTTTGCAGCAGTCTGTTTGCTTTTTTCTTTTTGCTTTTTTCATTATAGGAGCCCTTGGGATTAAACTCAGGTTTGTTAGCCTTGACAGTAAGTGCCTTTAGCTGTGGAGTCATATAGTTGGCCTAATTTCTGTATATCTGAGAATTTCTTTGATAGCCCCATGTCTAATCATGTGAACCTTGATGCCTTGGTACAGATGGTAGAGAGTCCTGGTGAATCTGTTTATATTCTGGAGTGTGAGCCCCCTTGTTTTTAGAGAATTCTGGCTTTCTAGACTGTCTTTAGTCAAAGGAAACAGGAACACTGGGGATTTGGGTCCACAGAGACATCCCGACAGCACTTACTTGGTCGCTAGGATCATCTTTTTCCGTGCTGTCTGTTCTTTCTGTTCCATATGTTGTCTGGCGAGATGTTCTCCCACTGCCTTAGCTGGAAACTCCGTTTCACACGTGTAGCCAAAATCCCGAGCCAAGTGCAAAGCCTCGCCTGTTGGCAGAAAGCACAGGTGAGTGTCATAAGGATACCCTACCTTATAACAGCACTGCCGCCGCCTTTCCCCAGTTCTCACACAGGGCTGTGCTCAGATGCATCATTTCATTTCTATCCAATTTAAATGATGCAAGAATAAAATTGGGAGGGAATGTCACCTGTGAGGAATGCTGACGAAAACAAAGGGACAGAGAACTTCCTAGGCAAACCCGTGGACGACTGAGAAGAAAAGAGAGCAAACACTGGGGCTCAGAGTTTTGACTCTTTCCTTTGAATGTCTCATGGCATAACAGAAAAAAGACTTCCAAGATTCTACTCAACAACAACAAAGAGAAAAGCTCCTTGGATATAACCTTTTGCTGCTGCTCAGTCCTACGTCTGTTATCTACAGATGAATCATTCTGATGACTTCTCTATGAGACTGATCAAAATATCCAGAAATGAGCTTAAAAGACTTTGGAAGTTGTTACACTTAGCAAAATTAAATGTTACACCAATTATATTATTATTATTATTATTATTATTATTATGTGCATAATACATGGAGCAGGGTTACCCAATATCCACATATTTTATCAAACCTTTCCACGGAGAAGCAAAGAAAAAAAATCAGGCTGGTGCCAATATCATGTGACTCTTCTTTAATAGCTGTCCAGTGTAACACTCTAAGTCGTTACTGACTTGAACTCGTGGTGTGCTCACAGAACAACAGACTAGATGACGAATGGACGCTTGGAAGTGCATAAGGATGCTTGGTAGACTAGGTTGATAGGAGACACTAGGTGACATCATTAAAGTATCCTTAGTAAAAAATGGTTTTCCTACTTAAAATAAGCCCTTTGGTTTGGAAAATTTACATTCACAAAGTTAACAGTTGTAAAAAGCAGGAAGGCAGTTGAGGACCACAGAACACTGAGAAACTAATATTCAGGAAGTAGTCCCCACAAAAAAATTACTCTTAACCTTTCTTATGGCTAAAATATTCTAATAAAAACTTTTTCTCAGACACATTTTTTTGAAAACACAGAGCAAAGTTGAAAGAATTTTGCAACGAAAACCCATATGTCCAATCTTTATACACTAAGTGTGCTCTGTCACATAGGTATTCATTGTACTACACATCTATCTATGTTATTTCCAGAAGAAATAATAAATATCACGCACCTCTCAAAGATATCAGTTTGGGTATCACTAACCTGGGTTCTATATTTAGTATTTTCAGACTTTCCCCCTGCAGTATGCTAAATAAAAGAAACAAGACTAGAGATGCCTTAATTGTGATTTGTTGATATGATGTGCAAATACATTGGATGAGAGGGAGGGAAGGAGTAGAAAAAGATATCATGAAGTCAGGGACACATGCTAGGCAAGCATTTGTACCCACGAGACACACCGTTACCCTCACTGATATGCTCTGCGTCTACTGGCTAAGTCTGAACTGGTGGAGCACTGGGGCAGGGGCTGAGCGGTTGGGCATGAGCACTACTCTCACAGAGGATGCACATGGGGTGGCTCACACCTGCCTGTGACCCCATCTCTAGAGGATCCCACACCCTCTTCTGGTCTCCTCAGACACAGGTACTCACGTGCACATCCCTATACACAGATGCACACAATTAAAGCTAAAATAATACAAAAAAGAGAAGATTTTAAAATTTTTGAGGGTTGCTTTTTGTCTGTTTCAGAAAAAAAAAGAGCATTTGAACAGCGAGGTAAACTGCTGTATCTGACAGATGTAGTTGGGAACCTGGTTGGAATTTTCAAAGTGAACATATAGCAATAAATGGCAAAAGAAAAAATAAGGCAGCTTCATGGATGTGAGTATATTTACATCTTATTTATTATTGATAGATGCTAATATTGCCAGTGATTTTCTTTTTTTATTTTATTTATTTATTTATTTATTTATTTAAGATTTCTGCCTCCTCCCCGCCACCGCCTCCCAATTTCCTCCCCCTCCCCTGATCAAGTCCCCCTCCCTCGTAAGCCCTAAGAGCAATCAGGGTTCTCTGCTCTATGGGAAGTCCAAGGACCACCCACCTCCATTCCAGGTCTAGTAAGGTGAGCATCCAAACTGCCTAGGCTCCCACAAAGCCAGTACGTGCAGTAGGATCAAAACCCAGTGCCATTGTTCTTGAGTTCTCAGTAGTCCTCATTGTCCGCTATGTTCAGCGAGTCTGGTTTTATCCCATGCTTTTTCTGACCCAGGCCAGCTGGCCTTGGTGAGTTCTGGATAGAACATCCCCATTGTCTCAGTGTGTGGGTGTACCCCTCGCGGTCCTGAGTTCCTTGCTCGTGCTCTCTCTCCTTCTGCTCCTGATTTGGACCTTGAGATTTCAGTCCGGTGATCCAATGTGGGTCTCTGTCTCTGTCTCCTTTCATCGCCTGATGAAGGTTAATATTCAGAAGGATGCTTATATGTTTTTCTTTGGGTTCACCTTCTTATTTAGCTTCTCTAGGATCACGAATTCTAGGCTCAATGTCCTTTATTTATGGCTAGAAACCAAATATGAGTGAGTACATCCCCTGTGCCTCGCCAGTGATTTTCTTATCTAATCATGCATGTTATGAACATTTATCTCGTTCTCACCGTATGAGATAACCTCTTCTAGAACTTTGCAAAAGAGCCTAACTCAATGAGGGGGAAGTTCTCAATGAAACAAGCCTATCAGTACAGACAGCGTTTTGTCAATTAGCTGACTAAGGCATGTCCCACACACCAGAAATGAGCGCTTTGAGTACTTGTGTGGAAACATCAAGTTTCCCTGCACTTAGAACAGAGATGCTGTGGCTAAATATGAAGGGTCTCTGTGTATTCAGTATTTAATGGGGGCCATTGTTTTGAGTAATGCTACAAGGAACAAGCAGCGTTTTTAAAATGTTGGTTATCAACAGTTTATCGCCCTGATTCAGGAAGAAGATATATTTATATTTTGAAAAAATGAACTAAGGATTTTTAAAGGACATAGCAATGTTATGTAGTGATCACTTTTACTAGAAAAAAATGACAAAATGAATTATTTGTGAAATTTCACACTTGAAGATCAAAAGTTGGACCCATCAAATACTGAATGTTATTGTATCTGACCAGAGGATAAATGTGCAGTTCTTAAGTGCAAAGGTCACTTCAAACCTGCTCAATGACAGCATGGACCACGCTCTCTTGCAGCTTTATATAGCAAGCCAAGTTGCATATATCAGAGTAGCCACACATACCATCCTTCACACAGATCCAGATACTTAAGTAACGTTTTACCAGAGACTTTTACATAGTTCAGTGCTTCTCAACCTTCCTAATTCTGCAACCCTTCAATACACCTTTTCCTGCTGTGGTGATCCCACACACATAAAATTATTTTTGTTGCTACTTCGTAACTGTAATTTTGTTACTGTTATGAATCATAATGAAAATATGATCTTTAGGCAACTCCTATGGAAAAGTCATTAGATCCCCAAAGGGATGGCAACTCACAGGCTGAGAACCAGCAACCCATAAACAGTGCGAACAGGAGGATGGCGGCAGGCCTCTTGAGTTTGCTAGAATCTGGTCCTTGATGATTAGTCCCACTCTATGCAAAACTCTCACTATGTGGTAGTTTTAAAACCAGTTTAAGGAGAAAAGCTGCTGTTTTACATTTACATCGACAGCCCCACCCTTCCTTCCCTTAGCTCTGTTCACTGCTTTCTGTAGCTTGGAGTGTAACATTGTTACAGGGTCTATAGTGATGCTACATCAAAGAAGCTGCAAGTGAAGACATTCTGATATGTAGTTTAGAAGTGTGTATCATGCCACAAAAGCCTTGTGTGTGGAAATCTAAGAATGAATAGATAATGCATGTGTCAATTAAAACACAGTATTCTAAAACAATGTAACATACAAAGCAGAATCCTTTATAGCAGATGACTTAGTGTCAACAGGCTTAAGAAAAACAAAATTATATGGATAAGCATCTTTGAGTTTTGAGTGGCTTGTGCAAAAAAGGATCTGTGAGTTTCTCTGATTCTGAGCCATAGGCAGTTACCTGTGGTGGAGAGAGCATCCTTAGGAAGGAACAAGAACATTTCCCCTTTCTGTCTCATTTGTGGCCACTAACACCTTCTCTAAAGGATGAGGTAAGATTCCGTGGTTCTGAGTGGGTTTAAACTTTCTGTTTATTTCAATTTATTGTGCCACTTGGGCATCTACCCTTTAAGCACAAACAGTGATGTCTTAACTTTGAAAACTAGCTTAATTTTATTTCATGGCAGGAATACCTACCTCCATATGTGGTAGACAGTGGTGAAGCTTGGAATATCTGAGTGATCCATGGCAGTAGGACCAGGATCTATCCCTGGTGCATGAGCTAGCTTCTTGGAATCTTTTACTTATGGTGGGATGTCATGCTCAGATTCAATGCAGGGGCGTGGTCCTTCCCCCAAATTAGCGTGCCAGACTTTGTTGACTCCCCATGGGAGCTCTTACAAGTTGGGAGGAGTTGATGGGAGGTGGAATGGGGGAGGGAATAAGAGGGTCAGGAGTAGGGGTGGAAGGAAGAACGGTGGTTGGAATGCAAAATGAAATTAAAAAATAAATAGAAAAGAATGTCTCAATTGAAAAGTCCACACTGCCGAGCTCAAGGCTTGCAAAGGCTTTAGGTGTATGTGCCAATTGATAACCCATCCCCATCTGTAAAATGGGTCGCCACAGAGAGACAGAGAGATGATAAAGTGTTTTAAGTGATATTAGTAAACAATGATCTTAAAAAGCAGGTACAGGGAGATTCTAAAACATGGGACGAACTCCAGCATAAAACTTGCTTGCCAGGTCTCTGGGGATTCGTTTCTGTATACATCAAAGCAAAAGTATAATTCTGGGAGAAAATATTAGAAAAACAATTAAGGGAAAGATAATGGCAAAGTATTTTCTGATGAAAAGTCAATTGACTATTGTACTGAGGTTTGAGTTTCTAAAGGAATGGATCTGTATTTATTATTTTTAAAGATTTATTTTCATTCACTTGTATATGTGTGTGTCTTTGTGGACTATGTCATGTATTTAGGCCAGAAGGCCTGGGATTTCCTGCAACTGGAGTTACAGGCAACTTTGAGATGTTTGATGTGGGTGCTGGGAACTGAGCTCTTGTCTTCTGGAAAAAGAATATGGGCTCGTAATGGCACATCCATCTCTCCAGTACCTGGATTTACTTTAAAATTAGAAATAAACACACCTGATTTTTGAAACTTGTGTATTGCCATGAAGGATTTTTTAAAAAAATAATTCTATTTTAGGAAAAGTGTGATTTCTATAACTAAAATTTCAATAACGGTCTGTAGGAAATGAAACTGTAACCTTGTAATTTCTTAGAAAACCCTACCAATGGTCACTGTAAAAATATTACCACAAAATTAGTTTTAATATACTATTGCAGCATGTAATAAAAACAAGAACTCATATATTTTAAATATTCTTCACATATGATTTCAATCTTATTTTCATGTATGGGGAAAGAGCAGGCTATTTCAAGGAGTACCTATGAGCATTGACAAGGTTTTCTTTTTTTTTTATTTTCGAGACAGGCTTTTGGTTCCTGTCCTGGAACTAGCTCTTGTAGACCAGGCTGGCCTCGAACTCACAGAGATTCGCCTGCCTCTGCCTCCCGAGTGCTGGGATTAAAGGTGTGCGCCACCACCGCCCAGCTTCATTGACAAGTTTTAAACCTAGATATTTATATTAATAAATCCCCCCTTCTCTCTCTGATTCTGTCTCTGTCTCTCTCTCTTTCTCCTGCACTACTGGAGATTCAATCCAAGACTTTGCACTTTCTAAGAAAGTATTCTAACACTGAATCCTCTCTCTTTCCTATCTTCAACCCTTTCCACTTTCCATTTTTGGGATAGGGTCTTACTAAATTGCCCAATCTGGCCTTGAAGTCATTCTGTAGCCAAGACAGGTCCTACACTTGTAATCCTCCTGCCTCAGTATCCGGAGTAGCTGTGATCATGGCTCTGCACTGCAAGGATCTGCAAATAACTTTTCTTGTAATATGAAATTACCATTAAATCCTAGAGCTGAAACACAAAGTTAATATTTCTGCTATGTGTTCTAGCTTATTCTGAAAGGAGAGCAGTCTAAGCACCACCTCACTGAATCTTTGACATAACTACATGTCTCATAACCAGAGAGTTTCTCTTGATAAGTGGTGACCGTTTTCAGGCAACCATATTGTGTTTTGTTCAACACCTCCTCCAATGCCCTGCCACGATCAGAATTCCTGACCTGCGACAACCAGTCACTCAAATATTTTATTGGTTTATCATAATCATCCTGTGAGGCACTCCAGCAAATATTGTACAAAAACCAAACCAAAGAAATTTGCTAGAAAGATTGACTTCATAATACATACACGTGCAAACAAGAATCTATCATTATGTCAGTGGAGCTATTTAATAAAACAAGCAACACTTGAAGATATAGTTTCTGAACCCTTTCTATACTTCTAACTCATATTTTTGCTTTAAAAAAAAACCCACTGGATTTCACCAACATCAGTTAATCTCTGGTATTAAGGCATGAGCTTTTCCCCGAAAGCTCCTCAAGTTGTTCTATTCAGCTGTGGTTGAAAATTTGTCCCCTCGGAGGAGGGAAAAGCATTATGCAGATGGACTACACATAATCCTCCCTATAAGAATTCTGTGGGTTACACTATGGAAAAACAGTCACCAAGTTACTGGTAAGTTGTATGAGTTCCGTCTAGCTGTATGTTCTTAAAACACTGACAAAATTGGCTGATATAAATTCTGGAAACAAAACAGGGAATGTGGTAATAGGAATAAAAATAGTATAATTAAGGAAACAAAGACATTGCTGTATTAAAAAAGAACACTCAAATTGAGAAATGTAGTGAGGTGTAGCTTGTTTTTCAAGTTTGTAGAGAAATGATGGATTACCAATAAAAGGTGTTAGGACAACTGGGTGGCCATCTGGAAAGAAGTAAAGTTGGACCTATACCATATATCCAAGAACAAAACAAATCCAGATGGATCAAAATTTAAGTATAAAAAGTTAAACCACAAAGTAATTGAAAAACTGGGATGATTCTTTTGTAATTTTGAATCTGAAGGTACTAAAACCAAAACTAAAACTTCAAAAACTACGTGAGAAATATGATTTCATCAACAGACAAGTCAAATGCCTGAAAATGCTGAGAAGAAAGGAATAAAAGAGGGTAATGGGATAGGGATTTTGCTTAAAGAACATTTTAAGCATATATGGCTGAAATTATTAGACAGTGAATTTAAATCAAAAGATTTAAATAAGCAACATATCCCTGTAACAGTAAACAAATAAAATCTGGGGGTTAAGAAGGTTTGCAACAAAGCCAGGCAGTGGTGGCGCACGCCTTTAATCCTAGCACTTGGGAGGCAGAGGCAGGCGGATCTCTGTGAGTTCGAGACCAGCCTGGTCTACAAGAGCTAGTTCCAGGACAGGCTCCAAAACCACAGAGAAACCCTGTCTCGGAAAAAAAAAAGAAGGTTTGCAACAATCAGTTTTCTAGAATTTGAAAATATCAAAAGTTACTCTCTAAACACAAAGTCAGTATATAGAAAATAAAGCTCAGAAATTTCCGAGCATGTGTTGATTCTAGATTTTAAGAGAGATTTTCTTTAATCTATCAAGTTAGCAAACATTAAAAAGCCTAGAATAAATGATTTATGTTCAAACGCAGGGAGGCTCCCATGAAAATGCCTTACCCACATTGCCATAAGAATACATATTTATGGGTTTGGAGAGATGGCTCAGTGGTTAAAGAGCACTGGCTGCTCTTCCAGAGGTCCTGAGTTTTATTTCCAGCAGCCACATGGTAGCTCACAACTATCTGTAGTCGAATTAGATGCCTTCTTCTAACATAAAGTCCTATGTGCAGGTAGAGCACTCATATAAACAAACAAACAAATAAATCTATCTTTAAAAATACACATTTATAACAGCAACTGAGAATAATCTGCCTGTAGTCTATCAAAATTGCAGGTGTACTATCCTTTGAGCCTGGAACATTGTTCCTAAGAATTTACCACTCTGTATAATTAAGCCTATAAATAGGAGGGTAATTATTGTAGCACTTTTTAAATTGTCAAAAGCTGAAAATGCTTTAGAGATATTAAGTAGAAGACTCATCAAATTGCAATGTATCTGTTCCTCCTTACATAAGTACAATTGTCTTAATCTGTATACTTTACTTGCATGTAAAAATAATTAATGAAAAAAGATGGCACAGATTTGAAAAAGAACAAAGGAGAGTATGCAGGAGGGTTTGGAGGGATTAAGGTGCAGGAAAAAATGATGCAAATATATTATAAATTCAAAAAATAATGGAAATAATTAAAAATAAAAATAAAATTTAATGTGTTAACTAAATATATTGTCATCAATGTTTAAAAGAACCAACAGCTCATATATGTTACTAAAAGAATGAGTATTAAGACAAAGTACAAAAATATAAAGTGCAAAGTCATGTCATAGACTACTATCTATCAAAAATGAAATAAACACATATATGCATATATCCTTGGAATGAAGCAGAGTGACAAGTTATGTTGGCTTTCTTCTGTGAAAATAATTGGTTGCCTTGGAAAAAGAGTGTAAATTCATTCACAACATTTGGACTTTATATTATTTTCATATGCTGCTTGTTTAAAAATATATTCATAAGGGAACAGAATCATTCTCTACCCTCTTAGAAAGATTTCATTCATTTTGAACTCAAGAATTTCCTTGTATATTAAACAAAGATAATTTTAAGACTTCGTTATTTCAGTGTAATCTATGATTTGATTAAAGGCCGATGAATTTCAAAAAACAGATAAGGAATAGAAAAGATTCTGAAATTAAGTCTTTGAACAGTTCATCAGCTGAGCCACAATCTTTGTAAAGCAAATTGTTTGAAAGAGTGATGAAAGAAACTATAAAACAGTGTAAAGATGCACATTCTTCAGCAAAGCCTGCTAAGTATCAGGGTGAGGAATGAACAATGGACCAAAGACTGAGGCCAGAAAACTCACACATACCCTGGGGTTCTCTGTCAGGAGGAAGAGGAGTATACGGACCCCTTGAGCACATTTTCAAGCAGAGACTAAATTGTGTAGCCTCCTGTATCTTCTGCTTCAGTAAACAAATACCTTCCCTCCCCACTAAACAGATCAAAAGGTAAAATGAAGAGGAGTAAGAAGAGAAATCTGGGAAGTAGCAAGGAAGAAGAGAGTTTAAGGAGATAATCTCCAAGTGGTGTATGTGTGTCCATGGTATCCTACAGGATAGACAGATTCGCTGGGGCCATTTACTGAAACCTGATATTAAAGAGACCTCAGATATTACATAACAATATTTAATTGTTACCTAATTATCAGGTATCAAAGCAGAATCTACTTCTTAGGAACCTTTTTGTGCTAAGAAGAAATTTATCTGTAATTCTCATCGGCCTGAAGGGAGAAAAAAAAATCCCGAAGAGGCCTTAGAATGAGTAACAACCATAAGTGCAGCTATAATTAAATATATTGAGGTCAATTCCACTGTTAGCTTTTGAAATGCAAAACCATGCCCCCAAAGACATGACAGCGTCAGATTCTCTCTGTGCAGAAGGGGAAAACTAGGGTCCCCTACTTTCTGTTCTTCCTGGCGGTTGTGTAACTAAAGTGAGCACCAGCAGAGGTGTCGCAGCTTTGCTTTCCACATTACGTGCAATCTTAGAACGCAGGTGATTGGGACTAATGAGGATGTGATGTCTGGAAGGCCTGGGAAGGAGCTGTTTGGAGGGTGATGGCCCATTTAGACATTACATGCCATGATCATTCCAGGTTAGCCCTTTAGCCTTGTTTATCAAAATAAGCCCCTGTTACTCTTGGCTGTGTGGAGGAAACTCCTAAACTCCCTAGATGTATGACCAATGTTGAGCATGGATTAAACAAATGGTATCATTAAGACACAGGAATAACAATTCTAAGGGTCTTTATTTTGCTCTTTTGGTTTGGTTTGGTTTCTTCTCTTCAAGCCACAAAGAACTGACAACAGTTCTCTCTGAAGGAAAAAAAAATATCGTGGACTACAACACTTAGTAACTCCACTCGCCAGCTCTCTCACCTACAAGAAAATATTTTCTGCCGTGGAAGTTATGTTTCTTTATTATTGGAAATGCAGACGTACGAGTTCAGGATCAGAGACACAGTAGACCAAATATCGATGATAAGATCACTTCTACTACATTGATGCAATGCCTTGGCTGGGAAAGCAATTGCTGTGCAAAAGGAAAAACCTGTGTTTCGATACCCGGAACAAAAATAAAGGCAATGATGCAGTCCTTTTCTGTTATTCTTGCGCTCTACGGCAAGATGGGTGGTAAAGAAAGGAGAATATCTGGGAGTTCATTAACCAGGATAAACAAGGTGGAAAGTGAGGACCACCATGGGGTCATTCTCTGAACTTTGTATACCTGAGCAAACATACACACTCGCACACATACACACACACACACACACACACACATTTTTCACTTATTTTAAAGATACAAGTCTATTATGTTTTTAGTGGAAGAGTTTTGTAAATTGTGTTAGTAACTTTTTAATAATGTTATTGATTACTACAAATTAGAAGAACTTTGGGGAATTAAGTGGCAGAAGAGTTATCAAGATTTTACAGACTTATAGTTGATAATGGTGTAAGAACTCCGCTTAGAGTTCACAGGGATGGCAGGGGTGCTATGCAAGGTGAAAAAAAAAAAACCCAGAATGTAGCCTCCAGCCTGTTCTTTCATTCAAGTGAAGACTCAAATCTGTGGCAGTTCACTATGCAACAAAAACAGATCCAAATGGAAAACAGACTTAGGGTTTGCAAAGCTGAAGAACTGGGCTCTTCTCCCTGTGGTCTCCAACTGTATAATCCTATACAGAACAGTTAATCTCCTCACTTTAGTTTTCTTGTTTGAGAATAGTGATTACTAAGACATCCTGAGCGCTGCCTTTGGGCTGTTCATCATACTCAGGGGTTTGTACGTATTGTGCTGAATCTTCACCACCACCTCTTGAGTACAATGCTGCTACCGATGCCGCATCACAGATAAGAACACTTCCAGCAGTAACTGATGCACCTCCCTGTTGTAAGCGATAGGTAGACATGAGTCCAAACACACTCATTTGTCCCCAGAAACCACACTCTGAACTTGTTTTGAGGTTTAGGTAAAAGAAAACTAGAGTGTAATGATTAACGAGCTTCAGGTGTTTCTGTGTCGGCCTGGCACCAAATTTTTAGTTGATGTTAATATCATTAATTATACAAAAGCCATAAAATGCACTGTTGTGCGTATATGGTGTTAGAGTATCAAAACATTATCTTTTTGAGAATATACTTTTAGTGAAGAAGTTACATTTTGAATTTTTTATTTTCTCAGCGAGGGTTGAGGATGCACGTGACACAGCATACCTCTGCAAGTCAGGTGAGTAAACTCAGGTCACTGATAAGTCTCAGTGGCAGGCATCTCTATCTGCCCAGCCCTGTTACCAACCCTTGGTTACTCAGCTCTTTTCTTCATATATTCTTGAGCTATTGCAGAGAAGTCTCTGCTCAGAGATAGGCAACATTTTCCAGCACAGCCCAAAGCTCACCCTACATTCAGGTTCTACCGAGTAATGGATTTTCACAGAGAAAAGAGCAAAAGGAGTGTGATGATCAGTTCTAGTCCTTTACCTACTTCAAGCTGTACAAACAAGATTCTTGGGACCCACAGACGTGTGCAATTACAGACAGAAAAGAACTGTGGGTTCTTGGTACCTGATAAGACTGTGAGAGACAGAAAGGCTACTGATGAGGAATGTGTCTGACTGCGGCCAGGGAAAAGCAAGCTGCCGTTGTGTTAGGCTGCTGAACACAGGAGGCAGTAATATCAGGTGTAATAACTAGCACCCCCTAGCTGTGGTAGATACTATGGTCTTTGTTTATAAGTGAGGAAAATGGAGTACAGACAGGTAAACCAACCATTCCAAGTTCAATACCAGTTTCAAATGTGATACTATTCTTAAAAGGTCAAGGAATAAGCTTAAGGATTAGCAGATTTTGCAGGTGGTACACTAGTTCCCATGAAGTAGGAAGCAGAGTGGGTCTGGAAATGTACATATTTGAAGCTGAAGAAGACACTAACAGTAATAGGAGTTCCAACCGAATGAAGGGAAACCACATTCAGTATTTGGGTATAAAACATTTCTTTTGCTGATTCTCCTCCACACTGTTGAGAAAGGTGGGAGAGCAGGAAGATGAAGAGGAAGAGGGAGAAGTCAAGTGAGAACTTGGCCTCTGTCACAATTGCTATTTTAAGCGTTTCTATCAAACAACTTAAATGAGTGGCGTTTTGCAACCCTGGAGGTTGCCTGGCAAAGCGACACAAAGTTCGGCAGAAGCAGCAAGACTGACCCACCAAGCGTTGCACTCAGGTGAACAGAACTTCCCTCCCAGCCCAAGTGCTGATGGCTATGGGAAGCTGCACGCAAGAAAAAGGCGATGGACAACAGGGCCTAAATCACAGAATCCTCCTGCACATTTGAACAACTAACTCCACAGAGGCTGAGGGTGTAAAGAGCGGCTGAACAGGTGGCCCAACAGTTAAGAGAACTAACTGCTCTTCCAGAGTATTCAGGTTTGATTTTCAGCACTTGCAATGGTGACTCACAAGTTTCTGGAGCTCCAGTTCCAGGAGATCCAATGCCTGTTCATAACCTCAGCGGGTATCACGCATACACATGGAACACAAATATCCATTCAGAAAAGATCGTCATACATATACATTAATTAAAAATAAATAAAACTTTAAAAATTAATAAAAACTAATAGACAATTTTTAGATGTTAAAATAATAGTTTTAGAATTTCTTTTGGGGGGAATGAATTATTCATCGTCTACCACTTATATGAGCCTCAAATCTCTGCTATTACATCTACTTTCTTCACCTTTTAAAGACTACAATAATTTTTGCCGGGTGGTGGTGGTGCATGCCTTTATTCCTAGCATTTGGGAGGGAAAAACAGGCAGATCTCTGTGAGTTTGACGTCAGCCTGGTCTATAAGAGCTAGTTCCAGGACTAGCTCCTTGTCTTGAAAAATCAAAAACAAAACAAAACAAAAAAACAAACAATAAAAAACCTTACAATAATTTTTTAAAATATATTTACTAAGAAACTATCTCCTTTTTAGTCAAGAATTAGTCATGTTCTTGTAACCTTGCCCTACTCTTGTCAGTACATGCATGTGGATAATAAGTAAGATGTCTCTGTCACAGATCAGTTCCCAGCAGCAGCAAACATAAAGCAAGATTCAAGACATAGTACGGTCAACCATTCTTTATCCACAATGCTCAGGCCCCTGGTGTTTTGTATTTTGGAAGTTCCTTTTCAGATTTTAAAATGCTTGCATAGAAATACTACTTGAATATCTCTGACATGAAATTCTAAACACAAAATAATTCAGAATGCCAAACTTTTAAGTATCATGTTAGAACTCAAACGTTGGGGTTGAGGATTCAGCTCAGTGGTAGAGTGCTTGCCTAGCAAGAACAAGGCCCTGGGTTGGGTCCTCAGCTTTAGGGGAAAATAAAAAGACAAAATACCAAAAAGTCTAAAATTTGGATCACTTCTGCATTCACATTTACAATCAGCAATGACCAACCTCTCAGAGCAACTTTGATTAGCACAAAATGCTTGCTGCCAAAGATCTTACTGTTGTGATTGTTGTTGTTGCTACCATTGAGTGGGTCAGGGAGCAAAGAAAACTATTATGAAGCTGGGCTTACTGGTGAATACCTGAAATCTTATTGCTCAAGAGGTTGAGGCAGGAGGATTGATGTGAGTTTCAGGCTACTCTTTCCAAACCAGTGAAACCTTGTCTTAAAATGCCAAACCAAACCAAACCAAACCAAACCAAAACCAACTAATCAAACAAAAACAAAGACAGCTATTGATAAAGGATTAAATAAAGCTTTTTTTTTTTTGTAAAGACCAATGTTAAGAATGCAATCAATATACTTTTTTGTTTGATTGGTTTGGTTTTGTTGTCGTTGTTGTTAACAGCATTTTTCTCAGTAGCCATAGGCATTCTGGAATTTATTATATAGCATAGGCTGGCCTCCTGCCAGTCTCCCAAGCTAGGCTACTAAGGTGTGCTCGATGTCTGGCTAATGTCGAAGAAATTCTTAATGCTGCACAAATACACGTTACAATGTATAATATGGGAATGGGCAATGCAATAACCTAGGCCTTTCACATACCTCTCCTCCCAGCATCACATCCATAAGTTAACAGATGCAACAAAAGTCACAAGGCCGTGTTCTTAAAACACTTGGCCAGGACAGGAAGCCGTCCACCATTTGTATTTCAAACACTATTCTGGATTTTGAAGGAGCATTCCTCTGGCATTCAAAACCCACAAAACCTAATACTCCCTACAGCTACTACTTATAAAATAATTGCATGAAAATGTGCAAGTTAGTCTTGTCAGGAGAGATGAAGGAAAATATGAGGGAATAAGTAACCCTCGGCAGTTAATTACCACCCCCCTGTATACTTCTTAACCTTAGGCTCTCCCTGACTCAGTTTACCCCTTAACAGAAGCATGAACTTCAATGTGCTTTAAGAATCTACAAACTTCTGGGTATGGTGGCCTACATGTTTAATCCCAGCTTTTGAGAGGCAGAGGTAGACAGATCTCTGTAAGTTACAGGCCAGTTAGAGTTACCATAGTGAGACCCTGTAAAAATGCCCGTAATGTCATTGTACTGAGTATCAATGGCTTAAACTAGATTTATTCAAACTAAGCTAATAAAGAGATGAGAAGACCACAGCCATGTTGCTGTTATCTGAGGAATACTTGGTGAAGTATCACACACCTTCCAGTGCCTTCTTTCATCTTTCCTATGACTGCCAAGTTAGTAAGTCAATTGATAACTCCATGAATTAGCTATATTTTTTTATTAAGGTAAAGTCAATCACTGTCAAAATCAATTAGAAAGTTCCCCTATTACCACTGACTATTACCCTTAACAGAACTGAAGTAAAGCAATAACATAAACCAAAGCTTGTAGTACCACTGAGACCAGTGTTTCATTATTTCTTCGAGAACGTGAAAGTCATACCTTCAACCAATGAAGTGAGAAGCGTGACATTGGCTGCTTTCCGTCTTCCAGCTGGCAGGTTTAGGCCAAGCCTATCCAGTTTCTCTCTTAGGCAGCGGCCACCATTCTTGGATTTTGCTCTGTCCAGAATCAAATGCAAGTTCAGTTTGGTTAGTTAAAACTTGGAAGAAATTCTAAGATGACTAGCTCTCATGGGGAAGATACCACAGTGGATGGGATATAAAAAGACAGGAGGCTCGAGAATGGTATCGGTTCAGTTACCAGAGACACAGTGGCAGGAAACAGCTTCATCTTACCTCCTCAGAATGCCTCCCAGGAGTGAAGCATTGAGGCACTCAGGTGGCGAGAGACGCCTCTTTACCTCAGCAATGGTCACCTTGTACTTGGAAGTAGAACTGAGAAGGGACAATCGACCAGGAACTGAGCAAAACAAGTCTGTGGGGTTGACCACACAGGTGCCACCTTGGAAGGGGAAAATGTACATGTTAGTGATAGCAAAAGAAGAGAGCTTTGTAAGAGGCAGCTAGAATCAAGAGATACACGCAACAGCTGTGTCTATCCACCATATACATCATGTCAGGATACTACAAATACATTCTTCTAAGAACTAATTAGGGTTTTGTATATTATACAGAAAATGAATCTGTGTGCAGCATTGTAATTCTAGACAAAATTAGCACCTCCTACAACACAGGTTGCCTCTCCAATGTTAATTTTGACATTATTACATCAAGAGATACATCAGCACTTTACTGCCTTCAAATCCAAGAATTAACCTCACAAAAGTCGTTCCTATTGATTCACAGTTATGTGTGGTTGTGTCCACATATAGAATGGGTTAAAACTTTTGATGCATTCTTTTCTCTTCCGAAATGTTTGCAAGTTATCTTCTTCCTTCCCTCATCCATCCACCAGCTAAAGACACCAATCCCCATGTACACTAAAAATCATCTGCCTGTCACCAGAAATTTCCCATAGATACAGGTAACAATATACTCAAATCTGTACACGATGCTTCAATCTTCATGGTCAGCCAGCATAGGTAGACAAACACAGTGTAAGACATAGTGTTAGCTAGTTACCTACATTAAATATGTTTGTTATTATCGTTATGATGGTTGCTTCATCATTACTGTTAGGGTGCAGGGAAATGATAACCATTAAGAACATCACCAAACAATTTTACCGTGGTGGATTTCCTAGAACAGGAATATCTATCTTCAAGTTTGATAGAGTCTCTTGAGCCTCACATTCCTGCAGAAGCAGAATACTCTACTCTCTAACCTCAAACAGCTCCCACTGGCTAAGAATAGACTTGGATACTCATGTGTGAGCAATACTAGTTACAGTTTCTTGATGCCCAATTGCTAACTTACTGCAAAAATCCCCAGGCAAAGTTCATCCTGCTAAGATAATGGGCGTATGAACTTGGGATGTAAAGCTTCCTTCATATGTGCCTAGACCTCTGAGGCCAATTGTAATTCAAAACTGGATTTTCTTTTAAAAAATTTCCTACAAAGTCTCTCTCTCTCTGTCTCTGTCTCTCTGTCTGTCTGTCTGTCTGTCTCTCTGTGTCTCTCTGTCTCTGTCTCTGTCTCTCTCTCTCTCTGTGTGTGTGTGTATGTATGTGTGGCCAGATGAAGGTGTCAGATGCCCTGGAACCAGAACCACTGGTAGTTGTTAATTGCCTGATGTGGATGATGGAAAATGAATGCAGGTCCTCTGCAAGAGCAGTTAGTGCTCTTAATAGTTGAGCCACCTCTCGAGCCCTTCCCAGATTTTTTTTCTAAGAATTTTCTTGCTGTAGTTGTAGGTAAACCTAAGCTACTTTTTCAGAAAAGGGGATTACAAAGGAAAGGAAAGAAGGAATAAGTGATTAGAAAAAGAAAAGGACAGAAGATTGTTGCTCAAAATTGGTTTACTAAGAAGGTGATTGACTTTAGCTACCTAGGAAGAAGTTAGTCATGAGTGTGAGATCTTAGATCCCATTAGGTCCTCATTCAGAATCTTGGTTTTGAAGGAAGAAAGACGCTGTTCATACTCAATAGGGTTTAAGAAGTACTGTACTAGAATTTAGGCATTGCCTCCAAGCAGCCCCTCCCTATCTTCTTTTACTAAGAAATACAGATGAGCAGTTACAGCAAGGAACCTCAGATCTTTAGATTCAGGGATGTTCCTTGGTCTTGTCACCTAAAGAACCTGGGAGGACATGAAAATATGTAAAGGAATCCTTACCTAGAAGTGAGAATATTAAAATATTTCCAACCCTATGATGTTTGAAATTCTTTCTAGCTGTTTTACAATTACTCATATTTCTCTTTAAAATTTATTTATTATTTTGTTGCCTGTGTAGCCATTCTGTAGACCAGGCTGGCCTTGAACTCAAAGACCTGCCTGCTTCTGCCTCTCAAGTGCTGGGATTGAAGGTGTGTGTCACCACCACCTGGCAAATATTTTTTCTTTGACAGTTTCATAAATGTTCATAAATAATTTTAGTCATTTTAGCCTCCATTACCTTCTCTTATCATCCTTCACACCGAACCGCTCCCCCTCCACTGAGTGTGTGAGAGAGAGAAAGAGTGGGGGGAGAGGGAGGAGAGAGATTCCCCCTGAATTTAATATTTTATTATGGCGGTCTACATAAGCATTGTTGGGGCATTATTTACTGGAGCATGGGTAAGGTAGGGGCTCATAAGGTCTCTAAGGAACTATTTCCAAGTAGTGGTTGCCGGGGGATGTGGCATCTTTCTTTCAGTTGTGTTGTCACTGAAAAGTTGCCTAGGCTTCAGTAAGTAACCTCCTCCCCAAGTTAGCTTTGAAATTGCTAATGATCAAGGTCTTTCTCCCTTAATAATTCTGAACCAGTTTATATGGCCCATTACTGTGACAATACAAAAGGGAGAGAGAATAGAATGTCAAGGCATATGGCAAAATCTGTTGTATATTCCAAAAAATTCCTTGTGCCATTTTCTGGAAACAAGACCTAGGTTTTAAAGTCTGAGAGGTCGGAAGGTCTGTCAACTAAATTCTATTCTTATAATCAAATGTGGAAAGTCTGAAAACGATTTTCGTCAGCATATAGAAGCACACAAATTTGCTAATTCTTTCCCACTTGGAATTTCTACGGAATTTCAAAAAGTAATAGTAGTAGCAAAATGTTAGGGAAATTCCACAGATTCTTGGGGCCATGGCTGTTTTTACTCATTAATTTTCATTCATTCTTGCATTGTGTACTTAAGAGATACCCTTAAAAAGAAAGGAAAGTGACTTTTCCGAAGCTGAAATAAACTGAAAATTAAGGTAATTCCAGTGAATCAGAATCATGTTTCTGATTGCTCAAGGATTTACGTGTGAAGGAAATATCAAAAATCAATAAAAAATGTGTATATACAATATCCATCCACTCTTCCGAAAAGAGGACTCTAGCTGCGGTCACAATGAATCAGAAGCAGACACAGATCTTAACAGTTAATATCTCACTCAGTATTTTACAGAAGAAAAAGAACTGGTCTTAAGTGTCTGAGCATTTACATGAGTTTTTTTTTTTCCTTTCTTCTATCTGATTGAAACTGGAACCACACAATTTTAGGCTTTTCCTGTCCTTAGTAATCTGTGAGTTAGAAACCCAATTTAGAGAGAAAATGGTCACAATTTTTGAAAAAGGAGTTAAGTCGAATTTTCTTACATTCAAAATCTATCACCTTTTGGCTTAGTTGAAAGTAGGCTGTTCTCTGAGCATCCTCTGGATGGACTATGTAGCCATCCTGGAGGCCCTGAGAGCTTCTGCTCCTCCATCCAGTTTGGGCTTCTGGTTTATGCTAACGTAGGCCTGTGTTAGGTAAGTTACACAGGCTGCATGTTAAGAATATACTTTATGCACACACAAATTGCCTCAAGGATTTATTTTGTATTCAGGATTATCCATCAACTCTAGACTCTTTTATTTTTTTATGTCACGGAATCTTTAAAGGGAATTTCTGTTGCTTTGATACGTGGCATCGTTGCAGCCTTAGGGAACTCTCTTATTCTGGCTAAAGACTGGGCAACTTGTAGAGTTTACATCAACTTGGGGAACCTGATATCTTTCTTCCCAGTGGGTTACTTTGCAGGAGAAGAAACAAAGGCTTGATAGCCAGGGTTTTGCATTTGTAATGAAGGTAGTGACATGGTAGAACATAGATGATAGATAGATGTTGATAGAGACTGTCAACAATGACGATGAGAACCCAGAGGACAATCAGAATTGGACCTGGCCGGGCTACTAGCGTTACTCATTCTGTGTTCGCCACTCAAGGTCCTTGTGGTGTCTCTGAGGCTCCTCAGCTCTTACAGATGTTGGGTGACACTCATTTTCTCTTCGTCATTCCAGTTGGGGATGACAGTCAAATAGGGTATGCAGAACTTCTTAGGAGTTCACCCCTCCCGCACTCATAGTACATGGAGAAGCAATATTTCTACGGAGGTCAGTGCTTTGTAAATTTGGAGCAACCTCCTATTTCTTGCAAATCTGCAAATTTTAATAAGTAGCTATGTAAGAAGTTAAGACTTGTCTACTCAAGATCACTTGTCTAGGGCACGCCATATACAATTCTGCCAAAGCTACAAAAAGAAGTTAGCCTATTGTTACCTGACACAGAACAACATAGGTTTAGACTGTCCTTCATACCCTGATAGATCCTGAATATCTTGAAGAAGCCTGGAACTGCACTTCTCTTGATTAGCCTGGGGGAATCTAACTTTCTGCCTTCAGACCATGGGTTGGGGTGGGAGTGGTGGACTGGTGACAAATAGGAACTTGGCACACTCGCTTGGAGACCAATTCTTTCTTAATTAGTCTACTTGAAAACTGAAAGTGTTTGTACCTATTTACTTCCCCCTATGGCTGATGAGATGTTACAGGAAGTGGACAGTGTACTCAGCAGCCTGAGTAATGGTACCCAGCATCAGCTACCACATCACAGCTATAAAGCTGGATACTCATTTACCCGTTGTTTGTACTGCTTCCTAATGAAAAGCCAAGCGCTAAAAGTCTCTTCTTACCCCAGATGTGTGGAGCAGAGCAAAGGGGAGTGATTGTCTCTAAAGAGCAGCATCTGAGCGACTGCTGACTCTTCGTGCCCCACCCACCCCTAACAACACACTCAGTTGTGCCAAGAGGCCCCCTGGCGCCTCTGCAGGTGTGATCAATACTTTCTCGCCTGCTTCTCGCTAGGCCCCACTGCGCACAGCCCACAAAGCCGCCGCACCTCAGCACCGCCCCACTCCCCTGAACGTTGGTGTTGACATAATTAGACCAAATCTTAGGAGCGAAATAGATGTTCTGTTCGCCTTACAGCCAAACAGATGTTTACAATTCAAATGAAAGAAATACAAACGGTAGGGATTTTCTCCCTCCCCTTCTTCATCTCCAGTGATCGCTCTTTTTTTTTTTATTTTGACACATTAAAAATGTGTAAGCGGTTACAAGAGTTTCCTGTGCCTGTTTGTTTTGCGGCTTTCATTTCCGCGAGGTTCTCTTGTCCGACAGGTGGGGTAGAATCTTCTGTGCTGTTTCCCCCCTCTGGCCTTTCTCCCTTTACCAACGCTCTAACCCCGCCCGTAAAATCCCCACCCCCCACGGCAGCAGATATTAATTGTAATCAAACAGCAAAGAGGTGGGGACTTAGTTGCCTTCACTCAAGCCTTTGATGGTGTGACAGCAGCGAATTGGACCGTCCTGATGGAGGGTTGTGCTTTTACAGGTGTAGTTGCACCAGGTCGCTGCTGCTTCCTGCGGGAGCCCGCACCAGGTCCCAGCAGAACAAAAGAAAAGGAACTGGGTACCAAATAGGTAACTGCTGCCTTGCTGGGTTTTGCTCAGGGATCAGTTCTGAGTTCCCAAAACGTAACATGCTTTGGACGGTGGTGATTTTCTGAGCAGGGGAAAATAAAAAACAACAAACAAACACAAAAAAAGGACAAAGTACTTCTTTCCTCATGAAAAACAACTGTCCAGCAAACCATGCTTCTACATGCTTTGGTGTATGCTTTTCGGATAGAATTTCCAGTCTTAAGTACGTTCATTTTAGCGTTAAGAGAGCGCGCGTGGCATTTCCAGTGTGCCACGTGCCCTATTTTCATTTACAAAGGTTGCAGAACCAAAGAGTTGAGTTGAGTCACCTAACTGCAAGGGATTCGGGGGTAGTCGCTCTCTGATGGCAGGCTGACAAAGGAAGAAAGATTAAGCTACAGGCGGACCTTCTGCTTCGCCCCCTTCTAGAAATTGCTAGGAGCTACCGCTAGGACTCCGCCATCCCAAGGTCCATACAAGGCCCAGGAGAGTCCTGAAAAAACCAAAGCAAGGCACGTGTCCTCCTGAGGAGGAGCAGGCCAGTTGCGGTGGGGGCAACAAAAAACAGAAAGTGTCAGTTCTGTCCTATCCATTATTGGTAGACAGGGCGGTTGAAGCTAAGGCTGCTTTTGCGGAAAAGACTTATTTTGAAAAAGAATTAAATCAGATTGGACAATATTTGCACCGCGGTATAAACGTCTCAGCCTTGGCGAGCTAGTCACCTCTGCGATCTGATACACTCTAGCTCCCTTAAAACGTGCAGAGTTCAAATCATATTAATTCCCCCCAAATGTTTTGATTCAAAGTAGTTTGTATTTTGTGTAGCCAAGGGCAATCGGGAAAGCGCTCCTCCCTGTAAGTGGCCGGTGGGTTCCCTCTCTGTGGCCCAGAGGCTACAGTGGTATTTAAGCTTCGGAAATTAGCCTGGGGCTGCAAGGCAAGATGATCAGAAAGCGAAACAAGGGCGCTGCCCCTCTACACTTTTTTCATACCCCCCCCCCTTTTTTTTTTTTTTTTTTTAGTTTGCCATCCCGATTTCACAAAAGAGATCAGGGCCAAAGAGTCACTACTATCCACCCTCATACAGGAAGCCTGACTCTTCTCATCTCTAACTGGTGTGTGAAGACCAGAGCCCCTTTATCCAGCTGATTCCCATATCATGATTCCATTCGGAGTCCATTCATGATTAGCTTCGCCACCGTCGTGGTCCTCATCAACACTGCGTTATTAAATGCTCAGAGAGAAATAAAAGGTCTGGGTGTCTGACAAAAGGGAGGTGCCATGAGGATGCTTCTGAAGAGTCACCAGGAAAAAAAAAGAGTGGGCTTTCCTTCCTTCCTTTTTTTTAATGATTAAAAACATAGGCGACTCCTGTAAATAGAAGCCCCTTTCCTTCAAGAGATGCCTTTTGAAACCCACTGTCTGAATATTCAACGAAGGCAAAGCTCCACTCTGTACGAACAACATTAATATGATCTCTGCAGAATTTGTTACTCAGAAATATTAACATATCAAAGCCAACGCCCGGGGCGAAAGAAGCTATCGATACGCGAGTGCAGGCTAAAGTAAAGATTATTGGTTGTGATGGTCGGAGCGGTGGAGCTGCGGGCAAAATCGCGCACACCATTAACCGGGAGTGAGCGCGCAGGGAGCTGGGCCTCCGAGGCGGCCGCAAATATTTTATCTAGGTGGTAATTACCTCACTGCTACCACCCTGGTCTGCCCACGTTATCTTTTGGCTATCAGGTCTTGGTTTACAAGAAGGAAAAATGTAACCGACGCTTAACAAAGTTAGCCTGAGAAATGACATTTTGTTCTTTACTACAGATTTAGTGAATGAACTCTCATCCCTCCACCCTCTGCAAACCAGGCCAACTTCTTTCTACCCTCCTCAGGGTAGACATTAGACAGGTGTCTTTCCTCAAGGCAGAACTGTGACATTCACATGTCCGCAGGGTAGTAGAAATTTTGCAGGCTTCAGGTTCATAGAGATTTGTGGGAGAAAATGGGGAGCACAAAGATTTTAAGGGAGATCAGTCTGTGACTCACAGACATTGTTACCATAGGAGGGATGGGAGGGAGTAGCTGACTTAATGATTTAGGTGTTCTGCTTTTTATTACCTCAGTTATCGATATTAGGAGTTCTGTGTTGTGCGTGCCTCACCATGCCAAAGAAGAGAGAAGGGGTTTCTTAGTTGTTTTGACCTAAGGGGATTTTGCCAGTGCTTTGAAAATAGAAAAGTGCTTGCTATCCACTTGGAAATTATGAATGCTGATAGAGCTACAGAGTCATCCACCTAATCAGTTCACACTCACACACCCACACGCACACTCTCCTCTCCAGAGCCGAGATTGCTCCTGTCCTGTAAAACCTGGGAATGGGAAAAAGTGGTCAGATGCCAGAGTCCGAATTTCTCAAAGGTGGGGACCACAGATTTTATTGTTGTCTAACTCCTACGCGATCTTTTCTCTTACACAATCCATGTTTGGCTTTAATTAGCAGACTAAGAGAAGGAGAAGGAGAAGGATTTTAAAAGGTGAAACAAATAGGCACTGAACGGTACAAAAACAAGACAACATCACCCAAGGAGCTTCGCTTCTGCAACTGTGCTAAGGGAAGAGCGCACTTCCATCTTTTAGGCACCTTTTGGATGGCCAGAAGAAAGGAAGGTGTTCCTACTCTCCCAGGAAACTATTGATTCCACAGCATCTACAGCTCCAGCTCTCTGCCTGGAATTCATCCTGTCAGTTATGCTACAATCATTTGGATGTGATAGTCAAGCCGTTGGGGGAGGTATTTTAACAACTGCGGAGCAGAACGTACGCACCGCCGCGGAAAGCTCGGCTCGCCTAGCAGCCGGCCTCCTTCCCTAATTAGTGGCGCTGTCCTTCAGCACCACGGTGTCTGTGCGCCCTGAGCGCTTGGCTTCACCTTTAGTGTTCTTTCCTTCTCAACAGACCCCAATCAGCAAAACTTACTGAACCTCTTTTTCACTGTGTGTATATTTTACTTGTGTTACAGTTATGAACAGCTAAATTTAATATTCAGAAATTTGTCTCTGTTTTTTTTTATTCCAGTATGGCTGAATATAGGCCTGAATGGAAAATTTAATATTGTTCCTTCTAAATATCTATAAGAAGTGATATTCATACTATAAAAAAAACTATAAAATCTCAAAAGTGTGCAACAACAGATTTGAGCAATTTTTTTTTTTTTTGCAAATTCAACATAAATTCCAAGCACACACTCTTTGGAACAGCCAAATTCCCAAAGAAAAGGATCCCTTTTTTTTTTCTTCTGGTGTTTATAGTGGATGCTGGATTATGAGATCTACATGCAAACACAAAATTTCCATTGCTGTTGAAGAGTACACTACTCCCTCAGAAAAGAAAAAACAAATCATTCAACTATTTTTGAGAGAAATGGAGAGGCACTAAAGGACATCTATTTGGTATCATCAGAAGTTTTGTAGTTTGGTTACCAGAAACAACTGTGGGCCTGAAGCAGGAATTAGTCTTGGTGAATAGGCCACATCTTATTAATTCGTATGAAGTTGGGATAACAGCTGGTCCCTCTTGCCTCCTGTGCTCCTCGGGTTATTGGGCATGCTAGGAAAATAAACTTCAGAGACTCATGGTACAGTTAAGCAGGGAAGCCAGAAAAATCTGCACTGCCTTGAGGCCCTGTGATTGTCATAGTTCAAAACCTTTTGTCAAAATGGACCATCTGAGATACAGCCCCCTTCAGTGTCTTGGCTGAAAGCAACAGCTCTCTTCTCTCTCTCTCTCTCTCGCCTCACCCCCCTTTCCAATGCCATGGGTAACTCTGGATTCAGATGTTTTCCTCAACAGATGGGAACAAGAAAGCTTTATCCAGTGCACTTAACACTACCTCCTCCTCCCACCCTCCCGTAATAAAAGAAATCTTCTGGACGCTCCAAAAAAATTAAATAAATAAGGCAGCTACAATATTGGAGACTCATTAGCCTCCCGGAAAGCCTCAATGATATAGCCTTTCACAGACTCCCTCAAGGCCCATCGCTAACACCGCTAACACCGTCACCCCAAACACTAAGGCAGTGGCTGGCACATTAGGTCTAAAAGAAACCAGAAATCTTGCTCCAGGATGTAGTGCTGGTGAAAGGGAAAGAAGTGTGAAAACTTCTGTTTTTAATCCCAGCCATTTTCTCCCTAACTTCTATTCTGTCAGCATTCTGCGGGGAGGATAGATTTGGGGCTATGAGACTTGGGGCTCGCCCAGCACTGAGGGGTTGGTAGAAGAAAGGGGTACTTTTAATGTACCTATGCCTGTGTGGATCTGCAATAACTCTTTTTTTTTGTTTGTTTGTTTCTTAATCAGCACACAAAGAATCCGATGTTTGCAAGTCTTCCCAGATTTTCAAAACAAAGAAACTGAGGTCAAGTTATTTCTACTCACCTCTTCTTATCACTCCCCCTTGGCCATTGAGAACAATCCCACACTGGGCTTCCACAGAACCCTTCATAAGAGAAAAAGGAAATAGGAGCATTCAGATATGGTAGACATGACCACCATGCAGGTGCAATATTTTAGACTAGCCTATCCCTGACCTCTATGTCAGGAGACCATGGAAGGCATCAGTGAGCAAACATATTTTAAGGAAAATATTTGAATAGAAACTACAATCTACAACTTTTATTCATCTTAAGGTATGCATTGTGCATCACTCCCCAATATCACACTTCAGAGGTTTTAAGAGATTTTCATTTGGACCTAAAAGAACAAGAAGTCCTTTCAGTCCCTGAGAAGGGACAGGGCATACACACAAACAGCGCATGCTCACTTCTTTTCTGGTGAAGAAAATTATAGCTTATGTGTCAAGTCTGAAATTGTGAGGGGCTTTTTTTTTGGAGGTTCAGAGGAAATATTTCACATAGAGGGTTTAGAGTATCTTCTCAGGATTCTGTTTTCTCCCAAAGCAGGAGACCCAAATAATCCTATCCAAAATAGGCCCCCTGGAGGAAACACCTTCAGGTTCACTCTCTGCAGAGCTCCAAGCTCCTAGGTTGCTCCCAGAGTGATCATTTAAACTGGAAAACTAGAAAGGACTTGGTAATATTTTATTAAGAAAAATAAAAATTTCTCTCTCTGTCTGTCTTTCCCCCCCTTTTGAACCAAAATGTGTTAAAAGCTCATTTTCCTTTACAAACAAACGAGGTATTGGACATGAAAGAGGCCTTGAAGGGTGTTAACCTACCCAACAGCCCGTGAAGAGTTAAGTAAATGCGGAGAGAGTCGGTGCATAATAAAAACCCACTTTACAAAACAACCTTTACAGCCCTGGCTCCCTTTTGCCTCCCCATTTTCACCATATTGAGGCAGGCCCCGTAAGACCCCCCTTTTCAACCTACTCACCAGCTCTTTCTTATTTTAAATGTTCTGCCTTAAAGTGATTATCAAATCAATATGAAAAAAAAAAAACTTGGAGACTGAGCATAAATTAAAGCGGTGATGGGAAAAGGTGTGACAGTTTCCTTTGTTGGCCATAGCAAATCTTTTTAGGGGACTCAAAGATGGAACTGAAGCCACAAGACCGTTTGCATCTGTTAGGCAGACTTAGACTGCCCTCTAAACCATTGGGCTACCACTTAAAATTCTGTGCAGGAAAAAGTATATTTACATTTGTTGCATTTGAAATGAGGCATATGCTGATGAATGTTTTAAAAAGGAAGAAATAAAAGGAGAGAGATGGGCTTCCCCACACACTCCCTCTTCATTTCTTCTCTTAAATGTAGCTATGGTTCTTTCTTTTCCGCTCTGCTAAGTACATCAGGAGGAGCAGAATAACTTTAGAGTTATAATCTTCTCCTAGTCTTCATATACATTACAGTATATGCACTTACATACACATATAGAAGTCTTTGTGACCACGCATGTGTGCAGGCATCACACACCATACTTTTTCACTGAGTATCTTGAAGTGTTTTCTTTCGCAGTATGAGCAATATTATTTCAACACAAGTAACAAAAAGAAAAGGAAGAATAAATATATAAGAGATAGGCTGAAATAAAGATTTTAAGATATCTAAACTGTAAAAGATAAAGGACACCCAAGTTCTCCAAAGAAGCGGGACCAATTTCCCCTATCACTCTCAGGCGCACTGCTAAGATGTTTATTTTCTCCGAAGAAACAGATCTTGGTCCCTTCACTTAACAAACTTTCTCCCCTCATAAGTAAAACATGCTGTTTGGTCAGATGACATTGCATAAATGACCAGTTGAATGGCACTAAGTCGAAAATTGGATAAACTACGGTGTCCTTTTGCACAGGATTCTGTCTTTGTTCCGTGCTTGCAAATGTTCTAATCCTCTCTTTTGAAAAATGCCCAGCTTTGTGCCTAGCACAGAAAAAAAATTTGTACAGATACAAAAAAATCAGCAGCAGACGTGGCTATTAAAAGAAGTAAATAGGTTTTAGTTGAGCTAAGCATTGAATGGCAGATTTTTTTCCCCTCCTGAGACATAAGGGGATCCTTGTGAAAAATGTAAGAAAATGCCCTAAGCGTATAAAATTATTTTGTGAATTTAAGTATAGCAAGTCAAGCTTTAAGGAGTGAAATCTTCTTTCTCGTGCGTGAATCATGTGGTTATGGCTCTTTGTTGGAACTGTAAGGGCTTTCACTTTAATTTAAAATTAATCTCTTGCTCAGGGGTAGAGGAGGGGGAAAGATATTCTGTGCGCAACAAGAGACCTCTTCTGTCTCCAAGTTGTGCTCCTGGAATATCTTCCCGGTCTTCAGGAAGTGTGGGGAGGTGGCAGGCTTTGTGCAGAATGAAAAAGGGAAGGAGATGTGCTCTACACTAAAGGAAAGTTCAGCTCTTTGGGTTCCTACTCTAGACCTTTGTGGGTTTATTGATCTGAAATGTGTCTAAGACAATGGCATCACTTCATTAAAAATTCTATTGTTGGCAACGAACGTGGAAAGCCTGTTAAGAAAGTAGGAGACTTGCTTAAGTGGCGGGCTCTGCGGTGTTTCAATTCATTTCTATTCTTTCCCCCTTTCTTCCTTCCATCCCTGTTCCTTCCTTTTTCCCCCCCTTCCAGCTTTTTTTCTCTATTTGTCTTGTCCTTTATTTCACTTCGGACAGAATTACGAGTTGCATCTTCCGTAATATGGAGTGACCTGAAGAGAAAGGATAAAGGAATAAAGCATGCTGCTGGGCTACCAGCTTGGGTATGCTCAGGCAGAAAGAAATACAACTATACTCTGGCCAAGTGCATCGTGCAAATTATGTTATTGGGGCTGACTTTTGACACTTTTATTTGTGGTTCCTTACTTGACACAGCAATCTAATTTGTTTGTGAAACTTTTGCTCAAGCTTGTTGTTCTAACAACTTCTTAAGAACAGCCTGACTCCCTCAACGCATCATGGAATTCCACTACAGGTTCTGTCTAGGCCAACTATGGAAATATGAGAATACACCCTGTAAATTATGGAAATTGAGGATATCATTAGCGGGCCGTCAGCTTTTAGGGTCTTGCTCTGACACCGCTAGATTCAAACGCAGTTCCACTGACCTCACACACCTATCCTCTCAGGGTCAGAAATGTAGATTCATAGCTGACTTTTGATGACTGGCCCCAGGTAGGGGCTGCAGCTATTGATCCAATGAGAGGAACGCAGTGGGCACAGACCTCCTGTAATTTGATGCCTTTCCCTAAATCGTGTTTTGTGTGTGTGTGTGTGTGCGCGCGCGCGCGCGTGTGTCTGTGTGTGTGTGTCTGTGTATGAGAGAGAGAGAGAGAGAGAGAGAGAGAGAGAGAGAGAGAGAGAGAGAGAGAGAGAGAGAGAGAGAGAAAAGAGAGAGAGAGAGCGCGCATTAACAGAGAGCGGAAGGGGGGGGGGCGAAGGGAGGGTGCAGACAAATCCGCTGCATGCTTATTTACCTGCAAGTCGTCGGCTCCCGCGGCGGACAGCCCCAGGCTGGGGCCTGGCAGGAGTCTTTGATCTGGGTGCATTCCATACTGAGAGCCATGGCTCATGAGGGACAGGTCGTGGCGGCGGTAGGCATCGAGGCAGCCCAGCTCCCGCCTCTGCTCGTCCAGGCAGGAGGACTTGAGCGCCCGCGCATTGTGCAGGTTAATAAAGTCGGTGGGCTCCCCGTGGTGAATCTGCTGGTAGTACTGTTGTGAGTGGTGGAGTGAGTTCAGAGAGTAGGCGTCGGGAGTGACCGCCGGGTGGCTGTGCTGGAACTCGTAATGGAACGACTGGTGATGGAGCGGGGTGTACTGGTGGTTAGTGGAGAAGTAGGGGGACGCAAACTCGGTGCCGGTGGTGGAGTAAGTTAAAGGAGAGGAGGAAGAATAGGCAACCGTGGAATTGGCTACGGACTCCAGACAGCCAAGCTGCATCAAACGGTAGCTGTTTGATCCGTCGTGACGTATCTGGAAGGAAGAGGGGGAAAGGGGAGAGCAGAAAAACTTGAGGTTTGTCATTTTGTAACCAAGGCGCCACTCTCCCAGAGTCGGGAGCTTTCCCTGGCTCTCCTAGGAGACAGAGGGCAAGCAGGCTGGGTTCGGGAGAGATGCCGGGGCTCCGTGAGCTCCTTCACCAAGCAGACTTCCAGCACAGTTGAACTGGGGGTGGGCGGCCTCGTCTTCACAGTGGAGAGAGCGGGGTGGGGGGTAATCCCCCACCCTATATAGGTGGGGGCGATATCACACACGCAGTCACAGACAGACAGAAGACAGACAGACAGACAGACAGACACACACACACACACACACACACACACACACACACACGCTCTTCCCTTCCCAACTTGTGCCTGGAGCTAGAGGTCCAAGTCAGGTTTGCAGGTGATTAGGGTCTGCGGGGAGCAGGAGAAGCCACAGGCAGAGAATGCTAGGATGCACCTTGCCGCTCCAGCAAATCCTCGCGTCGAAAACGCCCGCCTGACCATGCGGAGATGTTCAGCCTGGGCTGCTCAAAAATATCATCGTCCACATATATAATTATATATATATTAAATATATATTAAAAATCCCAGTCTGCAAAATTGTTCAGCTTGCTGACTTCTGTATCTGTCTGTATCCCATTCCTTGAATAAGCCCCTTTCAAAAGGGGTACGTTTTCCCCCATCCCCCATGTCCACCTACCGCCCCCCATTAGTCCCTTTTCTTTGCTTTTCGGAGAATCCTTTCTGTGTCTCTAGCTTTCTCCTCATCCCCCCCTTATTGTTAGGATTATGTTTCTCCCTCATTACAGCAAATGGTGCTTATCGTGGAGAGTTGCCCTCCCTGGCGACAGATGTCATAACGAACTTTCTCCCTTCCCTTCCTTAACTTCTCCCGAAAGCCAGATTATAATTAAACGTAACGGTCCAATATAGATTAGAGGCAGGGGAAGCTGCCACCACAGCCACCACCACAGCCGCCACACACTCACACACTCTCACACACTCACACACACGCGCGCGCGCTCACAAAAAAAGTAATAATACCTCCGCATCGTGGACTAGTCCGGGAAAGGTAGTTGACATGTTGGGTTTCTCCAAAAGCTTACGATGCAATTTCCCCCTCCAAAAAAAGAATCAGGAAAAAAATCCAAAACTTCTTGTATTTTCCAATTTTTTTAAAGGAAAAAAAAATGCTCTGTAGATACAGATCTAAACTGTAATGGTTTTGCCCGGATCGGATAGCTCCTTGTCTCGTACCCACTTAAAAACCTGTAGGAACAAAATTTTCCCTCTGCACAAAAGCAGCTCCCTGGACCAGATTTTGTACTTGCTGAGAATTTCTTTGGCTGATGTCGTAGGTCCCTTGGTAATATAGAAGTTTTGAAAATTAAGCATCAGCACTGAGAACGGGGAGGACAATAGGCAGAGGAGATTATCCCATGAGACAAGGAATAAATATTGTATCTTCGCCTAATAAGGAACTGGAGCTTCTTTCAACATTTTTATCCATTTTCCCCAACCTTTATCGTGCTTTTCTATACAGACCTAGGTGGGGACTCATCTCTGCTGAGAGCATTTACACATTTTTATTGTGAAGATGGAAATCTACCCCCAATAAGTACACCTTACAGACAGAAATATATATTAATTAAACCTTTCTTTTACATGACTGAGCATTTGTTCCTATTGGTTCCACTCCCTGGATACTGAAAGCTGACTTCTCCTACAGACATTAGACTCAATCTTGCCCAGTTGGGGTGTCTGCCTTCTTCCAAGTGAAACCAGTACTGTTTTTCTCATGTTTACACTGAATTTGGGTTCTTTCTCCCTTTTTGAAAGGCAACACCAGGTGGTGGCTAACATTTTTTTCAGCGGTTTTTAAGATAAATAACCATGATGGACAGTCTTAAGTTTCTATTGCAACGAAGTGGGAAAATTCAAGAGAATAAAGAGACTGCACACTTAAGTAAATACCTTTCATGCCTCGCAACTCAGCCTGTTTCCCTTCTCTTTTTGTACTCCCCTTCTTCGTCTTGTGAACAGTACTTTTCCTTTCTGTTTCCTGAAGGTGTGGACCATTTAACAGTGGAATCAGGTATATGAACACCGTTACCGCTACATAACCCCCAAATACTTAGAAGTTACATTTTTACAAAGAGAGGACTGGAAGGAGACCACACACACACACACACACACACACACACGCGCGCGCGCGCGCGCGCACACACACACACACACATACACACACACACACACGCACGCACATTTCCTTTTCTTGGTGGGTTTCTCAACTTTCAAACAGTTTTAGTGGTTTTCTCCCTTCAAAATTTAGGCGGCTCCATTGAGTTAAATACTGTTTTGAAAGGTCTGTGTGAGTGTATGTGTCTGTGTCTCTCTGTATGTGTGTGTGATGGCTACAAGCTCAAAATATGGAGGTTTTGCAAGGTCTTATCAGCAAACTTGGCTATGAAAGGGGAAAAAAAAAAGCCGGGTCAGCTGGCTGGACAGCCCCACTGGCTCATCTCAGAGATAGACAGGGTAATTCAGTCTTAATTGGTATTTCATTTGGTTAGCTTTTAAGTGTTTAAGCTGAGAAGGTGTCTTAATAACAAGCCGCAGGCAAGCAGACATGTGGGTTTTTTTTTTGGTTGGGGGGGTTTGGGGGGGTTATTAGGATATGTTCAAGCAGGGTAACTGGGGCTGTCACTCAGAGCTTTTGACTCTATACAAATGGACAAAGGCACATGACAAGACTTGAAATGCATTGTCGGAAATAGAGATCGGAGATGCCTTACTTCCACACAGGATCAGCAACCAATATTTGTTCTCCAAGTCAAGGTGGACGTCCCACCCCCTCCCTTCCCAGTTCCACATTGTAGTCTAACAAAGTCAGAAGACTTTCCAAGTGAGGCCAATGAAGATGAAAAAGAAGAATAAAGAACAGGGTGTTTAAGAAGGAAGGGAAAGAGGAACACTGTTGATACTTAGAGACTGTGCCCCCAAATGTTTGTACTAGAGTCTTTGTTTGCTCTGTCTGAGCCCAGCTCTCATAACTTAACAGAAGTGGACCTAAATGATATGATCATACATGACAGTTTATGGGATCTGAGGACTGATTCTATAATCATATCTCAGAAATCTTGTCCCTGAGAAAGTTCAAGCCCATCCTTCCCAGAAGACTACAGAGGACCTGCTAGCTGTCTTGTGAATAGTGAGACACATTTTCTGGTAAAGAATGTTAACTTCTTAAGTAGTCTGCACTCAAAAGGAAAGGATCAAACCTCTCAGACAAGGAAAGCCTATCTTTCCTCAACCTTCCCAACCACCAGGAATATCTTCAGTTAAGGCAAAGGAACGTTAGCATTTAGCTTAGATCTCAGGAGAGGATGCACAGCCTTCTCTTCTAGGACAATCAAGATTCTCAGGACAGCCTGGCTGCTTACTCAGCCTGCAGTGGAGCCCCTTGGGTCCATATAATCATTCCTGCCTCCAGAGACAGCCACAGACATCCCTCCCTTAAAAAAGGAGTCTTATGATGTTCTTGGTAATGAAGCTTAGAATCTACCAAAGAGTGCCTTCTAGCTGCCTCTTCTGTCTTGAGTACTTCATGACATTACTAAAATTCTGGTAGTTGTATCTCTCCATTGCTTTCCCAATTCCTATCCCACTTTCCTGAGCGACTTTTAAGTACCCACATAAAGAGTATGAAGGGTTTCTTTTTCTTTGCTGCTGAACACCACTGGGCTTGGAGGAAACTAAAGATCATAGAGTGAGAGAATACTTTAGTAGACTTAAGAGAAAAGAAACAGAAAGAACAAAGTCTATACCAACTTCATATAGGATCTACTTTGACAGGCTCCCCTGGAACATGCTCATCTTTTCCCCATGTCCCACTCCTTATACCAGCGTCTTAGACAAAGGAAAACTTCAGTTGTACAACTGCTTCCTTCCGTCTATATCAACTTTTCATTACAAAAAGCTGTTTCACTCTGACAGGATAGTTGGGAAAAATCATCTGTGCCATATGCACGAATTGGTCAGTATTCCTTTCCATCTGCTCTGGGGTTGCTCAGTATGCCCCTTTTATAAATGAATTTATCGAGGCAGGTGTGTTTGATGCCTTCTGTGTGTGAGGTGCAGCCTCTGGATTTGTTCTTGTTAGACAGCCCCCCACCTGTCCCCCTGTCATCTAATTAATAGTCTTGAGCAATTAATAAGTGACATTTTGCTTGACCCAAACACAGGGCTTTTCAGCAAAGTTAATTCCTCTTTTTCTGTTTTGCTTCTTTCTTGGAGAGTGATTGGCTACACATTCTCCAGGGGGTGTTGTAATTGAATTAACTGGCCACAGCCTGCTGGATTCATGGTGACAGGCTGCCCGGGGCCCCTTCTAAGGGAACACTGGTGGTGTGCATCCAAGTCTGAACTAGAGACCAGGCCAGTGCATGCCCACTCAAAATAGCCCACGTGAGCATGAGGCAACCTTGCTACCTGTCACTTCTGTGGCAGGAGAGGTTTGCCTTAATGGTTATGTTTTTCTTCCTTCTGGTTCCCTGTTCTACATCATAGATGTGACTGTCCCACAAAAATCACCCTAGGACTCTTCTAAGAAAGCCTTCTGCATATATATACTTGTTACCTTGATTAGGAACCTAAAGTGGAAGAATGGTTTCGGAAGGTGAGGGTCCTTATCCTGAGTTTCTAGGTGACTACCATGAAGTCTGCCTTAGTCTGGATCCATTCTCAAGCATTTCCACTGAAAGGATCTTTCTGTATCTACTGTAAGTCTAAGATGGGCAAGCAATTAGCAGACAACTATCACAGTCCATATCCCTAACTTTAATAAGTATTTCTTCAGTCTTCCTCCTCCTTCTTCTCTTCCTCCTCCTCTTCCTCCTCTTCCTCCTCCTCCTCCTGCTCTTCCTCCTCCTCTTTCTTTTCCTTTTATTCACTTTCCCCTTACTTTAGGCTTCCTCATACCAAATTTCTTGTGTCATATTAGGTAAAGTAATGGTTACAATTATTTAATATGATTTATCCTGAGTGTGTGTTTATCTTGGAATTAAAGTCAATCTTTATACGAGGTATATTACCTAGTATTGAGCAACAGCATTAGCTTATATTTGGATACTCTCCCCTTCCACTTCACACACTTATCAACATGCATTAACAAATGTATCTTTCTTTCCCCTTCCATCCCCTTCTTTCTCCCTTTGCCAGCTCTGCTCTCCCTCTCTTTCTTCTTTCCTTTCTCTCTCCCCTCATTTTTTTAAGAGGAAAGTAGAGGGAGGATCGATCCCTTAATGTTATGCCTTAAGCAAGTATCTGTGTACATTTTCTAAGAATGGAATGCAGTGTGTTCTGCTCCACTGATGCATGCAGCTAGCTCCACAACCCAAGCATGAACTTGCAAATAAGAGACGTTTTCCATTGTCGTGACGCCCCTGGCTTCTAAATTGTTCTTGTTCAGGGCAACAGTAAAACACCGAATACCCCAAAGGGTAGATGCTGCTTATCACACAAAGCGGCAAGTAGAGATGTCTATTCACAGCAACTAACAAGAAGAGTTTGAATGTGTGGCCCTTTACCTCTGTGGAGCCTTATTAGAGAGGAATATACAAATGACACTTTCAGAGAACAGAGCAGCTGAAAGACCTCAGTGTCCTAGTTGCTCTGACTGTGTCTGTCCTTAGGTGTCTGCCCATAGGGACCCTGTTACCTCATCCAGGAACTCTTCCTGAATAGGTTTCTAACCAGAGCTTTGGCTCTACAAGACAGTTCTCTCACTACTCTCTACCTCTCAGGGGCCCTTTCAATCCCTTAGGGTTTTAATGACCTGGAACCTCTCTTAGTCCAAGGACTTATAAAGGGGCCCTCCTTCAGTTTGTCTTCTTCCCTCACCGCAGGTGCAGGGGGCTAGTGAGCAGAGCATTCCTTCAGGGGATGAAGAGACAAGCATATTGGCCTTCCCACCTAGTGTCCAGTGGAGGAAAAGTGAGGAGAGAAGTGCCCCAGACTGTTCGGAAAGGGTTTTAAGATGACTCATTTACAGGAACCTCTCTTTCTCTTGGCTCAATATAGGGACGCCCTACCTCTTGACTCATTTAAATGTTCCCCTGTCTCTTGGCTCATTTACATAGACCCCCCATCTCTTGACTCATTTACATGGAATCCCATCCCTCGATTTATTTACACTGAGCCCTCCCCATCCCTTGACTGATTTACATGGACCCCCTATCCCTTCGGGTTCCCCCACCCTATCCCTCCCCTCTCTAGTGAGTTTCTTACTTCTCCTTCTGGTTCTGTTTTTTTAGCTCCTCTTTCGGCTCCGTGTACCTCACCATTTCACCTTCAGCGACCCAGTGGCCACTTTACATAAAAATGTTTCCCAGTTGCAAAGGAGAAAAGGCAGGGCATTTTTTGAAGAGATGACTTTAGAATACGTAGGGGAAATTGACATTTCTGTCAGACTCTCGAGTCATTTCGGTTTAAGGGCTGTCACCGAATTTTAAAATTTCCCTTCCCTCCTCTTTTTCTTTTCTCCCTCTTGCCCGACCCTCCCCCCCCCCCCCCCCCCCCGAGCTATTTGTCAAAAGCCTAACCGGGCAGGGATCCGTATTCTGCCTCAGATTTACAGCCGGTAGGCAACACAGATTCCATAATCGTACAGAGAAAATGCATTTGCAAGCAATTAAAAAGCCTTACGAACGTATTAGTGGAAAATTAAATAGGAGGGCTCTTTCATCTGAAGTCTTCTCTTTGATAACAGTGAAACTCGGAGCTGAGGCCCTAGTCTGAGTGACTTCTGGCTCGCCGGAATAGCTGCCTAACCGGGGCTGGAGCGCAGACTGGGCGCGACTCGGCATCCCTCTGAGTTGCTCTCTGGAGCTGTCTGGCCCGTCGGTCTAGTCTGGAGCGCGCACCCGCAGGCAGCAGGGCGCAGTCCCCGAGGGCGAGATGCCCCGCAGGCCTCCCGACTGGCTGCCCTCATTTAGACTGGAAAGCAGCTCTTTCCGCTCAACGCCTTGCTTTTTTTTCCCCGTGAGAAATTTCCTCCTTTCTAAATGTCTGCATTCCAAAAGAGGTTGCACTTTACTCCATTCTTTTAAGAGGTTTAGAAAGTCCGTTTGACAGCCTTCTGGTTGACTTTATCACCTCCATTTACCAATCGATTTAAAAAGTTTTATACCAGCCTGACCCCCCCCCCCAAAAAAAATGTATTGGCACATTTCATCCCAAGAACAAGTGTCTTCCCCGCCCAAATTGACAAGTTGCTGTAATTTTTATCACCTTTGAGTAGACGAAAGAATAACAACAACAACAACAAAACTGTCTGTACTGCTAAAGTTTATCGAGGGCTTATCACGTGGCAAGAGCAGTTACCAGCATTTCACATAAGCAGTAAGTTGTTTCGTCCTCACAACCTAGGTAGGTACAAAGGAGGTTGCTAACCCTTGCTTCAACTTTCCAACCCACTCCACTCCTTCAGCTAGGCTATCTCAAAAAGTCAAAGCTAAAAAGATTTGCATAATCGGCCTGGCTACTCAGGACTTTGAATTTGAATGTGGCTTCATCTCCAGATATGGAACCCCTCCCTGAACCTAAACTTTTCCAAAATTAAAATTTTTTTTTCTCCATTCCTTTTCAAGCGTTTTTAAAGAAAACTCTGCAAGTGCTGTTTGCGTTTCTTTGGCAGCAAGGGACAAGCCATTTTGAAGACTTAACGCTGGAAGTCCTGTGGATTCCAAGGCACATTCAGTCTTCAGCTTTCCGGTGTGATCCCTCACCCTGGTTGGCTCACTAGCCTTTGAAGCTTCCACATTTCTTCCAGGTTTCCAGCCTTGTCGCAGGTACCTGGGAAGACAGGTCTTCAGGGGTCAGCAGTGTCTGGGAGGACTCTGTAGAATCTGTTTTCCACCTTGGGAAGGGTGAGGCTTTGGAACCTCTCTGCGGAGAGCCTAGTAACTGGGGTCTCCATTGCAAAGGCTGCAGGAGAAGATTCTGGACCCAAGGAAGCCAGAGTCCTGTTGCCAAGTTTGTCTCTGTTTAAAATATATATATATATTTTTTACTTTCAAAATGGAAGGGAAAAACAAAACAACCACAAGAAAGAAAGAAAGAAAGAAAGAAAGAAAGAAAGAAAGAAAGAAAGAAAGAAAACAATTCTCTTCCAGTTTTTGAGAAACTTGAGACTATTCAATGTGTGTGTGTGTGGTGTGTGCCTGAGCATGTATGTGTGTGTGCCTGTGTTTGAATGTGTGGCGCTTGTGTGAATGTGCCTATGTGTGTGTTCGTGTGGGCATTAGACCAGTGTAAATCATGAGGATGATTAGGACTTGAACTTGTGAATTCTGGTTGTTATGGGGAGGGGAGAAATATTGCTAAGGAAGCTATTGAAGAAATATCCTAGTTGTGGGAACTTTGTATCACTAGAGAGTACTGTGTAGGATCTCAGATGAATTTCACCCTTCATCCAGTTATGACGGAAGCAGTGACCTGTATTTTGGTTATAGCCATCTTAAGTTTACAAATTAAGTAAGATATTACAGTTACAAGGTCACACAGTCAAGCTTGTTTTAGAGCTAGAGCTGTGCCTTCTGGATCTACTCAGTCCTAAACAGGATCTACAGAGCAAAGAGTTCAGCCATCTTTACTCTTCCCGTGACTCTTCCTTTATGGCAAAGGGTTGTTTCCCCTTTTCTCCCACCTTAAGTAGCAGTCCCTTCCTCTATTTTAAAATGTCCTTTCCTGGGCTCCCTATTTGCTTTTGCCTACCTCCCTCTTCTGACTCTGTTTCTTTGTCTCTGTCTTTCTCTCCTCTTCCTTTTCTTAACCCACACTTGCCCTGAACTTCTCTTTCCACCATTTACATCCACACATACATTGTGAACACTATTCTGTCTCCCTCTTCAAGATTTGCCTCTGCTTCTGACAGTCGCTCTGCTAATCTCTGAGGATTCTCCTTCTGTCTCAATATCCTCCTGGGCCTTGTCTCAAAGACAGTGAGGGTGTGGGGAAGAGGCACTTTTCTGTCACCAGTACTTCATGCTCTGGTCATTCTGCTCCACAGATCCTTTCCTACCTTGCAACAAACCCCTGTGGATCTGTCTAGTTGCAGATTGCAAGTCCTTGCCTCTTCTCCCTTCTAGTAGCCTTGGGGAGCTTTGAGGCAGGCAAGGCCTCCAGTTACTTCTTTTTTCCTTAAAGAGCTTTGTCTGCTTCTTCTGTCAATTACTCCAGTAGCCTCTCAGAGGCCCTGTTTATTTTTCCATTGACCTTCTCTTCCTTATGTACTGGAACAATGCCTTATTATTTTATTTATCTTAATCTCTGGTGCAATCGCCCTTTTATAGTTCAACTTGGCTGTGCTGGTGCCTGCCTTTACACTCTCTTGACTTCATTATATAATCTTGCCGAATCTCTGTGCTCTGTGCATGCTGTTTAGACCTCACGTTTGCCTTTTACTTACCCTTGAATAGTTTTGTTTTGAAACTCCTGGCCCATCCATGTTTATCTCATTTCTTTGTTTCTCTTTCCTGCCTTTAAGACTCATAGATGCTGTCCAGGAATCTGCACAGATTCTACTTTCTTACGTATCTTGTCCAGTAAAACTCTTCATTTAAAATTATTTCCTGTTCTGATGGGCATATCTGATCATGTCCCTTTCTGTGAAGTCAGCTCTGGTTGTAGTCTCTATGATAGTTAAACAGTCTGGGGATGGGTTTCTCTCTCTTGAGAAATTCTGTTTGTGCAAGTGAAAAGGGGTAAAGCCGTCTCTGACTCTGTCACAGATGAGCTTTATGACTTTAGACACACAGTTTAATCGCTCTGTTCTTGCCCAATAGCCAGGCTATCTTAAATGGGAATGCGGAGAGCATTCCATATGAAACACCCCCCCCCATTTGTATAGTGCCTTAACATTATTTGGGAGCTGGAGGTTGGGGCTGTAGCTTAACGACAGAACCCTTGCTTAGCATGGGCAAGGACCTGTATCAGACTGACATCCGTATAGTCACTTAGTACATTTTTTTTTCCTGGATCTCATCTTCATTCTGATAGATAGAGTCTGTCTAGTGGGTTGACATCATTGGGTTGGGAGACTTTTTGATCATAATCTACCTTCTACCAACTCAGTTGTGATCTTTTGTCTCTGTAGTAGATATATTTCCAAGTCAGGATATTGTACCAAGAGTCTAGACTCAGAAGGTAATACCTTTATAGTAACACCTTTCTATATTTTTTTAAAAAAATGCACAGTGGTGTTTTGACTGCATGTCTGTGTGAGGGTATGAGATCCTGGAACTAGAGTTACAGAGAGGTGTGAGCTGCTGCGTGGGTGCTGGGAGTTGAACCTGGGACCTATAGGAATGGCAGTTAGTGCCTTTAACCACTGAGCCATCTCTCTAGCCTCATCTTTCTGCATTGTTATATTAGATGTGGTTTGCAGGGACCAACACTGCCCTCCCATATGCCTTATCTGACAGCGATGGGAATTACAAACCCAGAAACTGTCTACTGCTGCGTCTACTCTCTCCTTGTCTTCAGGTATAAGCCTTTCGTAAGAAATTACTATAGGAGAAAAACAGAGGACAGTGTACTCTGGAGATTCCTGTAATATTTGCATCCAGCACATCCTAGACACCTGTCTGGCTCAGGCGGACCATCCGTGGAAAGCCAACTTTTAAGAAGTCCAGCAAATGAACTGCACTGTATTGAGCTCTCTTGCCTTCAATCTAGAAAAAAAAAAAGAAAGAAAGAAAGAAAGAAAGAAAGAAAGAAATTACCTCTTGAGACCTCCTTTTCTTAGAAATTAGAAACTAAATCTATCTTTGGAACGTTTTCCTATTGCAAGACACTGCCAACACATATAGACTGTGATGAATTAAATATGTTTAATATATTAGAAATACCTATAATGAACACTGACATTCTGATAAATAATACAGTGGAAGGTTCTTTGTATGATTGAATACTACCTACTTCACATAGATTTATATGCAAGCAGTTAGTGAGAACAGGTTCTTCCCTTAGTTAAATAGGTGGTAAACAGTCTCTCTGGGTGTACTTCAATCTGAATGCTAAGAATTCTACAGTGACAAAGCTAAGCAAGAAAACATAATACACTTGATTCAGACTCTCTGTATATATTCCATATTTAAAAAACTAATTTTCTTTACTCCTTTCATTATGACTGACTGAACTGTGTCTCTTTAAAGATTGTATTTTTTCAATGATTTACTTATTTTTATAACTTTCTGTACTCTTTTTCTTCTCCCTCCCAAGACACACTATGTCTCATTTAGAGGTCTTTAATGTCTGAATCTGACCTATTGTGTATCTGTAATCCTTTTCTGTGCAGGAATGCTTCTAAAATGCTAAGAAGAGTGGATAAGACTAAAGCTGTTTTGCTTTTTGGCTCCGCCCATTCCAACATGATGGAGGCATGTTCATTGTCTGTGTGAGCCTGTATACTGCCCCAGTTCCAAGTATGCAGCAGGTCTATGTCACGCCAATAAGCAGTTTGTAACACGCTGCTCACAAACCCCATTTAAATGATCAGTCTCCTGAAAGAGCCAGAGCTGTTTGTGCAACTACCATGAACCAGGAAGCCTTCTTAAAGGAGCCATGTGGTTTTTACTGCCAATACTGAGTCAGCTGAGTCAGCAAGACCTCTCTTGTTTTGTTTTTCTTTTCTTTTTTTTCTAGACAGGGTTTCTCTGTAGCTTTTGAGCCTGTCCTGGAACTAGCTCTTGTAGACCAGGCTGGTCTTGAACTCACAGATATCCACCTGCCTCGGTCTTCTGAGTGCTGGGATTAAAGGCATACACCACTGCTGCCTGGCAGGAAGACCTCTCTTAAACTTGCTGCCAGCAAACAGAATCCATCTGAAAAAAATGGCAGCTACCAAGAAGCTGTGCTTAACTCTGTTTTTTTTTTTGTGTGTGTGTGTGTGTGCGTGTGCGTGTGTGTGTGTGTCTAGAATTCCTTTCCAAACTTTCTCATGTTTTATTTGGATTTAGCTTGCACACATTGACATGCCAATTTGTCAGTGGAGGCCACTCATTTATTTCCCAGCCACTCAAACCTGAAATAAACACACAGAAACTATATTATTTGTAATATGGTTTGTCCAATAGCTTAAGCATCTTTCTGACTAACCCTTATATCTTAAATTAACCTGTCTTCATTATTTTATATTTCACCATGAGGCTCATGGTTTACCAGCAAGGTTCAGGTGCATCTTGCTGCTCCAGCAGCTACATGGCATCTCACTGATTCTGTCTACTTTCTTCCACCATTCAATTTAGTTTTTCAGCCTAGCTTTACTCTGTCCTATCACAGGCCAAAGCAGCTTCTTTATTCATTAACCAATAAAAGCAACACATATACAGAAGAACTTCCCACACCATGTTGCCAGACACACGCAAACGCAGCCTAGTGGAGAAAACTCCTTTATCGCTTACTGGACTCTGGTAGTCTCAACAGGGGAGGCACAGTGTGATGTTAGAAATGCATTGCTCTCATGTCCTTTTAGATGGCAAGGCTAAATAAATTTCAAGTCCAGTTAATAGCAAATTTCAAAGCATTGAGATGTAGAAATTATTGATCTTGAAATATACTCATAGGTCTCATGGGTGAAAAAAGATGGCCCCAAATTACTTGGTCTCAGAAATGAGAATTTCAGATAGTTCACTCCAACTCTCCTTGAGTTTCTTTCTTTCTTTTTTTATTGAAT
This sequence comes from Chionomys nivalis, assembly GCF_950005125.1. Lineage (NCBI taxonomy): Eukaryota > Metazoa > Chordata > Mammalia > Rodentia > Cricetidae > Chionomys > Chionomys nivalis. The sequence continues at coordinate 17,931,783 of NC_080104.1, read as the reverse complement.
TTTATTCTTCTCTCATGCATTACACCTCCGTTCTCCCCAGATTAACTCCTTCTCCATGTTTTAAAAGAAAATCAGGCCTCCCAGGCATAGCCACCAAACATGCCCTAACAGCATAATAATAAGACTGGTCACAAACCATCTTATCACAGCTGGATGGGACATTCCAGTAGGAGGAAAAGGGTCCCAAGTACAGGCTAAAGAGTCAGAGACACCCACACTTCCATTGTTGGGACTCAGACAAGAACACCAAGCTTCACAACCATAAGATGTATGCAGATGACCCAGTTCGGATCCATACAGGCTCCATCTTCATAGTTTCAGCTTCTGTGAGCCTCTATGAGTCCTGCTAAGTTGACTTTGTTTCTGTGGGCTGTGTTCTCATGCTGTCTTGGAGCTCTTTGGATCCTACAATTCTTCCTTTCCCTCTGCTGGGCAGGGGGAGGAGTTTTGCTGGCTTTGCCTACTGTTTGTCTGTGGGTATCTGCAGCTGCAATGCGTCTGCATTGGTTGCTGGATGATGCCCCGCTGATGACAACTGGGCTAGGCACCAATTTAAGAGTGTAGTAGAAAATCATCAGGAATCATTTCATTGACCTTTTTTTTTTTTCTTGGCAGTTGTACTTGGTTCTATTCTGGGTCTCTGGGCTGTCCTGCCTCAGGTTGCTGGCCATTCAGTCAGTGTCAGGTGAAACCTCCAACTTGGGGCATGATCCTCAAGTTGAACCAGTCATTCTTTGTGCTTTTCAAAAGTCAGAAGAGAAAGGATCACCTTAAAACATTTTCTGGAGGATATTGGATCCACTCATAGTTCTAAGGATGAATAAGTCTACTGCCTTATTCTGATACCAGCACAGAAAGTTTTTATTATTTCTCCAACTATGGAATGTTTAACATAGAGGCAGAGGCTGATAGGTTTGAGTGGTGCAATTTGATGGCTTTGAGCGACAGTTAAGTGTCTTACACTACCACAAAATCTATTCTTAGATGGGTGGTATTATCTTTCTACTTGAAACATGGGATCAGGAAGATCAGGAGTTCAAGGCTGGGCAGGGTTACATGAGACAATATTTTTTAAAAAACAAAAATTTATTCTTTTTACTTTATAAAAATAATTTATTATTATTTTTGCATATGGGTGTCTTGCTTCCATGCATGTCTACGCTCCATGTGCATGCCTGATACATGTGGAGGCTAGATAAGTTTCCCAGATACTCAGCAATTGAAATTATTATAAGCTGCCATGTGGGTGTTGGGAATTGAACCCAAGTTCTCTTGAAAAGCAGCTAGTGCTCAATTAATTGCTTATCAATCTCAAACCCCAATTCTTATTTTTTTATTTTAATAATCTCTCTCTTCCCCTCTACCTCCCTCCCTCCCTCCTTCTCTCTCTCTCTCTCTCTCTCTCTCTCTCTATATATATATATATATATATATATATATATGCATATATATAATTTGTGTGTATGTATGTGTAAGCATATGTGCACAGGTGCACAGCACTGGGAATTTAACAGTCAGAGCACAACTTTGCGTTACTTCTTTACATTTCTCTTTGAGACAAGGTCTCTTTCTTGTTTTTCACTGAGCATGCTAGTCTAAGGATCCATGAACTTTCAGGGATTTTTTTCTGCCTTCTATCCTGTAGTAGAAGTACTGAGGTCACAAATATTAGTTACTATGTTTAGCTCTACATGAGCTCAGAGATCTGTACTCAGGTGCTCACACTCGTATGGCAAGAGTGTACCTACTAAGTCAATTCTGAAGCTCACAAAAGCCTATTCTGAAGAACTAATTCATTGCCTAGATGTTAGAAATGTCTCATCCTAATGAAGAACTGTTTCATACCTAATGCCAGCATTTCTTTTTCATGAAGGCAGTATACTATGAAAAAAGAAAATAACAATAGAAAGTGAAGATACCTAAAGTTTTTTCACTGATATTGAAACCTATACAAACTTGATCTTACTGAAGAGTTTCTCCATTGTGTAAATACAGATGATCCATATTAGATTATACATACCTGTGCATTGACCCAATTGCTGGCCCATTCATGGACTGAATCTCTAATTTCCAACGTGGTTCTACTTAGAGATAGGGCCTTAAAAGTGGTAGTTAATGTAAATTAAGTTGGTAGGAGTGGGTTCTGCTCTACTCATAAAATATGGAAGTGGTACAGGAGAAAATCTCATGCCAGGCCACCACCAGAGGACCGGCAAATCAAGAAGAAAAGTGCCTGGAAAAGCAAACCTGCCAAACATTTTGATCTTGGAATCACAGCAAATATCCGTCGGCTCACCTCATAGGTGGGATTCGGCTACAGCAATCAGAGCACACTGCTGTCTCATACCCTATTTCTTTCATTTAAGTTTTTCTTTGACTGATGAATCTGTTCCCTTTATTGTATCTTCAACACGTGAGATTCTGTCTTCCATCTCTTGTATTCTGTTGGTTATGTTTGCATTTCTAGTCCCTCTTTGTTTGCCCAGATTTTTTTATTTCCATAATTCTTTTGGTTTGTGTTTTCTTTATTGCCTCTATTTCATTTTCAAGTCTTGAACTGTTTCCTTCACTTCTTTAATTGCTTTTTCTTGGTTTTCTTTAAGGAATTTCCTGATAAATTCCAGTTTTATGTTTGTCTTTTCATCCAACTCTTTAATGGAATTTTTTATTTCCCTTAAGGGCCTCTATCATCTTCATAAAGTCATTTTTAAGATTGTTTTCTTCTGCTTCACCTCTACTAGGGTGTTCATGTATTACTGTTGTAGAATCACTAGTTTCTGGTGTTGCCATTTTGCTCTTTATGTTGTTGAATGTATGCTTACACTGCTACCCATCTCATCCTCCAGGTGTAGGTAGGGACTGTGGCACTGATGGGGCAGGGGATGGTGGCGGTTGGCTGTGAGGATGCTGCTGCCTGGTTGTTGGAGGAGTGAGATGGGTCTCTCTCTTTTTAAAAAGATTTATTTATTTATTACATATACAGTGTACCGTGTTCTGTCTGCATGTATACCTACTCCCCAGAAGAGGGTAGCAGATCTTACCATAAATGGTGTGAGCTACCTTGACTTTGCTGGGAATTGAACTCAGGACCTCTGGAAGAGCAGTCAGCAGATAGTGCTCTTAACCTCTGAGCCATCTCTCCAGCACCTGTCACAAGATTTTTGAGAAAAACAATAGCAACACAATTCCTTGATGTCAAAGGGGTAGCCTGGTAATGTCAGTTAGGCCTCTGTATTGTTACACTCTTGCCTGGTACTCACTCTTATATTGTAGTGTTTTGTTGAACATTAATACATAACATTGGTGTCAGGCCAGCCCATTCTGTGTGTATGTGATCTACTCTAATTGCATATGAAAATAGACAAAATATGAATGTTGGCTAGCCACAAAATCCCAGTCATATGTCTCCCCTGCTTATAGGAGAAGTTTTACTCTCCTCCTGTCTCCTTAAAGGTTCTTGAGATCACCAACCACACTGCTCCAGTTTTCTGTGACCACTCAGCACAGTGTGAATCCTTTCTTCCTAGTGTCTCCCCAGATCACTCAATCAAACTCCAAAACAGAAACAAAACCCTTTTGGTTTTTTTAAACAGATTTATTTATTTTCTTTTTTTTTATTTTTTTATTTTTTTTTTCAGATTTATTTATTTTCATGTGCTTTGGTGTTTTGCCTGTGTTTATGTCTATGTGAATGTGTCAAGGTCCCTCGGTACTGGAGTTAATAGACAGTTTTGAGCTGTCATGTGGGTGCTGGGGATTGAACCCTGGTCCTCTGTAAGACTAACCAGTGCTCTCAACCCCTGAGCTATCTTTCCAGCCTTTAGGGAGGGGTATTTTTTGATTGTTTGTTTGTTTGTTTGTTGGAGACAGGATTTCTCTATGTAGCCCTGGTTGTCCTGGAACTTACTCTGTAGACCAGGCTGTCTTCAAACTCAGAGATTCGCCTGCCTCTTCCTCCCAAGTGCTGGGATTAAAGGTGTACACCACTACCACCCAGTTTATAACTTTTCATTTTAAGACAAAGTATCACTCTATATCACTGGCTAGCCTGTAACTATCTGTGTAGACCAGACTGGCCTCAAACTAACTGCAGACTACTTGTCCCTACTTCTTAGGTACTAGGATAAAAGGAATGCACTGCAGAGCCCAGATGGGACAGTTCTTACTCTCACTGAGCTTGGATCCTGATTTTTCAGAGCGTATAACGTCTCTTAATACAACAAGACACAAATCCAGAAATTTCAGCTCTAGGCATGTGTTTGGTTTTTGTTTGCTTGTTTTGTTTTTGCTTTTGGCTGGAAAGTGCTGGCAATTTGAAATAAAATTACTTCAAATCATGATGTATTTATAACAAATGTACAATACACAGTTGATTTCCCTATGTTGGCATAAAAGAATATGGGAAGTACTTCAAGATTTTTATCGTAATTATGGTGATAATATTTGGAAGTGTTGATAATAAAACATACAATGAGAAATCATGCTGCTTTCATACTCTTCTGTTTTAGATATGAACAGAAGAGAATTTAAATTTTGTTTGTCCTTTGTATTTCATTTCTATTGAATGGCATTGGTTTATTTTTTAAAAGATTTATTTATTTTTTTATATACGGTATTCTATCTGCATGTGTAGGCAGGCCAGAAGAGGGCACCAGATCTCATTATAGATGATTGTGAGCCACCATGTGGTTGCTGGGAATTGAACTCAGGACCTCTGGAGGAACAGTCAGTGATCTTACCCTCAGAGCCATCTCTCCAGCCCACCTAATAACCATTTCCTGATAGTTCTGATGATTCACATTTTTCTGTTAAGAGACATTTTAAACCCTTATTAGAGGCTACACATTGTGGTTTACAAACAAGTTCCACATCTCTGTAGCTTCTCAGAACAAAAGTTTATCTGTAGCACTTGAACCGTTGTGGGTTTAGGCCTTGGCAGGTAGTGATCCTCTCCTTGTTAAGGTGGAGAACTATAGAAATCTTGATGTCTTCTAATTTCGAGATGGAAGTGGTAGGAGGACCTCTTGTAAGCACATTGGCCAGATCTATTTACATGACTCTCCTTAACTGGAGAGTCCAGTCTTGTTCCTAGGAGAGGGGAACTTAAACAAAATAACAGGAGTGACATCTGACATAAGATGGAAATGCACATTCGGATTGGAGACATAGCTCAGCAGTTAAGAGAACTGGCTGCTCTTGTAGAGGACCAGGATTCAATTCCCAGCACCTACATGGCATCTCACAACCACTTTCAGCATTAGCAATAGGAGAGTTGATGTTTCTGGCCTCCAAGGATACTTGAACTCACATGCATATACCCCACCCCCTCTCCACACACATGTACAAGTATACACACTATCATGCACAATTAAAAATAATAAAACTCTAGGGCTGGAGAAAGGACTTAGCTCTTAAGATCTCTGGCTGATCTTCCAGAGAATCTAGTTTCAATTTCCAACATCGACTCACTATCATCGGCAATGCTAGTCCTAGGGAATCTGATGTGCTCTTTGGCCCCCAGAAGCACTAGACACACTAGAGGGACAAAGACATACATGCAGGCAAAAAACTCACACTTAAAATGAAAAAGTTAAAAATAATATACGAGAAATTCTCAGTTAGGTCTAGTTAAACACTAATGTGGGGACACATTTGACAAATGTGAAGGGCGTTTTGTCGAGGAGGTCTGCACTCAGAGGTCAAAAGTATTTTTGCCTCATTAAAAAGATCCTTAAGAATTTTAGTCAGTATTTCTATGACAACATTTACAAATTTATCCTTTGTTTTTTAAATTTGTGTGTGTGTGTGTGTGTGTGAGCGTGCACTCATGTACATGTTATATGAGTGCAGGTGCTTGCTTTGGCTAAAAGAAAGCATTAGATGCCTAGGAGTTAGAGTTACAGGTGGTTGTGAAACTCCCTGGGTGCTGGGATGAGGGGAACTAAACCAGGATCCTCTTCCATAGCAGCATGTGCTTTTAACAACGGAATCATCTCTCCAGCCCTCTATAATAACAACTTAGCATGTCCAGCTAATTAAAGGTGATGTATCGTTACCCATAACTCCTTAAACTCTTCTCAAATACTTTAACGAGCAACTTTCAAATAAAATTTGAACGTTCCTTCAACAGAGCATCAAGAAATGGCTGATATTTTAGATTGCTTAATGAAACCACAAATTTTGCATGTGATTGTATTTATTATATAATCACATTATTAAACATCATGCTATATAGCATGTACATATATCATATATACAAATATATATTTAATCTCTGTCTTTTCCTGTCTTCATCTTTCTTTACACACACACACACACACACACACACACACACACACATTGCGGTAGTGGTGGTATTGCTTTATTCACCAAGGCTTCATGATGCTAAAAACAAATTGTGATCCTGGAAATTTCACTAGTTAAAACCCTCCCATTTGCAGGAAGATTCCTAAAATGCAGGCCAACTTGCCTCTCTCATCATCAAAGATCTCCTTCGAGCCTCAGAAAAGTTGTTTGTAGTAAGCCCAAGGGAGGAGGAGGGTCTGACCAGCTTTCTCCTCCCCTTTTGTGACTGAACCGAGGACGCTGCTGGTATGACTAATTCTACCAATATCGACCAGTCGGTTAATTTCTAGAGGACGTAAGCCTATGGCTGTGTGTGGTAAAAGAAAGAGAGGGTGGTGCAACATCTGATCTCACTCTCCCACCCCCTCCACCTTCTCTCCCTTGTCTCCAGGGTCCGCCAATGCCCTCCAAGCCTGCTAACCCTCAGCGTTCAGCGAAGAGAAAGGAACTGTCCGTTCAGTACTAGGGACCATGTGCAACCTGCCCGCCAAAACACAAAGAACTGAAATATTAATTAAAAAAAAAAAAAAGCCAATCTGTTCAATCCTCCGCCCGCAGGCAGGCTCTAACGGAAAACCGCATATGCTTTCCCTTTCTCCTCAATAAATCTTCATGTGGGCATTAAAATACCTAAAAGGATTAGTCATTAAATGCTTGTACATTTGGCTTAATGCGCAAGAAACTGTATGTCACAGGGTTACATCAGAACTGCAGTTTAATCTAATTTGCAGTATTTGTGTAAATGCTTCATTTCGTCTGCTGATTGTTACCGAGGATAATATTAATATCCCAAGTGTCCAGAGGGAGGAGGCCAGCACACCAGCACAGAAATAAGCTGGATGCCGACTGATGTATCAAACTATCAAAGCTTCTTTTAAGGTGAAACACAAAAAGAGAATAAATGGGAGAGTGGCTTTTTCCTCCTCAAACTGCATTTATTATTATTATTTATTATTTGATCTTAAGGAAATAAGGAAAATGCTTTTTTTTTTTTTGAAAAGAGAGCTCTGCACTTCAGATGGATATGGTGTCCTACATATTACATTCAAAAGCTGTTCATACAGCAACAGTGAGAATCCTTCAAAGGACTTAATTGCACACTCATTCTTACTTTCTTCTGAAGAGGTTCCTTTGTAGAAGTGATGCTCAGAACCACACCCTGCACACCCCAGGCCCCAGGGCAAGCATTTCTCTCTCTAGTGAATTACTAGAGCATGTTATTTGTATTATCCATCTGCATTTGGCCTTGATAATTTCCTTTTTGGTTCGCTATGTAGTGAACCATTTAGTTCACTTTTTGGTTAGTGTTTAATTCGGTGTAGGATGTTCATAACTTAGTGGGTAGTCTCATGCAAAAAGTGAACAGGTTCTCAATATTATCTTTTAAAAATGGGTATATTCACTAAAAGACATTTAGTGATGATTTATCTTGTGAACGTGATCTGCTAGGTTTTCTCATAGTGTATTTTCTCAACTCACTTACTGAGTACATACTTTGGATGCATCACAGATCAATGAAGGATTCCACCATCAATTCTTACCTCTTTTGGCCATAACATCATGAAATTCAAGCCAACAAATTCATTACAAATAGATTTTTATGATAAAAGGTCATGTCAATTCTAGTAGATTGGTATTTTAAGGAAATCGAAACTCAGTTGCCTACACTGTATCCTATGATATTTGTATAATATCCTTATATTATACAAATAAGGAGTTCCTTTCCAGGCTTCTTTGCATTACTCATGGTGTAACATGTGCACTTAGATTTCTTCCATAAACCATGCTGTCTAACAGCCACTAACACACTGACACATTGTGCAAGTGGTGGAAAAACTAATAAACAGACCATTTCAAACACCCATTGTAATGTTACATATGTGTAAGTTATGTCAGTAAGTGTGTGTGGGCATGTGTTTGGTTTATGTGTAAGAAGTACGTTAATTGGTGCAAGCAACCAGTGTCCTCAGAGAAGGACATTGGGTGTCTTGATCTATCAGTTTGCCTTATTTCTTTAATATGAGATAGCTCACTGAGTCGGGAGCTAGGGTAGTAGCTAGTGAGTCTCCACACTGCTCCCCTAACATCACCCACTGCTGAGTTTTAGATGTGTCTGGCCAACCTATTACACGGGGGCTGGGAATTTGAATTTAGGTCCTCATGACTGAGTAGCCAGAACTCTTACCCACTAGCCATCTTCCCAGATCCTCAGCATTCTTTGAAAGAGGAAATAGTATTGAGAGAATTCAAGATAGCAATGTTTACAAATGAGCAATTTCATCTCCTTAATATGTTTACACTGTGAGGAAAAGGACAATGGGAAATGCCCTTGCAATTTCAAGTCCATTGCTGGGTTAGTCACTAATTTTCATACCCATAGCAACTTCCAGGAGCTCTCCTTGTCTCAGACATCTAGTGCCATCTTGTATTGCTACATTAGGTATTTCTAAGTTTCATCCTGCTCTGAATTCCTATGAGTCTATAATGGCACTGGGCACGTCTGGCGGTTTCATTCCCTGTTTAGTGCATCCTTATCTAAGGATTGTGTTCTTTGAGTCCTTGATTTCAGTTTGCTTCTTTGCAGAGATGAGTCGTGTGAGATTTTTAGACAGGAGGCAGCTGAAATCATGAGGATTGCTTTAGGAATTCCTCAACTTACCTACAAATACAAAATCTGTCTGCTATTTTTATTCCAACCAAACTTCTCTCATTTTGTCATGAAATTATTATTTATCAAAACATAAATATTATTAAATTCTTTTTCTTTGTTTTTGGAATAATCTTTTTTATTGATTTTTTTTTGAGCTCTACATTTTTCTCTACTCCCCTCCCTGCCTCTCCCCTCTCCCCTTCAAACCTCCCGCAAGGTCCCCATACTCCCAATTTACTCAGGAGATCTTGTTTTTTTTTCTACTTCCCATGTAGATTAGACCTATGTAAGTCTCTCTCAGTGTCCTCATTGTTGTCTAAGTTCTCTGGAATTGTGGTTTGTAGGCTGGTTTTCTTAATATTCAATCAGGTGATGAGTTGGTTTATTACAAATGATCTGCTGTTTAACCTCCCAAATATTGCTTCTGCAAAATTAAACTCATCTTAATACTTAATACTAGTGATTTTGCTCTTCTTTAGGTGTAAATAAAGCATGTTGGCTCTTTATAATTTAAGTTAAATGAGATTAAAACAACTAAGTGATCACAGAACTTATATAAAATCCTGTTTTAGAGACTGAGGAAGATATTATGAAGAATATTGAGTGTTACCATATGGGGTCTAGAGAGATGGCTCAGTAGTAAGCATTTGCCACTCTTTAGAGGAACTAAATTTTGCTCTTAGCTTCCATGTCTGGTGGCTCACAGCTCCCTGTATCTTCAGCTCTAGTGATCTGAAAGCCTCTTGTGGCTCCCAGTGGCACCTACACACACACACACACACACACACACACACACACACACAAGTAAAGGTTAAAAATATTGGAGTGTTATTGGCAATATTTGAAGGGAACTGAATATTATAGCTGAGGAGACAGATTTCAGATATAAGATAAGTTAAAAATGCAAAATCAAAGTATAACAAAAAGCAAAACATGGTAACACAATATGACTTCCTGGAGTGCAGCGGGCAATGGCATAGGTTGTATTGTTCGGGGACACAGTTGAAAGCAACAGCCTAAAACTGCGGTCATAGCCTAGGGACTGATATGTGACATTAGAAATCAAAGTTATAGAATTCTAATAATTTATTCACATTTTCTACATCTGACTGGTTTTTCACAGATAACTTTTTTTCTCCTACTTTTCTACCAGAACATGTCAATCACTCTGTCCTTTATAAAAAATAAAAAAAAAAACCCTTTTACCCCCTGGAACTTCTCATGTTTTCTCTGCTCTAAAGAAGGAAATGATACATTCAGAGCATAAACCTAAGCTTCCCACGGGATGGCTTGGATGGAACCAGATAAGAGAGCTACATTAGGGCAGAAGTATGGGTCAAGGCATATCAAACCAAAAACGTGAGGCTAGGCTAGTTTGGGAGTTATTGTTTATATCAGATCATTTAAGGCCTGCTCGCTCTATCTACAATGTAAGGGCTTCCCTATATAAAGATAATATTCTTGCTGTAGTGAACAATAAATTAATGTATTTTAGAATAATATTTTATCTTATTACAGACATGAAAGATTAGACATGATCAGGAATAAATTAAGTGGATGACTCTTAACTTAAATAATTGCAGTTTAAATATATGACCGACCCAAGAAGCTCACATACTCAAGTGAGGATACAGCTCGTTCACAAGTTCATAATCTCTAATGTATTAGTGATTGTAAGCAGGAAGATTTAGGGCAAATAAGTCTACATGTCTTTAAGTATCATCTGCTTAAAAAAAACATAGCATTTACATTTAATTTTTAACAATTATCTTGAGAAAGCTACTGCTGTGAAACACATTTTTGCTAATATATTCTGACCGTTATATTTTAAACACGTTTGCAAACTTTAAAAGCAGAATTTATCTTAAAGCATGTAATACCACATATGTACTATATACTGTATTTTATGTAATAGCTTTGCTTAGTAATCTTTGGATCTTCATCTTAGCTATTAAAATATGTGATGCTCACTCTCTCTGTCTCTCTCTCTCCCCCTCTCATCTTTATTTCTAAAAATAAAATGATACTTCAGATGAAGAGTGTCTTCAAAATACTTCAGTCAGTTCCAACTGTGTGTAAGTGCTCTTTAGGCATAAATTGAGAATGACCTTGATTCTTCTTAAGTACACAATGTCATGAAAGGGATATTGAATGACTTATAAGAATTTAAAAGCTAATTTTTGTGGGTGATATTAACATTTGCAGATTTTTAAAGGTAGAGTTTTTAAATTAGGAAAATTTAACATTAAAATTAGAAAGGTAGAGTTTTCCTAGTCGAGATGTCCTCATCAAACACCCCCAACCACCAGGATTCAGGAGGCTATGTGGAAGAGAAGGCATAAAATTATAAGAGCCAGAGGGGATGGATGACTCCAAGGAAACAGGGTGACTCCTTGGAGAGCAGGACTGTGGGACCATGCACAGGATCTGAACAGCTTCAAGCAAGACAGAGTCTCAGCACAAAGTGAACGTGCACTCTTACATTTAACCAAAAAACTATCAGCAATGATATCCCCCAGCAAAGAGGAGTTAGTTTTCTCCAGTGGAGTCTCACTTGGTGTGCTAACATTATGTTGACTGGGCACACAAGCTAGAGTTATCTGGAAGAAGGAAGCCTTAGTTGAGAAAGTATGCTAAGGCATTTTCTTAATTAGTTATTGATGGAGGAGGTTCCAGTGTCTTGGTTTTTGTTCCATCCCTGAGCTGGTGATTCTGGGTTCTATAAAAAAGCAGGATGAGCAAGAAAGCCATGGGAAGCAAGGCAACAAGCAGCACCCTTCCATGGCCTCTGCCTCTGTTCTTGATTCTATGTTTCTGTCTTGTTGAGTTCCTGTCCTGACTTCCTTCAAAGATGAACAGCAATATAAAAGTGTAAACTAAATAAACTCCTTTGTCCCTCTCTTACATTTTGGTCATTGTTTTAGAATATTAGTTAAAGATGTGCTACATTTGTTTATGCTGTGGAACATTTGTTTAATGATGCAAAAAGATGTGTTGCCTTCTTTTATGTGGCATTTAACTTTGAAGCTGTGTTATTTTGTCTGTCTAATACACCTGATAGGTCTAATAAAGAGTTGACTGGCCAATAGGAAGGCAGAATAAAGGACAGGCATGCCTTCCAGGCAGAGAGAATAAACAGGAGGAGAAATTTGGGGAGAGAAGATTAAGGAACGAGTGAAAGGAAAAGAAGATAGGACACCAGGGGCCAGTCACAAAGCTATAGAACAAATCACAGGGTAAGAAGTAAATAAAGGTACATAGAATAGAGAAAGATAAAATCCCAGAGGCAAAAGGTAGGTGGAACAACTCAAATTAAGCAAAGCTGGCTAGAAACAAGCCAAGCTAAAGTCAGGCATTCATAAGAAAGAATAAGCCTCCATGTATTTATCTGGGAGCTGGATAGTGAGCCCTGCAAAAGAGTTAAGAGGAAAGAGTAAAAACAGCCACCAAAAGACTATGGTGTTTTGCTCTACCACAGCAATAGTAACCCTAACTGAGACACTGGTTATTTTATCCACACACTTCAGGGTAGTCCCTGTGACACCAAATGAACTCAATGCTATTTTTGTAGATTTATTTTTGGTCTCATTTTGCTTTGTTTGAGCATTTTTGTCTTATTTTTCTTTTACATGTATATTTTGGTTTCCATAGAGTGAAAAGGTGTGGAGTTGGGTGGGTGGGCAGATGGGGACAAATTGGAAGGAGTTGGGGAGGGGGAAGTGGGATTAGAATACATTGTGTAAAAAATATTTCAAGAAAACAAATGTAAGCACCCATTTTCCTCTGTGCCCTCCCATAAAACTGTGGATTTGAAATACCCATAATGCATTTAATTTTTCTGTTGTTTATTGTGCCCTTTTTTATGATTGCTATTAGCTTGCTGAAAAGAATGCCTTAAAAAGAAGTCTTTACAATACGTATAAGTAAAATATCCATCATTTCCCAAAATAAACAAACAAATAAATAAAAGAAATAAATAAAAGGTAGAGTTTCATTATGTAGCTTTGGTTTACCTGGAATTCGCTATGGAGAGCAGGTTGGAGCCAAACTCACATAAACTCACCTGCCTTTGCTTTCTAAATCCTAAGATTAAAGATGTACAGCAATACACCTGGTTTGCAACACTAAGAAAAAGACTTATTTAATTATAAATATGGGTATGGGTCTATGTATAGGTATGTATATAGAATTTTTCACACCTGTGGAGGTCAGAGGTTGGAGCTGAAGTTACAGGGAGTTGTGAGTCACATTATTTTGTTCAGGGAATTCCTCTGGCCTTCTTCAACAACAGGATACATTCTTAACTTCTGAATCATCTGTCCTTTTCACATTTTACAATATAATATTTTCTTATTTTTTTGAGATTTTTTTATAAATGTTTATAATATATTTAGATCATATTTACCCTCTTTTCCTGTACCTGACTCCTCCCAGATCTATCTCAAGCCCCTCCCAACTTTATGTCCCCCCTTTTAATAATTTCTATGCCCACTTTATGCTGTTCATATATCCATGGATACGATGCCATTCAGTGGTGCATAATTGACCTACCAGGAGCCACATCCTTAAAGAAAACTAACTTTCCCCCTTCCACCAGTGATCATCTGTCAGTGGCTCCATAATGAAGATTGGGTTGCAATAGTTAAAAAAGAAAAATCAAACTAAAGAAACCCCAGAGTTTTCTAAAATCTTTAAAGTTGGAAAAAAAATTAATTAGTGATTGATTGGTATAGGTCAAGATAACATTCTGAGGGTGAAAGTTTAAATTGTACAAGGTAGTCTATTCCCACTTTTTGCATTTTTGTATCTCCATCTTTCTTTTGATCCCATTCACAAGATTTCATTAAGCTGCTATGCTATTTAATCTTTAGTCCAGGTGAAGGTACAATCAAGAATATGTATACCTTCATAAAGTTTGTTATTTTTAAGCTATTGATTGATACAGCAACTGTGTAGATGGAAGATTCTGTCCCAATTGGACTTCCAGCAATTCAGTTCCAAAGAAACACATAGAGGCTTATATTAACTGTAAAATGTTTGGCCTATTAGCTCAGGCTTATTAATAACTAGCTCTTACAACTTAAATTCACCCATGATTCTTGTTTATGCTTGGCCACGTGGCTTGGTACCTTTTCTCAGCACAGAATTCTCATTTTGCTTCCTCTGCATTTGGCTGGTAACTGAGTCTGCCTTTCCTCTTCCAAGAATTCTAGTCTGGACACTTTCTGCCTTGCGACTGGCCAGTCAACATTAAATTAAACCAATATGAGTGATAAAACTTTACATTGCACAAGAACATCATCCCACAGCAAGCTTGTGAGGTGATATCTACCATGCTATGCCAATTGCCTTTCTTGAGACATCAGTAAATTAGCTGTGCTTCATTTAGGCACCACAGATATGCAATTATTAGTACCTATTCATTTGGCATACAAGATATACAAGACACTATGTTAATTATTCTAGCAGAAAGATATGTTTTTTAACATACATTCCAATCTTCAAAATACATGTAATCTTAAATGGACAATAAAAACCCATCACATTTGTTTATCCACTCATGGAAAAGATAAAGAAATAATCTCACTTTACTTGTTAAGCCAGTAGGAAATTGTATAAAGTGTTTTTCTCACATACCATTGGTCAAAGACGGAAATGAAGGTATCTCTCTTCAAGGCAGAATGGAAAATCTACTTTCCTTTGGTAAAACCATGGCACCAATTAAGTTTCTACTGCTTCAATGAAGAGGAGAATGGGTATTAGGAAGATAGCTAGCAAGGGACACTTGACTATAAAAATACCAGCTAACTTCTCCTGTGATTTCCAAAACACAACAATAAAATTGCAATGAGATATACTTGTAAACTAGTCTGAAATTCAGGTATGGGACTTTCTCCTTATTGGGCACTAATGGAAACTTCTTAAAGGAGGTAATAATTGAATTAGATACTTAAGAATTGCAAGGTTGTGGATTAGAAAAGGGGTGGATACATTGTAAGCTAAAAAAATGTGAGAAAAATTTCAGAAAAGATAGATATTACAGAGTATTTGGCAAAATCAAATTATTTTAGCAAGGTTATTGTGCAAACTGCCTCCATACAAGTGAAGCACGGGTGCATAAAGCAATTGGAGCTAGTTTGAGGATGTCAGTTTAGTGTTTATGTGCACAACTGTGAACTCAATGGATTGTTTTAAGCAAAGGTTGGTGCAGCAGACTTGTTATTCCAAAATAATTCAGGATCAGTGGGTCAACTTTCCTGAGATTTCAGATTTTGAAAGATATTATTATAAAATTAGAAGATATTCTTCCAAAATTTTACTGTATCCAATAAAAAGTTCAGGTTCAGGCTAAAATACAATGTATAAAATTTCAGGCCCTATCTGGGGAATTATAGAATTTAATCACAGTAGGCCTGATGGGAAACATTCCCGTCTCATGTCAGAGTTAATACACAGCCCATGTGCGTGTGTGGTGGTGGGGTTCTGAAAGGCAACATCTACTATCTATGACTCTTATTCTTCTGCCCAGGGCAGCTCGAGTGGGAGATAATTCCTCTCAAGTCCTGGTCATCATTTGATGTTGTCCCATGGGGTAAGATGGCACATTTTGACTCTTATTTAGTTTGCAAAATATCTAAATAAAGAACAGATGATCAGATGATAACTTTAGGTTTAGTTGTGTCTTAAATTTTTTTCTTTGATAAAGACCATGAACAAAAGCAACTTGGAGAAGAAATGGTTCATTTCAATCTACAACTTCTATCTCTGAAGGAAGTCAGGACAAGAACTCATGACAAAAAAACACTCATAACTTATTGAGTACCTTGACACTTAGTTTCTCAATTTCTATTAATTCCCTTTCCATTCTTACTATTTGATTTTACTAAATTAAAAATTTAAAAAAACTTAAAAAGTCATTTTTTAAGTATGTATAGGCATGTGCATATGTGCACTTGTGCATTCTGCCAGTGGAGGTCAGAAGGAGGTGGAGTTAAAAGTGGTTGTGAGCCACACAAAGTAGGTGCTGAGAATGGAGCTTGGGCCCTCTGAAAGAGGAGAATGTGCTCTCAATTGCTGAGCCACCTCTCCAGGCCCAAGCAAAATAATTTTTAAAGAGGATTCTCAAATTGGCTTCTCTGAGCAGGAAATCATAATTTTGAAGTGCCTGTTGTGATATATTTGCTAAATATACAACTAAACAAGTAACTGTGAATAAAATAAATGTGAGAAACTTGAGTTTTATAGAGCTTAAGTGATTTCTACAAATCATTTTGTTACATTAAATAAGTCAAACTCAGGAAGTGAAATATTATATGCTCTTTCTTACATGTGGAGTCTACAAACACACACACATACACACACACACACACCCCAAAGTGGGAAGGGGAGTATGAGGAGTCTATAAAAGGAGGATGTAATAATAATAGGTAATTGGAGTAGTAATAAGGACAAAATGTGACATGTTTTATCTCATCTGAAGAATCTAGGTTCAAACACACATATATGACAAAAGAGCAAAGGGGGGCTATTTCTGAGAAGGCAAAATGTTTAAAATGTTTAGGTGTGAAGACTAGTGCTTAAATATTTAGTGCCCTACTATAAAAGTCAAATATTTCTGTCTTCTGAAAGACTGGCCCTTGCATATGCTGCTTAGGTTTTCGACCATCAAGCTATATTTCCTAACCCTGTTGTGATTTTTTTTTTATTTTGATAGAGTCTTCACAAGTTGCCTATCTGGCCTACAGATCTTCTTGCCATGTGAGTAGCTAGACTGTAGATCTATAGGACCAGGCCTGGTCAGAATTAGATTTTATTCATATTACAGCATCCATATAAGATTTATGTATGTACGTACGTACGTATGTATGTATGTATGCATGCATGCATGTATATACGTACGCATGCATGTATATATTTATATGTTCATATTTGTATGCCTTGATGAAAAGGCTTTCACTCTAAGCTCTGTCTGCTTTCACTTACCAAGTGCTGGGGTTACAGACAAGAGTCACTGTGCCTAGCCACACAAAGCTTGCTTTCATAAAGGGCCCATCCTTTGAAAACAATACACCGACATATGGAACCACTCAAAAATTTGTTTGCACACCCCCTGATAACAATTTTACAGCAAAACCACAAAACCCCTCAGAGGACCCAATATTAAAAAAATAAATAACCCAATTAAAAATGACAAAGGACTTGACTGTATTTTTATCTTAAAAAAATATGCAAATGGCCAAAAGTTTTATGAAAACGTTACCAGGGGCAGTGGAATGGCTAATCAGGTAAATGAGCTTGCTGACAACCTGATTGATCACTGGAAGCCACATGCAGAAAGAAAGAGTTGACCTCAGCAAGGTGTCATATGACCTCCACTTGAGCACTATGGCATGGGCACACACATGAGAACTCATGTATACACATACACATATGCCTATGAATACACACAATACACACAAAACAATGCATAAAACATAATAAATATTAAAATATATGCCTAATTCACCATGTTGGGCAGCATAAATAAGCATAATTTGTATTTATCAATCAATAAACAATA
This sequence comes from Chionomys nivalis, assembly GCF_950005125.1. NCBI lineage: Eukaryota > Metazoa > Chordata > Mammalia > Rodentia > Cricetidae > Chionomys > Chionomys nivalis. The sequence continues at coordinate 17,914,228 of NC_080104.1, read as the reverse complement.
GGGGCTAATGATATAGTTCAGTTGATAAAGAACTTTCCTAGCAAGCATAATTTCCTGAGTTCAATTATCAGCACCCTAAGAAAGCTGATATGGGGGCACATAACTGTCATCTCAGCACTCAGGAGGTAGAGACAAGAAGGTTGGAAGCTCAAGGTTGTCTTCATTTACAGAGTATGTATGAAGCTAGTCTAGGATACATGAAACCATGCTTCAAAGAAAGAAAAACAAAATACCAAATAAACAGAAAGTTATTTGTTTGGATATAAAAATGCATATTGTTAAGTAAAAGAAGCAAACATTGAAAGGCATTATACAATGTGACATTCCAAAAGAAAAATCCAAAACTGTATGGGTTTGGGATAAGGTTTTGAGTGATATAAAAAATGTCAGTGTTCACTGGGTATTATTCTGGGAGAAAGAGGTCTGATGAATAAGAAGAGAACAAGTCATTCTTAGGACAGAAAAAAATTATTCTCTATGATATGGTAAAGATTCTCTGTGTTTATCAAAAACTACAGTACTCTCTAACACAGAGGAACCTCAGCTATTAATAATCCATGCATTGTAACAAACATACCCATCTATTATAAAAAGAGTAGCAGGAGACACTGGATTTAGATGTTATGTGGGAAGGGGTATGTATCAACTATGGTTAATCACCAGGTTTTTGTAAGCTTAACTTTGACTCAGAACATAAAATTTGTTCTAAAATGCTTGGTTTTATTATCAGTTTCAAGATAGGGTCAGTCTAGTAGAATGTGTCTTATAATTTTAGTATGAAGCTCTGTTTCTAGGAGTTCTAAACACATGCAAGCATGAAATAAACCATAGACACACAGGTCTTGATCTGTCTGCATGGCAGTAAGCAATTGTGAAAGGCAAGGGGAACAGATGGCCCTCTGTGGTTGAGTGGCACACACTGGACTCAGGAAATAATATAGTTTTCTGTCACATAGGGAGAACTGTGTGTAATAGCTCTCTATGGGAGGGATTCTCTAACATTATGTGGAAAACAGACATGGCGAGGCAGGAAACCAATATTTATGGACTCTTTAGGACAAGTCACTGTTTATGTATTGTCTGTTAAATATCTCCAGGACATCTTTTATGATGTTCCCTCCCATGCATCATCTCTTACCCCATAGTTACATACTGATGTTGCATATGGCTATCCAGCTGGAGCTCTCGTTCCCGTCCTCACTGGCAGCTAGCAGTGGTCATGTAGTTTCTTTCCAAGTGAATACAAGTGGAATCGGTGTGGGAAATTCTATGTCCTTTATTTAAAGACAATATGTGCTTTGGGGGTAATATTCTTTCTCATTCTTATAATGGAAGGTGGCCAGCCTTGACAGAGAAGAAGAAAAGGACAATCACAGAGTAAACATCATGGAAAGTAGCTGCCATCCCCTTGCTCTTATGGACCCTGCAAAAACTGTGGTAAAGGCACGGCCATCAAAGAAATTGTGTCTGTGTTATCATCCACTGGTGAGTCAAGGAGAAAATGAGAAGGGAATCCAACCGATGGAATCTATAGGTAATCCTTCTGAGACAACAAGGCACAAAAAGCGAAAATGACTTCTTTGCCCATGGGAAACCGATGATAAAGCTTAGATATTTATAGCTTATAGCCTGTCACTAGCAAGTTATATAGAGTATATCTAGGGGGTGGGAATGATAAAGAAATTATATATATAAATAGAGGCATATTTCATCTAATTCTAGAAATTACATTTTAAATCTGTTAATTTCAAATCATGTCTAAACTTACTGTTGAAGAGGATGAGAAGTTAGGTTTGCCAGCTAATTATCAGTCATCCTGGGAGAAGTCTTGTACATATTTAACTTTTATGTAACCAGTTACCAATATTATACCAGAGTAAATCTGACTAGGAGACAATACCTATGGTTGCATCAAAGAATGGCCACATCTCATCTCCTATCTAGTATATGTCACATAGGTATCTTGCAAATGTCTAATTTTCCACTATTCACAAAGATGTGCTTAGTCAAACGTCTCTATGCCACGTACCCCAGCTTGATTTCTACTCATTATCCAGAGTAGACTTGGTAAAATGTTTTGAGTGACTTATTGACTAGTCATAAGATGAGACAGTCTCTTGGATGACTAATCGGCTAAGGAGGCCAGAAAGCATAGGCCACGTCAGACAGAAACATTCTCCAGAAAAATTCTGCTGAGCACACACCTGTCTCTGACGTCCATCCTGGCTTCTTCCGTGAGCCTGCAGGTTAATTGTCATCCCAACTAATGTGCCATGAAGTGAAGCCCAGGAGGTAGCTTTTTCCCCTCCACACTGGAAGGTAAGTTCTTCCCTCTATTAAGGCCTACAGAAAATGAGAAATTCTTTTCTTTTGTTTTTAAAGTGGTTCATTTCATTTTTAATTATGTGTCTCTGTGTGTTTGGGCATAGGTACATGCACATGTATGAAACCAAATGAGGGTGTCAGGTGCCCTGGAACTGCAGTTATAGAATGTGAACCAGTTGACACGGGAGCCAGAAATTGAACTTGGGGATTATGAAAGAGCGGTATGTACTCTTAACTGCTGAGCCACCTCCTCAAAGTGAGGAACTCCCAAAATACACTACTCAGATTAAAGTTCAGGGAATTGCATATTAATACCCCATTTTGCATTAGTATATGAGGTATATTTGTGCCTACACAGTGTGGTAAAGAACAGCTCTTGCGTTTAAATTCAGTGACAGCTCATGATGTCCTCCAACTCTAAATGTAATACTGCTCTGTCATTGGCCAGATAATGTATTCAAATAGCTACAAAGGTGATGCATGTGAGGGACAAATGCAATAGTTTAATGTTTACATGGGGTAAAGAAAAAAATAGAAACCATATTTAGAGCCCAAAGGCCACAATTACTTTATAAAAAAGCTTTCAAATTTTGTTTCAGATCTCCATATCATGGATTCAACCAACAATATAAGCACTGAGCTTTGGAACAGACATAGTATATTTTTCATACTGTTGAAAGACAAATTTTTATATCAGTTTCACTGTGAATTTCACCTTTCATGGGGGCCAATTATCAATATACAAACAAAATTTCATTCATTTTTCAACTCAGATACATTGAGGTATAGTTTTCTCCATATTATCCCATGAATTTTGAAATATCCCATGTCTTTGGTTAAGATTAATTTTCGGGGGCTGGAGAGATGGCTCAGAGGTTAAGAGCATTGCCTGCTCTTCCAAAGGTCCTGAGTTCAATTCCCAGCAACCACATGGTGGCTCACAGGCATCTGTAATGGGGTCTGGTGACCTCTTCTAGCCTGCAGGCAAACACACAGACAAATATTTTATATGTACTAAATAAATAAATAAATATTAAAAAAGATTAATTTTCAGTTTGCTTGAAGGGGTACTAACAGCTCTATAAATTTCCTGTTAAGAGTGTGAAATCACTTTCTCCCTTTTATTGATAATAGTTTTTTTCCTCACATAATATATTCTGGTAGGTTTGCCTTTTTTTACTCCTCCCAATCCCTGCCACCTCCCCTTCCACCCAGATAACCCCCTTTCTGTCTATCACAAAAAAGCAGGATTCTATGCGATAACAATAAAACATAACAAGGTAAAACAAGATCATCATATCAAAGCTGAACAAGACAAACTAACAGAAGGAAAAGAATTCCAAAAGAAGGCACAAGAACCAGAGACCCACTGCCCCCCTGCTCCTATGCACACTTGCATGCGCGTGCATGTGTGCATGTGTACACACACACACACACAGGAGTCTCATACAATTACTAAACTCAAAGTCCTAGTACATGTGCAAAGAACTGGTGTAGACCCATGTGGGCCCTGTGCTTGCTGCTTCAGTCTCTATGAGTTCATACGAGGTTGGCTCAGTTGATTTAGAGGGCCTTGCTCTCCTGGTGTCTTCCTCCCCCTCTGTTTTTTTTTTTTAAATATTTATTTATTTATTATGTATACAATGTTCTGTCTCTGTGTATGCCTACAGGCCAGAAGAGGGCACCAGACCTCATTACAGATGGTTGTGAGCCACCATGTGGTTGCTGGGAATTGAACTCAGGACCTTTGGAAGACTAGGCAATGCTCTTAACCGTTGAGCCATCTCTCCAGCTCCCCCTCTGGTTTTTATAACAAGTGTGAAACTTAATTACATTCTTCAGCTCCTTGAATCATTGATTGGATAAGCAGATAAGAAGTTTTGTTTCTATCAGGGTAGCCAAGGCTTAAATTTTAAAATTTCATTTAAGTCAACATTGTACTACATGGAGAACAGCATAGATATGCACATCACATGTCAGATATTTTTCATGTTTAATATTCACATGGAGTAAAAAAAAAACTATGTCTTTGAGTCATGATTCAGAAGTGATTTGCTGATTGAAGAGACAGGGTGCTTCAAACATATGTTATTCAAGGGTAGAATCATTCTCAGAATCTAGTCTTGAATTATTTCTGAGAAATTTCTGTGGAAGGAAAGTGAATTAGCAAAGGATGTGATAAGAAAAATTCATTTACTTCCCATGTACGAGAGAGCCTGTTGAATAACATTTGAAAGAGGATTAAAGCTGATTTCTTACAAGCCCTAGGATTATAAGATTTGTAAACGAAGCAGAATTAGGAATTCCAGTTCATTTACAAAGTAACTAGTATCATCGACCAGAGGCCTCACAATGCATTTGACTCTGGACATATGATCCCTGTGTAGCTCTATCTGCATCAAGGCATGGTTTCTCTTCCTGACATATTTCAATGGGAAGGGACTATGAATGTGTTGCTATTCAGCTTGTTGGTATATGAAACTCCAGACTGGCATGTTGAAGCAAAACATCATTAGGTATGGGCATGGTCCTGGAGGCCTGATTAAGTTTACTGAAGAGCACAGACCCTTGCTTCAATGAATGCTAGTTTAGTTGGAGGATATCACACTGTCAAATGAAAACGTTCCTTGAATGAGTAATAACAGGATCATTATGAAAACACATAATGATGCATGCCTGTAGTTCCAGCACTCAGTGGGTGGAGGAAAGTTCACCAGAAATCCAAGGTCATTGTCAGCTACACAGTGAGTTTGAGTCAGTCTGAGCTATGTAGTACCATTCATGTTTCAAAACACCAAAAAAAAAAAAAAAAAAAGATACAGATAGGTTAACTAGGTTTCATCATGACATCATCACAAATACATATTAAGTAATTTGATCGTGTTTATTCCCATTATCTCATCTTGGCCCTTCATCCTCTGTTTGTTTGTTTGTTTTTTTTCTCTTTCCAAGTAGTCTCCCTTCTTTGTATCTTTTCTAAAATCTAGATTCCAAATCTGAGAGAAAGCACACATTATGAATCTGGCGTTTCTCACTGTGGTGATCCCCATCTTTAATGAAGAATACTAAAACACTAAACACTCACAGTGTGCACTTGGAGACTGTGCTATTATTCCTTCATGATCTCTATGTGACGGCCTGTGGTGGATCTCCTTATAAAGAGTGTGATATTGGCCCTTGATTTTACCCTGTATTTGTAAAAGTTGACTGTTGACTTGAAAATTAAAAGCATGGGGTTTGGGAACAGAAACTTGATTTACAGCTCATACTGACTTAGAACTCATGATTCTCCACTCTCATTTTGATGATATCATATTTGGCAAGTTTGAATATTGACTGAGGTTTCTTTCTGTCTTCTTTTACTCAGAATAGTGCCCTATTCCTTCCATCTTTGAAAGTTCTCCTTTACTAGCTCCAGCTGATAACCACTTGCAAGGGAGAACGAGTTTTCTCTAGTGGGAGTCTTACTATCTGTGCAAACCACACTTAAAGGAAAGTCCTACGCTCACTGCATGCCAACACAGAAAAAGCTCAATGGTAATTTTGAAAGTTTCTTTTGTCTTATAATCTTTATCTGGACATTTTATTTCCTTACAGGTCTTTTGCTTATATATTCTGGTTTATGATTTGTTTATTTTATGGGTTTTCTCTGTGTGCGAATGTGTGTGTCTGGGCATCTGTATATGTTCCTTGTGCTTTTCCTTTGACTATTTTTCCTGTTTTTGTTTGTTTTTATTTTATCTTATTTTATTGTTTTGAGATACCAGCTTGATTTTCTAAATATATATATATATATATATATATATATATATATATATAGAGAGAGAGAGAGAGAGAGAGAGAGAGAGAAAGAGATTTGGAGGTTGAAGGTTCTGAGACGAGTTGGAAAGGCAAGACTGACTGGAATTACATTGTGAAAATAAATCTATTTTCAATTAAAAAAATTCTGTTTTTGAATGAAAGTTAAGATTATAATTCAATACATATTCACAACCCTCTTTCTGAACTGAGGTGTACAATCTGCTGCCATTTTTGTTTGTTTTTATTTGACTTACAGCTAGTTTCCCCTCCCTCTTCTCCTTCCAGAACCCCCCTTCACTGTCCCCTACCCTATCCATTCCTCTTCCTCCCTTTCTCTTCAGAAAGAGCAGACCTCCTATGAACATCAACCTACTATGACATCAATCTCCAGTGAGACTAGGCACCTCCTCTCCTATTAAGGCTGGAAGAGTTAATCTGATAGGACGAAATGGTCCCCAAAACAACAGAGTCAAAGGCAGCCCCTGTTCGAAGTTCCACAGAAAACCAAGTCAAAGAAGAACTGTGACATATATGCAGAGGGCTTAGATCAGTGCCATGCAGACTCCCTGGTTGTTGGTTCAGTCTAAGTGAGATTCTATCTGTAGATACCAATCTGCCTGTAGATGATAGCCATCTACCTGTTGATACCCATCTACCTCTAGATACCGCTGGTGGGTGTTTGATGGATAAATTAAAAATGGGCATCTAGATAAGAGATTTGACAACATCTTTGAAGGAATGTAATATAGCATAATGCCCAGAGAATAATAAATCAATAAAATAAACAGAACTTTCTGTCTCACCCAAGTTTTGACCAATGGTACCCATTTTGGCAGTTTGAAGAACTCATTTAAAACTAGAAGTGTCTGCACTCTTTGGATTAGGAACTAATTTCAGAGATTTAACAAAGACTCTGCTTTCCTAAATCTGTGAAGACAGTGATGAACTTTAGTTCTCCACTGTTATTCCTGCAGCACAAGTTCAGATGCTTTCCTCTTGGTTGAGAAACCAGCAGAAGGTGGTGATATATCTTCCCTTAATACAGATAAGGATGGTAATGCCTTTTAAAAATATCATATGAGATACTACTAACCCATCTCTCTGTCCCTAACTGTAAAAATTAAGTTCAGTGTTTATTTAGGCCAATACTGCTACTTTTAAGACTTATCATATTTTAAATATTAGGCATGTAAAATAGTAATTGCATAAGACAATCCATGAAAGCACCAATTAGTAACTCTTCCTTAAGACATGATAAATTAATTTAAAAAATTGTCTTAATTTACTTAGTAACTTGAATCTTTCTGAGGGAAAAATACATCTAATTAGGAAGACATGTGTAAATTACTTAGATAAATAATGTAGCTATGATATGCCAAGTAGTTTAGATGATAAATTATAAAACAATATTTTACAAATGAAATTATGTCACTTGGGGGTGATAATGCTCCCTTTGAGAGCCATAGACTATCTAACAAAAAACCCAGCACCATTCATGGAATAGAAATCTCTCCCAGCTGTTGGTCAAAGAAGTGCAGGACTCGTCCCAAAGTATAGCCCATTGCTATTGACTTTGGTTTCCTCCCAGAAGTCGAGTGTAAGTCTTTATTGCTAAAGAGACTACATACTTTGTGTATAGGACTTGGATATTTCCCTCCCTGCTGGGAAAATAGCAAGTCCTCATGTTTTGAGTCAACGAAAGTGACTTCATCTTTTTTTCCATTTTTGTTGCTGGCTTTAAGTCAGTGTCTTTCTATGAATCCTAGACTGGTCTCAGATTCACAGACTTTTCTCTCTGCCTTCCCTGAAATTACAGGGAACTGGCATCATGCCAAGTATGACTTTATTTCAATTCTGACAAGTTCCTCTAGTCAATATTCTCTGAAGACACTACCAACTAATCCTCTCATGACTGTATCTTGACTGTCCCTTGCCACTAGGACATATGTAATCTCTCCCATTTGTCTAATTTGGAGTTCATCCTTGATTTTAATTTTTGTCTATCTTGTGGGTAATCTCCTACTATCTAAAAAAAAAATCTGTTCAGGGAATTAAGGCCAGACTTTCTCAGGGATCCAAAACAAAGTCCAAATATTTATTTTTCTGCTTTGCTTCACCAAATAGAGGCAAAAAAGCAGCAAATGAGAGCTGTGGTGAAATGATAAGGAAAAAAATCCTTGGAAGAAAGATTCCAAAAGTTGTATGGGACCACTTAATGTTTCTATTTTATCTGTGATTAACTTGTTGAAAGTTAACTTGTTGAAATGTAATTGTTCCCCAACTTACTTGGCCTACCAATACTATAACTGAAGTCATTAGAGTCAGCGCCCTGAACCTGGAACTTGTAACAAGTTAGACTGAATTCACCACCTGTCTTCAGTAAGGCAATGAATAGACAATTGAAATCGACTCTATGGAAAAAGGAACAGAGATTCAACGATGGCCCAAGCCATCACTAGCACCCAGTCTTTTATGTCTCACTTGGATACATAAAATATAAAGGACCATTAAGGAATAGTTCATTAATTTTGCTATTTCATATGTCAGCCCATCTATATTACTTATAAATGATTATGACGTATTCATTGAGAAATACAATTATGGAATATCAGAGATGGAATGAACAAATAATTTAAACCCTTAGTTTTCCAAATGGCTGCTTGGGTTTGATAGATGGGAGGCACATTGTTTAGCAGGACACACCCGGTTACTTTCAATGTGTGAATCTTTCTTTACTCTTGTATGGCCTACAGAGCAAGGCTTCATTCAACCCAAGATTCCACACTAATTCTTATTTGATACTGGAACCCTAACTGGTATTGAGATTCTCTATTTTGCTTACTTCTTTATCCCTTTTGACTTTGAGAACAGAAATTTCTTTGGTTTATCCCAGAGGTTATACAATCAGACAAATAAACCAACACAGAAACAAGAAAATAGAAGAAAAAATAGTGAAATTTTCACACAAGAGTATTCTAGTTTCCCTAGACTCCTGTTTCTCTGTGCTATAACACAGGGGCTAGGGAAGCTTTGTTCTTCATCACCAATCATGATACAAAATACAGTATAATGCTGAAAGAGGAGTCTGTAACTTTGAAAACAAAATATGTGGGGTAAGGGAAGGACTCTGCTCATCTGCCACCATTGTTGCCTCTTCAGTAGACACTTCCATTTACAGTTCAGACTTACAAACTTACTGAGTGACAACCAGCCCTATGGATAATGTACAGATTCAGTGGCTTTCTCTTTGAATGTCAGAATCCACTAATGTCAATCAAGTTTGAGGAAAGAATACATAAGGGAATAGGGAAAGGGTTTGTTTAAAGGATGTAGTCGAAATGCCTAATTCAACTTCCCCACTCCAATTAGACAATTATTTGTGAATCGGCCTTTGAGAACCTGTTATACATTTCATACACTTGTTTTGAAATTAAAATTTATACTATGAAAAATGCAAAGTTGGTTATTGGCAATGAGTTTAAACTGATGAAGAATAGTGGCTTAGCAGATAAAAGCACATAAATCAAACCCCGACACCCTGACTTGATCCCTATAATCTACATTAAGTTGAAAAAAGACAATTGAGTCCACAAAGTTGTTTTCTGACTTCTACATGAACACAATGGCATGCACTCCCCCCTTGTACAACATACCCCCATAGTCAACATTAAAAAACAACAACAAGTGTTTGAAGGGGGTTCCCACTTGCCCAAGTATTTAGATACTTAATGGTTGCTGGGAAGGAAGAATTGAGACATTTTCTTCAGTGATATAGCTCCCTGAAAAGTTTATCTGTGCTCCTGTAAATAACCTCACATCCATGAACTTGTAAATGACTCTTACTAAAGTCATTGGATGACACCCTCACCCCATGAATATAAAATGAGACATGAAAATAGAAGACGGATAGTTGGAAAAAGGAAATGTATCAGTGTGAGTGAGAAGGCAACAAGAGAGGAAGTAGAGGGTGATCACTAACGTGATCAAGATTATGTTCTATACAGGTAGGGAAATGTCATAATGAAACCCATTATTGTGTATAATTAATATATGATAGTAAAACTAAATGAGAAATAACTAAGCAGAACCAGTAAGCTTTTTCTGTTTATATATTTAAAATCTCTTATTTCTATTTTTTGAGTCACGTAGTACTTGTTAATTAATGAAATGAGAACCAGTTATGAATATGGATGTACACACACACAAACACACACACACAAACACACACACACACACACACACACACCAGGATTTAGAGCAATGAAATCAATGACATTGTTTAGTGTTTGGAGTCGGAGAGCAATTAGGATTTAGAGAATATAGGACCAGAATGGAGAGCACAACACCTTCTTAATGACCATAAACAATTAACTGGACAAAACGATGATGACTCTTAATTGCATTTAGCTCATGTTTTCCTATTCACAGAGAAGATAAGAAAATTGGGAAATCACATCCACCCTGAGTCATTCTTTTTTTTCTTTGTGAAGAACAATTTTTCCCAGTTCTCCCTTCATTTAATTGGTCCTTGGAGAGTCCTCTCAAACCTTTACAATGACATTCTGTGAGCATTCGGAGTGGTGCCAAGCCAGGAACTCTGTGATAGCTCACAAATTACAGATTGAACTAATGCTGTATTACTTTTCTTTTCTTTTTTGCAATGTTTAATGTATGAGTTTTCTTATTTTGTAAGGCTAAGCTGATGACACACACTCTTTTTCTCCCCTTCTTAAAGCTTCACGAATTTCTGTAGATATGGCTTAAAATATGTTCTTTAAAAATGATTACATGGCAAACCTTTTCTTCTGTGGTTCACCTGCACATACTTTGAAGCCAAATGACTGCAAGTGGATGGTGTGTGTCTGCAAAGTAGAGATAGGTTGTGGAGGTGAATTTAAGGCACGCAAAGTCACTGATTCTGCCTTGACAGCTCACCACACAGAAAGGTGAGAGTTAGAATATTTGCAGATCTCTTCAGTATCTTACAATGAAAGTAAAAGGCATATTCTGGTAGTAATTCAAGTCAGCTTCAAAATACACTAGCATTATAACAGAACTTTATACATGGAGACATTTTGATGGATTTTCATCAAAAGGAAGGAAATGAATGCCCCAAATTTCTCACTCAGAGGTGATTTTAGGAATTTCTTTGTATTTCAAAACTTCTATTTTATTTTAATTTTTAGTGGTGTGTGTGCAAACACATTTATGTATGCAGTATATGTACATGTGAGTATATAATAAACATGTTCATGCATGCAGTATATATTCATGTATGTATGTATGTGTGGTGTATGTGTGTACATACTTGAATGCAGAGGCAAGAACAGGTTAGGTGTCTTTTTTTATACCTTCTACATTTTTTATGTGTTTTCTTTTGTTTGAAACAAAGTCTAACTATGTAGTCTGGCTGACCTAAAACTGTATAGAGTTGGGGCTGGCCTCAGACTCACAGAGATCTACCTGATCTACCTGTTTGTGCCTTCCAAGTGATTCTTGTATTAAAAGTGTAGACTACCACACTTTTTTTGTTTGTTTTTCTGTTTTGTTTTGTTTTTAAGTTCTACTACTGAACCTGATGCTAGCTGTTTTGACTGGGCAGGTTGCCCAGTGAACTTCCAGGATCTTTCTGTTTCTACTTTCTGAACACTGGGGTTAAAGTCACTTGTGGACATATCCGGGTTCCATGTGGATGCTGGGAATTTAAAGTCTGATGGTCCTCTTACTTTCACAGCAAGCTCTGTTAGAAACCGAGCTATTCTCCCGGGCTTCTATTAAAAAAACTTTTAAGCCTATAGCATATAAAATTGTCCTCACTTAGCATTTTGTATTCTTTTAAAAATGTGTGCATGTGTATATTCACAAGTGGTGTATGAGCATGTGTGGACATGAAAAGGGCAGAGGACACTCTCAGGGGTCATCCTCAGAAATGCCATCTGTGCGCTGTGAGATATAGGCCTGGAGTTCACATATTAGTTAGCCTCTACTTGCGAGGAAAGTCCAGGATCCCTTCTGTTTTCCCTCTATTATTCTAGGAGTATGGCCACCCACCACTGTACCCAGCATTTTTATGTGTGTTCTGGGAATTGAGCATAGGATCTCATGGTTGCCTCTTTACTGACTGTACTATCTTCCCAGCCCTAGCAACAGGATGCAGTAATTTTATAAATGTTGGCAGCATCAGCTTTAAACTCTACAACAGTATTTATGCTTGGGCTTCAGTACTGCTTAGGGGACTGTGGTGGTTTGAAAGAAAATAGCCCTCATAGACTACCAGGAGCTGTGGCCTTGCTGGAGTAGGTCTTATTGTGTGGCCTTATTGGAGGAACGCGTCACTCTGGGTCAGGCTTTGAGATCTCAGATGCTAAAACCATGCCCAATGTGACTGTTTTTTTTTTTTTTTTTTTCCTGCTGCCTATGGATCCAGATGTAGAACTCTCAGCTCATCTCCAGCACCATGTCTGCCTATGTGGCATCATGCTTCCACCATGACGATAATGGACTAAAGTTCTGAACTGTCAGTTAGACCCCCATCAGCTGGCACTAGAACCCAAATCTAGGGAAACTGATGTGTTTCTCTTTATAAGAGTTGCCAGGGTCATGCTGTCTTATCACACCAATAAAACCCTAATGAAGACAGGAGCAATGTATCTTTAAGAGTGCCGTAATAGTAGGTGTAGAGTTGAAGTCTCTGGGTGAATTCCTTGTCCCGTGCTGTTCTTATATTGAACATTCTGTTAGGAGGGCTCTATTGTCTACTAAATTAACAGATTTTTGGATTTAAAATTTCACTTAAACTATTTTTTATAAAGAAACGTTCTGTTTATAATGTCATCCAAGCTGGTATCTGACTCATAATTCTTGTCTCATGCTCACAGCTGCTGTGATTACAGATCCGTGTCACTCTGTTTGGCTTTTAGAGAATGGGGAGAGTGAAGCAAAACACAACACAAAAGTGACCCAAACACTACCATACTGTAATCTTGAGTGTCTTCTACACAGCATATACCACAGACTTCTTTTCTTGATCAGCATTGGGGGTTAACATGATCAATGTTTGAAAGATGGAAATAACCAGGAAATAAAAAGATTAACTCTGCTAATTTGAACTTGGTGCCCTGACCTAGTTTTGCTAAACATCATTCTTTCTCAATGTAACTCCATGTTACAAATGTGCTTTGAAATGTCACCGTTTCTTAGGCTCTTCTACTAACACCAACTGGTTTTTCTCTTCCCATAACTAATGTTTATGTTTTATTTGGCTTGAAGCTGTATATCAGGATCATGAAATTTCTGAAAAACACATGAGTAGTTTGACCCCTACAAGTTCTGCATTTCTTGCTCTAGGTAAAAAGGTCTTTTTTTTTAATCATTGTTTTTGTTATATCCTCTTTGCCCAAGGTATGGTTTTGAATTAAGTGAAAATATTATATATAGAGAAGAAATAACAGAGTTTTTGGTTGTTAATTTGTGGCTTTGTTGCATTTTGATCAGGAAATGTAGCTTATATTTTGGCGTGTGGAAAAATTGAAATGCTTGTAACTTAATAAATGTTAAAATTTCATGGCTGATTTATGGAAGAGGATGGCATACGGTTTTATGGGAGGCACAAAGACCACTGTGTGGGGTTTCATTTCCATGTGCAGTGCAGATATAACCAAACACATTTGAAGTGAGAGGAGTGAGGTGATCTATTTTATGCTGGGCAGCATGCATCAAGAGAGGAGGGAGAACACAGCTAAGAAGATTCTTCTGAGGGTGGGAAAAGGGTGGATGAGAACTGACTAGTTAGTGGACACAAAAGTCTGGTGGTGTTTTATAGCATAGGGTAAGGATAGTTAACAGTATTACACTGAATACTTCTAATTAACAAGGATGGGCTCCAGCCAGAGAAGCAGGTGGGTTAATTGCAGATCTTGACATTTCCTCCTTCTTCCAAATTCAGTCCCTCTGCTCTGTCACAGACCCCATGGTGCAGCCTCTCCTACACTGTCGCCAGATCTACCCCTCCAAACATCTCTCCCCCACTAATACTGTAGACCTTCGCCTCTTCCTTCAATTCTACAAGTTCAATCTACCAGTCTCAATCTCCAGCTCCACATTAGATCACCTCTGCAATCTCTCCTCACTCTCTGCCCCCAGTCTTGGGGACTAAACAGATCTTCATGGAACACCCTGTTTTTTTCTCTCCTGTGGATCCCTTAAGTACCTCTTTTAGTCCATCCCCATTCCTAGATGTCAGACCCCAATACATAGAAACGCATTGCATTAGTCAGTGTTCTCTAGAGTCATAGAAATTATGGAATGAATCTCTCTCTCTCTCTCTCTCTCTCTCTCTCTCTCTCTCTCTCTCTCTTCTCCCTCTCTCTTTATATATAATATATGATATTTCTGGAATGACTTACAGGCTTCAGTCCAGCTAATCCAACAACGACTAGTTGTGAATCGGAAGTCCAATATAGGTTATTGAATAAAGCTGCTTTGGTTTATGGCAGGGCAGAGTATAATGAGCCTGGAAGAGATATATATAGAGAGAGTAGGTGGAGTCAAGGAGATGCTATGTAGCTGCTGAAGGACAACATGGGAACCTTATCAGCAGGTCACAGCCTTGTGACAATACACAGAATAATGAAAATGGATTAAGATGTAAGAGTTAGTTAATAAGAATCATGAGCTTATAGGCCAAACAGTGTTGTAATTAATACAGTTTCCATGGGATTATTCAGGTCTGGGCAGCCAGGAATGAAAGAGAAGTCTCCTTTTACACCAACCCAATTACAAACCTTTCGACTTATATTACTGCCCTTCCTGCAAGATATATTAGTGCAGTGGTGGTCCAAACCCTGTGGGAGTAACCAGTTCATATCTGCTTTGACTTAAAGCCCACTCCTTGAGAAGGAACACATGCTTGACAATGCTTGAGTGACCACAAACCTGAGACTAGATATCCCAGAGACCTAGGTTAAAATCTGATATTACTGTTATAATAAAAGCACATGGCATGTATATCCTATACTCATAAATTAGTCCCTTGCTCAGTCTTTATCAGATAAGGCTCCTCTTGCAGCAAATGGGAGCAAATACAGAGAATCACAGTCAGATAATATGCAGAGAATGAGAGTCTTTGGAACACTCAACCTTAGTCAGGATGTCTCCAGCAAATGCCTTCCCTCAGAGTTCAGGAACCCTCCTGAAGAGAAGGCAAAAAGAGTGTAAGAGTCAGAGGGGATGGGAGATACCAAGAAAACAAGACCCTATAAATCAACATGATCAAAACTCATATGAGTTTTGAGACTGAGGCAGCATGCACAGGGCCTGCATGGGTCTATACCAGATGGGGTCCTAGTACTGAAAGAAGTGGACACATGATCCCAGTCCTAACACAGAAGCTATCTCCAATTGAGAACCACTTGCAAATGAAAATTAAGTTTTCCCTAAGCTAGTCTTTTTGGCGAAACAACCTACTCTTTTTTTTTTTTTTTTTTTTTTTTTATTATATATTTTTTTTTATTCTTTTTTAATTAAAATTTCCAACTGCTCCCCGTTTCCCATTTCCCTCCCCTCCTCCCACACATTGCCCCCTCCCCCCTCTCCCCTCCCCTATCCCCACTCCTCTTCTCCTCCCCCCAGTCCATTCCCCCTCCCTCTCGCTACTGAAGAGCAGTCCAAATTCCCTGCCCTACAGGAAGACCAAGGTCCTCCCACTTCCATCCAGGCCCAGGAAGGTGAGCATCAAAACAGGCTAAGCTCCCACAAAGCCAGTTCATGTATTAGGATCGAAACCTAGTGCCATTGTCCTTGGCTTCTCATCAGCCTTCATTGTCCGCCATGTTCAGAGAGTCCAGTTTCAACCCATGCTTATTCAGTCCCAGTCCAGCTGGCCTTGGAGAGCTCCCAATAGATCAGTTCCACTGTCACTGTGGGTGGGTGCACGCCTCGTGGTCCTGATTTCCTTGCTCATGTTCTCCCTCCTTCTGCTCTTCATTTGGACCTTAAGAGCCCAGACGGTTGATCCAAATTGGGTCTCTGTCTCTCTCTCGATCCATCGCCAGATGAAAGTTCCTGTGCCATTCTCCTTGGCCTCTCGTCAGCTCTCATTGTCCGCCACATTCCGAGAGTCCGGTTTTATCCCATGTTTTTTTCAGTAGCAGGCCAGCTGACCTTGGTGAGCTCCCAATAGATCGGCCCCACTGTCTCAGTGGTTGGGTGCACCCCTCATGGTCCTGACTTCCTTGTTCATGTTCTCTCTCCTTCTGCTCCTCATTATAACCTTGGGAGCTCAGTCTGGTGCTCCAGTGTGGGTCTCTGGCTCTATCTCCATCCATCGCTAGATGAAGGTTCTATGGCGATATGCAAGATATTCATCAGTAAGATTATAGGATAGGTTCATTTCAGGTTCCCTATCCTCAGGTGCCCCAATGAACTAACTGGGGACATTGCCCTGGGCATCTGGTAGCCATTCCAAGTTCAAGTCTCTTGTCACCCCTTAGGTGGCTCCCTTACCTAAGGTATGAGTTTCCCTGCTCCCCTATCCAACCTTTCTTTATCCCCATTCAACCCGATTCCCCCAGTTCCCCTCATCCTCTCCTTCACACTTTTCTCTCCCCATCACCCCTCATCCCCATCCCACCCCACCCCCAAGATTCCAATTTTTTGCCCATCAGTCATGACTATTTCCCATAGCTGGGAGGATATCTATATGTTTTCCCTTGGGTTTACCCTCTTGTTTAGCTTCTTTAGGATCACAAATTATAGACTCAGTGGCCCCTATCCATGGCTAGAAACCAATTATGAGTGAGTACATCCCATGTTCTTCTTTTTGGGTCTGGGTTACCTCACTAAGGATCGTATTTTCTATTTCCATCCATTTGCATGCAAAATTCGAGAAGTCATTGTTTTTTACCGCAGAGTAGTACTCTAATGTGTATATATTCCACACTTTCTTCATCCATTCTTCCATTGAAGGGCATCTAGGTTGCTTCCAGGTTCTGGCTATTACAAATATTGCTGCTATGAACATAGTTGGACAAATGCTTTTGTCATATGATAGGGCATCTCTTGGGTATATTCCCAAGAGTGGTATTGCTGGGTCCAGGGGTAGGTTGATCCCAATTTTTCTGAGAAACCGCCACACTGATTTCCAAAGTGGTTGCACAAGTTTGCAGTCCCACCAGCAATGGATGAGGGTACCCCTTTCTCCACAACCTCTCCAGCAAAGGCTATCCTTGGTGTTTTTGATTTTAGCCATTCTGACAGGTGTAAGATGATATCTCAAAGTTGTTTTGATTTGCATTTCTCTGATCGCTAAGGAGGTTGAGCATGACCTTAAGTATCTTTTGGCCATTTTAACTTCTTCTGTTGAGAATTCTCTGTTCAGTTCAGTGCCCCATTTTTTAATTGGGTTAATTATCCTTTTAAAGTCTAGTTTCTTGAGTTCTTTATATATTTTGGAGATCAGACCTTTGTCTGTTGCGGGGTTGGTGAAGATCTTCTCCCAGTCAGTAGGCTGCCTTTTTGTCTTAATGACAGTGTCCTTTGCTTTACAGAAGCTTCTCAGTTTCAGGAGGTCCCATTTATTCAATGTTGTCCTTAATGTCTGTGCTGCTGGGGTTATACATAGGAAGCGATCTCCAGTGCCCATATGTTGTAGGGTACTTCCCATTTTCTCTTCTATCAGGTTCAGTGTGTTCAGATTGATATTGAGGTCTTTGATCCATTTGGACTTGAGTTTTGTGCATGGTGATAGATATGGGTCTATTTTCATTCTTCTACAGGTTGACATCCAATTGTGCCAGCACCATTTGTTGAAGATGCTTTCTTTCTTCCATTGTATACTTTTAGCTCCTTTATCAAAAATCAGTTGTTCATAGGTTTGTGGGTTAAAATCCGGGTCTTCTATACGATTCCATTGGTCGACTTCTCTGTTTTTATGCCAGTACCACGCTGTTTTCATTACTGTAGCTCTGTAATAGAGTTTGAAGTCAGGGATGGTAATGCCTCCAGAAGTTCCTTTATTGTATAAGATTGTTTTGGCTATCCTGGGTTTTTTGTTTCTCCATATAAAGTTGATTATTGTCCTTTCAAGATCTGTGAAGAATTTTGATGGGATTTTAATGGGGATTGCATTGAATCTATAAATTGCCCTTGGTAGAATTGCCATT
Source organism: Chionomys nivalis (assembly GCF_950005125.1). Lineage (NCBI taxonomy): Eukaryota > Metazoa > Chordata > Mammalia > Rodentia > Cricetidae > Chionomys > Chionomys nivalis. The sequence goes on along the minus strand of NC_080104.1, from coordinate 17,895,941 downwards.
TTTACTATGTTGATTCTCCCAATCCAAGAGCAAGGGAGATCCTTCCATTTTCTGGTATCCTCTTCAATTTCTTTCTTCAATGCCTTAAAGTTTTTGTCAAATAGATCTTTCACTTCCTTGGTTAGAGTTACCCCAAGATATTTTATGCTGTTTGTGGCTATCGTGAAAGGTGATGATTCTCTTATTTCTCTCTCTGCTTCCAGATCCTTTGTGTATAAGAGGGCGACTGATTTTTTGGAGTTGATCTTGTATCCTGCCACATTACTAAAGGCGTTTATCAGCTGTAGGAGTTCTTTGGAGGAGTTTTTGGGGTCGCTCATGTACACTATCATATCATCTGCAAATAATGCAAGTTTAACTTCTTCCTTTCCAATTTGAATCCCCTTTATCCCCTTATGTTGTCTTATTGCTATTGCTAAAACTTCGAGAACTATATTGAAGAGGTATGGAGAGAGTGGACAGCCTTGGCGTGTTCCTGATTTTAGTGGGATGGCTTTAAGTTTCTCTCCATTTAATTTGATATTAGCTGTCGGCTTGCTGTATATAGCTTTAATTATATTTAGGTATGACCCTTGTATCCCTAATCTCTCCAAGACTTTTATCATAAAGGGATGTTGAATTTTGTCAAATGCTTTTTCAGCATCTAATGAAACGATCATATGGTTTTTTTCTTTCAGTTTATTTATATGATGGATTACATTGATAGATTTGCGTATGTTAAACCAGCCCTGCATCTCTGGTATGAAGCCTACTTGATCATAATGGATAATTTTTCTAATGTGTTCTTGGATTCGGTTTGCCAGAATTTTGTTGAGGATTTTTGCGTCGATGTTCATGAGTGAGATTGGCCTGTAATTCTCTTTCTTGGTTGGGTCTTTGTGTGGTTTTGGTATCAGAGTTACTGTAGCTTCATAAAAGGAATTTGGCAATGACTCTTCTGTTTCTATATTGTGAAATACATTAAGGAGAATAGGTATTAGGTCTTCTTGGAAGTTCTGGTAGAATTCTGCATTGAAACCATCTGGTCCTGGACTTTTTTTGGAAGGGAGGTTTTTGATAACAGCTTCTAATTCTTCACGACTAACCGGTCTATTTAGGTTGTTCACCTGGTCCTGGTTTAACTTTGGTAAATGGTATTTATCTAAAAAAGCGTCCATTTCTTTTACATTTTCCAGTTTTGTGGCATACAGGCCTTTGTAGTAAGATCTAATGATTCTCTGAATTTCCTCTGTGTCTGTGGTTATGTCTCCCTTTTCATTTCTGATCTTATTAATTTGCAAATTCTCTCTCTGCCGTTTGATTAGTTTGGATAGGGGTTTATCAATCTTGTTGATTTTCTCCAGGAACCAGCTTTTTGATTCATTGATTCTTTCAATTGTTTTCTGTGTCTCTATTTTGTTGATTTCAGCCCTCAGTTTGATTATTTCCAGTCTTCTACCCCTTCTAGGTGAGTCTGCTTCTTTTTTTTCTAGAGCTTTCAGGTGGGCTGTTAAGTCTCCAATGTGTGCTTTCTCTGTTTTCTTTAAGTGGGCAGTTAGTGCTATGAACTTTCCTCTCAGAACTGCTTTCATAGTGTACCATAGGTTTGAGTATGTTGTTTCTTTATTTTCATTGTCTTCAAGGAAGAGTTTAATTTCTTTCTTTATTTCTTCCTTAATCCAGGAATGGTTCAGTAGTTGACTATTCAGTTTCCATGAGTTTGTAGGCTTTCTGGGGGTAGCATTGTTGCAGAGTTCTAGCTTTAATCCATGGTGATCTGATAAGATACAGGTGGTTATTAATATTTTTTTGTAACTGTGGATGTTTGCTTTGTTACCGAGTATGTGGTCGATTTTTGAGAAGGTTCCATGAGCTGCAGAGAAGAAGGTATATTCTTTCCTATTTGGGTGGAATATTCTATAGATGTCTGTTAAGTCCATTTGATTCATTACCTCCATTAATTCTCTTATTTCTCTGTTAGGTTTCTGTCTACTTGACCTGTCCATTGGTGAGAGAGGAGTATTAAAGTCTCCTACTATTAATGTGTGCGGTTTGATGGCTGCCTTGAGTTTTAACAATGTTTCTTTTACGTACGTGGGTGCTTTTATATTAGGGGCATAGATATTCAGGATTGAGACTTCATCCTGATGAATTGTTCCTGTTATGAGTAGAAAATGTCCCTCTCCATCTCTCCTGATTGATTTAAGTTTGAAGTCAACTTTGTTAGAAATTAGTATGGCCACCCCTGCTTGTTTCTTAGGTCCATTTACTTGATAAGCCTTATCCCAACCCTTTATTCTGAGTAGGTGCCTGTCTTTGTGGTTGAGGTGTGTTTCTTGTAAACAGCAGAATGTTGGATCCTGTTTTCGTATCCAATCTCTTAGTCTGTGCCTTTTTATAGGAGAGTTGAGTCCATTGACATTAAGTGATATTAATGACCAGTGGTTGTTAACTCCGGTCATTTTTTAAGTTGGAAATTTTGTGTGTTCCCCTTCTTTGTGTTGCGCTGGTGAAGGGTCTCTAGTTGTCTGAGATATTGTGGTCATTGTTGGACTCCTTGGTTAGTGATTTTCCTTCTATTACTTTCTGTAAGGCTGGATTTGTGGCTACGTATTGTTTAAATTTGTTTTTATCCTGGAAAATTTTGTTTTCTCCATTTATAGTGAACGAAAGCTTGGCTGGGTATAGTAGTCTGGGCTTGCATCCATGGTCTCTTAGTTTCTGCAGTACATCTATCCAGGACCTTCTGGCTTTCATGGTTTCCATAGAGAAGTCAGGTGTAAGTCTGATAGGTTTACCTTTATAAGTAACTTGGCCTTTTTCCTTTGCTGCTCTTAGTATTCTTTCTTTATTCTGTATGCTTTGTGTTTTGATTATTATATGGCGAGAGGATGTTTTTTTTTGATCCAGCCTATTCGGTGTTCTGTATGCTTCTTGAATCTTCATAGGTATATCTTTCTTTAGGTTGGGAAAGTTTTCTTCTATAATTTTATTAAATATATTTTCTGGACCGTTGAGCTGCGCTTCTTCTCCTTCTTCTATTCCTATTATTCTTAGGTTTGGTCTTTTTATTGTGTCCCATATTTCCTGAATGTTTTGTGATGAGAATTTGTTGGCCTTGCTGTTTTCTTTGATCAGCGTGTTTATTTTCTCTATGGTATCTTCAGAATCTGAGATTCTTTCTTCTATCTCTTGTATTCTGTTGGTTATGCTTGCTTCTGTAGTCTCTATTCGTTTACCTAGATTTTCCCTGTCCAGCTGACCTTCTGTTTGTGTTTTCTTCTTTGCCTCCATTTCAGTTTTTAAGTCTTGAACTGTTTCCATTATCTGTTTGATTGTTTTTCCTTGGTTTCCTAGGGTATCATTCACTGATTTACTCAATTCTTCAAACTTTCTGTTATACTTCTCATCCATTTCTATAAGGGCATTTTTTACATGTTGTTTAAGGGCGTCAATCACTTTCATAAAGTCAATTTTATCTACTTCTTCATGATTAAGGTGTTCATGTCCACCTGTTGGGAGGTCGCTGGGTTCTGGTGGTTTCATATAGTTTTTCAGATTGTTAGGTGAATTCTTGCATTGGCGCCTGCCCATCTCTTTCTCTGAATGCTCCCCTCTGGATCTTCTTTTACCGGATCAGGTCTCCTTGCCTACTGATGTACCTTCCCAGTGATGGCTCTCTGCAGTGCTAGTCTCCTGGTGTTATAGTGATGTCTCTCCTTGCTTGTTGCAGGCAGGCCAGTGAGACAAAGGAGGTCTCGCCTGCCTACTTGCCCTGAGGATTTGCCCCCAGCGCCAGACAGACTGAGCTGGATGGTGTTATGTGCCCAAAGAGGAAAGGGGACAGAAGGAAGAAGGGTTCTGGATGCAAGCTGGGTGGGACAAGAAGAGAGAGGCAGTATGGGGGGGGTAGAGCCCCTGCAGGGAGCCCGGGGAGTATAGGGAGGGGGATGAGGGACTTCAGAGTTCCCTGTCCAGGGCTGCTTCCGCCGCCACTGGTCACAAACTCACCGCCCTGCTGTCTCTCCTGGTGCCGAGATCAGATCTCCGTGCAGGTTGGGTAGTTCGTAAACAAAGCGCCTACCTTGGTTGGTGCAGGCGGGCCAGTGAGACAAAGGAGGTCTCGCCTGCCTACTTGCCCTGAGGGTTTGCCCCCAGCGCCAGACAGACTGAGCTGGATGGTGTTATGTGTCCAAAGAGGAAAGGGGACAGAAGGAAGAAGGGTTCTGGATGCAAGCTGGGTGGGACAAGAAGAGAGAGGCAGTATGGGGGGGTAGAGCCCCTGCAGGGAGCCCGGGGAGTATAGGGAGGGGATGAGGAACTTCAGAGTTCCCTGTCCAGGGCTGCTTCCGCCGCCACTGGTCACAAACTCACCACCCTGCTGTCTCTCCTGGTGCCGAGATCAGATCTCCGTGCAGGTTGGGTAGTTCGTAAACAAAGCGCCTACCTTGGTTGGTGCAGGCGGGCCAGTGAGACAAAGGAGGTCTCGCCTGCCTACTTGCCCTGAGGGTTTGCCCCCAGCGCCAGACAGACTGAGCTGGATGGTGTTATGTGCCCAAAGAGGAAAGGGGACAGAAGGAAGAAGGGTTCTGGATGCAAGCTGGGTGGGACAAGAAGAGAGAGGCAGTATGGGGGGGTAGAGCCCCTGCAGGGAGCCCGGGGAGTATAGGGAGGGGATGAGGAACTTCAGAGTTCCCTGTCCAGGGCTGCTTCCGCCGCCACTGGTCACAAACTCACCGCCCTGCTGTCTCTCCTGGTGCCGAGATCAGATCTCCGTGCAGGTTGGGTAGTTCGTAAACAAAGCGCCTACCTTGGTTGGTGCAGGCGGGCCAGTGAGACAAAGGAGGTCTCGCCTGCCTACTTGCCCTGAGGGTTTGCCCCCAGCGCCAGACAGACTGAGCTGGATGGTGTTATGTGTCCAAAGAGGAAAGGGGACAGAAGGAAGAAGGGTTCTGGATGCAAGCTGGGTGGGACAAGAAGAGAGAGGCAGTATGGGGGGGTAGAGCCCCTGCAGGGAGCCCGGGGAGTATAGGGAGGGGATGAGGAACTTCAGAGTTCCCTGTCCAGGGCTGCTTCCGCCGCCACTGGTCACAAACTCACCGCCCTGCTGTCTCTCCTGGTGCTGAGATCAGATCTCCGTGCAGGTTGGGTAGTTCGTAAACAAAGCACCTACCTTGGTTGGTGCAGGCGGGCCAGTGAGACAAAGGAGGTCTCGCCTGCCTACTTGCCCTGAGGGTTTGCCCCCAGCGCCAGACAGACTGAGCTGGATGGTGTTATGTGCCCAAAGAGGAAAGGGGACAGAAGGAAGAAGGGTTCTGGATGCAAGCTGGGTGGGACAAGAAGAGAGAGGCAGTATGGGGGGGTAGAGCCCCTGCAGGGAGCCCGGGGAGTATAGGGAGGGGATGAGGAACTTCAGAGTTCCCTGTCCAGGGCTGCTTCCGCCGCCACTGGTCACAAACTCACCGCCCTGCTGTCTCTCCTGGTGCCGAGATCAGATCTCCGTGCAGGTTGGGTAGTTCGTAAACAAAGCGCCTACCTTGGTTGGTGCAGGCGGGCCAGTGAGACAAAGGAGGTCTCGCCTGCCTACTTGCCCTGAGGGTTTGCCCCCAGCGCCAGACAGACTGAGCTGGATGGTGTTATGTGCCCAAAGAGGAAAGGGGACAGAAGGAAGAAGGGAAACAACCTACTCTTAAGGGTGCTGCATTCCCTACAGTAGTTGGCCAACAGAAACTAAAACATGATGGCATATTTTTGTTTATTATTATTGCTATTTACATTACAATTCTTTTGTGTATATATAATGGTTTCAGGTTTTGTGTTTTTAAGAGATTTCTGAGCATTCAAACAAGAGGGTCTCTGCGTCTATATCCATTTCTTGTGTCTTCTCTTCAGGTTTTTTCCTTCTGATTGCTTTGTCCTATTCTGATTTATTTGTTTTTCTTTATTTTTATTGCATTATATTTTATTTTATTATTATCAGTTATGTTCACGTTTCTTTTCTAACACGTGACAGAAAGAGGGTTGATCTGCATGAGAGGAGAGATGGAAAAGAACTGGAAGGAGGAGTAGGGGGAGGGAAAAATGCAATCAGAATATGTTGCATGAAGAAAACTTTTCAGTAAAAGAAAAAATACAACTAGAATGAGATATTCTTCCTCAAATTTGTGAACACACTCTGTTAGCAGGGAGGTGAGAAAACAGAAACTCTCCAATATTACTGCATGGGAAGTAAAATTAAATTTGTATTAACCCTGTGATGAGAAAACTGCTTCTGAAGATGGTATTCTACTGAGATACTAAAGCATTCAAGCAAACTAATTAATCAGCAGTTACATTTGAGGCTATTCATTGCTATACTGCTTATAACAGCGAAATATTGGAAATAATTGGCATGTACATTAAAACGTAATGTCTACCTAACATTTACATGTTCATTAACATTTGTCTTTCTGTCTATATATCTGTCTTAAATATTTTTTATTCAACAGCTTTCATTTATCATCTACCATCTGTAATCTATGTCATGCCTGTCTACCTCAAACTTCTAGTTATTTAGTTATTTTTTAATATGACATTACATTTTCCCCACATATACTTGGAAGTTATTCATATACTAACATTCAAATGAATCATGGTTCAATTACTAACTTTATTATATATATATAATAAATATATATATGTAAATATATATATATATTTACAGTGTTTGAGGCCCTCTGAGCCTTTTTGTACAATGAGAAAAAAACATCTTTCTGTGTAATTATTGTTTTAATTACAGATTCCCCATGTGAAACATCTACCCAAATACAGGCTGTACTGACGTTTATCCCTGCAGTGTTTCTCACTTACAGCTTATATGAGAGTAGAACTGATTTTTAAAAGCCTTGGTTTTTATTCTCCACTGTTGATAGATTTTTTTTAATATGCATTCCAAATCACAATAATTATTCGCTGAATAAATGGGTTGATGTGGTGCCTGTTTAAAATTGGGTTACAGCAAGAGTCTGTTTCCTTTTTCCCTCTCACTGGCCCAAATTGGTTTACTGAATAATGACACAATTAATCTGTTTTCATACTAACTAGAAAGTTCTGTGGTGAAAGCTCCTGGTTTTGCATAGTGTATTAGTTCTACAGTGTATGATTTCTGTTTTCTAAAATTTCTCTTAGAACTTTGAAATTAGACTTCTTTGGTTTTTCAGTGTGCACGATTATGTATTTCAATGGATTTTTCCCAATGGAGAAAATATGTTCCCTCTTCCTTTTCCACTTATAAAACCCCACAAGCTGTTAAAATGTCCATCCCTTCTGCTCCATTTCCTCACCCAAATCCTATCACATACCATATGAATTTTTAACCCCGACACCTGTCTACCCACATGGTTCCACAGGGGTGGATTAAAAAATACACTGAAGAACAATAAGGACCACACACATCACTATGTTGTTAGCCCCCAAAGTCTACAAAATATGGTTAGTCAATGCTGTCTGCTTACTGCATCTATGCACAATCCTAATGACAAGAAAAACACACACCAAGTCTTTTATGATGTGTCCCTTTCTCTTCTTCAGTGCTCCTGCCTACTGATTATGTTATTCTTCAAAAACCTGTCATTGAATGCTTCTGCTTCTTCCTGCAGGTTTTCAGGCAAACCTCAATCCTGTAGCACAAGCCATTCTGTGAGATCTTCTTTCATTGTAGCATCTGGTTCGTGACAGCAAACAATAAGAAGAAAGTATGCACGCCAATTTTAATTTCATTTTTTAACAATGAAAATTATTGATATTATACTTTTCTTATTCAGTGTTTTGGTCTTGGACAGGGAAACTTAAAGAAAGCTCCTATAGGAAGGTGAGCTTGGTGAATATTTGGAAGTTTTATATGCTGGGAATCCTTTAATGCCCTGTAGAGGGCGCCTGTAATAACAGGCGAACTTCAGCATCCTTCAGGAACCCACATTTCTTACATTAATTTTTTCTTTCATTTTATGAGCTGTTCAGAACCAAGTGAAAGGAATGTATGGGGATAGCCCATTCTAGGGTGTGTGGAGTGCTTCGTTGTCAGTCATTGCTCAGAGTTTTTGGTACCTAAGTGGAAGAAAAAACAGCCTAATTTTTAGGACTATAATTGTTTTAAGATTTTTCAGCAGATGACGTGATGTCTTATTGTTGGCACTCAGGTCTTTTTTACTCTTACTCCTTTGATAAATTCTTCAATCAATGCCAGAGCTGGTGTCTCAAGAGATACTGGGAGACTGATTTAGTAATGAAATTAAGACCATTTTGATAAGGGTAAAGACAGCTCCATGCCAACCCCAGTCTATGTTAGGTATTCTATTTATAGTTTTCTAATCTCTTATTCTTTCCTTTTTAATTTTATGCTTAAGGACATTGATGGCAATTCAAAGGAGTCAATTCATCAATTATTTAATTACTCTGGTTTACACTATTTTTTTTAAATTAAAGGTCACCAAGAAAGAATAGAATAAAAATAATAAACTTGATAGACTAGATTTATATGCATGAAACAATTGTGTTTGACCACTGACTAATGTTCTAGCAATGAGGCCATTTGAAGGCCCTAAATAAGCCACTTTCCCTTCTATGTCTTCCAGCTACAGCATACAATTCATTTTTCATTTAGATTCTTTACCTTGAGAAAACACCAGCTTCCCATTCATTGTGTTCAGTGGCTGTCTAGTTCACAGATGTCAATTTTTTAAATAGTATTTTGAAAAAAGATCTCAAAAGGCAGATGTGGTCCAGTGACTTACATTTCTTGGCATCTATAATGTCTTTCATAATAAACTTCCTCATGTCATTGATCACCAAGAAAGAAAATGATGTCAATCATGTACAACATGATGTTTTCTTATTTAAAGTTCATTTTACAGACATTGCCCGTGTTTGAGATTTATCTAGACAAAATTTTCATAATTGATTATACTTAGGGAGGCACATGAAGAAAACATGTAAATAACACATGTAATGACAATTGCGTAAGATACATTTCTTATTTTTGACTAGATACCATTATGTAGTCCAGGATAGATTCCTCCTGAGATCCTTCTGCCTCCACCCCTCATATTGTAGGATTATATGTGTGTTTACTAGATCTGACTATAAAAAAGTCACAATTTATTCTGGATAATTTTTAAAGGAATGTGTCTGCATTAAAAAAATTATATTTTCTGCAATAAAAAGGATTTTGGTGATGCAGAATTTCTTAAGAATACAGACTACTCCTTTTAGCAGGAGCTTAGAAGACATTTCATCATCTCAGAAAGTGAGCAAACAGAGGCAATAATAGGAATTTTAAATTGGTAACCTTACATTTTATGTTAAAAAACCTAAAACATCTTATTTAGGGCTGAATGTTCCAAGGTGTGGTAGTTTGAATATGTATGACCCCATGAACTCATCTGATTGAATGCTTGGCCAGTTGGAAGTGACACTATTGGAAGGTGTAGCCTTGTAGGAGTAACTATGGTCCTTGCTGCAGCAAGACCTTGTTGGAGGAAGTATGTCACTGTGGGGCTGTGGGACAATGATCTTGTACCCTGTAACGATTTATCAATTGTATTGCTTTAATTAAACTCTGATTGGCTAGTAGCTAGGCAAGAAGTATAGGTGGGGCAACCAGGCAGAAAGTAAAGGCAGGGCAACGAGAACAAGAGAATTCTGGAAAGTGAAAAGGCTGAGTCTGCATTCCTTACCCAGACACAGAAAAAGTAAGATGAGAAGGTCTTGCTGATATAAGATGCCAAGCCACGTGACTAGCATAGACCAGAATAATGGGCTAATGTAAGTTATAAGAGTTAATAAGAAACCTGAGCTAATAGGCCAACCAGTTTATGATTAATGTAAATCTTTGTGTGTTTCTTTGGAACTGAATGGTGCAGGACTGGGAGAGACAGAAACCTCTGTCAACACTGTGCGGTGGGCTTTGAGGTCTCATATATACTCCAGTTTCATACATGGTGGTAGACAGTTCACTTCCTTGTTGCCTGGGAATCCTAATGTAGAACTCTCAGTTCCTTCTCCAGCACCACATCTGTTTGCATGCTGCCATGCTTCTTGCTATGATGATAATGGACTAAACCTCTAAATCTAAGCCAACCTCATTTAAATGTTTTCCTTTATAACAATTGTCATGGTCATGATATCTTGTCATGACAATAGAAACCCTAACTAAAACACAAGGTTTCTCACTCAAGTTCCTCCTCATCAAAACTCAGGAAACCCTATGGAGGTGGAGGCAGAAAATGTGTTAGAGCCAGAGGGGATGGAGGACATCAAGAAAACAAGGCCCTTTAAATCAACATGAGCAAAGATCTTATGAACTCACAGAGACTGAAGCTGGATGCACAGGGTCTGCACGCATCTGCACCAGGTCCTCTACGCTTATATTATGGCTTCAAGGTTAGTTTTTGTGGGTATTCCTGAGAGTGCAAATGAGTGGGTCTCTGATCTCTTGGGGTCTTTTCCTTCTGTTGCTTTGTCTTGTCCAATATCAATGTGGTAGGTTTTGTTTTATTTTATTATATTTTATTTAAAATTGAGTGAGTGAATGAATGAAGGAAAACCTAGTCGCTAGGGTAAAGGTTAATAACTGAAGTTTCACTTATACCTGTTGGGAGGGAAAATCAGTTTTCTCCAATGGAGTGACTCTGGATATGTTAACCATTCCAGGATCTAGGACAGGACTCATGTTCAGGCGTAGTTGACCAACAGATAATGGATTCCACAGTTTTGTTTTGTTTTGTGTGTGCACTTTTTTTTTGTTTACAGTTTGGTGTTTTTTTGTTTGTTAGGGAATTTTGTTGTTGTATTGGATTTTTGTTTGTTTGTTGAGAAAGAACTTAAATGTGGATGGGTGGGGAGAGGGAGAAAATTTGGAAGAAGTGGATAGGGGAAGGGAAGAATGTGATCAAAATATATATAAACTTAAAAATTGTTTTAAATAATAAAAATAAATATAAGAATACTAAAAAACAGGAGTACACAAGTTTCAAAGAAAGAGAAAAATACTAAGAACCTTTTTAGAAATTAGTGACATACAACAAAGAAACAAAGGAACTATTAAAACAGAAAGCCTTTAAAAATAACAATAAAGTTAAAGAAAGTAGTTATAACAATCATAAAGAAACAAAAATTGGGCTGGCATGAGGGCTTAGCCAGCAAGGACACTTGTTTGTACAAACTGAGTTTAAATCCGAGAACGTGCACCCTGGAAAGAAGGGAACCAACGCTGCAATTAGTGCTCTGCCTGTCACACACACACTGCGTCACACATGCACACAGGCAATAAATAAATGTAACTAAAAAGTTAAAAAGATCCTTGTGACCAGTGCTGCCTCTAAAATGGTAATATTGACAAATTCATAAGACATTTAAAGAAGCGTATGAGAACACCACCAGGTCTTTGCTACCAAATTTGATGATTTTCTTGAGTTTGATAAATTCTTTGGTATACATTCACCAAAGCTTGCTCAACAAGTATTATAAAACACTCATATTTCCACAACATTTATTAATAAATAGAATATTTAATGTCAATTCTACACAAAGTCTTTTATAAAACTTAATGGTTTGTTTTTGTTGTTTTGTTTTGATTTTAGGGTTACAGTTTGGATATAGGACCTTGTTTGATAAGAAAAATGCTGTTCCCAAAGCCTTTCAAAATGTATTTTGTTTTAAATCTGTGTCTCACTAATCTGTCTGAGCTGATGCCCAGCTCACTACAGACAGGCTGGTTTGGAACTCACAGCTCTCCCACCGCAGCCTCTTAAGTGTTTCAAGTCTGTCACTATTTCTTGTTCGTTTTCTACTTTACATGGTAATTTGATATATTTTCATTTTTTTTCCCATCTAGAATGTTTTCCAAATAATTTTTAAAAAATGTAAATGAGAAATTTTCTCAGTGGAGATCACATTTCAAATACTGTTGAATTATTTTATTTATTAATTGATTGTGTATACATATGCACATAATTGTCACAGTGTGTGTGTGGTAGTCATAGTAACTCTGGGTATTTGGTCTCTCCTTCCACCTTTACCTGGGTTCTGAGGATCAATCTCACGTGGTCAATCTTGCATCTTGGGATGCAAATGCTATTACCCACGCAGTCATTATGCCGGCACCCACTTTCATTCTTTCTCAAACAACTTCTCATGCATCCTAGGCTGAGCACAAGCTTACAATGAGGCCATTGATGACTTTGAACACCTGACTCTCCTTTCTTCACCCACCGAGGGCTGGGAGTGCAGGTGTGCACCACCATGCTCGCTCAGTTTCTGAGTTACCGGGTGCTATTCCACCTACTCAGTCCCCAGACCCTCCAATGCCACTTCTCATACACAACCCTTAAGCCTGACAGTTTTCTCTATATTCCCCTTTACCTGATTTGAAGGAGATACAGCAGATATGTCACAGTGCTTCCTAAACCAGGGCAACAGATGAGTGTCACTCAAATGTGTTTTACTTCTAAGGAGTATACATATTTTAAAAAGAGAGGAAAACCTAGAATATACTTATTCAATTTTTCATAATTAAGGGCTTTTGACTGGATCCATCAGTTTCCGATACTTTCCTGAGTGAATTTTAAGCTTCCTGTCTGTGCATTGCAAGCACATACATGCAACAACTTTCAATTACCCAGCGCCATGATAAATCTTACTTGATAGTTATTGGACTGAATCACACATTTTCTTTGATAATTTTAGTTCACAAAGTGTCAATAGACTGTAAAGTATCTCTCGTATGCAAGTCATTGTAATTAGAAGTCTATTTAAACAGACAGAGGACACATAGAGCTCTTATAGCAAAAAATGTATCTAAGTCATTTTGGTTGACACTAGAATCCAAGTATGTCTTAGCTTGTGTATGTTGTTAGCAGTTCAATATAATGATTTTTTTTTTTTTTGTGGTCAAAATACATTTGGAAAGCTTGTAGTTAGTGAAACTTTTGTGCCTTGAATTTACAGAAATATGTGTACATTTTGGCCTTTTATTAGGTACTACTAATAAGTAGATAATGTATCCTAACCATTTTTGCAGCCACAACAATGCCTGACATAATTATTCTCATTTTCAATTTCACTGCCTGATTTTGATGAGAGTTTTGAGATTGTTTAGTAATGTGACTTTGAAATTGTGTCTGCTAGAGACATGATGGTTCTGACTTTGGGGTTCTGATTGTGATTCTGCCCTAGTCAGTCTGCTCTGATCAGTATATATTTCCTATGTGGGAATAACATTTCATTTGAAGAATCACTTGGCTTTAAAAATAAATGAAACAAGCCTCCATATGACGTCTCTTCCCAGCCATGTTGGTTGTTCCTCTAGGTTGGATGCTGTCCTACACCTTAAGCAGGAAATTGGTTTAGAGTTTTGTCTGATTCTAGGCTCCAGCTTGTTATGAAAAGTGAAAAGGTTGTGCTGGAGTCTGAGCTCTAGAGATGATCAGATAGGGCAAAAACGAAAGGACACACGGCCAACAACTGCCTGGCTTTAGGGACCATGGAACTGAGTTCCATGCCCTTCACCACAGTAGCACTCAAACTGGGACACTAACCATATGTTGTCAGTTCAGGGTTTTCCATATTGGAACCGATTAGCAAAAAAAAAAAAAAAAATCAAACATGAAAACTGTTTAGTTATTGATACTTGTCACAGGTTGTTTTAAATGTGTATGTACTGTGGTATCTAAGTATATATAAGTTTATGTTTATAGGACAAAGCAGGACTCATCCAATTGTCCTAATTTTATTTCTGTTGTTGTGATAAAACCTTATGATCAACAGTGGGGAAAATCGTTTATTGAGTTCACAATTCCAGGTTATAGTGCATTTTTGTAGGGAAGTGTTCTCCAATGGAGTCTCATGGGGCACATAAACCACACTTAATGGCAGGCCCATCCCCAGCAGTAGATGGCCATCTACACAAAGTGAAGTCAGTGATATTTTTGGAGGCTTTTTTTTTTTTTGTTATCATAATGCTTTGTCTGGACATTTAAAAAAATCCTTACAAGTCCTTTGCTTATATTACATATTATGGCTTCCAGTTCTATGTTTTTATGGCTTTTCTGTCTGTGCAAATGTATGTGCCTCTTTGTCTATATGTGTTTCTTGTGACTTTTCTTTGGATTTTGTTTTCTTCTTCTTCTTCTTCTTCTTCTTCTTCTTCTTCTTCTTCTTCTTCTTCTTCTTCTTCTTCTTCTTCTTCTTCTTCCTCCTCCTCCTCCTCCTCCTCCTCCTCCTTCTTCTTAAAAAAAAAAACTCTGTTATTTTTACTTTGTTAGATGCCTGCTTGTTTTCTAATCAGAAAAAGAATTGGTATGGATTTGGGTGGGTGGTTGGGGAGGTGGTAAGGATCTGGGAGGAGTTGGGGGAGGCAAAACTGTATTCAGAAAATATTATATTTGTATTAAAAACTATTTCCAGTAATAAAATAAAACTACCATACTGACTGCCTTATATAAGAAATCAAATGAAATTAGAATGGTAATTACATCAACCAGGATGGGTGTCCTTATCCTGCAACAGCAAATAAACCCAGCTCTCTGTAGCTTCAATCAGTAGATTTCTTTATTGCTCCTGCTCAGGATTCAGTGTAGACAGCAAGGAGAAACTTTTAAACATTGCCATTCAAGAGGCAAATTTAGCCTGAACTTTGTCTTAGCTCCTATTTCCAGGATTTCTCCTCAGAGGCAAGAAATGTGAATCAGGTACAGGCTCCTAAGCCTCTTATCTCCTTGCATTTCGGAGGCTAAAATAAATTGTATGACTAATTATCTAGGAACTGATATCATCTTTCACTCAAAGAAGATGTCACCCCTCACAATAGCCACTAATAATATATCTTGGAGTAACTCTAACCAAACAAGTGGAAGATACATATGACAAGAACTTTCTTTGAAGAAAGAAACTGAAGAAGACACCAGAAAGTGAAAAGATCTTCCATAGTAAAAATGGCAATCTTACTAAAAGCAATCTACAGATTCAATGCGAAGTCCATCAAAATCCCAGCAAAATTCTTCACAGACTTTGAAAGAATGGCACTCAACTTCATGTGGAAAAGCAAAAAATTCAGGATAGCCAGAATAATCCCATAAAACAAAAGAACTTCTGGAGTATTCACAATCCCTGACTTCAAACTCTACTATACAGCTACAGTATTGTAATGTTTCTTATAAGTCTAGTAGAATGCCTTAATTTACTAACTAACTCACCTAAATATTTAGAAGATTTAAGAGATATTCCAGTGATTATATATAATTATATATATATACATATTAATACATATAATAATAATATGTGTATATTATATATACACACACATTCTTGCTATATTCTTCCCAGTGATTCAATCTATATAGTGAACTCTGACTTTGTGTGTGTGTGTGTGTGTGTGTACAGAAGAGAAAAAGCAGAACCTCCAAACCAGGAGGGGTTGGAGGGAGGGCTCAGTGGCTGAAAGAACTTATTGCCCTTCCAGTAAATTTGAATCTATCCCCAGTGTCTAGGTAACTCTACCTACAGAGGATCTGATGCCCTCTTCAGGCTTCTATAGGCAACTTTATGTACATTTACATGCACACACCTACATACAAATAAATAAAAATGTTTAAAGAAGCCAGGCACAGGAGGTTCTACTTGACAAAGTACCCCCTTCATCTCACACCACCAATACTTATCCCTGCTTGGTTTCATTAATCTCGAAGTCAAGCAGAACACCTCTGTTCTCTAGTCTAAAAATACTGTCTTTGTCCTCTATTAGCGAACACCTTCTTTTATGCATTCTTTGTTCTCTTGGATCCAGTATCCATGTAACACATTTTTTTTCTAGTTTCTTTATATTGCTGGCTCTTTCTCTTGTTATGTTTTTTGATCATACCACTTCTTTTCTGTACTCAGCCACGGACACTTCCAATGTCAATGAGTGCATAATATGCATTTCAAAATAGACTGCCTATGTGATCAAAATCGGACTTCTTGAACACATATCACTGTTTTTTTTTTTTTTCAAAATAATATGATCATGAGGGCAAGAGAGACAGAAAAATGGTTAAGAGCATGGGTTGCTCTTCCAGAGGACCTCGGCTTAATTCCCAGAAACCATACAGCTTCTCCTAACCATCTGTACCTTCAGTCTCATTATTAGTACACAATGGCATGGTGTCTGAAGATGGAGAGAATATGAACCAGGACTAATTTCTATAACATATGAAAGTATAGGTGTGGTGGCTGGAGAGATGGCTCAGAGGAATAGAGCACTGGCTGCTCTTCCAGAGGTCCTGAGTTCATTTCCCAGCAACCACGTGGTGGCTCACAACCATCTGTAATAAGATCTGGTGTCCTCTTCTGTACTGCAGGATACATGAAGGAAGAAATCTATATACATAATAAATAAAAATCTTAAAAAAAAGAAAGTATAGGTGTGCCCATTCTCTTCTGTAAGCCTACTTTCTACTAGTTAAAATGTTACCCTATAGTACTTTATAAAAAAGTGACTGGTATTTATGTGTTAGTGTCTGTGTCTGTGTGCACCACATGTGTGCAGGTGCCTTTATAGGCCGGTAAAGGGTGTCAGATAGCCTGAAACTGTAGTTACTATGGCATGCCACAAGTATACTTCATCATAGAGAGCCTTCTGTGTCTTGTAAATTTTTGGGTAGACCATTGATATGTTGATAAACAAACCTCAGAGGATCAAACATTTGTACTAATATAATAGAATATTATTTGTTAAGATTGTTTTAACTTGGAGTAAGATGCTTTAAAGTCTCAGTAGATTTACAAATCAGAAAATAAGATCTCACTCCTATAATAGGTAAAGTGGAGCATCGTGACCATAGCCTCTCACAAGGTGACTCAGAGGTCCAGTTATTTTCTGTGATGGGATGTCACCATCCTTGATTATAACTATGCTGTTATGGTCATCACCAGCTCGAATATGACTGGTGACCATTTGAACCACAGTTATTCTCCATGAGATGTAAGACAGCTGGGAAACAGCCATTTTGAAAACATCACATGAAAACAATGTTAATATATTGTATGTATAACTAACGGTTTATAATGTATTGGTTTAAATGAATGATATTATTAAAATTATTTTGTCTTTAAAATTTGTAAAATGTGTTTTTCCAGAACCTTATTTCTAATTTTCTGCAGCTGTTTGGAGACAAGGAAAGAGATAATCATTCTATATGAACAAGACCTGAATGGAGGATCATTGTTTCCATGTCCCAACTCTTGACTGTAAATAATAATCATGGTCTTACACACACACACACACACACACACACACACACACACACACACACACACACACATTACCACATGCATCCATGGTACCCATGGAATCCTGTTGCGGGAGGTCCTTCCGCTCCTCCAGTCAATAGCCGCTGAGATACCAGCCTGTTGGGGCATGGTCTCTCTCCCTTTAAAAAAGCGGCCACTTCCCTCCTCGCGCTCTCTTCCTGCTCCGCTTCCGGCCACTAGACTCCCTTCCTGATTGCTCAGAGGGCTGTTGTCTGTGATGGTGATCTGTAAGTTTTTTCCCTTTTAAATAAATAACCATTTTATTAATCATAATTCCAAACTGGTGTTTGTGGCTTACGCCTTCACCTTCAGAATCCAGAAGAGGGAGTCAAACTCTCTGAGACTGGAGGTACAGATGATTGTAAGCAGCTATGTGGGTTCTGAGAATTAAATCTAGGTTCTCTGGAAGAGTAGCCAGTGCTCTTAACCATCGAACTGTTTCTCTTGCCCTCATGTTCGTAGATTTTTGAAAAAATACTTGGAGATATATGTTCAAGAAATCAACTTTGAGTATACAAACAGTCTATTTTGAATTGTATACTATGTATATGTATCTGTGTTTGTGTATGTGTGTGCATGTGAATGACTGCTTTGTTACCTCTATTAAAGATCAGTTACCTTGAATGCTATTAATATTTTTCATCCTTTTCCTATAGAATCTTGTGATATCATTAAGGATAAGTCTTAAGCACAGATTCTTACTTCTCTTGGATGCCTTGAAAAACAAAAATATAGATGAATACAACTAATCTGGAGCTCCTGGGGATAATGACTTTAAGAGATTGTGAGAATGTTTATATTTCAGCTACATCTAGGGGTGGCTGTGAGGTGTTGGTGTGGCTGTAAGTGATTCAAAGTTAAGGAATAAAGCATATGAAAATCTTGTAGAGGGCAATAAATATTGGTAGAAGAATATATTTTGAGTTATAGATCGTAATGTGATTTACCAACAAAATCTGATGCTGTTGCCATGATATAATAGGGTCAGGAAATACCTTAAACCAGCAAGGTTTCACAGAAAGCATTGGTGATAAACTGAGGTCAAGTCAGGTTTATTTGAAATTACTAGAATATAAAGGATGAGAAAGATACTGCATTGCTAGCCCAGTAACACCTCTCTTAAAATTTTGATTCCTCCTCCTTTTTAAGCAATTTTTTTGGAGGTGGCATACTGCAGACTTCTGTTTGTTTATCTTCACATGCAAATTGTCTCTTGTTTTCCAGCCAGTCTGCTCTTTTCAAAGTCACACAGGAAAGGTGGAATGGTTATGGTGTTATAGCCCCAAATATCAAGGAAATGCTAAATTCTTTTCATTTTTAGAAAAAACTCCATGTGGTGTGCTGTGAAATCAAGCTGCAATGCTTGGTGTTAGTCTCTTTATATCATACCAGTTGTTTCAGAGTGTTTTCTCATTTGGAGAGGGCATGCAACTTCATACACCTCAGAGAGAAACCAGCTTGAAAATTTGCAGTCCACGTAGTTTACTGAAGGGACTTGACCTTAACTCAACAGCATCCTCCTTAAAGAAGATGACATCTTCCACATCTTGATGATGTTTGAAGTGGTGGCAATATAGAAACTATCACGAATGTAGTGCCTGTATACATGAGTGGGAGTTGGAACATTTTTATGTGTAACCATTAAGGAAGAATGCTATGCTGGCTAATTTTTGTTAATATGACACAAACTGGAGACCCAGGAAGATGAAATCTGAAGTGAGGAAAAGGCTCCATGAGATCGGCCTGTGCACTAGTCTGAGGAGCATGTTCTTGATTACTGACTGATGGAGGGGGCACGTATTGATTCTGGGTGATATTATTGCTAGGCAGATGGGTCTGATATGCATAAGGAACTGAGCAAGAGTTGGAGCAAGCCAGTAAACAGCACTCCTTCCTCCATGACCTCTGAGTTAGTTCCTGCCTCTAAGATCCTGTCTTGTGTTTCTACTTTAGCTTTCCTTAGTGATGAAGTGTGACATAGAAATGGGAGTTAAATAATTCCACTTTCCCCCCTCAAGTTGCTTTGGCCAGTGTTTTTGCCACAAAAACAGAAAGAAAATTGGCATGATTTTTCCTCCTATTCAGTTCGTGTTAAGTTCAACTAGACAGCTGTTGGTTAGTGCCAAAAAATGCATACTATTATTTTCCCTTTGGGGATATCTTGTCATGCTGGTCATTATTGTTATTCATAGGCATTGCAGCTGGATAGGGCTATTGAACACTTCCTTCCCTTGGAAGCTTGTATAGTATTTTCTGGTGCCATAAATACTAGACCACAGAAAGGAGGCCTTAAGTTTAGATCCAGTGGAATCATTCTCTGAAGTTTGTGGTGTCAGGCACTTTTCATACTTCTGAGAGGTAACCAAGAGCAATGGTAATACCTATATTTGGTATTGGATGGTCCTGCCCAACAACTTAGGCAGAAGTTTCTCATGACTGGTACTGAATCTTTTGTCAAATAGGCTATTGCTTTTGTGGGAACCATTATTATTCCAAGTGGAAAACATCCTTAGTATTATTCACCCTTCTTCCTGCCCTCTCCTTCTGTACTTTTAAAGTTTTTTTAATGACATCTATTGATCATATATAATAATTTTATTATGTATCTTATAAGCCTATATGATACCTTTTGATCATATTCACCTTCCCATGTGCCCCATCTGATCCCTTTCCTCTTCCCATTTGGTTTCCTTTCTACTTACATTTTTTTTTTGAGTTTAAAATGTAATTACACCATTTTCTCCATTCTCTTTCTCCCTCCAAATCTTCCCATGTATCCCTTTGTTCTCTTTCAAATTCAAGGTCTTTGTCCTCTTTTCCCTTAATTGTTATTTACACACACACACACACACACACACACACACACACACACAAACACTCCTAAATAAATGAATAAAATTTGCTCAGTGCATATTATGTTACTTGTATCTGATTTCAGGGACGACTATTTGGTATAAGATAATCAATTGAAAGGTTCTTCCTTAGGGAAGACTGTTTTCTCTCTATTCTCATCTGTAGGGCCCGGGTCTGCCCTTGTTTCTGGGTGCATCTCGAGGACAGTTTCTGGTCAGCTAACTAAGCATCCTGTTTGTTCCAGTGCTCTTCCTGCCCTGCTTGGTGATTAGTCAATTAGGCATTGACTCCTTTGTTGGTATGGTAATTTTCCACCTGCATGGGTGGGGGTCCTTGTGCAGCAGTTAGGTACTTAAGGACTTCCCCAAATCTGAATAAACGGGCATTTGGCTGATCTCCTCTCGAATGACCCTGGTCTCTTTGTGTGTTCTTTCAATCTCCAGGCCCTTGCCCGACTTGCATAAGGTACAGTGGCGCGTGAACTGTACCGAGGGTGTAACACAGAATCGGGTGTTACACTCATCATTCTTTATCTGCCTGTAGTTTTTGTCTAGTATTGGAGTTCTTTGAGGTTTCCCTGTTCTATGCCAGCATATCTGCTAGTGCTGTCTTTGTTCAGTCTTGTTTAGGAAACAACGTTGTTGAGATTTCATGGGTGTAGCTACCCTGTTTCCCTGAAATTTCTAGGAAATGCAGTCTCACAGATGTCTTGTTCATCTGGTTTTTACAATCTTTCTCCCTTCTCTTCCTCCATGTTCTATGAACATTAAATGTAGGTTTGAGTTGTGGATGGGTGGGGTGGGGTTGAGCATCACACAAGCACTTATTCTCTTCAGTTTCATAGTTTTTAATTTTTGGTAATGGTCTCCATTTGCTGCAAAAAGAAGTTTCTTTGCTGTAGGGGGAAACTGTCTATCTGTGGATATAAGGTTCAGTGCGGCTGGATTTATGTTGAGGTCTTTGGTCCATTTGGACTTAAGCTCTATGCATGGATATAGATATGAATCTATTTGCATTCTTTTACATGTTTACATGTTGACATCCAGTTATGCCAGCACCATGTGCTGAAGATTCTTTTCTTTTTTCTGTTGTATAATTTTAGCTTCTTTGTCAAAAATCAGGTGGCCATAGGTGTGTGGATCCATATCTGGGTCTTTGATTCAATTCCATTGGTCCACCTGCTTGTTTCAATGCCAAGACTAAGCTGTTTTCATTACTGTAGCTCTATAATAGAGCTTGGCATCAGGGATGGTGATGCCTTCAGAAGTTCCTGTACTATAGAAGATTGTTTGGCTCTTCTGGATTTTTTTTTTCCATATGAAGCTGATTATTGCCTTTTCTTCTGTGAAGAATTGTGCTGTAATTTTGATAGGTATTGTATTAAATCTGTAGATTGTTTTGGTAGGATTGTCATTTTTACTATATTGGTCTTACCTTTCTAAGAGCATGGGAGATCTTTCTATTTTCTGATATCTTCTGCAATTTCTTTCTTCAAAGACTTAAAGTTCTTGTCTTACATACAGGTCTTTCACTTCTTCGGTTAGTGTTATGTAGAAAGGAGCTGAGGGCCGCATTCCTGCCGCCCGGCTCCCAGCTGCCTGGTTAGTTTATGCCCCAAAATAACAACACACAAATGGTATTCATTTAAGCACTGCCTGGCCCATTATATCTAGCCCCTTCTTGGCTAACTCTCATACCTTTTAACCCATTTCTAATAATCTGTGTAGCACTACAAGGTGGTGGCTTACCAGGAAAGATTCAGCATGTCTGACCTGGTGGCTTGCTCTATTGCGTCTCTGACCCAGAGAGGAGAGGCATGGCATCTGGCTCACTTCCCTTCTTCCAGCATTCTGTTCTGTCTACTCCACCTACCCAATTTTCTGACCTATCAGGCCAAGCGGTTTTCTTTATTGATTAACCAATGAAACAACAGATTGACAAATGACCTTCCCACATCAGTGTTACATCAATATATTTTGTGTTCTTTGTGACTATTATAAATGGTGATGTTTTTTGATTTCTTTCTCAGCACTTTTATCATTTGCATATAGGAGGACTACTGATTTTTTTGAGTTGATTTTATATCCTACCACATTACTGAAACTGTTTATCAGCTGTAGGCATTCCCTCATCAAATTTTTGGGGTCATTTATATATACTATCATATCATCTGCAAATAGCAAAATTTTACTTCTTCTTTTCCAATTTGTATCCCTTTGATCTCCCTTTGTTGTCTTATTTCTCTGGCCAGTATGTAAAATACTCTGTTGAATAGATATGGAGAGAGTGGACCAAGCCTTGTCTTGTTCCTGATTTTAGAGGAATTGTGTTGAGTTTCTCTCCATTTAATTGTTTTTATTATGTTTAGATATGATCCTTATATCCCTGATCTCTTCAAGACCTCAATCATGAAGGGGTATTGGACTTTTTCAAATACTTTTTCAGTGTTTAATGAAATGACCATATTTTTTTCTTTCAGTTTATTTATATGCTAGATTACACTGATAGATTTTCATGTTGAACTATCCCTGCATCTCTGGGATGAAGATGACTTGATGATGGTGGATGAATTTTCTGATGTATTCTTAGATAAGGTTTGTCAGTATTTTATTGAGTATTTTTGCATCAATGTTCATGAGGGAAATTGGCCTGTAATTCTCTTTCTTAGTTCTATTTTTGTGTGGTTTGGATACCAGGGTAACTGTTGCCTCATAAAAATGTTTGGCAATGTCCTTTCTGTTTCTATTGCATGGAACCATTTGAGGAGTATTGTTATTAGCTCTTCTTTGAAATTCTGGTAGAATTCTGCAATAAAACTGGTCCTAGGCTTTTTTTAATTGTTGTTGTTGTTAGGAGACTTTTGATTACTACTTCCATTTTCTTAGGGGTTATAGGTCTATTTAAATTGTTTATCTGCTCTTGATTTAATTTTGGTATGTGGTACCTATCCAGAAAATTGTCCATTTCCTTTAAATCTTCCAGTTTTGTGGAGTACAGGGTTTTGAAGTATGAGCAGATGATTCTTTGGATCTCCTCTGTGTCTGTTGTTATGTCCCCCCTTTTCATTTCCAATTTTGTTAATTTGCATATTCTCTCTCTGACTTTTGGTTAGCTTGAATAAGGGTTTATCTATCTTGTTGACTTTCTCAAAGAACCAACTCTTTCTCTCATTGATTCTTTATATTACTTTCTTTCTTTCTATTTTATTAATTTCAGCTCTCAATTTGATTATTTCCTTGTGTTTACTCCTTCTGAGTGAGTTTGATTCTTTTTGTTCTAGAGATTTCAGATATGCTATTAAATCACTAGTGTGAGTTTTCTCCAGGTTCTTTATGTAACCTCTTAGTGCTATGAACTTTCCTCTTTGCACTGGTTTCAAGGTGTGCCATAGGTTTGGGTATTTTGTGCATTCATTTTCATTGAATTCTAGAAAGCTCTTAATTTTTTTCTTTATTTCTTTCTTGATCCAGGGGTGATTCAGTTGAGCACTGTTCAATTTCCATGATTTTGATGGCTTTCTGCAGTTCATTTTGCTGTTGAATTCTAACTTTAAGCCATGGTAATACAATAAGATAAATGGGTTATTCCAATTTTTGTGTATCTGTTGAGATTTGCTTTGTGACTCAGTATGTGGGCAATTTTAGAGAAGGTTCCATGAGGTACTGAGAAAAAGGTGTAATCTTTTGTGTTTGGGTGAAATGTTCTGTAGATATCTGCTAAGGCCATTTAAGTCATGAGATTTGTTAATTCTCTTATTTTTCTGTTAAATTTCTGTTTCACAGATCTGTCCATTGTTGAGAGTGGGGAGTTGAAGTCTCCTACTAATAGTGTGTGTTGTCTGATGTGAGATTTAAGCTTTAGTAATGTTTCATTTGCTTATGTGGGGGCTCTTGTGTTTGGGGCATAGATGTTCAGAATTCAGACTTCATCTTGATGTTTTTTTTTTTCCTGTCATAAGAGTTCTTCTCCATTTTTAAAACTGATTTTAGTTTGAAGTCTATTTTGTTTGATATTAGCATAGCTATACCTGCTTGTTTCTTGGGTTCATTTTATTGAAATATCTTTACCCAACTCTGAAGCAATGCTTGCCTTTGAGGTTAAGGTGTGTTTCTTGTATGCAACAGAAGGATGGATCCTGTTTTCATATTCATTCTGCTAATCTGTGTCATTTTATAGGTGAATTGAGTCCATTGTTATTAACAGATATTAGTGACCAATGATTGTTTAGTCCTGTTCAATTTTTGGTGGTAGGGTTTGTGTGTTTCCCTTCTTTGGGGTTTGCTAGTGTGGGGTATGAGGTTACTTGTTGCCTGTGTTTCTGTGTGTGCAGCTAATTTTCTTGGGCTGAAGTTTTCCTCCTAGTACTTTCTGTAATGCTGGATTTGTGGAAGGTATTGTTTAAATTTGGTCTTGTCATGGAATATCTTGTTTTCTCCACCTATGATTATTAAAAGCTTTTCTGAGTATAGTAGTCTGACCTTATTTGTGGTCTCTCAGTGTCTGCATTATATCTGACCAGTCTTTCAAAGTTTCCATTGGGAAGTCAAGTATGATTCCGATGGGTCTGCCTTAGTATATTGGCATTTTTTTCTTTGCAGCTCTTAATATTCTTTCTTTATTCTGTATGTTTATTGTTTTGATTATTATATGGTGAGGGCACTTTTCTTTTCTGGTTCAGTCTATTTGGTGTTCTGTAAGTTTCTTTTACCTTCATAGACATATCATTCTTTAGGTTGAGAAAATTTTCTTCTATTATTTTGTTGAAAATATTTTCTATACTTTTGAGTTGTATTTCTTCTCCTTCTTCTATCCCTATTATTCTTAGATTTGACCTTTTCATGGTGCCCCAGATTTCCTGGATGTTTTGTGTTAAAGATTTATTGGATTTAACATTTTCTTTGACTGATGAATCTAATTTCTCTACTGTATTTCGAGTCCTGAGACTCTCTTTTCCAGCTCTTGTAATCTGTTGATTATGCTTGCATCTGTAGTTCCTGCTCATTTCCATTTCCAGAATTCCATCTGCTTGTGTTTTTTTAATGCTTCTATTTCAGTTTTCAAGACTTGAACTGTTTGAGCTGTTTACCTCACCTGTTAACATGTTTGCTTTTCTTGGGTTTCTTTTTTCTTTCATTATTATTATTATTATTAATTATTTTATTACTTAAAAAATACCAATCCAAATTTTCACTCCCTCCTCTCCTCCCAGTCCCCTCCCTCTCTTTCCACAGACCCTCACCCCACACCCTAAGGGAGTGCCATGCACCCTGCCCTGTGGAAAGTCTAAGACCCTCCTTACTATATCTAGGTTGAGCAAGGTTTACATCTAAAGAGAATAGAATCCCATGAAGCCAGTATATGCAGTAGGACACATCCCAGTGTCATTATCAGTGACCCCCCTCAGTCTGCCCCAGCTGTCAACCCCTTTCAGAGGGCCTTGGTTGTTCCCATGCTCATTCATTCCCAGTCCAGTTGGAGTTGGTGAGCTCCCATTAGCTCAAGCAAACTGGCTCAGTGGATGAGCCCCCCCCCCCATGGTCTTGAATTTCTTGCTCATATTCTCACTCCTTCCACTCCTCAGCTGAATCTTGGGAGCTCAGTTCAGTTTTACGATGTGGGTCATTCCCTCTGTTCCCATCTGTTTTTGGACAAAGGTTCTATGGTGATATTTAAGATAATTGTCAGTCTGACTACAGGGTAAGGTCAGTTCAGACACCCTCTCCTCTATTTCCTAGAGTCTTAGCTGGGGTCATCCTTGTGGGTTCTTGGGCATATTTCTAGAGCCAGTTCTTGGGTTTCTTTAAGAGATTTATTGGTTTAATCCAGTTTCATGTTTGTCTCTTCCTCTGTTTCTTTAAGGGAATTTTTCATTTTTTCTTTAAGGATCTCTATCATCTCCATAAAGTTATATTTAAGATTGTTTTCTTCTGCTTCTTCTGGGTTAGGATGTTCAAATTTTCCTGTCATAGGATCACTAGATTCTGGTGGTGTCATATTGGTTTTTATGTTGGATGTGTTCTTACACTGCCTTCTGCCCATTTTTTCCATCGGTGGGTGATATGGGAAGTGATGTATGCTATGAATATGTTTTATTGCCATTGGTTAATAAAGAAGCTGCTTTTAGCCAGTGGCTTAACAGAATATAGACAGGTTGGAAAAGATATAGAGAGATAGTAGGCAGAGTTGGTGAGACACCATGTAGCCACTACCAGAGACAGATGCCCAGAACCTTGCTGGTAAATCACGAGCCTCATGGTAAAATATAAAATAATAGAGATGTGTTAATTTAAGATATAAGAGCTAGCTGGCAATAAAATCAGTGATTGGCCAAATAATATTGCAAATAATATAGCTTCTGTGTGATTATTTCAGGTCTGAGCAGCTGGGAATGAACAAACTGTCTCATGCAACAAGTGGGTACAGGTGGGGCCTGTGCTTCAGGGGGTCCCTCTTATTCCATTTGGTGATGGTAGGACCTGTGGCTTAGGCTTAGGTTGTTGCTCTTCCTCTGGGTGCAGGCAGTTCTGTGGCATTAGTGGATGCTGATAAAACTCTTGGGTCGCGCTCTCCATGGGAAGTCTGTGCCAAGGCTCTGGTGGTTACAGATGTGGTTGGGGATGGTCATGGGTGTGTGGAGGCTGCTCGGGGCCTCCAGGATTTGGTGGGTGGGAGTGAAGGAATGGGATGCTTCTCCCTGGACAGAGGTCTAGAGAATTGACTTATCTGTGGATATAAGTATAAACATTTAAAATGCAGTTAGGAATTATGCTTATTTCATAAAGTGGTAATTGTATGTTCTCCAAAATCCATGATCTCACCAGCCCTGCATAGTTGGCTAGGTTTCTATATCTCTTTTGTTCAGTGGGCTGTGGGTTTAACTAAAGAGCTGTTGGTTACAACCAAGATATGAATGCCACTACTGGATTCTTGTACTTTAAAAATAACTCTCCTTATAATATTTATAATAGCGACAGCAATATTATTTTGTCATTTAATCTCCTTATCAATTCTTTGATGTAATGTACATGATGAACTGCTAATAATAAATATCCAAAAAGGAAAATGAGCTGCTCTGGTAGATGAAGTGCAGTAATTGATTGAGGGAAGGAGAATGAAACTAGGCAGAAGAAAGTAGAATAGTGAAGTCTTAACTGGAATGTGTTCCATTTAAGTAAAACGTAGAAAATTTTCTTAGATCTACCTTAGGATGGTTGCTAAAATTCACATTTTAAAGACCAAAAAAATCTATTGTATTATAATTCCCTAATTTGCCTGGAATTTGCCTCTGTGATAAGCATCATATTTTCCGGATGCATAGTGAAATCTCATTAAGTCTTGGAGCTTAGAAATCCTTGCTTTGAACACAACTGTTTTAATGTATGTGGTACTGTGTCTCATTTTATTTCATGTTAAATAGAGACAGTGAAATTCTCAAGTATGGGCTACTTAACATACAAGTAAAAATTCAGAGGAAAAATTATTTACATTCTGAAAAATGTAAGTATAGTTTCACATTAGTGTGGTTTGGGTTTATTGAGGATCCAGGCAGATTCAAATCCTCTTTTTGTTACTCACATGGGGATAAATAAAGGCATAAAAATAGTAAGAATGAATAAAGCTACGTTTTAAAAGAAAATCAACTTGGCTAAAGGTTATGCAAATTTATTTGACTAACTTAAAAATCTTCCTGAGAAACATGGATTCCAAGCATAGATGGAAACGTAAAACTTCAGAGCTTCAGAGTGTAGGTTGTCTCTCAAAAGCTGCACACACTATAACCCTCATGCTTGGTTAATATTTTTCTTAAAATTTCAATTCCCCTGGCAATTCTTAGAGCGGGACATGAATAACTTTCAAAAGAAAAAAAATTCTTTGTTGTTTGCATAGCACAGCTTCTTGTTCAGTTGAAAAAAATTACGAAAATTTCCCTTGAAAAGCAGTGATTGAAATCTTCTAAAAAATTCAAAGAACTTACAAAAAATATAAGCTTCAAAACAAAATTCCTCAAGGTTTTTTATTAAACCCAAACATCCAAACTGTGATGGGTGCTCTCTTATCTCTGCCCTACACGCTGCCAATTTTCTGATGCTCTGAATATAGTGGAGAGAAGAAGTCTATGAGCCATGGAGTAGGAATTTCCAGGGTCATAGTGTCAAGCTCGGATTGGACTGAACTCTAATGGGTTCATTTTTACCTCTATCAGGCAAAGGATCCAAACAGTATGAGAAACCTTTCTTGCTTTAGTCTCTTTTGGCCACCCACTGCTAAACACACACACACAAAGAGGTAAATAAATAATATTAACAATCTAAACACATCAACAGTTCCATGTTTATAAACTCTGAAAACAGTTTTGATGCTAGGTTGTCTCTATCAGTATTAAAAAAGATTCTTCAGGTGACTGAATATAGAATGTCAATTCGATTGGAGTCTTGTGGGATGAAAACTTTCCAGTAGGATTCAGCATTCAGAGATATTGGGTGGGTAGCGTAGATCTAGTATTGCTTGTTTCTGACCCTGAAGACCTACACAAGAAAGCCTTAGCTTTCTGGTATTTCACCCAAACTTAGGAAAGAAAATGAGTGAGAAAAAATTCAAATTTTCTTTTCCTTTCTTCTTCTTCTTCTTCTTCTTCTTCTTCTTCTTCTTCTTCTTCTTCTTCTTCTTCTTCTTCTTCTTCTTCTTCTTCTTCTTCTTTCTTCTCCTCCTCCTCCTCCTCCTCGTCCTCGTCCTCATCCTCGTCCTCCTCGTCCTCGTCCTCCTCGTCCTCCTCCTCCTCCTCCTCCTCCTCCTCCTCCTCCTCCTCCTCCTCCTCCTCCTCCTCCTCCTCCTCCTCCTCCTCCTCTTCTTCTTCTTCTTCTTCTTCTTCTTCTTCTTCTTCTTCTTCTTCTTCTCTTTTTTGTTTTTTGAGACAGGGTTTCTCTACGGTTATGAGCCTGTCCTGGTACTAGCTCTTGTAGACCAGGCTGTTCTCGAACTCACAGAGATCCGCCTGCCTATGCCTCCCAAGTGCTGGGATTAAAGGCATGCACTACTACCACCCAATGAAAATTTTCAAATCAATTTGGATCTGTTTTTGATGAATGTTTAGCTAACTAAATATTTAAGGATTGGGTCAAAGAGAGGAGTTGATGGGTCATGAAAAGATTGGTAGAAAAAAATGCATTTTGAAGTTGAAAAATACTTCTTTATGTAGTTTAGATGGGATATCATTAGAGGAAAATGGTAATTAAAGTTGCTTAGTTGACCACCATTTTATTGATTCTGCCTGTCAGTTTTTAACATTATATGAATTATAATCAGTTAATTGTACATTTCAATCCATGACTAGTCTACAGAAGCAGACAAATTCATTGATGTGGTATTCCCCCTTGTATGCCATAAATGTATTTTATTACAATCAGTTAATAAACAAGCTGCTTTGGCCTATGGCAGGGCAGAATATAGAAAGGCTGAAAGGGATAGAGAGAGTGAGGGAGAGTAGGTGGAGTCAGAGATACTCCATATAGCTTCCCAAGAAGCAAGAGGTAACAAACCACAAGCCTCGTGGTAAAATATAAATTAATAGAAAAGTTTAATTTAAATGTAAGAGTTAGTTAATAAAAAGCCTGAGCAAATAGACTTAACAGTGTTGTAATTAATATAGTTTCTGTGTGATTATTTGCGCTGGGTGGCTGGGAAACGAACAAGCAGTCTCGGTTTACAATTCATCTCAGAGACAGCTTATTAAACTTAAAATTTTGCTTTCCTCAAGCTTGATTTGATTATTATATCCTGTGAATTTTAGCAATCATTTTAAAGGAAGTTAAAAAGATAGTTATTAATAATTTATTTTATGATATCCATGTGGGCTTGTACGAATGTGTGCACATGCATGTGTGCATACATCTGTACCTGTGCTCACACAGAGGTCAGAGGTCAGCGTTCAGGAGTTGATTCTCTTTCCACTATGTGGATCCTGAGTAGTGAACTGAGGTTCTGGGGTTAAGAGCAAGTGTGTTTTCTTGCTCAGTCATCTATCTCTCTGGCCCCTAAAAAGACATTTGGCCGATGTTCAATCCACTCTAGAGCAAAATTAATGCCTTTAATGATTACTCCGTATGCAAATTTCATTAGTTTAATTTCCTAAAGCATGTAAAGCTGCATTTATAAATTCAACATATTCAACATTCATTTATAAAGACTTCAGATATTTGGCAGAATCCTTAAAGAATTCACAGCAACAGAACCCTGAACTAATATTTAAAACACAGTAGACCACATTCTACTTTTTTTTTTTTTTTTTTTTTTTTTTTTTTTTTTTAATTTATTTTATTTTATTTTTTTTTTATTTTATTTTTTTTTATTTTTTATTCTTTTTTAATTAAAATTTCCACCTGCTCCCCGTTTCCCATTTCCCTCCCCTCCTCCCAAATATTGCCCCCTCCCCCCACTCCCCTCCCCCTATCCCCACTCCTCTTCTCCTCCCCCCACACCATTCCCCCTCCCTCTCGATACTGAAGAGCAGTCCAAATTCTCTGCCCTGCGGGAAGACGAAGGTCTTCTATCTACGTCCAGGAAGGTGAGCTTCTAAACAGGCTAAGCTCCCACAAAGCCAGTTCATGTATTAGGATTGAAACCTAGTGCCATTGTCCTTGGCTTCTCATCAGTCTTCGTTGACCGCCATGCTCAGAGAGTCCGGAATCAACCCATGCTTATTCAGTCCCAGACCAGCTGGCCTTGGTGGGCTCCTAATAAATCAGTTCCACTGTCACAGTGGGTGGGTGCATCCCTCGTGGTCCTGATTTTTTGCTCTTGTTCTCCCTCCTTCTGCTCCTCATTTGGACCTTAAGAGCTCAGACCGTTGCTCCAAATTGAGACTCTGTCTCTACCTTGATCCATCGCCAGATGAAGGTTCTAAGGTGATATGCAAGATATTCATCAGTATAGGATAGGGTCATTTCAGGTTCCCTCTCCTTAGTTGCCCAAGGTACCAGCTGGGGACATATTCCTGGACACCTGCGAACCCCTCTAGAGTCAAGTCTCTTGCCAACCCTAAGATGGCTCCCTTAGATAGGATATATACTTCGCTGCTCCCGTATCCATCCTTCCTATATCCCAACCATCCCAATCCCCCGAGCTCCTCCCATCCTCCCCTTCTCATATTTCTCATCCCATTTCCCCTTTGCCCCATGCCACCTCACCCGCAAGTTCCCATTTTTTGCCCTGCAATCTTGTCTACTTCCCCCTCTCCATGCGGATGACTATATGATTTTCTTTGGGTTCACTTTCTTATTTAACTTCTATAGGATCGCACATTATATGCTTAATGTCTTTTACTTATGGCTAGAAACCGATTATGAGTGAGTACATCCCATGTTCCTCTTTTTGGGTCTGGGATACCTCACTCAGGATAGTGTTTTCTATTTCCATCCATTTGCACGCAAAATTCGAGAAGTCATTGTTTTTTACTGCTGAGTAGTACTCTAATATGTATATATTCCACACTTTCTTCATCCATTCCTCCATTGAAGGGCATCTAGGTTGTTTCCAGGTTTTGGCTATTACAAACAATGCTGCTATGAACATAGTTGAACAGATACTTTTGTCATTTGATGTGGCATCTCTTGGGTATATTCCCAATAGTGGTATTACTGGATCTTGGGGTAGGTTGATCCCTAATTTCCTGAGAAATCGCCACACTGATTTCCAAAGTGGTTGCACAAGTTTGCATTCCCACCAGCAATGAATGAGTGTGCCTCTTTCTCCACAACCTCTCCAGCAAAGGCTATCATTGGTGTTTTTGATTTTAGCCATTCTGACAGGTGTAAGATGGTATCTCAAAGTTGTTTTAATTTGCATTTCCCTTATCGCTAAGGAGGTTGAGCATGACCTTAGGTGTCTTTTGGCCATTTGAATTTCTTCTGTTGAGAATTCTCTGTTCAGATCAGTGCCCCATTTTTTTATTGGGTTCATTAGCATTTTAAAGTTTAGTTTCTTGAGTTCTTTATATATTTTGGTGATCAGACCTTTGTCTGTTGCAGGGTTGGTGAAGATCTTCTCCCAGTCAGTGGGTTGCCTTTTTGTCTTAGTGACAGTGTCCTTTGCTTTACAGAAGCTACTCAGTTTCAGGAGGTCCCATTTATTCAATGTTGCCCTTAATGTCTGTGCTGCTGGGGATAAACGTAGGAAGTGATCTCCTGTACCCATATGTTGTAGAGTACTTCCAACTTTTTCTTCTATCAGGTTCAGTGTGTTCAGACTAATATTGAGGTCTTTAATCCATTTGGACTTGAGTTTTGTGCATGGTGATAGATATGGATCTATTTTCATTCTTCTACACGTTGACAACCAGTTCTGCCAGCACCATTTGTTGAAGATGCTCTCTTTTTTCCATTGAATACTTTTAGCTCCTTTATCAAAAATTAGGTGTTCATAAGTTTGTGGGTTAAAATCAGGGTCTTCTACTCGGTTCCATTGATCGACTTCTCTGTTTTTATGCCAATACCAAGCTGTTTTCAATACTGAGGCTCTGTAATAGAGTTTGAGGTCAGGGATGGTAATGCCTCCAGACGATCCTTTATTATATAAGATTGTTTTGGCTATCCTGGGTTTTTTGTTTCTCCATATAAAGTTGATTATTGTCCTCTCAAGATCTGTGAAGAATTTTGATGGGATTTTAATGGGGATTGCATTGAATCTATAAATTGCCCTTGGTAGAATTGCCATTTTTACTATGTTGATCCTCCCTATCCAAGAGCAAGGGAGATCCTTCCATTTTCTGGTATCCTCCTCAATTTCTTTCTTCATTGACTTAAAGTTCTTGTCAAATAGATCCTTTACTTCCTTGGTTAGGGTTACCCCAAGATATTTTATGCTATTTGTGGCTATCGTGAAGGGTGATGCTTCTCTGATTTCCATCTCTGCTTCCTTATCCTTTGTGTATAGGAGGGCAACTGATTTTTTGGAATTGATCTTGTATCCTGCAACGCTACTAAAGGTGTTTATCAGCTGAAGGAGTTCTTTGCTGGAGTTTTTGGGGTCGCTTATGTACACTATCATATCGTCTGCAAATAATGAAAGTTTAACTTCTTCCTTTCCGATTTGAATCCCTTTGATCCCCTTATGTTGTCTTATTGCTATTGCTAGAATTTCAAGCACTATATTAAAGAGGTATGGAGAGAGTGGACAACCTTGTCGTGTTCCTGATTTTAGTGGAATAGCTTTGAGTTTCTCTCCATTTAATTTGATGTTAGCTGACGGCTTGCTATAAATAGCTTTTATTATATTTAGGAACGACCCTTGTATTCCTAATCTCTCTAAGACCTTTATCATAAAGGGATGTTGAATTTTGTCAAATGCTTTTTCCGCATCTAATGAAATGATCATATGGTTTTTTTCTTTCAGATTATTTATATGATGGATTACATTGATAGATTTTCGTATGTTGAACCAGCCCTGCATCTCTGGGATGAAGCCTACTTGATCATAATGGATAATTTTTCTAATGTGTTCTTGGATTCGGTTTGCCAGTATTTTATTGAGTATTTTTGCGTCGATGTTCATGAGTGAGATTGGCCTGTAGTTCTCTTTCTTGGTTGTGTCTTTGTGTGGTTTTGGTATCAGAGTAACTTCAGCTTCATAAAAGGAATTTGGCAATGACTTCTCTGTTTCAATATTGTGAAATACATTAAGGAGTATAGGTATTAGGTCTTCTTGGAAGTTCTGGTAGAATTCTGCATTAAAGCCGTCTGGACCTGGGCTTTTTTTGGTGGGAAGGTTTTTTATAACAACTTCTAATTCTTCGCGACTAACGGGTCTATTTAGATTGTTCACCTGGTCCTGGTTTAACTTTGGTATATGGTACTTATCTAAAAAAGTGTCCATTTCTTTTACATTTTCCAATTTTGTGGCATACAGGTTTTTGTAGTAAGATCTAATGATTCTCTGAATTTCGTCTGTGTCTGTGGTTATGTCTCCCTTTTCGTTTCTGATTTTGTTAATTTGCGTATTCTCTCTCCGCCGTTTGATTAGTTTGGATAGGGGTTTATCAATCTTATTGATTTTCTCCAAGAACCAGCTTTTTGTTTCATTGATTCTTTGGATTGTTTTCTGTGTTTCTATTTTGTTGATTTCAGCCCTCAATTTGATTATTTCCAGTCTTCTACTTCTCCTAGGTGAGTCTGCTTCTTTTCTTTCTAAAGCTTTAAGGTGGGCTATTAGGTCTCCAATGTGTGCTTTCTCCGTTTTCTTTATGTGGGCACTTAATGCTATGAACTTTCCTCTTAGCACTGCTTTCATAGTGTCCCATAGGTTTGAGTATGATGAGTCTTCGTTTTCATTGAATTCAAGAAAGACTTTAATTTCTTTCTTTATTTCTTCCTTGATCCAGGTGTGGTTCAGTAGTTGACTGTCCAATTTCCATGAGTTCATAGGCTTTCTGGGGATAGCATTGTTGTTGAATTCTAACTTTAATCCATGGTGATCTGATAAGACACAGGTGGTTACCGATATTTTTTTGTAACTGTGTAAGTTTGCTTTGTTACCGAGTATGTGGTCTATTTTCGAGAAGGTTCCATGAGCTGCAGAGAAGAAGGTATATTCTTTCTTATTTGAGTGGAATGTTCTATAGATGTCTGTTAAGTCCATTTGATTCATTACCTCCCTTAATCCTCTTATTTCTCTGTTAGGTTTCTGTCTGATTGACCTGTCCATTGGTGAGAGAGGAGTGTTGAAATCTCCTACTATTAGTGTGTGTGGTTTGATGACTGCCTTGAGTTTTAGTAACGTTTCTTTTACATAAGTGGGTGCTTTTATATTAGGGGCATAGATATTCAGGATTGAGACTTCATCCTGGTGAATTGTTCCTGTTATGAGTAAAAAATGTCCATCTCCATCTCTTTTGATTGATTTTAGTTTGAAGTCAACTTTCTTAGAAATTAGTATGGCCACACCTGCTTGTTTCTTAGGTCC
Source organism: Chionomys nivalis (assembly GCF_950005125.1). NCBI lineage: Eukaryota > Metazoa > Chordata > Mammalia > Rodentia > Cricetidae > Chionomys > Chionomys nivalis. The sequence goes on along the minus strand of NC_080104.1, from coordinate 17,860,832 downwards.
GTTTGCTTGATAAACCTTTTCCCAGCCCTTTACTCTGAGTAGATGTCTGTCTTTGTGGTTGAGGTGTGTTTCTTGTAAGCAGCAGAATGTTGGATCCTGTTTTCGTATCCAATCTCTTAGCCTGTGCCTCTTTATAGGTGAGTTGAGTCCATTGATATTAAGTGATATTAATGACCAGTGGTTGTTAACTCCAGTCATTTTTCCTTTCTTTCCTTCTTTCCTTTGGTAGTAGAGTTTGTGTGTTTCCCTTCTTCAAGTTGTGCTGGTGAAGGGTCATTAGATGTCTGAGTTATTGTGGGCATTGTTGGACTCCTTGGTTTGTGATTTTCCTTCAATTACTTTCTGAAGGGCTGGATTTGTGGCTACGTATTGTTTAAATTTGTTTTTATCCTGGAAAATTTTGTTTTCTCCATTTATAGTGAACGAAAGCTTGGCTGGGTATAGAAGTCTGGGCTTGCATCCATGGTCTCGTAGTTTCTGCAGTATATCTATCCAGGACCTTCTGGCTTTCATGGTTTCCATAGAGAAATCAGGTGTAAGTCTGATAGGTTTACCTTTATAGGTAACTTGACCTTTTTCCTTTGCAGCTCTTAATATTCTTTCTTTATTCTGTATGTTTTGTGTTTTGATTATTATATGACGAGGAGATGTTTTTTTTTGATCCAGTCGATTTGGTGTTCTGTATGCTTCTTGGACCTTCAAAGGAATATCTTTCTTAAGGTTGGGAAAGTTTTCTTCTATAATTTTATTAAATATATTTTCTGGACCATTGAGCTGTAGATCTTCTCCTTCTTCTATCCCTATTATTCTTAGGTTTGGTCTTTTTATTGTGTCCCAGATTTCCTGAATGTTTTGTGATGAGAATTTGTTGGTTATGCTGTTTTCTTTGATGAGAGTGTTTATTTTCTCTATGGTATCTTCAGTGTCTGAGATTCTTTCTTCTATCTCTTGTAATCTGTTGGTGGTACTTGTCTCTGTAGTTCCTGTTCGTTTATTCAAATTTTCCATCTCCATCCTTCCCTCGGTTTGTGTTTTCTTTATTACTTCCACTTCATTCTTCAAGTCTTGAACCGTTTCCCTTACCTGTTTGATTACTTTTTCTTGTTTCTCTTGGTTTTCTTGGGTATCTTTGAGAGATTTATTCATTTCCTCTACCTTTTTGTTTGTAATCTCTAATTGGTTGTGGCAGTTTTTCACCTCCTGTTTAAGGTCCTCTATTATTTTCATAAAATTCACTTTTGAGTCGAATTCTTCTAATTCTTCTGGATTAGGGTGTACACTTCTCATTTCGGGATTCCTGGATCCTGGTGATGTCACGTTGCCTTTCAAGTTGTTGGGGGAATTCTTGCATTGGCGCCTGCCCATCTTTTCCTTCAAATGGAGCCAGGAGAGGCCTGATGTCTTGGACCAGTCTTTGCTGTGACTAACTCTCTAGGTGTATCTCCTCAGTGTAGGGGCAGGAACCGTTCCCTTCCAGGTGAACTCCTCAACACCAAAACATGGATGCGTGGTATTCCAATGACCCGCGTAAAGAAGGCCGAATGCAAGGGGTCGGGCGGGGTCAAGTAGAACACAGGCGACACTGCAGTACAAGCTGGAGGTGCCTGCGCTCCCTTTCGGGGGTTGCTGAGGCCTGCCCGCTAGGCAGGCACTCACTGCTCTGGTTGGGTATCCTTAGTGTAGGGGCGTTTGTGCTCTCTACCGGGACCGTCCGCCCCAGGATAGTACACACTCACCCGTCCCGATGAAACTTCTGGCACCTACACAGGAACTCCTGGATGCCCCAATGAGCCAGGGACTAAGGGAAGTAGGGCGCAGGCAGAGCAGGTCCAGGAGATCACAGCAGAGACTGCAGCCCCAGCAGCAGGGGCCCGCTTTCCCTGGCGGGGACCTTGAGGCCTGCCCTCTAGTCAGGCACTCACTGGTCTGGGCTGGTAGCCTTAGTGAAAGGGCAGGAAACTGTTCCACAGCTAAGGACCTTGCAGACAAGGCAGGCTTGGGGGTGGGGGTGGGGGCGGGTGTGTAGGAGAGAAAGCCTTGCAGCAGGAGCTGGGGGAGGGGTGTTTGTGCTCTCTACCGGGACCGTCTGCCCCAGGATAGCACACACTCACCCGTCCCGATGAAACTTCTCGGCACCTACACAGGAACTCCTGGATGCCCCAATGAGCCAGGGACAAAGGGAAGTAGGGCGCAGGCAGAGCAGGTCCAGGAGATCACAGCAGAGACTGCAGCCCCAGCAGCGGGGGCCCGCTTTCCCTGGCGGGGACCTTGAGGCCTGCCCTCTAGTCAGGCCCTCACTGCTCTGGGTTGGTAGCCTTAGTGACCACATTCTACTTATTTCAAAAATGTTTACAATTCTTCAGCTTAAAATCGGAAAGGCGAAACTAATTATAATTTATTTAGAAATGTAATTATTTAATTATATATCTTGCATTTTAATTATTTAATGAGATATCTAATTAAATATCTAATTTACACATTGAATCACAAGGCTGAATCTTAAAGGTGTTTATTCATCTTAACAAACAGTTTAAATGCCAAGTCTGCTTTGCACAGAATTATGAATATAACTTTGATATATTTAGTAAATCTACTTAACATAAAAAATTCTCTACTTTTTTTTTGTTTTTTTTTTTTGAGACAGGGATTCACTGTAGTTTTTTTTTTTTTTTTTGGTTTTTTTCGAGACAGGGTTTCTCTGTGGCTTTGGAGCCTGTCCTGGAACTAGCTCCGTAGACCAGGCTGGTCTCGAACTCACAGAGATCCGCCTGCCTCGGCCTCCCGAGTGCTGGGATTAAAGGCGTGCGCCACCATCGCCCGGCCTGTAGTTTTATTTTTATTTATTTATTTTTTTTAGGATTTTCGAGATAGGGTTTCTCCGTAGCTTTTTGGTTCCTGTCCTGGAACTAGCTCTTGTAGACCAGGCTGGCCTCGAACTCACAGAGATCCGCCTGCCTCTGCCTCCCGAGTGCTGGGATTAAAGGCGTGTGCCACCACTGCCCGGCTCACTGTAGTTTTAGAGCAGTGGTAGGCTGCATGCCCAACAGTAGATGGTCAACTGAAAATGTCTCATACTGTCATGTCAGGGGTACTTTCCCCCCTTCATTTTAAAACACTTCAGGTTTTTTAACCTACAGTTCCTTGGCATATTACAGTTTTCAGTTTTGTGTTTTTTATGGGATTCCTGAGTGTGAGAACAAGTGTGTCTCTATGTCTATATCTTTTTGTGTGTGTGCTCTTTCTTAGGTTTTTTTCTTCTGTTTATTTGTTTTGTCCTATTCCCATGTGTTAGTTTTATCATATTTTACCTTTCTTACCTTGTCATCATCCCTTAGAAGATTGTTTTTTAACAAGAGAAAGAATGGGGGTGAATCCTGATGGGAGAAAAGACGGGTAGGAACTGCAGAGAGTAGAGGAAAGAAAACTTATAACCAGAATACGTTGTATGAGAAAAAAAAAAAAACTATTTTCAATATAAATGATTTCTTAGCATTAGGGACAATTATCCTAGAGAGCAATTATATTGCCTTTCTGAAAAAGTATTCTTTTCAACCCTGGGAAAACTGAGACTGGAGAATGTGCATCAGATATAAAACTTATGATTGAGTTTACACAGAGTAAACATGACTACATTCCTGTCAGAAGCCTAGGCCTAGGCAGAGTCTCCACAAGGACAGACCCTTCATGTGTTAAAAAGGCTTTGGCAGCATAGCCCATAATTGGGTGCTTAGATCACAGCAGTCAGTTTTCTTTCTGTCTGAATCCAATAGACAGGAACATCTGTAATTGCCTCCGCACTGGTGTGAGCTTGAAATAGTGATGAAACCAAGTTATTCTGTGTTCTTCCATTGGGTAGTTCACACACTGGATATATATTTAATTGAAATATCAATTGTTACAAAGTACTAGTGACATAAAATCTACCACTTTAACTGCTTTAAAACGTAGAGCTTGGGACTGGAGAGATGCTCAGTCACTGAGAGCACTTACTTCTTTTGCAAAGGACTGAGGATTGATTCCCAGTACCTACATCAGGTGTCTTACAAACCCCAGCAGAACCAGCTCCAAGGACTGTTGTACCTCATCCTTTTGCAGACACTGTGTTCATGTGGTACATTAAACGTAGGCAGGAATGCATAAATAACAAATAAATAAATAATAGCAATTGTGCAGTTTAATAGCACTGGGAACTTTTGCAATATTGTCCTCATATCACACCTTTAATTTACAACACTGTTGATCTTGAGAAATAGAAACTTGTATCTATTTATTTATCTAGCAGTAACTTTCCATTCCGCTTTTTCCCAATCATGTTGACCATTTTACTTTTTGTCACTACCAGCTATGTGATGTAACAGAATTTATGTGGTATTTGCTTTTCAGTGAATGATTTATTTTAGCAGGCATGTTATTCTTACATTTTATCTATGTCTTAACATGACTCATATCTTAAAAGGCTAATGTCCCATTGGATATATTCACTATGATTTCTTATTTTTATTTGTCAAATGACTCTTGAGTTGCTTGCATAGGAGTTATTATGAATGTATAAGGATGCACAAATAGCTTTTAAAATCCCTGCTTTAATTTTTCACGTTGTTCACTCCTCAAGTAGAACCATTAACTTCACATTTTACCTCTTTTTGCAAACTTTCATGTGCCTTAAATCCCTAATTTTAAATTATTTTTATTGTTGAAAGCTCAATACATTTGTAATTTGTAATTTCAAGTAGTTTTATGTAAATTGATCTTGCTACCACCTCCCCCCAACTCCCTCAGGGTCCCCCCACCTCAGCTTCATGTCCTTTTTACTTTACTTTTTTTTATAATAACCTTATGAGTCCAATTAGAGTCTCCCATATGCATGTGCATGTATGGCCATCTTCTGGGCATGAGTAACGCACCGACAGGCATATTCCCACCAAACATAGTTGCTCTCTCTCCCTCAGCAGACAATAAATCTTCAGGGATGGTAGGGATGGAGACTTAGTGATCCATGCTTATCAAAGTTGCTGTTGCTTTTTTCACAAATAAACTTAACAAAATTGTCCATAGGTTCACCCCAAGTGGAGCCCACAATACTGCAGTTTAGAAATGGGCAGAGGCTTAAGGCCTTGGCACTTAAAGTGAAACTCCTGGCTCAGCAGATTAATTTTAATAGAACACTGATAAAAAGCTTCTCAGGGACCACATTATCTCTATTGAGTCAGAATCTGCATTTTAAGAAAGTTGCTATGGTGATCCTAGAATTTTTAGAGGTGTCTTGGATGTTTCCTCACAGTCACTTTTATCCTAGAATATTTGTAAGCATTATAGTGAGCTGCTCAGATATTATCATCTGTTATTTGTTAAGCATTTTGATCACTTTTGTTGCCTATCAGTTGCCAGGTTTCAATGAATTGAAACTAAAGAAAATATTTGGTCACAGATCACAGTGACCATGAATGGCAGGGTGAAAGATGTCTGGGTGGTCACTTATGTAAATGACTTTCTGCTAGGAGTCAGGGACCTAACACAGCAAAGAAACAAAGAAACCAGTAGTGAAGAAGGGACCATGCCAAGGTTTACTGCAGTAAACATCTTGAGGATGGGAATTAGACCTTATTTGACTTGACATCCTTGGAGCACTATGCTGATCATGACACACATTAGACAGTGAGTAACTTTAAACCTGATTGAGAATTTGCTGAGGTAATAAAAGCCAAGTATGGAGGCAAAAGCCTGACACTGCAGTGGGTACATGGGGCACTCATGGCATCTGTTCTAACTGGCACCAGCATCCTTCTGAAGACATTGGCAGAGATGGGTAGTTAAACCTGGTTGTGCTTTGACCCGAGGCTGCGCAGTCAGGGCAGTCTGAAGAATGTTAATTCTGTTTGTGTGAAGCAACTTTAGGAAATCACTTTTTAAACAGGCCAAATGATTGTAGACAGGGGTGACCCGCTTTGAGAAAACCCAATACATAAATATTAGAACTGCCAAAAGAGATGAATGTTACTGTCACGAGACGGCTTTGCATTTCCATCCACAATCCTCGTCTTAAAATAGTCTTATTTTAAACTGCTCTCTTCTTGTGGAAGAGCACACACTCTTTCAGGAAACTGCTCTGGGAACTCTTTTCCAAGACAGGCTGGGGATTCAACTTATTGCTAGAGTGTTTCTGAAGATCTATTGGACTTACAGTTCAAGGTCACCTAGCTACTAATTCCAATGAAAGAAGAAAAACATAGCAAGTGCTTGTAAGGTTTCCTTTAAATAAGGAAAAAAGAGGAATGTTTTTCTTCAAGGTTCCAGTGTTAGATGTTAAAAGTGAGTATAGACAGTCAGAGGGAAGCATCGTGAGCAAAGGAAGGAGCTACGATTGGGGAACGGTCTCTTTAAGGCGTCAGGTCGTAGCTGGGTCAGTAGAGACTGTACCCTTTGATTTATTTGGAAAGGGAATGAAGAGTAGCCAGAGGACAAAATGCTTTCTCATCCAGGAATGTTAATAGTGGACCCCTAAATCATAAATACTTGGAAACTCAATAACTTTTAATTTTTATTGTGAGGAATTTGACTTAAAATTTGAATTCAAAATAAACGTAAAGTTAAAGGTAAGTAAAGAAAGATTACAATTAGGCTGTAGGTATCTTCCCTTTAATTTTCTTTTGAAAGTATAGTATTGAAATATGTTCATTCAGCATAGAGTTAGTGAATTTCCAAAGATTGGGCTAAGGATCAGAGAGTGAAATTGGTGAATAGGGTTAAAGATGCAATTTCTGGCAGTGTAGATGAGCTCTAGTTTCTGTTAACCTCCAGGTTATGGATGGGAAGATGGGTATTTGTTTTAGGTTGATAGAATGATGCAGGAAGTGGATCATTGAGCAATGGAGGCTTTTATATGTAGAGATGTCAACAAAGCATTTCAATAACAGGTCAAAGAAGCAATAAGCTTTCATTTATCCCCATCATGCACCAGGTCCTATGCCTTGACATCATATTAAAAATAAAGGAAGGGGCTGGAGAGATGTTTTAACATTTTGATGGTATTTATTGTTCTTTTGGAGGACATGCATTTTCTTCCTAGCATCCACCTTGGGTATCACCCAATCACCTGTAACCTCAGATTCAGGGACCCGACTCCCTCTTGTGGCCTCTGTGAGCACCTGCACATATGTAGCATATACCATGCAAGAACGCACACATGCACACACACACACACACCACACACCACACACACACACACACACACATAACCATAAATAAATATCTTTAAAAATGAATATGACACAGAAGTATAAGGAAAAATGCGAAAAACCTTTTTTCCTGCAGAGTAATGATAGGGATCTTTGAATGCCTGGATAAATCTGTAATTAGGATAGCTAGTTGTAAACAGTATAGGAATTACATTATACCGAGTTAAGTAGAAAACCATTTTGGGTTTCAATTTGAATCTCAATGCACAAATAGGAGGGCCCACCCCCTGGTGGCAGGGCACACACATTACACCATCTGTCCATATGGATGGTTCTTAAGTTTCAAACAACAAACCTGGATTTGTGGCAACATCAAAGCAATTAAAAAAGTACTCACATAACAGGAGCCAATTTCTCATTGTACAGAGATTCCTCTCACTAAATTCCTTTAGAACCGTTGAAAACATCTAAATGAATTTCCCCCTACGAACTCCGGTACACTTTAAAAGAGAAACATGCAAATTGTGTTTGTCAAAATGTGACGGTTAACAATCACAATCTGCAAACTAACCAACAATAACTAAAATAAGCAATGTAATGTTCCCTTGGGTTTCTTTGAATGCTGACTGGTTGCTGATGCCCAGGGTGGCCATAACAGTCTTGATGTTCTCACTGACTCCTGTCAAAACCAATGCTTCATCTTAAAAAACTAAATGAGCTCCTTCTTTGGAGAAAAACAGTTGAAATTTGGTGAGAGAAATGTGGAGTAGAGGCATATTCAGGACACATCAGGACCTGTCTCCTGTTTTATATGATTGACTACATTGGCCGGAGATGCTTCTCTGTTTAGCCACAGTACTCAGTGTTAAGATGATCAGGATACTAACTCTTCTTCACATTTTCTGAAATATGTGTAAGGTTAAGGACACAAACTATTACTTTTGGAGTCCTTATCAGTGCCCTTGGGAACAGCTGAGAAGACTCCATGGCAGTTAAAGAAGCTGTCTTGGAAACATTGTTTAGAGATTATTTGAAAGCAAAAAAATTCAATTAAGAAGGATTAGTTTTTGATTTCTGCTGAGTTTAAAGCAATAGACCTGCAAGCTATGCTGTGTGTGTTTGTGTGTGTGCCTGCATGTGTCTATGTGTGTGTGTGTATATGTGCATGTATTTTGTGTGTGTATGTGTGTGCCTGCATGTGTATATATGTGTGTGTGTGCATATGTGCATGTATATTGTGTGTGTGTGTGTCTAAGTCAGAGTTTCAGGTCTTTTAGACTTTCAATTATATCATCAAGAGAGTTGATTGAGGGAGGCACTATCTTCCTCCTGTTTTTTTTATTTCTGAGAAAAAGTACTGCCCAAACCACATCCTGTTTCAGTGGAAGAATGCCTCACCACAGCATTAATTAGGAAGTACCCCTTCCCATGACCAGCCCCCTAATTGCTGTGATCATGCTGTCAGATTCAAGTCAAAGATCCAGCTCTGCCGGGTGGACCACAAAAGGAGGGATGCTGTTTTTCCCCACCCAAGTAGAAAGATGCCTGTATTACAGTCATCCATGTTACAAGTTCACTCTTGCATAGCTTATGTCTTCAACAACACCTCCAAGGATTTTATTTCTTTAGACCTCAAGAGATCTTTGAGGAGATAAAGAGTGTGCATTATCAGTCAGTCACTCGAAGAGCAATAGACAAAGACGGAGGCATCAGAAAACACACCAGGGCCTGCCCACATCAATGCCTTGTTATGATATCAGATCATGGTAATTTTTTTCCTATTTTATAATTTGGCAAATTGGATCTTCAAATAGGTGAGGAAGTTCACCTTAAGAAAAATAGCACTTCCCCCGCCCCCACAGAGATTGATTTTTTTTTTCTCTCTCTCTCTTTATTGTAGTTTCTCTTCTTGGAGTATTTGTTGTGTGTGTTTTATGGTCTGCCCTTTGTTTTCCCAGCCCCACAGGAAGTGAACTACTCTCTGCTGGATTTCTTATGATGGCTTTGCTCACCGAGGCAGAGCAGCCTCTGGAACTGTTCGATAGCTCTGACTGGCAGCTATCCTCATGTGTAGCAGAGAGACGGAGGAGGCCCTTCGCCTTCCTGTTTCCAAGACATGGCTGGAATCAATGAAAATCAATTAGCTTTCACCTGCTTAAATTTTAGAGCATCAAAGACAATCATACTTTTCCAAACAAGCACAGGACATTCTTTCTTTAAGGAGCAATTAAATGACCAGGTGATGAATAATTTATTTGCTAAGTTATCTTAAGACGTTCCTATTTGTACTTTTAATAAATTTTCTATTTATTTGCCATAATTCAAGACAAACAAATAGATAAAAGTAATTTAATTAAAAGTGGTACCCAGGAATGGTGGTGCACAGCTCTAGTCTTAACATTTGGGAAGTGAGAGCAGGAGGAACAAAAGTTCAAGGTCATGTTCAGGGAATGTGAGCACAGCTTGTGCTACCTTAAATAAAGTCCTATAAATTAAAAAACTTCTACAAAAATGTCAATATAGTGACTGACATTTCTTACCCTTTGTTAAGTCGATCCACAGTGTAGGATATGAAAAAATTATATTTAGTGATAACTAAAGGCAATTCAAAATTACTCACTTGTCATTTGTAACATGCAAAGTGTTAAATTTTATGTAATTACTCAGAGTGTGGTGTCAATACTTGTAGTTATTCCTATTGCTCTTTTTGTATTTACAAAAACAGGAAATAATTTAATAATGGAAGAACTCATAAATTATCCCCATTACTACTGGGATTTGTATCCATCTTCCTCAAAAAGTTGTCAAAAATTCCCAAATGCCTTACTTTTGTGTATAAAAATCAGCTCCAAATATGTAGGATAGTTCAGTTTCTTATGCTACCACATTATTATTCTTGGGGTTCCAGGAACACCATTTCATGGCTTCATTTCCCCTATAACTCTCTAATACAATAAGCACCCTCTGTATCTTCTATTGCTCTGTGTGCAGACAGCTTAGAGCCACAACTTTCCCTCTCCTTCTAAGAGTTTCTTGATTCAACTGAAATGCCCTGAAACACTGCATCCTTTAGACTTTCAGAACAAAAACTTGGTGGTGGTGGTGGTGGTGTGTGTGTGTGTGTGTGTGTGAGAGAGAGAGAGAGAGAGAGACAGAGACAGAGACAGAGACAGAGGAGAGAGAGCTCAAACTCACTATGTAGTCAAAGATAGCCTTAAACTCTTTGTGTGTGTGCGCATGTGTGGGTTTAGTTACATGTGTGTTTTTTGGGAACATGTATCTGGAAATCAGATGTTTACACTGGATGGCTTCCTCAACTTCCCTCCACTTTAATTTTTGAGACAGGGCCTCTTGTCGAGTCTTGAGCTTGCTGATTCAACTATACTGATGAGCCAGCAACTCAGAGGGTCCTCCTGTATCTGTGTCCTTAGTTCTGGGATATCAGGAGTGTATGTTATGCCTAGCCTTTCAGGTGAGAACTGAGGATCAAACCACCATCTCATGTGGCAAGTACTTTTACCCACCCAGTCAGCTCTCCAGCCCTAGGTATTATGCTTATTGTTCATGAGCACTGTAACTCTCAGACGTTCATTCTTCACTCTCTTAGGTAATCCTGGACACCAGAGGCACATTTTGCTATACCGAGTCCTCTCTCTTTTCCCCACAGCCACTTAAATTGATTGATTGGAAATGTATTATTGAAACCGAATCATAGTCATAAGGCTCTACTTTTGTTTCTTTTGCAGGTTTCCACCCTAAAGGGTCCAGCTACCAATGGAAAGCCAGTGTTTTCTGAATGCTACCTCAGTTCTTCACCTCTACATGCCAAATGATTTTTAACATCCTCATGAAAGTGCAGCTTGGACCCTATTCACAGGCACAATTTCGCAAAAGGTTCTTTTTCTTTTTCAATTTTGTGGTACTAGAGATTGAAGGTTCGGCTTGATTGAAGTGGTAGTCTTGTACAACTGGGTTACATCCCAGCCCCTGCACTGTCTACTTTAAACAGTTGCTAGTTTAGCTGAAGAGATGACTTAGCAGTCAAGAGTGTGAATTGCTCTTGTTGAGGGCCTGCTGGGAGCCGATTGAGTGGCTGCCATTACAAGATGGCGCTTGGCCCCGGCCTCGCTTGCTGGACAGCTCCATATTAGGCAATGCAGTGGAACCGTGCCTCTCGTATGTGCAGTGACGATGATGTGCTTAGGGCCAATTCCGTGGCCAGGAGCATCGGCAGGTGCGCATCGGCCAATCCAGGCACGACTCGTTCCCTTACCCCCTATATAAGCAGCTGACTCGTTCCCTTACCCCCTATATAAGCAGCTGCCGTTTGGCGCTCGGGGCCCCTCGCTTCCACTCTCCCTTCAACCAAGAGGCTCCAATAAAGCGTGATTTGGGAAAAATCCTCATCTGGTGGTCGTCCTTTCCTGCTGGTCAGGGAGTTCGCCGCAACTGGTACCAGAAACCCGGGACGCTGGGACAAGCTTTGGTACCGAGTGAGGGGCCAAAGAGGATTCAGAACTCGACACGCGGAGCGGCGACGTCGGTGAGTCTCCCAGGTATGATGATTGCTGGGGTTGCACCTGAGGTGTTTTGCTTGATCTTTGTGGCCCTCATAATTGTTGTTTTTCTGTGCTGCTTTTGGTTGCACAGGGAAGGGAGGAGGGCACAGCAAGCACACCAGGACAGCCTATCAGAGTCGGATTCAAAAGGGGGGGACTTAGGCAGGTCTAGACAGAAAAGAATAAAGATAAAAAAGGATAGTAAAAAGGAAAAGGATAGAAAGATAAAGGGTATACCTAGAGAAGAAACTCAAGAGGACCCTCAACGGGAGGAAGGGGATAAAAAGCAGAAAAACCGGCTTTACCTACTCCTCACAGAGTTCACTGACTTAAATTTGTCAGACGATGAACTCAGCTCACAGGAAGAGGGGGAGCTAGAGGAGGAGGCTGCTAAGTATGAGGAAGAAAGGTATGAGCGGGACTATCACTGTCCCCCAGCCTATAACCCACCCTGTGCTCACGCACCGATGGAGGGTGTGTCTCGCCCCTCAGCACCGCCATTAGGTGCACAAGCGGCTGAACCAGGAAGGGGTTGCCATTATATTAGCCTGAGAACTTGGGCACGCTTAGCCTCAGCATACCCGGTGATGGAGGATCCCGTCACCCATGTCAAGACCCACTGCCTAGAGGCCTGGGCGGCTTGGGGCAAACCCACCCGCCTTAAAACTGACAATGGCCCTGCTTATTCCTCAAAAGGTTTCCGCGCCTTCTGTGCACAGCTTCAGGTGGACCATTCCACTGGCATACCCTACAATCCCCAAAGTCAGGGGATTGTGGAGAGGGCAAATAGAAGCCTTAAAGAACTCCTACAGAAACAGAAAGGGGGAATAGCGGAGATAGCTTCCCCCAGGAACAGAGTTGCACTGGCACTCTTTACTTTTAACTTTTTGATAGTTGACGGCCGGGGCAGGACAGCTGCTGATCGGCATGCTGCAATGACCCTTGAAGATAAAGGAGAGGCCGTCATGTGGAAGGATGTGTTGAATAACAAATGGTATGGCCCGGATCCTGTCATCAGAAGATCCAGGGGAGCTATTTGTGTTTTCCTGCAGGGTCAAGAGGTGCCTCACTGGGTTCCGTGCTGATTGACAAGAACCATTAAGGATGATTCAATTGCTCCCCAGCCAATGGAGGAAGGCCATGATCCGGTCGAAGATGACGCCGCTGCTGTTCCTGATGATGGTGGCGATGACAATCCGGATTCGGGCGGAGCAGAGATGGGGAATACTGTCTGCCTTCCCTAAGCCGATTCCTGTTCGCCACAATGCCGTGGTTTTCCCCCGCTTTTTTATTACCAACAAGGATTTGGGCCTCCCCATGTTACAGGCTTTTTGGTTCAATGGAACCTTCTTAAAATCTGCTAACGCCCTATAATAAATGGCTCCTCTGCAGGGTTAATGGCAGTTGCTCTGATCTCTCCCCTTTTTGTGTTACTTCAGGGAGGGCAGGCTGGACAGAGCAACTTTAGTTGTGCTACCAATACCACTAATAAGTGCAAAGTGAGTAATGGTGCAGGCTATTCTGGGCCTCAATGGGCCCCCACTAATTTCACTAAAGGCTGCAACAAAAGGTTTTCGGATATAAGGATTGTTTTTTGCATGCTGAGAATGTATAGTCTGCCTTTGGCTAATATGCCGCCTCCGAGCTCAAACATCTCGAGATAAGTTTGCGGTTCTACAAGCGTTAGCCACTTTGGAGAATGGTGATTCACCCCAAGTATGGTTAAAAGGCCAGTAGGTTTGTTCCTTGCATAGCCTTTGCACTCTCAGGGAGAAATTCTCCATTGCACTGAGGAAGGTATGCATTTTTACTCTGAGTACTGCCTTTGCACCTCCCAGGAGTTTATTCCATTGCACGGGAGAAGGAGTACCAGGAGTTTTGGGCCTCCTTTGATCGGTCCTCGCATCATGAGGTGAGGACCTGAACGGGAGTAAGACCTTCTCACTGGCCTACAGAGAAAAACAGAAAGGGGGAGCTGCTGGGAGCCGATTGAGTGGCTGCCATTACAAGATGGCGCTTGGCCCCGGCCTCGCTTGCTGGACAGCTCCATATTAGGCAATGCAGTGGAACCGTGCCTCTCGTATGTGCAGTGACGATGATGTGCTTAGGGCCAATCCCGTGGCCAGGAGCATCGGCAGGCGCGCATCGGCCAATCCAGGCACGACTCGTTCCCTTACCCCCTATATAAGCAGCTGCCGTTTGGCGCTCGGGGCCCCTCGCTTCCACTCTCCCTTCAACCAAGAGGCTCCAATAAAGCGTGATTTGGGAAAAATCCTCGTCTGGTGGTCGTCCTTTCCTGCTGGTCAGGGAGTTCGCCGCAAGGGCCCAGGTTTGATTCCTATCACCCACAGTGGGCAGCTCCCAAGAATCTGTAAATCTACTTCCAGAGGTATCTGCTACTCTGTCCTTCATGGGTACCTATACTCGTGTGCACACATATAAGTAAAAATATAAATAAATCTTAAACGCTTAAAATATTTTATTTATTATAATTGTTTTATTTTGACGTGTGTGAGTGTGTGTGTGCACGCGCAGACAGGCACACACCATAGTGCATGTGTGGAGGTCCAAAGACAACTTGTAAAAGTCGATTCTCTGTTTATACCATGTGAGTTCTGGGAATCAAATGTACGCTACTGGTTTGCCATCGAGTACCTTTACCTAGTGAGCCATCTCTCAAGCCCTGTTGTCTCTTTTCTAGTGAACCCACACAACCACAAAGCAATTTTTAAAAGTTACTAGATATGTAATATTCTGGTTTAACACTAACTTGTAAATTATGATCTTTATAATACAAAGAATTAGAAATAATTATTTTGAGTCAACTTCATATTGTTTCATTAAAGTCATTTTATATCAACAATATAATTATACCATCTCAATGACTTTTATGGTTTTCCTATTTAGTACATTCATACTTTTTTATTTTGTCAGTCAGCCCTTGTTTACTAAGGGAAGTTCATTATATATATACATATGTATGTATGTATATCTATATATTACACACACACACACATATATGAGTGTAAGATCATTTTGTTTCTCTCTCATGTTATGTTGTTTGTTAACTCCTTTGAACAACATGACAGATACTGACATATCCTCGTATCTTACTGAAACATTTGCATAAGGATATAAAAATTATCACTTGGAGGGAGAGTTCTTTACTTTTTTTTAATGACTGTCTCTGAATAGCTGCAGAAATCTCCTTGTATGTGTTTAGATTAGAAATACAGCTCTTCTCTCAATCTTGCGGGATCCCTGTGCCTGTCTGGAGGTCTTGTTGGCACAACATTGTAAAAATATTGACAGAAGGCCATTTTGTAGTGAAGTTGGCAAAACCCAAAATACAGGTTATTTCCTATACTCAGGTGTGCAGATTTCAAGAGCTCTGGGATGCTTAAGATGTATATTCAACAACATCCTAGTTTGTAATGGTTGCTTTTCACCATTTCATAATTCTTTGGCTCCTCCTATTCAGAAGTGAGAGCTGCAGTGAAATTTTATGGCTGCTGAGACCATGGTTCTCTGTGGCCCATTAAAAAGAATTAAGATTTCAGGGCCTTTTGGACAATTCAAGAAACCTTAGCTCCTTGAAAACATAACAACCTAACACAGGACTTGCTGGCTGGTAGAGAAGGGAATTCCTTTCCTGAGGTGATTATGGGGCCCAGATGCTCAATAGTTTGTGATCTTGGGCCTTGAGACTCTTCTGCCTTTAGTGAACAAATGTGAGAGATGTAAGGGAACATACATTCCCTCTTAGCCATCTGGAGGAGGCATGCACCGTTTTGGCTAATACTACATTACCAAGAACTAGTCACAAAAGGGAAATTAAGTAGGCACATGGCTCTTCCACATGCAAAGGATATGAGAAAAAGAAATCTCCCTAGCCACTCAACTGACTCTCCTTCTTTTAAGCGATAGAGTATAGTGCTGAAAAATTTGGCAGATCCATCACCTCTTCTTCTGTGGTGCCATCCCAGAATACTTCCTGAACACAAATGATGTGTCTGAATATGTGGAAATTCATTTCCACATTTGCTTACACACTCGTTTCTTTTCCTGCATCCTGACACCTCTACTAGGTTCTCAACTTGAAGTTTAGGTGTCACACAGACTAACTGTTGGGGCACATCATTTCACAAAGTACCCTCCACGCTAGTTGGATTAGACACTACAGTCATGTTTTAAGGAACCCTGTTGTTCTTTGATGTCTCCCCGATTCCCTTTTTATGTTTTGAAGCCTGCTGCTAAGCTCATGGCTACTAAACCTGTAGGCTTTGGATTTGACTAGGGAGAAGCAGCACATAATTTATTTCTGTTAAAGTTCAGCTTTGGTCATCGATGTCATTACATCAGCTCCCAGAAGCTCCTCTCTACCTCTCTTTCCTCTAGGCTAGATTATTACAAATCCCTTTTTTGCTGGCCACTGGATATATTGCTCTTTGAACTTGCTTCTGTTCCTTCATATTCGTCTGCTATTCTATCTTATCAGTCCACATCATTATTGCTATAACTATTATACATTATTGTATTCTAAACTCTCAGAGAGATCGTAATTGGAAGTTTCTATTGTCATAATAAGAAGCATGCTCATTTAAAGGCATGTGCACTTTAACTAAACTGGCATTACAATGCATTTCAGGTCTCATCATTCTGTTTATCTTCTCAGCCATTAACCAAAATGGAGCTGTGTTTCTTGTGTTGAGTAACCAAGCTTGTTAGGGGTATTTTAGCGTGTCCTTACACAGACACACAACCAGATGGGATGCGTTTTTATAAATTCCTAAAAGACAAAGCTGTAAGCGCAGTGGATTTTGAGATTGAATTTATATCCTGCATGGAAGTATTGTACTTATTAAATTACGAGCTATATTCATTGTTAAATTTTTATCATTAACAATTTTTCCCGATTTTATATTTTGGGAACTGCTTCCCCTCATCAGTCTCTCTGTTCTAGCCTGGAGAACAGACTCTCAGTATGTAAATTGGTCTATTGTTGACTCCACACTGAGTACCCAGGGGAGAATGTTTAAATAGCACTAAGGGTTGTAGTGTTTGTGAGATACTGGAAAAGTTGTGGAAGGTCCTGTGTGCAGTTTCTATAACCGTCCTCTCTGAATGGATAGACACGGACATTTGATTTGCCTTGCATCTTACCTTTTTCTTTATTGGTGAGCTATTTAAAAAGAAGGAAGAGCCTGGGGAGCTGGTGTAGCAGGTCAACTGATGGCTGTGAAAGTGTGAGGTCCTGAGTTTACATCCCAGAAACTACATGAAGGACCAGCAGACATAGAAGTGCATGGACAATTGCATTGTAGGAAAAAGAAAACAGTGTCCAAGTTGGAACAATCTGGTCAGGCAAAGGAGCTGAAATGCTAAGTCCTGGGTCAACTCAAGACCTCACTTTTTAATATTGATGTAAGGTGGAGAGCAATTGGGAGAGAAAACTAATGTCAACACCAGGCCTCCACCAATACTTGCACACATGTGCACATACACCTAACACATGTGTGAATATGCATGCATATGACACACACACACACAGACGAGGCAGAAACCAACCAACCAACAAAACAAAACAAAAAATGTGAAATTGCAAGCCAGTAGGGTATTTGTTTCCTC
The DNA here is from genome assembly GCF_950005125.1 of Chionomys nivalis. Lineage (NCBI taxonomy): Eukaryota > Metazoa > Chordata > Mammalia > Rodentia > Cricetidae > Chionomys > Chionomys nivalis. The sequence goes on along the minus strand of NC_080104.1, from coordinate 17,843,470 downwards.
TACTTTGCTGGAGGTAGCTGTTCAGCCATGCTATCTGTATGCTACCCTCTCTGTTCAGGACTTGATGGTGAAATTGGTGTCACATTTTCTTTATCCTGTGGGTTGGGATAAAACAAACCATTTGCTTATCGAATCATCTCCTTCTTGGTTAAAGAACTAGTTAAAATGCTAGTGTTATGTTGGTCAGGTAATGGCCAAATTTACTGGACGATCTTCATTCTGAATGTTTCAATGATGGCAGGTTTTAAGATGAGAATATCAGTTAAACCAGTGGACTTGAGTAAGATAGATTATCCTCTATAACGTTGTGAGGATCATTCAATTAGTTAAAGACCTGCACAGGGCAAAGACCAAGTCCCTGAAGCAAGAAGTAAATCTGCTGGCACACTAGAGTGGCTGCCCCTTCTTCCTGGGACTCCAGCTTCCAGCCTGTCTAATCAAACAGAATCTTCAAACCTTTCAGATCCTGTGAGAAAATTTTTAAAGTAAATCTCGACACGTATGTAAATATACATCTTGTTTGCTCTGATTCTCTGGAGAACTCGAGTATACTGAGACATTCCAAACGAAGTGATTAAACTCTAATCTCTAATTTCCATCTGTGCATTTATGTGTTCTTGAGATGCAGGCAATTTGTAGGATTTTATATTTATAGATAAAAGGAGGCAAATTACAAATGTTGTAACAATTAAAAGGCCACCTCTCTATCGATAAATCTAATTATGAATAATTGTAAGGTACTATCTTTTCTGATAATTCTGAAATTCAGTGACTTACCTTTTCTAGCAGAAAGACCTCAAAATGCCAGTTTCCAACATTTATACAACTTGCTTGTTTTCACAGAAGAAGCACAATAGTGAGTAGTGCCCTACATATATTCTTCCACACTTATGAAGCTATTGCTTGCATGCTGGAACTGAAATTCTCTCGACTGATATAAATTGAATAAGAGAAAGATAAGGAGATGTGATGATTTTAATTTTTTTATTACTTTATAAATAACACCAATCAAAAATTCCACTTCCTCCCCTCCTCCCACTTCCCTCCTGCTCCCCCACACACCCTCCCCTTCCCCTCCAGTCCTAAGAGAGGGCAAGGTACCCTGCCCTGTGGGAAGTCCAAGGCCCTCCCTCCTACACCCAGGCTTAGGAAGGTATGCGTCCAAATAGAATAGTATCTCAAAAAGCCAGTACATGCAGTAGAGACAAATTTCAGTGCCATTATCATTAGCTTCTCAGTCTGCCCCAATATTAGCCATATTTAGAGGGTTCAGTTTGATCCCATGCACATTCAGTCCCAGTCCTGCTGGAGTTGGTGAGCTCCCATTAGCTCAGGCACACTGTCTCAGTGGGTGGACCAATGCCCCGTGGTCCTTCTTGACTTCCTTGCTCATATTCTCCCTCCTTCTGCTCTTCAACTAGACCTGGGCCTAGAGAAGCTAAGTAATAAGGTGAACCCAAAGAAAAACATATATAGACCTCCTAGAAATTGGAAGCAGACAAGATCGCCAGGCAAAAGTTGGGAGCACGGGGTAGGGTAAGGGGAAGGGGAGGCAGGAGAGAGAAGGGGAAACAGAACGGATCGGGAGAGCTTAGGGGAGTGGGATGGTTGAGATGGAGGAAGGACAGATATGGGAGCACGGAAGGAGATATCTTAATTGAGGGAGCCATTTAGAGGTTGGCAAGAGGCTTGGCTCTGAAGGGGTTCCCAGGAGTCCACGGGGATAATCCCTGCTAGGACCCTGGGCTGTGTCGGAGAGGGTGCCTGTAGTCAGACTGATGACAGTCTTGAATATCACCATAGAACCTTCGTCCAGCGACAGATGGAGATAGAGACAGAGACCCACATCGGAGCACTGGACTGAGCTCCCAAGGTCCAAGGTCCATATGATTTCAATTTTAATCAAATCTTCTTGTATATGACTGTAATGTATGCTGAGATGATTTGTATGTGTATGCATTTGCATGTGAAGGCCAGAGGAGGGCAGAGGCATTGCTCCCCTGTCACTCTTTACCTAATTGCTTTGAGGCAGTGTCTACCACTGAACTAGAGGTCAAAGTGGTTTTAGTAGGTTGGCATCCAGAAAGCTGCAATGACTCTTTGTTTCCCCAGTCCAACAATACAGCACTGGGATCTGACTCTGGTCTTCATCTTCGTGAAATGAGTGCTCTTAACAACTGGGCCATCTCTCCAGGACAGATTTTAAGTTTTGCTACTTTTCACTTATGTATTCTTATTAAAGTTATAAAAAATAAAATAAGTTGTGTTGAGGATGCTCCTCAGAGGCAATGACTCTTACTGACTGTATTTCACGACTCTAATATCCTACCTGTTTAGTTGCTGATTCTAGATTTTCGTGGGTGATGTGAGGTATCTCCACTTATTAAATCCAGGACATGAAACTTCCCATACACTTCTAGTTCTGGAGGACACGCAGAATGAAGAGTTGTTTATGAACTGACAAGGAAAATCGGCTAAGGTCTTGAGTTTACCTATGGCAGAAGTAGACTTGTGTAATGATGTAGTTAAACCAAGAAGTAACTGGGCAGAATGGGAGGAAAATCCCTAATTTACTATGTTGGAGAGGAATATACATTTCTTCCGAAAGTGGCCCTGTTCTGCTGAGTACATGTTCGGGATCTGACCTTACATTTAGCTATTTCACCTCTCCTACTTAAATATAAGCAGGCAGCATCACACATCAGCTTCTCTCTTCCTCTTGTTATCCTTTTGATTTCTTCATCATTTCCAGGTGGGTCTGACAAATTGACAGCTACCATCACTAGATCTTCAGGCTCAGCCTGTCTCCCAACACCTCAGAAACAGAACTGAATCAAAGACAAGATTTCTGAAAGCCAGGCACTGGAACTGGCTCTGTAATTGATGAAAATCTAAAAAAGAAAATGTGATTGCCCCCCCCCCCACACACACAATTCATTGTTTTAAAGGTTAGTTTGCTATTTCAAATATTTAAGAAAATATTATTAATCTATTGACTTTGTTGCTGAAATGTGAAAGTTTATATTCACAAATTGACACTTTGAATTTTTGAGTAATAAGCTGAATATGCTGCCTCGTTCCTGTAATGACTGCAGGAGCTATGAGGCAGAAGAGTGTCACCAGCTCAGTGCTAGCCTTGAGTACAGTGTGGATTCTAGCCTACCTGACTATGGAATGGAGTACTGTTTCAAACAAAGCCAAAGAAAAGAAGGGGACATCAGACAAAATGGAATCAACATTTCAGAACTAAGTCCATGCATTTTGCATGAGTTACTTAAGTTAGTTTTGTTCTGAAGTACCCACTATTCCTAGTCTCTCCTTAAACTCCACATGAACAAGGCTGGTAAAATCATTGGTAGCAGCAATTTTGCTTTTCTTTCTGACTTTCAGGCAGGGGAAGCTCCTGGGTCTACACCCATTCCTCTCGCTGAGATATGCTAACACTGAAGAAGTCTATCTCTAATTGACACACATAGAGACAATCTATACAATCAAGTCTCTCTTGGTTAACTACTTTAGGAATGCACAGTCTCTGCAGGGACTCATGATCTCTGACATAGAGTAGATGTGATAGGAATATTAGGTATCATAATTTTATTAAGTCATACTTAAAGCTTTTATGTTATGTAAGCAAGCATGTGATGTCTCAAGTTATTGTATGGGTCTGTTTGGTGTGTTAACAATTCATCCTCATAAATGAATTTAATTTCTCTATCAAAAGTGCTTTCAGGGTACTGATCTTTAATGATTTTTTTTATTGTTACAAGATAGTGCAATCAAATGGATTCAGAGAGGGGGAAAGCAAACAACCAAAAACCAAGCCCAAAACAATACTGCTATGGATTAAGTCTCCATCAAATATCATTATTAACCTAAGGCTACTCAAGCTTACACGTTGGTGCTAGGCTTTCACAAATACAATTTGATAAATTATAGTCCTCAGAGCATCACTCAATATCTCCTGAAAGCCACTAAGTAAATATTGTTGTCATACATAGGCTTGTAAACATTTAAAACAGTATTTTACTTAACTATTACATTTTATTGGTGGATTAAAATTAGTCAATGAAAACTAAGTTTCTCTCTTTAGTAAGAGAAGCTCAGGTATGTGTTTACATGGGAGGGGACGGGAGCTGTAGCATAGTCTTTTAAGGGGTTTCAGTTCCTTTCTAACTTGTCTCTCCTTTCAAGCAGGTATGGACTTGCCAGGCATCCTTAGGACTTTGTGCTAATCACACAAGCAGCATAGGTTACCAAGCAACCATTAGCAGTCTCTCAACGTGTTTGTGGTCTGTGGCAATGGACCCTTCAGATGCCTCCTGTCACAATGTCCACTCTTAAGTTGTTGGGATTGTGGGGCTCCATTACAGTTGCCATAGTTACTCCCTGCAGTGTCCTGTTGTTGCTGGACTGAGGGCAGAATGTGGTGTTCCCTAGAAAATTAGTTAAACACACCATTGTAGCTGTCATTTTAAAAGGCTAAACAAAGTTTTGATAAACATCAAGCGATCTGTACTATAAACTGTGTGTTTATGTAATAAGAATATTAATGTAAACACTGAATTCTGTGAAATGTCACTCTCTAATACACTGTTTGCGATGGTGGCATTTAACTTACAGTTAGCAATGATATGTGTCTCAAAGTAGGTCACATTATACCATCATTATTACTGTTTTAAATATATTGGAAAGCAATACTTACATTGAAGCCCTTCTAAATTTAAGATAACTTGTTAAACTGCTTCTGCATGGTGAGTAATGCTAACTTCATAGGAAAGATTTTATACAGATGCATGCATGGATTTCCAGTTTGGTGCCTAATTAGAGTAAGGTTTGTTGTTAACAGCACCAACAGGGGCAATTACTACTCATCAACATGTTCTATGTATTGGATCTGATGCCAATATTGCTGACACTATCCCATTTAATCTTCATAAAGTCTGCTTCCCTTTGGATACAAGGAAAATGAAATACAAAAAAGAAAAATAGTTTAAAGGCAATGAGAGTAAATCAGAGGTTCTAATCCAGATTTTCTGGAACCAAATAATTAGAGCAAATGCCATTTTGCCTTTTGAAGAGGACTACAGAGAAGACAATCTGAGGTGGATAAAAGGAAGGTTGGGTGAGAGATCATTTTTGCATCAATCTCTTTAAAGAATTGCGGTATACGTGGTGTGTGTGTGTGTGTGTGTGTGTGTGTGTGTGTAGCCCAGGGGAAAGCCACAGGTGTGTCTTCCATCCTAGTTAGTTTTATGTCAACTTGAAAAGAGCTAGAATCATCAGAAAGAGAGGAGCCTCAATCGAGAAAATGCTTCTAGATGACTGGGCAATAGGCAAACCTGTGGAACATTTTCTTAATTAGTGAGTGAGGGCAGAGGGCCCAGCCCATTGTGGGTTCTGGTTCTCAAGGGCTGATGGTCTTGGCTTCAATAAAAAAAAAAAAAAAAAAAGAAGAGTGAGCAAACCATGGGGAGCAAGACAGTAAGTAGTACCCCTCCATGGCCTCTCCAGGATCCTCTCGTGCGTGAGGTCCTGGCTGGCATCACCGCTTTTGACAAGCTGTTTTATGGAACTGTGCATGAAATAAACACTTCCCTCCCAGGTAACCTTTGGTCATGGCATTTCATCACAGCAACAGTAAACCTGACTAAGAGCATCTCTGGTTCCTTCTACCCTGTGTTTTGAGACTGCTTTAGGACTTTCATTGGTTTAGGACTCTCTAAGTAGCCTAGGCTACTAGTCTACTAGGGATTACTAGTTTGCCTAGTCATCCCCAGGGCTTTTGTCTTCACTTCCCCAACCACTGGGATTACAAGCCTCACCTGTTGTTGTTATTGTTGCTGTTTGATTGGTTGTGGCTTCCTGTAGTATTTTTCATATATTGCAAAAATTTTCATTGATGTGAGGTGAAGACTGCACTTATCTGGGGATAAAAGGACAAATGTTTACAGCTTGTTGTTAAGAGTTTCACAAATTAGTGGTTATAGATTTTCCTCCAATAACCATGATTTCACTAGCATGATTAGTTAGTCAATTTTTTCTGTCACAAGCAGGGTAACCCTCCTGTTGAAGAGGTCATTAAATTGAGTTAGAGAGCTGTTGGTTTCTGCCAAAATATGCATATCACTACGGCACCCATATGATTATCATCCCAGGTTGGTTATTGATGTGGTTCATAGGTATCACAGCTGGGTGGGACGGTTGGTTGCCTCTCTCCTTTGGAAGTTTGAATGATTCCTTCTTGCACAGTGAAAGCTAGTCCTCAGAGAGGAGGCACTTAGCAGTCCAGCTCAGGGATCTCTGGGGCCCTATTTCCGAAATGCATTGTGTTTTCAGCAATAGGGACTTACCTTCCACCTCAGGGGTGGGTGGGTAACCAAGGACAACAGCAATATGACATATGTTTTGGGAGTCTCTCAGACAGTCTTGGCCAACAACCCAAAATGAGGGCTATTCACTTCTGGTATTGGGATGAAAGGATATTTATGATGCTGAGTAAAAGGTAGAAAGCTATCAAGCATAGCTTGTGTAAAGCTGGAGGTTGGAAGGAAAGTTAAATACAGATAGAGGAGTGGTATGGGCTATAAACCATTGGAAAGGGGGAATTAGAAAGAGACACCAAATGTAAACTGTTTATTACATAATTTTGTAATGAAGTTGGCTTTCAGATAGTGTTTATAGAGGAGAGATAATTCTGTTTTCCATTCTTATTAAACTTTTATTGGCAGCACAGTTCACTTATTTTAGTGCATAATTAGAATAAATAACTATACTCACCTGGAATGTTTTCACTTCACTGTTGCCTCTGTCTCTGTTTTAAGCCCGTTTTCTTAAAACCTGTTTCTTAAAATACATTTTCTTTCATTCTGGTAGTAAGAACACTTAAGGTCTGCTTTCCAGTCCAGTGAGAAGGTTGAACAGGTAAAAGTGATTTTTGTACAAGCCTGGTACCCTGAGTTCAATCTCCAGAAAGTTGATGGAGAGAACTGACTTCATAAATTTGTTCTCTGACCTCCACACGTGTTCCAGTTGCACTAAATGTTTACTATAGTGAGATACTGATGGTGCCTAGCCAATGAGGGGTGACCATGCAATGCCAATGGATTGGAACATCTGGGTACTGGGAGGACATATAAAGTCTCCCCATTGCTAAATAGACAAGTCTGCTGTTTCCCCTTTACCTGCCTCTTGATGTCTATGTCACTGATGCCTTACCTTCTCAACCACTCCCCTGAGAAAGCTGTTAGGACCCAGCAACACTTCTACTTGTGGACATTAAGTTTTCTCAGCACTATTTGTTGAAGATGCTGTCTTTTATCCAGTGTATGCTTTTGGTCCCTTTGTAAAATATATGACTGTAGTTGTGTATGGTTGTTTGGATCTTCACTTTTGTTCCTTTGGTCCATGTGTCTATTTTTTGTGCTAGTACCATATTGTTGTATTACTATAGCTCTGTAATATATCTCATACTATGAAATAGTACTTCCTCCAGTATTCTTTTTGTTCAATGTTACTCTAGATACCTGAATTATTTTCTAGCTCCATATGAATTTTAGGACTTTTTTATATCTCTTTGAAGAATATTGCAGGAATTCTTATAGGAATTAGTTCAATCTATAAATTGTTTTTTGGAAGGCTGGTCAATTTTACAATATTAATTTAATGATTCAAAAATATGGGCTGTTTTTCCATTTTCTAGTGTCTTTTTTCAATCTATTTCTTCAGAGACATAGTTTTAAGTGTAGAGGTCTTTACATTTTAGTTTGAATTATTTCTAGTTTTTTTTAGTTGTCTTTGCTGCTGAAGTAAATGGCAGTGTGCCCATGGTCTCCTCTTCAATGTGTTTGGTGTTGTTGTATAGAAAGCCTACTGATGTTTTAAGTTGATTTTGTATCCTGCCTAGTTTTCTGAAACTGTTGATTGTTTCTAGTTTTCTGGGAGAATTTTTGGATCTCTTAGTATATTATATCATCTGAAAATAGGTATAATTTGAGTTCTGCTCTTATTTGTATCCCTTTATTTTCCTTATTGTTCTGACTAGTGTCTTGAGTGTGGTGTTGAAAAGGAATGGGAATAGTGGACAGTTTTGTCTCTATTATTTTTCTTCTCTGGTATTGAGGACTAAACTCAGGGTTTCATGTATTCTAACTAAGCAATCTCCTACTATCTTTGTCCCCAGCCCTCCAAGTTGAGGAGAATATTTAAGTGTTGAGCTTTGTAAACTCACAAGTTTAGCTGCCTCTCTTCTGTCTCTAACATGATCATTTAATAGATATCATACATAAATTACTTTTCATTGTTCTACCTTTGAACAGTTTCCCTAGATATAAATGAAGTCTTTAATGTATCAGTGACAAGGAACTTGCTATCTATAATGACTAAGTAAATAAAAGTGAATTATAGCAACATAATTTTTGATCATAGCCACGTCATTGGTCTCATCTATACTTCTTGTGATTCATTATTTGGCTCTATGTCTGAGATTTGTGCTTTCTGATTCATAAATTCAGATGTTTCTCTGCATCTTCTTGCATGACTTTTTGCTCATTCTACTATGTGATATGTTCTCTCCTACTGTATAACATTGTAATCTGATACTTGAATGAATATACTAGTAAAGGAGGAATAATTTCAAATTTGACATTTGGATAAGTGTCTTCTACAGAATGAGACATCTAAACTATCATTTTTACTATGTACTAGGTGTTCAGAAAGAAACACAAAGGGATTTGGTGATAGACTCCTAAAGCCTTTTAATGGTATTTTAATATATTTTGATAAAAATTCATATTTAAATAGTCATTTCTTTCAAAGGAAATGTTATAGTGTAATAAAAATGACTCCATAAGATTTAAAAAATTACCTTTATTTTTAATCTTATATGGATGCTATGCCCACATGTATGTGTACTGCACATGTATAGTAGACATGGAGACTAAAAAAAGGATGTGCCAACCCCTGTGATTGGAGTTAAAAACATTTACGAGCCAAAAGATGGATTCTGGCCATCTTACCTGGGTCTTCTGTTAAAGAAGTCAGTGCTCATAGCAGCTGAGCCATCTCTCCAGCCCCAGCTTTGTAAATAAATTTTGTGGATTTATTTCATACAAAGAAAAGAAAGGATCTACTTGGCCTCCATCTTTTCTGTCTTTCAAGATGAGGATCTTAAACATTTTAACATTTATCAGTCATCATAGGTAACTTAAGTCTGTCTTGGTCCTTGATTAGGTATAGTTGAATAGAAGACTTTAATAAATTGGTATGATGTGTTTGAAGCACCTATGTGGAGAGATGTCTGGGCATAGAAGGCATCAGGTCTATAGATTCTTTTGAACTAGATCCCTTAAACATTTTTCCATTCCCAACTGTTTTGCTCAAGAAATTTTTATGTGGTCTTAGGTAATTAGACAGCTAAAGTAGTTATACAAATAAATTATATACTGATAACAAATAACTAAATGATTTATTTTGAAGGCAATCATTTGGCACACACACACACACACACACACATATATATATATATATATAGCATACCATTTTATCATTTATTAAAGATATAAGCAAATTCACACACCAGTGAGACAGATGTATTTGTTTATGTTTCCATAAAGAATTAAATCTTGGCTGAATATTTGAAACTGAAGGAATATGGAATATATTGAGCATTTTTCAGAGTTGATCGATATTTTAATTTTTGTGCTTGTCAATGCTGAGAACACCGCTTCCCATAGTACGTGTTAGAGATTATTGAAAATTTCTATCCCATTCCCAAGTAAAATCAATTTAAATTTTCATGAAGCTTTTCAGTATCTCAGCCCACATTTTGTGTGTATGGTGTACATGTGTTCATGCATGTACTCATGTGAGGAGTAATACGTGCATGAGTAGACATTGAGGTATCTTCCTTGAGTGTTTTTTGAGACAAGGTCTATTACTGAACCTGAATCTCAGCAGTTCTGCCAGACTGCCTGGCAGCAAATCCTAGCAATCCTCCTGTCTCCACATCCTCCATGCTAGGATTACAGGCACAAGTCATCATGTATGGCTTTCTAGATGGATCCTTGGGAGTAAGCCCTTTACTGCCTGAAGGGTATCCTTAGCCCTCTAATAGTGATCTCAAAAATTAAGCATTCCAATGCATATAACCTAAAGGTGTGCTGAGTTGATTCTTACATGGTGAGGAATAATTGTAGGAGAGTATCAAGTTTGCCATCTTGCCGTTAAGATATCACTTCTGTAAGAGCAAAAAGCACCTTTTAGTACCAGTAAGAACACTGCAAGTCCTAACACAACCATTTCAGATCTGAACCAACCTGTCAGGAAGTGTTTGTGGTGAATCAGGCATGATGGGACATGCAGAGCTAAGTGCATGAGTTATATGTTCAGAAGCAAGCCTACAGGGAAGTTGTGTGAAGCAGCACAAGTGAGATCTGCTCTAAAACACTTCGGATTTATGATGCGTCTGACTTTGAATTAATATTTGGTTGACGGGCATTGAGAAGTCTTTTAGTTGGGAGCTGTGTGGCCTAATTTTGGATCAGCATATGAACGCTTGTCCAAGGGGGTCTCTGTGAGGCAAAGCCCATGGAGACAGTCACTTGGCAAAAACCAGTGGACCTTGGGATGGTGCAGAATGCTGCTGAGACCTGCACATTTCTTTTCTCTATCATAATACTGATGATTCTCTTGGTGGATTTTAGTTTCACTTTGTCAGTCACACATGGGACAGATGCAATCATTCCTGAAAACCTCATTTTTTTTTCCCTCTAAAATTTGTTGGGAATTGATGCTTTTTAGGTTTCTTATGTAGAGGCTTAGGCATACAAGACCCTTTTGTAAGACTAGGGAACAGTTAGAGAAATACAAGTTAACTGTGTCCAAACAATTTATGCCACATCACCCATATTTCTGTAAATATGTTTTGCTAAATTTTGAATGATCTTGTCGTTCTCAAAAATGTGTGTGCCTATGTTTCTTACCTTTTAGCTTTGTAAGGACAGGGTGTGCCTGACTGGCTATTTAGCCAAACTAACAAAATGCTGAGCATTGCTTTGGTTTAAAAGTTGTTGTGATGTTTAAGTTGGGAAAAAACATATTTATTTTTTTCTCGAGATTAATGATGGAAGATGGGGAGAACATGCTTTTTTTATGAAGTATGATTAAAGATGGATCAAACGCTTTGGGACTGGCCACTTGTGTGGTCGGACAATTCTTCCAATGATGCCCCCCCCACCAGTGTTGTAGCATCTTTTACTATTGCTATTTTGTTTTACAAACCCCACATTCAGTTATACAACCCTACCACACATTATAACCACAGTGTAAAAAGCTGGGATTCATTAACATTCTGCCAAAGGACAGGGTGGAGCTCACTAGGAACTCAATGGCTGAGTTATTGGTGACTGATGGTTTCTGGTGGGTGGGAGGAGTCATTATTTTCCCATACGTACCACTGGTGATCCCAACCAAGCTCCAAAGGGAAGTTCTAAACTTATGGTTTTCCTGATATCATTGATGAAACTCAGTGGGTCATAATACAACACAAAACAAACAAACAAACAAACAAAAAAACCCATTGAACATGAGAAAGAGACTGATAGGGAGTGGGGGAGGTTGATGGATGGGACAGAGAAAAGATTGGGATATGAGACTAACCAGAAAACATTTTATATATGTATGGAATTTCCAAATAACAAATTTAATAATAATAATAATAACAACAACAACAACAACAACAACAATATAAAAAGTGGGCTCGGGTGTGCAAGAATATTCAGGGGGATATTCAAAAGAGAGCACATAGCAAACGGACAAGGCCTTGGGCAGTCAGGAAACTGGCTGAATTCTCCATTCTTAATCTACAGGATTTCTGGCATCCTAAGGACTTCTGGGGATTTGTGATAACATCTGGTGGTTTCAGAAAAATATTTTAGGTGATTAATTTACTCGGCAGTGAATGCATGTGTATCTTTTACTATGTAACAGGCACTATCATAGTTAAAAGAGATATAAAAACAACAAAACATGACAGGATATATTCTTTAAAGGTTTATGTTTTGCTAAGAACTTATATTTGTGTAGCAATTTACAGAATTTGTATAAATATATATATATAATGATAATCTCTACATATTATCATAATATATACCAGCATCCACTAAATATAGAAGTGTTTTTTCTCCAGTTTAAGTTTCAAGTTTTTTAAAAATGTTTTTATTATATTTTAGATCATTTCAAAGCAGCAGACACATGCCAATTTGTCGTCATTTTACCCATTAGCCACTCTGCTTTCTTTTTTTTCCTCCCTGATAGAGAGTCTCACTGTGTAGCTCTGACAATTCTAGAATTCACTATGTAGACTAGGCTGGCTTTGAACTCAGAGAAATCCACCAGCCTTTGCCTCCCAAGTGCTAGAATTAAAGGTGTATGCCATTATGCCTAGCTGTATACTTTCAAGATATGGCTTCCTGATTTCAATGAATGTGGGCACATAGAATAAGTGGTGCACAATAGTACAGTTGATTTTAGGTAAATTTAAAGACATAGCTACAGTACATTAAATTTAGAGGGGGGAAACACTGCTAAAGTCTAGAACAGTAAAGAAACACGTTATAAATCAAAATAAACTTCAGTGGTCTAGACTTGTAGATAATATCCATATTAGTTACTTTTTTGTGGCTGTGACAAGCACTATGACCAAAAGAAAGTTAAGAAAGAAAAAGATGTATTTTAGCTTATGGTTCCAGAAGGATAGGAGGCCATTATGGCGGGTGCCGGGGCAACAAGCAGCCTATCACATCTGCCTCACACCGGCGTCAGAGAGAAAAAGCATCGTCATTGGTCCTCAAATATTTCCTCCAGTGACATATTTCCCCCATCAAGGCTCCACTTCCAAAAGTTACATAAGTTCCTCGAACAGAGACATTGTCTAAGAACAGAGTGCTCCAATGCATAAGCCTACAGGGGAGGCATGTGTTATTTAAACTAGCACAGCTTCAGAAAATCAGAGACTAGAAAATTTGAATTTCTGTAAATAATAACGTTTACTTCATCATGCTTTGAGTTGTAATTAACATTAGTGTGACTCCTTCCTTACCTACTAGTATCACTCTGGAATATTCTATGAGTGAAATTTCACAAAAGAGCCTTACCAGAATGTAAGATAGAGTTAATGAAGTATTCATCAAAAGAGAGAGAGAAATGAAGTTGAGTTGTGCAGTGTGCCTGAGTCTGAGGTCCTAGAGTGGTACTTACAAGGTGTGTAGGAGCCGTATACCTAAATGCTTTTTTTTATTCTCTCTGCAATATGGAGGACTAGTTAACTTCAGCCACTCTTCATAATCAGAGAATGACATATACCAACAACTGTTTCCTAAGAACAATCATTTATTCACGTGAAATGAGCTTATATAACATCTTCAAATATTGCTTAAATACAAGTCCTTTTAGAGATTATGTTTGATTTCCCTCTTTACTACACTCAGTGGAATTATTTGATAGCACACATTCACTGATAGGTTAGAGGAAATACTGTCCTTTAGAACCCAAAATAACGTAAATAGAAATTATTATTAGATCCTTAACATTGCCCACATTGATGCCTTGAAAATCTATGAAACTGTTCCATTAATTATGAGTTAACCTTGACCTAGGGATCAGATTCTGGCCATCTGTTCTCATCAGTAAGAAAATCAGCTGTGTGCTGAACACAATGTTTCTCCTTATAATCTCAGAACCAGGGATGGAGGCAAGAGGATTGCCAGGAGTTCGAGGCCAGCCTCAGCCATACTGTAGTTTCTTGTCACAAGTAAACAAAGTCAGTTACTCTCAGTCTGAACAGGGGGTTGAGGTAGTGCTAAGTACCACAGCTTTTGACTTTTCCTTGGTAGTGCATGTATATGATATGTAATACAAGAATTGTGGGTACTTGGATGAGTCACCCTCAGGTTCTTAGAGATTTTGCTGTAATATGATCAAAAGATTTAGATTCTGGTGACCTATGGGAAGTTCAGGCACTTGTTTACTGTAGTTTGATAATCTCCCTGATTTTGCCATCCTTCAAAAACAAATTAAATGGGCAATCCTCTTTGTCTATAAACATCTGCATTTATTTTCCTATGTAAACACCACACTCATTTCTGAGGTATGACACATGAACTAGTTCTGCTTACTGTCACAGAGCTATCGTCTTTTAAACTTCAGGCACTGAAGATCAACAGATTCTATAGACCAAAATTTTTCAAACCTCGGTAATTCTGTTCACTCCCTCCTCCCTTTACTTGCAGCTTTGTATTCCTTACAAAGTGACTGTTAGCGAACATGTTGCTTAAAATGTGTGAGACTGTTTTTGTAAATTAATTTGCAAATCCAAGGCAGTACTATTTGCCTCACCACAATAGTTACATCTGAGTAACAAAAAGATATGTTTAAAAGTTTTTTTAAATAGAGAATTAGTCATTTTATGAACAGCAGCAACAAAAAATAGCCACTTATTGTAGCAAAGTCTGTAGGAGTGTCAATAGCATTTGGAATTATTATTTTTAATTCACTTCAGGCTGTTAGTGTCCCTGAAAGACTTGTAAGGTAAGAAGTAACATGTGTGTAAATATATATCAGTGGTGTATCTTGTTTCTTTAGTTTTTAGTGAGCTGATATTAAATTCACTAAAATTTGTAAAATCTGATAATTTTTGGCTTGATTTAAGATTTGCCAGAGAGAGCATTTCTATTTCTAAAAACTAAATTAGAAGATATTTCTCATTTCACAAAATGGTGATTTGTTCATTGAATAAATGTTAATGGGATTTTTCTGAAGCTCTAAATTTTATCTTAAAATCTCATGATTTGTCAAGCTTTGAAGGCCAGGAATGCAATGGAAACATCCTTGCTTAATCTCTGACCTCCTCAACCTCAGTGAGGTTCTCTTGCGCTGTTGCACCAACATCCTTGTTCTTTAGGTTTACGGAGCTCCATCCTGCTCTGCCCTGCATATCTGCTTTTTGCACTTTATCTTCTCCCACTTCCTTGCTTTTATGGCCAAAAAGGACTTGTGCAAGACTGGCCATCCCATGAGATATAAAACTAACTTAACACACTGTTAATTTCTTTCTTCATCTGTCAAGCAAAGTTGGTGCAGTGACAAACAGAACTTCTGAAAGTTAGAATGGCTCTGAGAAGACTACTCATAGTTTTGCAGAGTGCCAATCAAACAAAATATCTCAGATAGGTAACTAAGCTTATTCAGGAATCAGAGTCTAAGATGGTGTGTTTGTGTTTATGTGTTTACTGAAGATTAAACATGAGGCCTCCCATGTCGTAGACCACTGAGCATATGTGTGACCTAGAATGCATTATGGAAAGAAGTTATCTTCATAGTTTTCATGTGTAAACTAAAACATGCTAAGCATCATCATCATCATCATCATTACTAGTAAGTAGTATTTATTAATTTTGAGATAGGAAATCTGGGCTGGCCCTGAACTCACAGAGACCTGCCTTCCTTTGCCTCTCTAGCACTGGAATAAAAGGCACAGGCCACCATCTCTGACTTTGGTACACATTACTGTAGATGATAAGATAGTAAAGTATTATGCTTATTTCTAAGACAGGGATGATTTCCTGTATGTGATTTATAAGTTAGAATAAAACAGAATGGGAGTCTCATTGGAGTCAGGGCCTTAGTTTTTGGTGCACAAATCAGTTTTTCAATAAAGACTTTAGGCATGAGCAGTAGCACCAGTCACCCCAGGGAAGCAGGCAAGAGTCTGAATATCTAAAATGCACATGGCCTCAGCTTGCTACCCTTATTCTGCTTGGACAAGTATAGTTCTGAGAGAATAGTGATGAACTATTAGGGCTGGATAAGAAACTGCAGTAAACAGTTCCAGGTCCCCTGCTGAGAACAGGAAAGCCTATCACTGTTGAGACAGAGCCACCATTCCAAGCTGTTAGCGATGGACACAAGATTAGAACTTACCTCTTCTAAGTCCTACATTCTTCTTCTTTTTCACTATAATCTTTCAGCTACCTTTAGTTTATGACGCACGATGGCAAGGCACCTATACAATCTTACTTATAAAAACCAGTGCCATGTGCTCTGGTATTTGGAGACACATCAATATCAATTTGTATAGTCAGTGTCTGGTCATTATAAATAAGACTGTATCATATATAAGCAGTATTAAAGAGGAAAGCAAGGCGTAGATAGGGACAATTGTTGCCTATCCTTTTGTAAAGTGCTCAAAGCCCTGTCCTTCCAGCTTCAGAACCTATTGTGCCTGTTAAGTTGGAGGCTCCTCCTGCCATCCCCACCGTCCTACGGACCACCTTCAGATGGGGTAGTTTGTTGCATTGCCTCTGCCTTTTTTTCCGTTTTCTGCATTTGAACCTGTGTATGACTCAGCTTCCTCAAACACAAAATGAAGCTAACATTAGTACCTGCCTCGAAGATGTGTTATGAGAAGTGCATAAGCTAACAGCTCCAACCATGATGATGTCAGGTACTTAGCAAATACTAAAACACTGCCTCTACCTTTCTTGCACCTCAGTAGTCTGGCACTGCTGTTGTCCCCCAATAAGATGGAATCTAAGAAGCTAAAATCCAAAGAACTGGTGCTATGCAAAGGGGGGAATTTTTATACCAAAAAGATAGAGATTAGAGATGTTTGCATCTCCTAAAGTTAGGAATAGAATTGGTATTGTAAATGAATTCTCTTGCAGAGTTTGTGGGATTTCAGTGAGGAATGGATGGAGCAAGGCTTCTCGTTTTCTTCTGCCTCTCTGAAGTGTATAGAAGCTCACAGCCCTGGGCAACACAGCATTGGAATTTAAATGTTGCTGGTCAGTCAGTTTCATACATACGATGACAACCTCTGTTAATACTTTAGGTTATTTTAAATGCATCTTTATCATTTTATTATTGGTAGTCTACTGTTATTATTCTATTTTGTTGCTGTTGTTTTCAAGACATGGTTTCTCCTTGTAGCCCTGGTTGTCCCAGAACTCACTTTGTAATCCAGGCTGACCTCAAACTCTCAAACATCTGCCTGCCTCTGTCTCCTGAGTGCTGAGATTAAGTGCTTGGCCACTACATTGGGCTTTTTATTCTTATTAATTTTTAGATAGTGCATAAAATAATGGTTTCATAAACATTCATGCATATCTATCACTGTGTTTGACTCATATTCTCCTCCCCACTCCACCATGCTCTGTGACTCAAGAAAGACTTTGGGCTCCGATTTAGGTGAAATAAATCGTGAGTGACTATCTCAATTTCACATGGAAAATAGAAAAAGAAATCACATGGAGTTAGAATTTACCCAATGAAGCAAGTCAGTGCAGCATTTTCCACAGAATTTGATTCTAACTGCCAAGTCTTAGTGACTGTGCGGCTGTGCTTGAAGTCCTTAAAAGGCTAGGTTTTTACAAACACAACAACAACAACAAATTATTGCTGCTTTATCCAGTTTCTGCCACTCAAAAATATCGTCGGCTTTCTCGGCTGTTCCTATCTAACATTTAAAGGCTCATGAAGGTATCACATGCTTCATTCATTTGAAAATATCCAGCAGATCCTTTAGATTAGCTTCCTGTAAAAACATCAAGATGAGTTTATTATGACTTCTATAGAAAGGTAAATCAATTATTTGATAAAGTAACCTGTTGTACTATTAACTAATAACTGATGTACAGCCTAACATTCTGATTTTGATCCTTAGGGAAGAGCTAGAAATAATGTAAGAAAAATATGCATATTTAAATTGGTAGTTGACAATAAAAGTGGGTGTTGCAGCTTGAGAAATGGGCTTCTAGAAAAAATAAAGCAAGGTAGATTGCTATGTGAGAATAATTATATCATGTAATTTGCATGCAAATACATTTAAACTAAAGAAATAATTCTGAATTATTCATAGCATAAGGTTGACTTTGTATTGCCATTATTCCCTACATAAAATATATGCTATAAATCATGGTTTTAATGCAGAAGAGAATAGCTGAGGTGAAAATACATTTTTCTCCCAGATGTACAAAATGCAATTGAATATTCCATGTTGAGAGAGGTAATTCTCAATTACAGCATATTGGAATTACCAGATAATCTATTATATGTAAGTAGTTTAAGCAAAATGTGCCTCTTTACAACAAATTAACTTTTTCAATGGTTGTGTTTCTAGCCTTAGTGTAAAGTAATAACTATTTATTTATAAACTATAAAATATATAGCATAGTTATGCCTACAGCACTCAGAAATCACCAGGCTATATATTCACTAAAGAGAGGTAATTACTTTCCAGATATTTTGCTTACAATCTTTTATTGACCCCATAATGCAATTGCTATGCTTAATAGATTGATGCAGCTGTTTATGCAATTCTTCTCACAACGTATGAATTTGCAGTGTAAATTCAGTGATAATTCAGACAGGCACCGTCGCTGAAAGCCAAGCCAAAGAAGCCTGCCCGGCATAGGGAAGTTTCAATTGCTAACCCCAAGGATGTGAAAGAGGGCTGAGAAAAAAAGATGAAATGTTTCTGTGGCCATTTATGTGTGATTGTTATTGCCAAGTGATCTCCATGAGAAGGCGTGAATTTTTGAGGACTGTCACTAACATTTTATAAGTTCTGAAAGACGAGATATTTGTTGACTTTGCATTCACACCCTGAAGATGCTATAGAATCCTCGTGTATCATTAGAGACAGGAAATTATGGGAAGAAAATGTGATGATAATGTAACAATCCTGTCTCCTTCCATGAAGGCTGTGCTTTTAAATTTGTTTGCTCTGTATCGTGTCACAGATTTCTTTTCTGCCAATATATGTTTTATTTATTTATTTTTCTGAGAAGAGAAAAAGGCACTGGTATGAAATAAAAGTCTGCGTGTAAACTTCATTATAAGAACGAGAAAAATTGGAAAGAAAATTTACTATGTGGATTTAAATTAAACTATAGGCATTTGGAAAGGCTGACTTTTTTCCATTCACATTACAAAGTTCAGATATATTAAAATAACCAGCATTTGAACATCAGTCTGGTGCATGTGTCTTCATATATAAGCATATACATGATTGTAACATTGTGCATACTTTCTGAGCATTTCAGGACAAGAAACTGCTTAAAATGTATTTTGGAGTAAATATCTGTATTCACTTTGTTATATTGATTTGAATCAAAATCAACTAATTTTCTTTAAAATGAGCTCTACCCTTACTTTATTCATGTTTATAATTTTTCTATAGATGCAGAAGCTCTTCGGATAACAAAATACAGTATTCTGATATAACCCACTTTAAATACAAATTACCACTAGAAAGTCAATAAATTGCCATTAGAAAGCAATCTTTCCACTCTCTTAGTGTTTGGGGCAAACAGAAGACCGGTGATTTAAGCAGCACCTGAAAAAAATATATTGATGCAATTATTATATCCAAAACTTTGGGGACGCAACTGCTCTAAAATGAGAGTGTCACTCTGGTCTAGGAAGCACAAATCAGTGGTCTCTGCCTAGTATTAGCATCATATGGTAGCATCATTTTTTATTAACACAGTACAAATATCCTGTACAGTGCTACCCCTCTCATTGCTTGAGGCTTTGGAATCAAAATGTCACAGCAAATTTTACTTTCACTAATAGATTGAAAATTGTACATTGCATCAGTAAGAGTGAGCAGGAGCATGGTATTATGCCATGGTGGCAAAAGCGGGCACATACAACAACCCTGAAAATTACATCTTGGTTATTCTTCGTCTCCAAACAATAACAAGAGGGTAAGAACTGCGGGTGTGTGTGTTTTATTGCCTTTTTGGAGTAAAGTTCACCTTTCTCCAACGGCTCCATATGCATTGTCAAAATATCACATTATACAATTCACTGGAATTGCACTTATTGCTAAATATCCATTAGGCTCCCAAGAGATGCCTCGCATTAATTGTTTAGTGAGAGGACCCTTAGGCTATCACCAGGGAAACCCATTAAATGCATAAGACGAGAAGTTGACAGAGATCCCGGTAGAACAAGATGCATCTACCAAACTCAAGACTTCTCCAAGAAGCATCCAATAAAGCAGTATTAAGAATGTTGTTCATTTGGGGCCAGGTAGTTTTTCTTCTTTTTATTCCTAGGGTACAAACATGCGTATTTTACAGGAGAAAGAAACAATGTTAGGAACCTCTTAGAAAAGGAGAGCTTGTGAACTGTGAGTAAGGTTAGTAAATAAGGCTTGGTCCTGAGGACTCAATATAGCTCTCACACAGAGAAAGGATCGTGGAAGTTAGAGATGAAGGAAATTATGTACTTAGTAATTAATAATAAAGTAAAAGGGTGAAGGAGACAAGTTTTTGAAGTAAACGAGAAGAATGTGACTGGTGGAAAGTCTTAGGCTAATGGCCCAAAGGGCCGACAGAAAAAACTCAAGCCACAAAATGAGTGACAGTGGATTCTGGCAAAATATGTTTTCAGGTCTGTCTGCCACATGCTTTTGAAAACCTTTCCCTTTGTGAATATAGCACAGCTTTTTATCACTCCTCTGTTTAGTTACAATTGCTGCTGGAGCTATTGTGCAGCTATTATGTTTGTTTATTTCACATCATTGTGTTTAGAACGTTTCTAAAAAGGAAATACAAGAAAGCAAACAAAATATGTGCTCAAATGACTTAAAAAAAATTTGTCTGCATTACTCCATAAACTCCACTAGAGGGGGCACTAGTAAAACAAGAAAGGAGATTTTTAAATTTGCATTCTTTAGGAGGTGAAAACACCTCACCCTTCTCTCAGATCAGGCCGAAATGGAACACCAGTGAAAGCAAAGACAAAGGGACTGTTAGGTATGCAACATGCCTATATTGAGTTTAATTGACTTCTTTCCCTTAGTGCGCCACAACTAAACAGCCCCCAAAGCAAAATGTCTTGGTTAAATATAGATAGAATTTCATATTTCATGTGTCTTTGTGTTACGATGGGTTAAAGTCAAACTCAGGGAGACATCTTACTTGCCAGATTTTATTTTTAGTGAGTCCTGGTTGTTTTGTAGGCGCATGAATGATGATCATTCTTACTGGTAAAACTGAATTTACCCCAATCTTTGCATTTAGTTTGTTGTTTCAATCAGAGGAGGAAAGGGATAATAAAAAATATCGCATCCCATACTTAGAAGTTAATACTTCTCTGTGAAGCGCAAAAATTTGCTAAGCATTATAGACTTTAATTCTTCAATGTAAGTATTGTTTTGATGCTGTATGTTATTGCTATTACTTTTGTATTAAGTTGTATTCATTAATGCAGCTTTCTGCAGGCAGAGGGAGAGAGAGTGCGCGCTGGTGCCTATCAATGCAGCATGACAGAGGTACCACCTGGCGTGAGGGTGTGACATCCCGAGAATTAAGGGCATGTGCCAACGGGAGCCTCGACACAGCTGCTAGGAGCACCACGCAGTTGCTTCCTAATTTATAACACTGATGGAAAGTATAATTGTCAAAACTTGTAAAATGCCATGTTGCATCAGATTAAATAAAACCACCTGTCCTAAACCCTCACCATAATGATTGGCAGAAGGTGTACTCAATAAGTGTTAGCAAAATGTTTTTTTTTTTTTTTTTTAAATAATAATTCTCATCCACTGGAACTGCTCACTCTAGCACCAACTATACGCTCCGTGGGATTTTGTGCCATCTGACAGCTTTTCTGTAGAACACTGGTTGTTTCTTACGTGAAGATTCTTTTTTTGCCTCAACCCTCAGAAATGTTACGTTTTTGTATTTCTTTGGTTTTGTGCCAGTAGATTGTCATATTTTTTGTTTGCGTGTGTGTGTTGTGTGTGTTAAAATAAGGTCAGATATGTGCTTTAGAAAATTAAATTTTCATTTCCCTTACTGCTTAATTTCTTTTGTCCCTTGAAAACTGCTCTGAGGAAAATAACCATTGCAGGCTGCTTACCAGAATCATCGGCACAAAAATTCCAGAATATGTTCCTAGGAATTACGTAGCACAGATTCCTCAACCAAGCAGAACCCAGGGCTTAGAAGAGTTAAGGGGCTGTCCAGAACCATAGCCTGTGGAGGGGACCGAGAGGCTGTCCAGAGCCACAGCCTGTGGAGGGGACCGAGGGGCTGTCCAGAGCCACAGCCTGTGCAGGGGACCCAGGGGCTGTCTAGAGTCACACAGCCTGTAGAGGTATTTGAGCCATCACAGGAAACCCATTTCACAGTCCTCCTCTACTCCAGATCTTTAAAACTTAAATTGCAAAGTAATCGTTTTCTTTTTCAGCTTTAAAAATGAGAACAAAATAGTCTTTTGCGAGAAGAAAGATAGGAGGTGGAACATGCCTCAGACTTAATCAGCACTGGAACAGCACTTTACAGTTTATAAACTCCATCTCCATTAAGTTTGATGATAATGCAGCTTTGGTGCATTGCTCAACTTTAATATTCCCTTACACTGAAAGAATGTTTCTCCTTACACTTTTTTCCTAACAACTTAGTTCAATCTACTTTCTTAGTTCCTGTTCAGAGATGGGCTAGTGCCCTCTATATAAGCCAGTAAGCCAATATGGATTCACCACGGCTGTTTGCAAAATGTCTCAGTAGCATTGAATTACAGTCTCTTTCCCCCCCTCCATTTTGCTTTTTTGTGACCTCAGGTTTGTAATGGACAAGAAGAGTTGTGATGGCATTTGGAGCCTGGGGCAGTGTCACCAACATGCAGGGATCTCATGACACCACTATCTCTTTGATCCGAAAGAAACTAGGCAAAGAGGAGGGGTGAGAACATCACTTTGATCTCTAATTCCCCTTGGTCAGCCACTTTTCTCCATCTCTATTTCAGAAACCACCTACTGACTCTCTTGGGATGAGTTTGAGGGAACTAAAATTTCTGTCCCATAAGAACAGGATATTGTTGGGGTCTACAACCTTATTTTTATAGGTTCATGGTAATTAAAATTGACAAGTTCAGGGTCACTCACTCTCTTATCTGTTTATAAAAAACCCCACAATATGTAAAAATATGATTCCATTTCAAAGATTGTACAACTGCTTAGTAGGAGATGTGGAAGCAATATTTAGCTTTCTTTTGTCAAAGTCCACTGCTTTATCTTTACCATGAAACTTCCCAGAAAATATTGATGATGTTTTTGTCAATATCCAACCAATGATTCACTCTAATTGTTTTAATTGATTATTTTTCCAAAATTATACCAAAAGTATGTTTTTGAGCAATTCCTTGGTGAAATTTCCAATTGATAGTAACAAAACACACTGAAAAGAATCCTGTTCATTGTCATAGGGAGGTTGTGTGTGATTTGTTTAGGAATAATGGAAATGTTGTTTTCATGTCATAAATTCTCCACAAGGGCTTGGGGATGTGGCTCAATCCTTAGAGTGCTTGCTTATCATGTGCAAAGTCCTGGGTTCAATCAGCAGCACACACTGATGGAGGAAGGTCATTGGTTAAATAATAAAGAAACTGCCTAGGCCCATTTATAGGCCAGCCCTTAGGTGGGTGGAGTAAACAGATAGAATTCTGGGAGAAAGAAGCTGAGTCAGGAGTCGCCATGATTCTCCCACTCCAGCCCAATCCAACCAGAGATAACAACCAGCACAGGGTACATGTCAAAGTACACGTCCTTTCCGACTAGTCCCCAATTTCTTTAAGTTGAGCATTTTTTATCATTTCACAGTTCCTTAGTGGACTTCAGAGCAGGGGGACAGGGAGAAACCCAATTGCATCAGGATACATTTGGAGGTATTTGACTATGCAACAAAGAGATTGGGACTCACTCTCACTGGAATCTGAGTAATGGGCTGAAAGAGTGCATTCTGATGGGGAAAAGAAGAGGTTGACAATTATAACCCAAGACAAGCAGAATATTGCATTGAGGTCAGCCAGGGGACATGGTGAAATCAGAAGACACCAGCGGTTGAAGGAAATATGTGTGTCAAAGGGGATCTGGAAGTCAGGGGACTAGAAGTGGAGCTCAGAAATTAAGACAAAATAAACACTGGCCTTCATTTACTTTTTAATTTAGGGTGTAACTTTAGCACATATGATATGTAAAAATTACTACTAACCCATGGTTCCACCGTGTCACCTTAACATAGAGAAGCTGGCAGTTTTGCGCAAAAGTGAGTTTGCTGCAAAGTGAAACATCCGAAAAGCAGATGATGCTCCAATGCCGCAAGCAGAATCCGCTGTCTGTTTGCACCTTTGCCTCAGCCAGAGTCTCTTTCTGTCCCCTGGCTGTTTTGTTTTTCAGGGAACACCATCGTGATTAAAGAGCAGAAATGTGGCAGTGGGGATAGGGATCAGTTTCCACCATCACAATTGTCAACAGGTACCAGAGCAGCATCTGCAACGGGAGAGCTGACAGGCTAGGAGCCAGCTGTGGCTTACACTTGAAAATAATAATAATATCCACTTAGGGGTATGGAATTATTTATCGCGGCTGGTGGAAGTTTTGCCAAAGGCAAAAAAAAAAAAAAAAAAAAAAAAAAGGAAACATCCGATGAATAACGTCCTCAGTTCACAGCCCATCACACCCATGCACCGCGAGAGCCGATTAACTCAGTGAACAAGAATAAACAGTACTCCCGTTGTTATAATGATTACTTTGCTTTTTAAAGACACTGACACCTATAAGGATCAGAAAAATCGCAGCAGTCGGTAGGGTTTGAATGAGTAAATTTTGCAAGAGAACTCCGTGCAAAAGAGTGTGTCCTGGGAGTCTTCCTTTCTTCCTCACCTCCCCACTTCCTTCCTTGTTTTCCTCTTCTGTTATGTTCTTCCTCCTCTCGTTATGTTGAGGCTGATGGCAAGGTGGAACATGATAGGACAGAGACCTACTGAAGATGCTCTAAGAAAGCTCACAAACGAACAAATGAGCACTCTGTTGACCGTTGAGAGGCCCGCATCTGTCTACCCCTGACTGTGCACTAGGTATGGGCTTCTGCCCTAACCTGCCTATTCATTCATCCTCTGCACAGGACAGGAGAAAAGTAGCCAGCCTGTGAGGCAAACCATGAATCCCTTTAAAACCAGTGAGAAGAGTCTGCCTCCTGGCTCCGGATTCTCAAACTGGTTTCAAGAATCTCACTGGATTCTTCTCTACCTCCGTGGATTTAATATTGTTAATGTTCTGGGTATTTGGCCTGATTCAAATTGTGTGGTTTTCTTTTTGAGTATCTCTGGTTTTTTTTTTTTTTAACTCATTTCTGAGTTTTTCCTGAGTTTCAAAAATCACTAATTTCGTGAGAGTTCTCTGATCTTAATTTTGATTCTGAAAAGTTAGGATTAAAGTGTTAGAGACTTTAGTGTCAGGATGCATTTAGTTGTGTGCTCTTTGTTTTTCTCATTTTCTTTATTTCTTTTTTGTATCTTTCTTCCCATATATCTTTCTCTTTCCTTATTTTATTTTCTTTTATTAGTCTTTTCTTATGCGTTTACTAAAATGTCCCGTATTCAGTGTTTGGGACCTCCCAAATGTTTAAAACATATACAATATTAAGAATGGAGATTTAAACTTCACTAGTAAAAGTCCCAATTTGCCAGGAGTAGAGGTCCATGCAGAATGGTCAGCACTGGAGAGCTGAATGAATGTGGGAGGACCCGAAATCAGGCTCAGCCTGGACTACTTCAGACCCAGTCTCAAAAAAGATTCCGTTTTCTGTGTTTTCCCAAACCTGTATAAACGCATATCTTCTAAAATTTAAAAATAATCTAAAATTTGAGACTTGATAGTTGGGAAATCCTAGATTTAAAAAGGAAAATTGGAGGCCTTTGAGATGGTTTTGTGAATAAAGAAGTCCGCTGGTATATAAGTCCATTTTGCAGGACTCACATGGTGGAAGTGGCTTCCCCAAGTTTCCCTCTTACCCCCACACATGCACTCAGCCCATCACTTCACACCCGTATCTGCACATAAATAAAATAAATGCAAAGGAATTTTTTAAATTAATAAAAATTTGCTATCTTATAAAACAATCCTCGGGGTGAAATCAAATGAATGAATAACAATGGTATTTTAAAAGCACTATTTTATATATATTTTTGGAATCTTTGGTCTGCATTTTATTGTGTTGGAAAACTCTTAACTTATATGAATTTATACCTTATAGTTAGAATTCCAGTATAATTTGATGAGATATACAAAGTATGAATAAAGAATATAATAGTCAATTAAAAACAGGTCAAATTACCACATATTGAAACCTAAAAATAGTATTTGCAAGAAATAACTCTAAAAAGGAAAGCAGTGAGAGATTACAAAAATGCATATAACTTTTAATGCTAAGTCTTAAAGTCCAGAAACTTCTGGGAGCCCTCAGGGTTATAAAATATATTTGGCATCAATAATTGAGCTTTGGTGGCAGGTGGTTTAATTTTCCCCTGCTGTAAATATTCACATAATTTCCTATTGAAGTATGAATATGTTCCAT
Source organism: Chionomys nivalis (assembly GCF_950005125.1). Classification (NCBI taxonomy): domain Eukaryota; kingdom Metazoa; phylum Chordata; class Mammalia; order Rodentia; family Cricetidae; genus Chionomys; species Chionomys nivalis. Next base: position 17,817,047 of record NC_080104.1, on the reverse strand, counting down.
GATGATCCAACATCAGGCCACAGAGAGTGTTCTATAGCATAATGTACATTATACTTGAAACTTTCCAATTATGAAACATGAAAATCCATCTTTTCCCAAGTTTGAGATAAAGGACTGTTTGGTTATATTTCCTAAAGTGGATTATTGCTCTCAGTTTGAGCCTAAACAGGAAAAAGAATACATTCGTAAAAGGAAATTATGAATTTTCTCACTAAGAAAAAAATTATAAAAGCTCATTTTCAGTCTGGGAAGATTGTTCATTGGTTAGAGCACTTGCTAGACAACTTTGAAGCCCTGAGCTCAGTTACCCAGAACCAACATAGGGTCCAGTATAGGAACACACTACAGGTTGTCGTTTGATCATCAAATGCACACTGTCATGCACTCTCCAACTGTGTTTTGATAGAACTGTTCTTGTGAAGATGTCTTACACAGGTCTACTCACTCCAGATAGGGATTCCATGTTACATCAAAGTACAGATACTGCTACAGTCCAACTTGATGAACCAATGACTTTTGTTACTTACAGGTAGGAGTGTGGGTAAGGGGTTTCTTAGAGGAGAAGAAATGATGCAAAGACAGCTGCATCACCAAAGCTCACCCCAGCATGGGTGGCAGCTCACAAAAGCTGGAAAAACTTGAACACAACGCACAGCCTGCAGGCAGCTCAACTGGTTGAAGTTTCCTTCCATAGGTAGCCTAGCTGGTTTCTGCTTCTCCCAGCAAGCAGCTGGTCTCGTCTGTCTCGTTTGCAGTTTGGCTGCCTTTGGTCTGAATGGAAGGAGTCTCTCTGCTTCTATTACTTACTTTGGCAGCAAGGTGCCTGGTCAGTTTCAGGGACTTTCCGAAGCTATTTTGAGCTGTTTCTAGTATGAAGAATTTCCTTGCTGAATAGAATGCTTCAATCTTGGAGGAAACTGTTACATAATATCAATACACACTGAACATACACATATCAAATCATCATATCATCATCATCTAAACACAACTCCTGCATCCAAGGTTCTTAAGAGAATAATTTCTGCTTCATAGAAAAGTGGGGTGGGGGGTGGGGAGGAGAAGAAAGGTTGTAAGAACTAGAGGATCAGCAATTCTGCTGTGAGAGTGTCTCTTCTAGAAATAACTGCATAAGCAGGACCTGATTTGAACATAACACTAAGATCAGTATGGGAAAATTCATGAAGTCCCATTCTTAGATAAAGAATTACAGGAAACTAGTGACTCCTGAGAGAAGGAGAATTAATTTCTAATGGTGAAGAGCCTCCTCATTGGCTACCCAATAAAAAGTGGTCAGTGCAAACAGCAGTGCAAAACTGTACTCAGTATGTTGTATTTATATACTTGCGCATCTCTCTCCACATGGAACAATAATAATCAAAGAAAAAGGGGCCCATATTATGAGAGGGAGTGAGAGGATATGGGCGAGGTTGGAGGGAGTGAAAAGAAAGCAATAGGGATGCATTTATATTTTAATTTTAAAATATAAAAATGTTAAATAAAAAGTGAATTATTTCCCTGACACAGACTGAGTAAAACTATCTCAAAGTGATAGTGTGGTATGATATGTAGTAAGTATTGTTCTAGCTGAGTTGAAGATATATGCCCACTGTTCACATCTTAGTGACTCAATTTTAATTTAAAGAAAAGGCAATGCAAAGCATCCTGGAAGGTTTTGAGGCCTGGTTTACTGGGAAACTTTCCTTACATATCTGTTTAGTTTTGTCCTTAACTAATGACTGCTATTGAAGCCATTTCCTTTCATATTTCATATTTAAAGAGTTTCTACTAAGCATGCTTTTAGAAACTCCCTGGAAGGTGAAGGCTGCTCTGATCATCCTGGCTTATTTCTTCAGCCACTGGCTAAAGCTATATGAACCTTCACAGTATAAATCAAGGGTCTTTTCATAAGATCCAATGATGTAAATCTTTGACGGCTGCTCATCAGGGTAAGCCAGGGGAGTTTGATCTCTGTGTTCTCTGTCGAGCTTAATACTCCTCTACAGATGCATATCAATACTCAATCCATACCTCACTTCATGGAACTGAAGACTCCCAGGGAATAAGAGTTCTCACGACCCTAAAAACCACTGTACTCAACTTTTGAGCACACTGCGTAAAACACAGTTACAATTACACATGTCATTTCATGTGGGAACACAACTTTTAAAAGTAACATTTTTTTTTCCTTTTAAAAGCATACTGTTGCTCTTCATTAAAGATGTATACACTCCATTCAGGAATCTGTCTTACATATTTCAACATATTATTGAATTAATATTCATCAATGATTTTAAATACTGTAAATACTTTGAAAACTCTCCCAGCAAATATTAGCAAGGATATTTACTCTGCCCAAATATTAACATGAAAAGTGCGAGTATGTGAATCACATAGTAAAGACATAAGTATATATATTGGTAACTATATCAAGTATATATATGTAAGCATAACTGTATATAATTATATATAGTTATGTATACATTTGCACTGTATATTTATATATTCATAGTATTTGAGAAATTACTTTCATTGCAAAAAATTAAATTATTTATATGACTATTTCATTTTCAGTAAACATATATTAACTATATATATTAATTTGATTAAATATACTATTTCAATACATGAAAGTAGTATTCACTGATCAAATCCAGCATCACTTTCTCCACATACTGTTGCTTTTCCTCTCTCCTAACCTCTGCTAGTCACTAGTCTACGTTCAAGTCAAGTTTTGTAACTTTCACATTTGAAAGACAACATAGAAGAGAGGTAATGCAAAACTTACTGGTCCTTAAAAGAAACTGTGGGGTCCCCTGTGTTTTATTTACTTCAAGCCATATAATGTTTCCTGATTCCATCCACATGTTGCTTATATGATGAGCTCATGCCTCTCTAAGGTCAAATAATATTCATGCTGTGACATATACCTCTACATACTAATCACATTTCTCGATATCCTTTTTAAAAGAAATTTATTTATTTACTTTAAATTCGAGCTGCAGTTTCCCCTTCTTCTTCTTCTCTTCCCATCCTTCCCTTTGACCCCCCCCCCCATTTGCTCCTCCTCCATTTCTATTCAGAAAAGGGTAGGTCTCCTATGGAAGCACATCAAGTTGCAGTAAGACTAAGACGCTCCCCTTGAATTAAGGCTGGGAAAGGCAACCTAGTATCAGGAATAGGTCCCAATAACCAGTAAAAGACTCTTAGACAGTTCCTGCTCCCACTTGGTCCCACAAGAGGACCAAGCTACACAACTGTCACATATATGCAGAGGGCTGGGTCAGTCTCATGCAGGCTCCCTGGTTTTCAGTTCAGTCTCTGTGAACCCCAGATTAATTGATTCTGTGGGTTTATTTGTGGTATCTTTGACTCCTCTGATGCCTACAATCCTATCTAGCCATCTCCTGCGGGATTCCCCAAACTCAGCTTAATGTTTGGCTGTGAGTCTGCGTCTGTTTTCATCAGTTGATGGATGAAGGCTCTCTGATAACAATTGGGCTAGGCACAAGTCTGGTCATAGGAGACACTTGGTTTAGGTTACCTATTTGTTATTGTTAGGAGTCTTAGCTGGGTTATGTTTCTAGTTTCCTGGGAGATTCCCTTGGGCCAGGTTTTTACCTGACCCCAAAGTGCCTCCCTCTTCCAGTAGTCTCTTTCAATATTCCCCACCTCTGCCCCCAACCCCAACCTTATTTATTGCTAGTCTTCCCATCCCCAAACAGCCCTCAGACCACTCATGACATCTCTTCCCCTTCTGAGAGAGATCTGGGCATCTCTTCATGAGCCCTCCTCGTTACCTAGTCTCTGTGGATTCAGTTATTTTTTTAAATATTTATTTATTTATTATGTATACAATATTCTGTCTGTGTGTATGCCTGCACATCAGAAGAGGGCACCAGACCCCATTACAGATGGCTGTGAGCCACCATGTGGTTCCTGGGAATTGAACTCAGGACCTTTGGAAGAGCAGGCAATGCTCTTAACAACTCTGAGCTATTTCTCTAGCCTGGACTCAGTTATTTTTTAAACAATAAATTTTATTATATTTTTATTTCTTTTACGGGTACTTACGTGTGTGTGTGTGTGTGTTGTGAGTGTCATGTATATATGCAGAGGTCAGAGGACAACTTATAGGACCTAGTTCTCTCCTTCAAGTATGTTCTACACAGGGATCAAACTCCAGTCTTTAGATGTGGAAGTAGATGCTGGTTTCCTGCTGATTCATCTCACCAGTCCCCATCCTTCTGCTGAGTCATCTCACCAGTCCCAACCTTCTCTTTACTCACTGCACTTTTATTTGTAACATGCCTTTTGAGATATATGGTCAAGGCTAAACAATTGTAGATGCACAAAAAAAAAAAAAGGAACAAAGCAATCTAGAAAGTGATGCCTTTTCAGTGGTTCTCACAGGCGACCCCACAGTTCCTTTTAAGGACCAGTAAGTTTTGCATTACCTCTCTTCTCCCCATTACTCCTGGCATTGTGTTCAAGTCCAGCTTTCTCCAGTCACTGCAGACAGTCTGACCTCTTGATTCACTCTCCAGGTGTTCTCCTCCCCTTGCCTTAAAGCACCCAGATCTCTCTTCTGCATCTTAACTCTTCCATGTGAAGAACTGCCTTTAACCGGAGCCAAGCACGCTTGGGTTTGGTAGATAAAGCATCTGAGTCTGGGGGACATGCTTATTAGCACCATCAGGACGCAGGTAGGAAATGAAACAGAATTCTTTTGTACTTCAACAGCAAGGATTTATTTCAAAAGTTCTTTAAGTTATTTTTAGCAGTTGGATCTGTGGGAGAAAGACTTCAGAAAATGAATATGGTGTCTTTCATTGGTCAAACATTGTGCTCTGGGTGCTTGTTACTTCGAAGGGACAGTGAAAGTCTCATTCTATTAACTGTGGCTGGGATCTTTTTCCGAGATCAACAGGCATTTTCAGTCTTTCTAGTGGCTGGGAGATTATGCCATGATGCAAAAAGGAAAAAGCAAAGAGTTATGTTTGAGGTTGGGATTTCTGATCTCTGGTCACTGTGGAAGGAGGCTTTGGGATTTCCAAATCATGTTCAAAGCTCAGCTGACTCTTTAGGTCAGTGCTCCATCGTTTTACATTATCATCCTCAGAATGAAGCCATTTTTTTTGTCTTGTCTGACTAGAAAGATGGTCAACTGGGCCTTAAAAGCCACTTTGGAAGCAAGAGAGAAGAGCATGCTTACAATCTGCTATCTCCTCTTCTGTATCTCAAACTGTATGAAAGCTGGGTCAGTAAGAATGGGAGGGCTGGACACCTAAGGTATCAGAAGTTGTTCTCTTTGCAGTTAGGGTGGGCTGTATAGAATGTGTTTTTCTATCTCTTTTTAACTTGTATCACCCATATAGCTTTGCATGTAAGTACTCATTCTGCTTCAAACTGGCCTTAAGTTCAGGTAAGAGAAGCATATTGTGTTTGCTAACAAGAAAGATGTAATTTGAGAAATTCTTTGAACAGTTTCTGTATTACTTTTTGTAAAAGGAACTTCTAAAACACTTAGTGGGAGTTTGGTTTTGAAAGGAAGTTATCAAGCTAGTCCAGGCAGAGGCTGAACTTCCCTTTAAGTCTTGAGAGCAAATGGAGCCCCAAGAATGGGTTTTCCTTTCAGCAGGATGAAATGTTACTGGTCCTTTTCAAGCACAACGGACCAGAAACAGAATGAAGTCTCAGAGACTGATGCTCAACTTTTGGAGAGGGGAGGTGTTTGTGCATTAAGAGTTTATGTTTTTGAGTCACTGAAATAGTGCATCTCAATGGTCTCACTAAGCTGAGGATGAGAACTCTTCTACTCAGTTTAATCTGCATTCCTCAGTAATCCACGGTTCAATGCGTGCCTGTTTATACGTTTCAGTCCTGAGAGGTTTGGATGTGATGGTTGGAAAAGCTGGGTCAGTGCTGAAGAGCAATTGGTGCTTTTCCAGAGGACCTGATTTGGGTTTCCAACACCTCTGAGGGTAGCTTACAATTGCCTGTGACACCGACTTTCAGGGACCTGACACCCTCTCTTGATCTCCGTGGACACCCCAACACAATTTTACAAGAGCACAATGCCCTTAAATAAAAAAAAGTTGTTTACAAAAGAAGTATGTGCCCTTGTGGTCACTTGGTGTTGCACACTCAGCAAATACTGAGCAAGTATGGCTGTCATGAGGACATTTCTGACTGCCCAAAGTTACCGGCAAAGAACCAAGATGACTTTAAAGTTTTTTTGGGGGAAAATAGACATTTATACACTAGTGAAATATTTGGAACATTTGGATTCCCTGTACTTTTGATTTTATTTCTTCAAATGATCTATGGAGCAGATCATTTTTTCCATATTCTCTCTCCAGATATGTCCAGTTTTACTTTTCCAACCTGAAAACTGAGAGTTTTTAACATTACACACCACAACCACAGAAGGGAACAGAGGGAAGCTTCCTGGATGTTCTAAAACTGATCATCAGTGTTTTTTGAATGCTGTGTTTTTCCTCAACTAAGTGTGGCCACCAGAACAGATGTCACCTCTGACAAACAACAACAACAATAACAACAACAACAACAACAACAACAAAATAGTGGTAAAATTTGTCCTATTCTTTCAGTGAACAACTGCTGATAACTGGGTCAGGCTATGAGGTTAGATGTGTTTATGACAGATAATGAATTGTTAAACTCCGTTCCACTTGAAAATCCATGTACTCTTTGAAGGAGGGAAATATGAATCAGATCTTTAAAATCTCTTACTGCAACCATCTTTTGGAGATTGCTTGCAAGTGGTAACACACTGTTCTAGAGTGGTTTATCATCAAAATGTATTATATTCCCAAATGCACAGCTATAATAACATTTCGGGTTTGTTTACTTAGCCCCAATGTCAAGTGTCAGAAAGAAATCTCAAAATCCATGCAATATAAAAGTTCTGGAACTCTTAGGAAAGAAGTCAAATGTTTTATACTCGCTGATCAGAACCTGCAATTTATCTTAGCTGCTAAGAATCCTTGGGGATATCATACCTTAGAAAATGTATTCCAATGCAATGCAGTCTCTCGAGCAATGTGAGCGACCACGACTGTGACTCAAATCCCGAAAATAGGACATTCTCTTGTCATTGCCTCCTGAAAAAAAAAAAAGAAAAAGGCTACTCGTTGGAGGGAAAAAAATAACCCTGCAAATTATCCATCACCAGACAGCTTCCTGAATTCAGCTCACCTAAGCTATTTTTTCTCTCCCTACTCTGAGAGCAAAATGAATACTGCAAGCAACCAGAGTCCTAATGGTCTTTTTCCCCCCACATCGCACCCCCCTCCCCAACCCCAAAGGAAGGGACTGGAGAGACTTCAGGATCCTCTTCGTGCTATCACTTCACAGGGTAGAAGGTGACAGCTTCGCCAGGGACTAATGCAGTCCGACATAATTGAATGTGGCCCGGAGCAAGGCAGCTGCCTGCAGCCACTCTTGATTGTAGCTGTCATCAGGTAGAGGCTGCTGCAGGAAAATACATTCCAGCGGAAGGCCATCCCATCACTCAGCTCCATGGTGATAGCTTATTCATCCTTCCGCTCTGACCACAGTTTTGTAGTTAGTAATCGTCATATCATACTGCTGGCTGAGTGCAGGGATTGCATCTTTGAATTATCAGGAATCTTTTTAGTTCTCTCTCCTCTCTCTCTCTCTCTCTCTCTCTCTCTCTCTCTCTCTCTCTCTCTCTCTTCTTTATTCTGAAATTAAAATTTACCTCAGAATTCTATTTCTTCACGAGAATTTGATCTGAGTCAAACATACTATGCCATTCAGTTTTTAAGTAATATAAAATTCCAGGTGTTCAACATTTCTCTACAAAGCAAACAATTCCAACTGTCCCAACCTGTATACCTAGTATCTAAAAAATTATAACCTGAATTAAGCTTTATGATTAGAAATAAAAATACCTGAGAATTTTATTTGACTTAGTGGTTATTTATGACAGGTCAGAGAGTAGAAAAGGATGATTCAAAGACAGTATTTTCTTCTTATATTAGGCATGCTATTTTGGGGAATCAGGTTACATTCTATGCAAATGATTCTAGCTTAAGACTAGATGTTTTATTAGCAGATAAAATAACATGCAATACTACAAGCCTAGATATGTTTGATATTTGTATATTTTTATTTAAAAAGTTGTTTCTATTCTGCAACACAAGTGAATTGAAAATGAAAAAAAAATCACCTTACTTGGATTTTCTGAATTGATTTATTCTTATTTTGTGTCTATTTTGATTACCTAACTCAGTATTTTAAGTGACATAACTATACCTGGTATTTGTTGCCATTAATTTCCAAGAGAATTACAATATTTTAGATACTATTTCCTTCAATTTCTCTATTGTTTTAACCACATTCCAAGGTGTGATGCGGGCATTACTTTCTGTAGGATAAATGGAGCGTGCAAATGTGGGTAAGAACGATGCAAACAAGCCGAGGGCAGACCTGGGTGCTAAAATGAGTCTTTGGGGTTGTCACTAATTTAAATAGCAACCCTGTGTCCTTGAAAAATTCAATCACTTTCTCACTATGCTTTCCTTACCCAACTATCTAGCATTTCTAATAAATTCTTGACTATATTTATCTCTGTAGTACTAACTTATCAGTTTAATTCTTTCAAGCATTTAGGAAGTTATTTGACTAAGAAGGAAAAATAAAGGACCTAATTTTGGGTGGGAGATGGGGTGGGAGCACGAGGGGGAGTTGGGAAGATATAGTGATGGGAGGATATGGCATGATCATTATATATGAAACACTCAAAGAATAAAAATAAATATTGCAAGCAAGTAGCTAAAGTCGTATGTCTAGGACTAGTTTAGCTCCAAGCATACCATCATTTTAACACTACAGAACTAATATTTTGTTCTTTTTAAAATCAAGTATTATTATTATTATTATTATTGTGTGTATATTTATACACATTACACAGCACTATACAGAGGTCAGATGACAACTTGGTAAAGTTCGTTCTCTTCTTCCACCTTTGTGTGGGTTCTGGAATCAAACACAGGTCTCCAGGATTACATAGGAAGTGTCTTTTTCTACTGAGGTGTTGCTCCAGACGGATATTCTTGTTCTTGATACAAAGATAAGTCATGACCATTGCAACAAGTATTTGTTATTCAATCCTTAAACCTAAAAAGATGCTAAAACACTATGAATCAATGCTGATTTCTAGCAGCATTATAAACAAAAATTTGGCTCATTTCAATTCTAAAATATCCCTTTAAATGTTTTGTGTGTGTGTGTGCATAATTTCAAAATTTCAAGTTTCTCATCTCTCTAATATAATAAATTAGATTTAGGAGAAATCAGAACTTTGCATGTTTTTTTCTTCATTAGAAGTTGAAAAAAAAGGAAGAAAGGGAGTTATTGATTGGTTTTCTGTGTGCATCTGAGATGTTTTCATGTTTGATTTTTCTTAATGCTTTCAATAGCCTTTCATGTGATCTGCGCTGCTTGATGCTATTAAATTGGAAGGCAGGTGGTTTCAGCTCCGTTACAAATTCTGGACTTCCCATGGCTACTAACAGAGCATCATACTTGTGTGTTGGCCTACTTAAAAAAGAAAAATTTTCCTGTAGAAGAAAACTGTTGTCTACAAGTATATGACATTTGCCTGATTTTATTTTCTGTAATTGACCTACAGATGTCACTTTCTGTATGTTTTAAGCCACATATATTTTTATGTGCTAAGTTTTATGGGCATTGAAATTTCACTGTGCAGAATTGTCACTTGAAGGGTGTGAGTGGGGAGAAGATTTGCTTTTGGAGGAGATATTGCCTTGATATGTACAGGTCATTTCTGTAACTCAGAATGTCAAGAATGATGTTTACCACATAGGTCTCTAAAGCAATAGAGATTGTGGTCTGCAGTGAATATGAACTTACATAAAACTCACATTTAAAATGGGTAAATTTTCCTCAGCATATCAAAGGATAAATAATGAAATGTGATGGCTATATATATATATATATATAAATAATATTAAGGTGTGACATATGAAGGTTCATAGGCAGTAAGTCACAAAAGGTCCTCTCTTGTTCATCCTGGAAACAAATAAAGAAATAATATTATGACCTTCCAACTCAATACCTCACTTGCAACCAATAGGGTATCAGCATGGAACTTTATTATCCAGAGCTTAAATTTCATGAAGTATTGCTTATACTGAAATATACTTTACTTTGACAGAAAGTGACAACCCATGATCTATGACTATATATATTTATACATATATGACAATATTATACACATAAATAATAATTTCACCCTTTTGTGCATGTCTAACACATTGTTTGGTAAAGCCATTTCCCCCATGATTTGTTCATTTTAAACCATAGTCAAACAATTTGCTAATTGTTCTATTTTAGTTTAAAAATATTATTTTGTTATACATTGACCAATGATACTAGGTTTTCCTTCCTAATGAATGAGAACTTTGTAATTTAACCTTGTCAGATGTGTAGGCAGTTTGTAATTCTACTGAACTTTGTATTAACGTTAATTGCAGTTCATTCCTATTTTCACTACAATGTGATTCACAAAGTAAAACTCCCGGTGTTCATCAGTGGATGAATGGATAAAGAAAACATACATGCAAAGACACATGCAAGACGCATTATTCTGCCTTTAAAAAATAAATATTGTACCCTGCAACATTAATGGAACTTTTGTTAAGTGAAGCCACATGTAACAAATATCATACTATATGATCTTACTTATCTGTGAAACCTAAAGCAATAAAGTGAATTTGAAGTCGAGTAGGCTGGCTTGAGAGAGTCGATAAGTCAGTGTACAAAGTTTGGAGTATAAGAGTAGCAACTTCAGCACACTTACTGTACAAAGTAGTCAGTCATATGTATTGAATGCATTTGCCAAGAAAGAGTTTTAAGTTCTCAAAGACGACACAGGGAATGTATGCGTTAATTACAGTGCACAGTGATCGGAACATCGAGTCACATTTAGTGTATATAGTTTGCAATTGATAATCGTGCCTTAATAAAGCTGACGAAACTGTTTGCCTGCACTTGACAGCAATTGGTCATTTTGCTTTTAGCCAAAATGACAGATACCAACAGTTCTTGTGAACTCCACAGGGTGTGGCTGTGTTCCTGGGCAAAGTGAATGGGGGCAGTTTGGGGTGATCCCTAAAGTGGCTGCCAATGAGATTGTTCTCAGAGGACTCCATGGTCCTGTCCTGTGAGTGAGACACAGTTTGTCCTATTTCCTTAAACCTGAAGAAAAAAGTCTATTTTTAGGAGTCTGCCAACTATGACTAGTCAGCTGTCGGATGGTATTTAGATTTGGGGAAGACTATGAAAAGAGGAAAACCACTTGTTTCTCTTTCTGTGTCACCACTTGTCACTGCCATAAAGTTGGCTCTGGCTCCTGGGAGCTCTTGGTTAAGTACAGTGCCCAGGGCTATGGGAGACGGAGGCCTCCATGGCTGATCTGAAAGGCCCTTAATTAAGCACTTAGCATTTCAAGGCAAGCATCACAGCTCACCCACAGCCCGATCTGGCAGTCCGTCACTGCACATAGGCCACCTAGAAGACTAACGTGAGTTGAGTCGAGTCTTTTGTACTTGAGGCAAGGCGCCCCGAGGCACAGGCTGATCCGGTGACCCTCCCATATACACTTTCTCTGCTGGGAGGAAGAGGATATCGGATGTGACAACATGCCATCCAGGAAAGGAATCCCCCCTCCCTGCTGTCCACCCCACGCCCTCAGAAAGACCAGGGATTTGAGAAGAAACTTAGAATGTCAGCGACACTTCCTTGGCTCAGCTGATCAGTATGAATATAACCAAACCCAATGAATGAATGAATAATGATGAATGTATTATGAAGCAAAAAGGGAAACCCTCTTCATTGTTAAAAGTCAATTATTTCGCAATTATCCAGGGCTTCAGAAGAGTTAACTAGTAAGGAAGCATTTTCTCCCAGACCCCTGTGTGTCATTCTCAGAATTGAAGAAAGAGAAAACGGTAGAAACATAAGTGTTAGGGGGAAGTTTATCTTTATATTAAGGAGCTGGAAGACTTGGCAGCATTAAAACAGAAAGGGTTAATGGAATGAACTATAGATTAAATTGTAAAGCAATCAAAGAAAACCAAACAGTTTATAGCAGACAACCATCTTCTGGTGTTTGGGTCTGTGTCAAGCCATGGATGTGGAAAATTAAAGCCATACTGAGAAGGGAAATGAACCATGTCTAATACATCCCCAGCAATAAAATGTTTTCACTAGGACTGTAAAACTGTGGCTTACATTAGGAAAAAGAAAATCAAACTATATGTCAATTCCACATCATGGGACATGAAGTGTCCACAAAAATTTATATTACTATTTAGAAGTGTTTCATTCTGGTGTTTTATTGTGATTGGATGCGCCCTCCTCAGTATCTTTTGACTGGTATGAAAATGATTTGGACTACTTTTTTAGCATTTATTTTACATCTATTACCTGTTCTATTACTTTTTATTATTTTATTGTGCTTGTGTAGAGGATTTTGCACAGTTTTCATTATAATGTAACATTAAGTCAATTTATTTGTGTATTACACGCTGTATAATTGCACCTTTTTCTAGAACAATTTGGATTTCATTATCTAAGAAAGCAGTGCTGTTACATTTCCAAAAGCTCTTGTTAGATATCAAGTGCATTTTCAAAGTAGGACAACAGAGGTCAAGTTTGCACCAGGAAGACTCTTCACTAATGCAGGGACTGTTTGAACATCGGGAGAAGGTCATAATGAAAAGAGGGGAAGGCTTGTTTCTTTGAGCAAATATTTAATTATTCACTATTGTACTAGGTTAAGATCAATAAGGATCAATACTGCAAGAAAAGAAATCGTGTAGAACAAAGGGTTCTGACACGGAACAGAAGAGAGTGAGATATAGATCACGGAATGAACAAATTAATCCAGGAAAAATGTCAATTGTAACTGTGTTAGCTTTATTATTATAAAGGATGTCATGATACCATTGAAATGCTTGGTTTACAAGGCCATAAATCAGAAAGCTACCAGGCACAATGAATTTGCTTCGACATAGATATTAGATGAAGTGATCTGTGCCCTATGCAGGGCTGGCATAAATGACTTCTGTAGTTACACAGGTAAAATGCAAAACCAAAATTAACCCACAAACACTTAGAAACTGATTAGCTTGTAAAATATTAAGAGAATGTGGATTGATGGTTTATAGGTAGAATTAGATTTTAAATTTGCAGTGAGTTAGAGTTAAGTTGACCAGCTCCTTAATACCACATTTCTACATTGCATATTTGATATTTATCCCTTGTTATTTTGAGTTCTTGAATGAGTTTCTGAGTGTTTGATTTTGGGTTCTAATTAGATCCTTGATGAAATCAGAGGAGGAATGATTTTCTACTTCAGCACAGCCCTGCAGCAAGGAAGGATAGTGATAATATTGACTTGCTAGTGCTATTCACACTCCCCATCAAAATATTATTTTATTGGTTAACACGGTAAGTTGCTTATTTTATTTATTCTTCAAAGGGTGACTTAACAGCTTCATTTCTGATTCTTATAAAAGACTTGTACAAATATATGAACCTATTTTGATTAGAGACCTTGTCTTATGATCACTATCAAGATAATTCAGAGGAGGCTCACAAATCAGAGTGTAGAAACAAAGAGATGAGTGTGGTTAGTAGCCCTAGTGGTCAGTGGTCGGTGGCCCTAGAGACTTTTTTTCTTCAGCCAATGTGTTTAGGCAGGTTTTATCTGATTCCACACATTTTGTGGAACAGAGAGTTTCCTGAGAATAGTTTGTCCAAGTGATTAAAAGGTCTATCTGGATTAATTCTTAAAGGAGGGGACATTGATATATCTTTGTGCTTTATCTTGTCAATTTCTGCAAAGAGAAGGAGCCCTCCTCACACACAGACACTGACACACACAGAGGAAGAGTGGGAGGGAGGACCCCAGATCTCATTTCCTTCCTGTATTTAGAATCCTGCAGTTTAGTTCCCAGTTTTATAAACTGTCAATTAAAAGGAAGAAGGCCATCCTCCATGACCTTCAAGCTTGCCAGCATCTTACTAGCTACCTAGTAATAAAAATTATGTGTTCCCATAAATAATATTAAATACTTTTCTAAGAAGATTTGATAACTGCAATAAAAATATAGAAACATCTTAAATATCCATTAAATAATGAATGAATAAAACACACACACACACATACACATGAAATTCTGCCATTCACAACAGGAATGGAAGTGAAGGTCTTTTAGTAAAATAAACCAGGAAATGAAGCACAATTAAATCATAATCTCATCATATGTGGACTCTTCTAAAGTTGGTTTTTATAGAAGATAAAAGTAGAAGGTTAGTTGTCCGAGTCTGGAGAGAATATATATAGAGAATAGTGATAAATGACAGATGAATACATACTAAGTTAAAATTAGATAACAGGATCCTTGAATGTTGCGTTACAAAGTAGGATTATATGCTAGTATATCTTACATGCTGTGCTTTATATTATTAAAGCATTGACCAGTAATTCAGTTTCAAGTTAATTGAAAATAAGTAGTTATATACAACTCTTTGAAAGCTCAGAATGAGCGATATTGGAGAGCTGCAGTGATAGGGCTGTCAGTAGAGGACAAGGATGAGCATCTGAGTTCAGATCACTAGAACCCATGGAGGAGCTAGGCTCGGCGCTTCAAGTCTGTAACCCAGAGCTTGGTGGGATGGAGACAGGTAGATTCCTAAACTCACTGGTTATGGATACAGCCAAATGCTGAGTTCCAGATCAGTGGGGAGACTCCTCAAAAGCATAAGGTGGAGGTCAGAGTCTTTAGTCTCCATGTGCATATACACATCTATAGACTCACATGTACTCAGCATGTACATATACCACGAACATGCACAACCACGTACACCATACCACACACTACCCTTACACCTCCTTACCACACACACGACACCACACACACATACACAAACACACCCCCACCACATTACACCACACACACTCAAACCACAAAATAATTATTAAAAAATCAAATTGATTAAAAACTATCTTTCTAAATATTAAAGGCAAAATAAAGTGTACAGAATCATCACTAAAGTAGAATAAATAAAACATTTGGATTAGATATAAATGAGTAAACATGAGATCAAAAATATAGTGAATATATATATATGCACATACAACATATATAACCACCATATATATTTTTTCATAGTCTTGAAAAAAAAGAGTAAAGTCTTGCAAGGTGCATAAATACCTACTGTTCAAAATGAAATAGTTCAACATTTACAAATATAAACATTAAAAACAGAAAATAATTAATAAAGTCAATATTATATAGTTTTAAAAGTTTATTACTTAAAGAAAGGATAAACTACTTAAAGAGTAATAATAGAGAATTTAATCATAAACAGTTACCTAAAATGCAATCAGCTTGCATGTTTGAAATAGAATGATAGAGAAATAATAGAAGCTCTAAATTTTAAGAACGAGATGAATAATAATTATAACAGTATACATGATTTAATTGCTTATTAAATTTAGAACTCAAAATACAAGTAAAGATATGGGTATTTCAAGCCATTTATTTTTGAGATAGGGTTTCTCAGTGGTTTGATGATCACCCGTCTGGTTAAGCTGGCTATCCAGCAAGCACTGGGATCATCCTGGTTCTGTCCTAAAAAAACTAATCTCACATGCACATCCCACTAGGTCTCGCCTTTTCACACAGGACCTGGGGAAGGAAACTCGGACACTCATGCATGCAAGACAAGCGCTTTACCAACTGAGCCATCTCTATGGTGGTGTTTGAAGTAACTTAACACAATGAATACAATTAGCACAGTTAAACATAGTATTCAAAGTTTTTATCATGCAGAGAACACAACTTTCATCTTACAGGCTGTGAACTGTTTGTTAAAAAACAGAACGACAGCCTGGGGATGGTAGCATATGTGTAAAATGCCAACATTCAGGTAGCCGGGGCAAATCTGATTGCAAATCAGAGGCTAGCCTGGAGAGTTATATAGGATGACTCTCTCAAACAAAGCAAAATAGCCAGGGCTTTAATGGAAAGCAATAAAAAGCAGAAATACTGCAAACTATTTTATTTACATAGTGAGAACAAATATAAACATCAACTTGAGAATTAATAAAAAAAATAGCTGCATGGATAATCACCTTTGTTCACTGACATTATTCGAAGGAATCTTGACAGACTTTTGTTTATCAAAGACAGTATTACTCAATGTGTTCAAGGAGTAGTACTGGGAGGTGTGTCAAAAACAAAATTTGTAGCACCTAATATGCTTATTCTAAGCCATAGGATCTTTCTGACTTCGGCTAAATTTTTTGTTTAATTTTGGCAATTGGTTATTTTTTATGTACATGGGTGTTTTGCCTGCGTGTATGACTGTGTACCAGATGTGTCGTTGCTTTTGGAAAAGGGTGTTTGATCCCCTGGGACTAGAGTTACATATGATTGTGGGTCACTGCGTGTAGGTGCTGGGAATGGAGAACAAGGTTCTCTGGAAGAGCAGCCAGTTTGCTTTGATCCATGAGTGTGAGTTAGGCTGATAAATACATTTTTTTTTTTTTCAGAAAGTGCCTGGGAACTTCAGAAGGTGCCTTTGTCAGTCTTCTGTGTGAATTTTGACAGACTGCAATCTAGAACCTAACAGTCATTTCTCAACTGTGTGAATGGAAAGGATAACCAGAGACTTCTCCTTGCGAACACAAGAGAGACAACTTTTTATCTCTTCTGTAAAGACCTTTCTGCAAAGCCCTGAAAGGCATAAACACATAGATATTGAAGAGTGGCAAAAATAATAGTAGATGAAAGTGAATGAAAAAAAAAAAAAAAGAATGTGCTTCCTGAATGAAGAGGTTTCAGTGAAGCTGGAAGGTGGAAAAAAAAAAAGCACGCAGCAGAAAACACAACAGAAGATAAGCAGCAAGACAAACGGGAAGAGATGGACACAGAAAGAGATGTGGATGAAGAAGAAACCAGAAAACATTCTAAAGCAGAAAAAGATGAGTTGTAAAGTATACTCTCATGATGCAGCCTGTGTGGAGAGAGACGGTGAGATTTTTAAGTCATTTTCTTTGGAAGAGACTGCTTTGAATGCTCCCCCAAGCAATGGTGGAACTGGGGATTATAACAGGAAGAAGTGGGTGTTTCAGCGGAACTTTAAAAAAAAAATTATTTCTGTTTTTTAACATTCTTAACATTCTTTTTGAATGTAAATTTGTACATTTAATTCTCCACACCCCCCTAAAATAAACCAGAAATACAAAAACTGGTGAGGTTGGTATAATGGCTCAGTGTGTAAATGTGTGTCCCACCAAGCCTGATGCTCCAAGTTTGATCCCTTGAACCAACATGGTAGAAGAAAAGGACTGGGTCTAGCAAGCTTTTCTCTCACCTACACATCAGTACTGTGGCACACCAGTGTGCGTGTGTGCACACACACAAAGTAAAATAGGTTGAAGCAGTCACTCACTAATTAGGATGAAGACACAGCTTTGATATTTAGATAGGGAAGATGAACAAAGGAATCTGTAGAAACTTAATAGAATAGAATCTTAAAGAATCGAGAGCAGAATAGAAGAATAGAATAGAACAGAACAGAACAGAACAGAACAGAACAGAACAGAACAGAACAGAATAGAATAGAATAGAATAGAATAGAATAGAATCTTAAGGAAGATTAGATCCAGGAGAGATCAGAGCAATCAGAGTGCTAGCTGATAAATAGGAATGAAGCAGCCTTCCTGGGCATTTATATGTCAGATAGCTAACATATAAGCTGTCATAGCCCCTACGTCACTCAAAATAGGTAATGATATCACAGGCAGGAAAATTGGCATTCTTGTATGGGGAATCAAATGACCTCAGAAAAACGCACTGCATCCTTGATAGTTTGGGATCCTATTTTTTGATGCTATAACCTCTTCAACCATGAAAAGCTTATTAGTTCCATATGTGCAATGAAAAATATCTCGCCAATAGTATATTTGAACAGCCGTTGGTTGTTAATCTGCTCACATTGAATGCTAAGCAAAATGTTAAATCTATTAAGACACTGGTGTCTGCTTTTAATTTTTAGGTTTTATTTATATATATATATTTTTTTTACATAAGTCCTGTTACAATATCTGTTTTAAGATTTTGTTTCCTTTGAGACACAGCCTTTAGTATTCCAGGTTGGCCTTGAACTTATTATCAATACCAGACTGGCTTTGGACTTACTATCTAGCCCAGGTTGGTCTTGAACTTCAGGTTTTGAGGTTACCAGCAGACCACACCATTCCTGGTTTATGAGGTACCCGGGATTAAACACAGGGCTTTGCACATGCTCAATAAGCCCTCAACCAATTGAGACACATCACACCAGGCAGTAGAGATGGTCTTCCTAATTATTGGTCAAGAAGGACAAGAAATCATTTTTTCCTCTGTTCTAGTAGTTTCCTTGTAAATCTGATGCAGCTCTTGTACTCTTCTACATGGCTGCAGCCCTTTGATCTTACAATTTATAATGGTTTCCTCCACTAGTTGTATGTGCATCAAAGACAGAAGTTTTGCCTCTGACCATTATGTTTCTATTGTTAATATGGGCTGGCTTTTTTTGGTTTAGGGTCTTGGAATGGAAGATTCAGATAGTTACTTAGGCTTGAATAAGTGAGGTGGTGGTTGTTGCAAAATTAATATGATTGTAAAATAGTAAATATGATAGTATAGGTGGTGAGACATTGTGATTTAAAGGTTTAAGCAGCATTAGGGTAGAAGAGCAAGGGAGAAGAGAAGGTGGGACAGGATTAATCAAGATGTTTGAAAAGAACTTTATGGAAATCTACTACTTGTAAGTTCATTAAATACATTTGATTTTTAAAAAGGTGCTACCCTGTATCAGTCTCTCTCTAAGAATACTTGGGCTAGTAAATGAAAATATCTTTATCTGGTGTGGGATACTTCGTTAGGAGGTCAGGAAGGCCCCAGAGGGCTCCAAAACTACACAGGTTATTGCCATTGTTCTTGGTTGCTCACCATAAGTAGATGGCAAAATCCTGTTGTTTAAGATATAGTACAGTTTGTTTGGATGACAGAGAAACAAAGTTAGAACTGATTGGTTAGATTTCATAGTATCAGAAGGTGTTATGCAGACCACCAAGGGAAAAAAAGTCATAAGTGATCTTATACAGCAGTGACTCCTTTTTAAAAATCAATCACTGATTAATTATTTCCCAGCCCAATCATAGTTTCTCCTCCCTCTCTCCTCTCCTCCCAGTTCCTCCTCCCAACCTCCCACCACACATCTCCACCACACATCCACTCCCTTTCCCTTCCCTTTAGTAAAGTGCAGGCCTTCCATGTACATCAGGCAGCCACTGGCTATCAAGTTGCAGCAAGACTAGGCACCTCCTCTCCTATTCAGGCTGAATGAGACAAGCCAGCAGGAGGAAAGGGTCCTTAGAGCAGGCAACAGAGTCATGGACAGTCTCTTCTTCAGTTGTTAAGAGTCTCACAAGAAGACTAAGCCACATAACTGCCGGATGTACAGAGGGCCCAGGTCAGTCCCATACAAGTTCTCTGATTGGAAGTTCAGTCACTGAGAGCTCTCATGAGCCCAGCTCAATTGGGTCACTTGACTCCCTGTTTTTCCATGATGTTTTTAGTCCTTCTTGCTCCCATAATCTTTCTCCCTTCTTCCGCAGGATTTCCCTAGGTCTGCCTAATGTTGGACTGTGGGTCTCTGCATCTGTTTCCATAAGCTGTTAAGACTTTCACAGCAGTGGTTTCTAAATACTACAATACTAACCCATTAGGCAAAGTGTGCTTACTTTTGTAATAGTGACAGAGAGGATATGGGGGTTAATTAATGATTTTCTGTTGTATTTCAATTCTATTGTATTATATTGGATTTCTCTTGTATCTGTATTGCACCAGAAGAGGGGATTTATGCATAGTATTACGAACCTGGTCAAGAACCCATAACACAGGAGGTCACAGGCTCTATGGTAGTGGTTCTCAACTTCCTAATTCTGTGACCCATTGATACATTTCCTCATGTTGTGGTGATGCCCAACCATAAACTTATCTCTTTTGCCCTTCATAACTGTATTTTTGCTGCTGTTATGAATTGTAATGTACATATTGGGTTCTCCAATGGTCTTTTGGGGTTTGAGAACCATTACTCTAGGGAAATCTACTGTTGTTGTTTTACTAAACTGATATGCTGTCAAACAGACTTTTGTATTTACATTTGTAGATTAAAACACACAGAGAGACACCATCAAAAAGTAGAATTATAAATGTAGCTTCTTCTCTCACTAACTTCCAAGTGACACATGGATATCATCTTCACAGTCTTGCTTTCTTTGATTTCCTTTACTGATAAAATACAGAGGAAACTTTCTTCTTCTTGCTCCTCCTCCTCCTCCTCCTCCTCCTCCTCCTCCTCCTCCTCCTCCTCCTCTTCTTCTTCTTCCTCTTCCTCTTCCTCCTCCTCCTCCTCCTCCTCCTCCTCCCTCCTCCTCCTCCTCCTCCTCCTCCTCCTCCTCCTCCTCCTCCTCCTCCTTCTTCTTCTTCTTCTTCTTCTCCTCCTTTCTTCTTCCTCTTCTTCCAATTCTGATTCTGATTCCATTGCTGCTGTTTTTTCTTTTGCATCACCACCACCCCCACCACCTCCACCACCACCATTACCACCAGTACCACTACCACCACCAAGACTTCCACCACCACCCCCTCTTCCACCACTGCCACCACAACCTCCTACTCCTCCACCGCCCATAGTGGCATTTCATTTGTATTTTAATAAATAATTCTTGGCTGAAGATCAGAAAGTAAAACAGCCCCAGTGGTCAGCCTTATGGACCAGGCAGTGGTAACACACACCTTTAACACCAGTAGTCACACTAGTTGCCATAGAAACAAGACATTGCATGCCTTTAATCCCAGTCATGAATGCCCAGACCTAGAAAGAATTATAAGAAGGGAGGGGACAGCTCTTAGTCATTCTCATTCTGGGATTCCTGCAGGTAGGATTGCCATTTTGTACTGAGGTAGAGGTAAAAGCTAGTGACTGGTTTGTTTTTCTTTTCTGACCTTCAGGTTAAAACCAAATTTCTTTCTTTGAGATTTTATTAATTGTGCTTCAACCACCACCACCTCCACCATCACCACCACCACCACTACCACTGCCACCACCACTGCCACCATTATTTTTTGCACAAAGCCATTCCACCATAAAAGAGAGGCCCCCTTTATTTTAGGAAGCATATTTTTGGTCACAAAAATAGTCAGTAGCCCCCAGCTCCATACAAAGAGCTCCATGTGACTCAAGATTGCCATTATTTTCTCTTGGTTAAGAAACTTTAATTTCAGACATAGGTACACACAAAACATCACCTAATCTGAAAACTATCTGGTAGTGATTTTTGAGAGGTTGAATTCTTTCCCCATAAGAGTCTGGGTCTTAGGATTATAAATTTTAGAGTTATTTTTCCTTTGCTTTGATCCCATCAACAATTCTGTCTCTTTACAATAAATTCTTGTTTTGTTTAGTTGGTTTCTGTTCTAGTAGTTAAAATGTCAATCCACATTCTAGGCTTTTGCTTGCATATGGTCTGACTCCATTACATATCATATTCATTACCTGTGTTTAACACAGCTTTGAAGTCCTTTATTCAAGTTCGTAGTTTCTGGCTGTGTCATCTGAGTACGGACTCCCCTACTTGTGTCTGTTTGTATTTATCCAGTTAGCTGTGTCCAAGTATAATGACACCATGTCAAAGATTCTGTCTTTCTAGATGTGTTTTTGGGGGGGGGGTGAGAGTGAATGTTTGGTTCCCATGCTATGTATATGACAGAAGTCAGAAGGCAACTTAGTGGAATTGATTCTCTCCTTCCAGTTTTACATGGATTCCATGTATCACTACCACTAAATACCTGAACAATCAGTGTAAGGTAGGAAAAATTGATTTTGTCTTGTGGCTTGAGAGAACATAGTCCATCATGACTAAACTAAACTGGTCCATTACAGTGAGCGTTTATAATTAGCGGCTGAATAAGCACATATGAAAACTTCAATATTCTAAGAAAGCAAGTACTAATTTTAATAGCATTCTGACTCTTTGGTATTGAGTGAATTGTGATTAAAAGTCCTAATCCATTGTCTGGTTTTCTCTGCAGGTGATCAAGAAACATTTTAAATCCTGAATCAGGACAGATGGTTTCTCTAAATTGGGTACCAAGTTTCTTGCATCAGTATGGGTACTGAAGAATTTGTTTTAAAGTGGGTTCTGCCAAGAGCACAGGTAATTGCACTCTTTTGTGGGATTTAGAGAAACTTATTTATAGGAGACACTAAAACACATGTACACATTAAGCATCATTTTTGTGGTCTACAGCCTTTCTTATGTTTCAGAAAAGTCATTGCACAAATGCTGCCGTTTCTAAAAGTCTATAATTTTATGTTTATTATTTTCTTTGAGCATTCTCTTTGAACTTATTTTGTTTCTTCCCCTACCACTATCTCTCTCTCTCTCTCTCCTATCAATTTATCCTTTCAATTCCATCTCAGACATAATTTGACAAAGCACATAGTCCCACCCCCATCACAAATTTCATTGTATACTGTTTTTAGCACGGCGATCTGTTTTCATGAGTAGGATTATCCAATTTAAAATTAAACTTTTGCCTATTTTCTTATTTTGACTTTTGTGTTGTTAGGTTTCAGTCTCATTGAAAAGAAATCAAGAAAAAAAAGAGACAAAATTAGGAAATCTGACAGGAGTAAATGGCATGTGAAGATACATGATTCCTAGTGGAGTGTAGAAGTGAGTGACTGAGTTTCCCAGTGAGGCTGAGATGAGAAGAGGGTCCTGGCTTCCACAGATACGTTTCTCTCCACTGAGAAAAATGGAAGCTGACATCTCAGGGCAATTCTTTGTCAGAAATATACATCTGCATGAAGAGAAGAGAGTTAAAAATTTAATCTGCAAAGCTATTTAGAGAGTGGATAGACCTTGACAGGCCTCCCAAATGTATTCCAGGAACAAGAAGAGTGGAGATATAAAATAAAAAGCTGTTGCAGCAAGCAAAATGAAACTAAGCTTTCTTGACAGAATCAGTTTGCCAAATGACTTTAGAATTGCATAGTCTTGTCCTTTTTCTCTTAAAAATATTCTAAATGTATAGAAGAAACTTTTAGAATTAACATGGTACCTTTAAAGAACATTACTGTAATATGCTTGGTATTGCTCTAGAATGAGACATTTGAAACAAAATTAAAAAACAATGAACTCCCTGAATCATCAGGAATATTGGCAAGGATTCCCGAGGCATCAATCAGAAATGACTCAGAGTGCTCCAATTATCAGCCAGTACCTAAAATAGTGCTTTCAACCTATGGAGTAAAACAACAGAAACCAACTCCAGGACAATGTGACAGGAATGTAAATTCTGAACTCATTGGTGCTATCCCAAGGACTATAGAAAGTTTACTCTTATAGTCTAGTATCCACTCACCATTGGTTTAAGGAAAATGAGTTCCGTTTTTTTTTTTTTTCCTGGATTACAGTTGGCATGAGCTTTCTTTGTGTTTTAAGTACATACTAATTATTACTGAAGGCTAAAGTAAAAACAGATATATATCTTTTATTTTTCCTCATAAGTTGTTTCTTATAATTCTCATAATTAGATGGTTAAGAAAATAAAACACAATGCCATATTAAATTGTAAAGAGAGGTAGAGATAATTGCTTAAGACTGAATATTTTATCAAATAGTTTTGATGCATCGACAAAATTCTGGAATTCAGTTCTGCTTATTTTGGATCCAACTTTTACACATGAGGAGAACACTGACTAGGTGGGCAAAAGCATGCCACTTTAGCAGCCTGCTTCCCATTAATATTGTAGAATTTCTATCCACTAAAGTTCTAACAACTACTCAAGCATAAAGTTTAAGCCTTAAAATTCGAGTCTATAATGACGCATTACTTTAAATCTTTAATACTGGGACCTAACCATGGTTTTCATTTAAAGTGTAAACTTTCAAACTATACATTTTGCTTTTCTTGTCTTCCAATACTGTCATGACTGCTTTTCTTCACCAATTATGCTTCCTGTTAGTGAGTGAGTGCTGGGCTGTCTTACCCTCTTGAATGAAGTAGAAGTTGAGGACCAACACTCAAGGTTGTCCTCTGACCACTGTATGCACACTATGGTATAATGGCCAATTACAAAAACTACTCATACACATGTGTTCTGTACCCATATAAATCATACACATAACATACATGTTTAATGAAATAGAAGGATTAACGTTTATCACATTGTAGTGGTTTTAAGAACTGTATTTTTTCCTTCCTTTGGTATACACAATTGCAATATGAACTGTGTTATAATTCCCCACAACATAATAAAATTGGCTGTGATCGTATTATTTATTTTTACCAATGAGTTGTGAGCAGCAGTGATGTGTATTCACTTCTAGGAAGAAACTATCAGAGAAGTCTTCCTCTTTTGACTTTGGAAATCTTAGAAACATGCATAAATCTCCTACAAAACTGGCTTAAAAAGTCTGCAAGAACATTTGCTGTTCTTGCATAGGACACATGATCAATTCCCAGCCTGATGTGGGATGCCCTTTTGTATATGTATTTCTTTTTTTGGTTGGTAAATAAAGCTGTTTCAGACAATGGTTTAGCAAAGTAAAACCAGGTGGGAAATCCAAACAGAGATAGACGGAGACATCTCTCACTCTTGAGAAAAGTCTAAGTTCTTATAATAATAATAAAAAAAACCTTTTAAATACTATATTCTGTAGGTCTTTGAAATGTTGAGGATTGCCTATCTAACTGAAATATATCTCTGTATATCTAGAAAACCTGACATAACTAAAAGCTTGATTATTATAAATATCTATTAGTCTGTATTTCTTTATTATGTATTACATTTTTAAATGAACTGCATAACATAATGCCTTAAACAAGGGTGGAAATATATATATATATATAGTAACAAAATTGAACTTAAATTTGTATCAATAGACCAAAATCCATGCCAATGTAAAGTATTCATTTCTATATCATATCTCCTTTTTTCTTCTGAAAGAGATTGACTGTGACCATTAATCACTTGTAATCAACTGCCTCATTTAAATGAAAACAAACATTTATAAACAATATTTGGAAATTTGGGCATAGCTTTTTAGACTCCTTCCTGCTGATTCAGGAGCAAAATATTCCTGGCTATCTCTAACATCTTAAATTAACACATTTCTATTAATCTATGTATCACCACGAGGCTGTGGCTTATTGGTAATGTTCTGGCAGCTTTCTCCTTCAGTGGCTACATGGTGTCTCCTTTATTCTGCCTACTGCCTCTCCCTACCTCTGAATTTCCCACCTGGCTTACTCTGCTAAGCCACTGGCTGAAATAGCTTTATTCATCAACAAATAAAAGCAATATATATATATATATATATATATATATATATATACACACACACACACACACACACACACACACACACACACACAGAAGGTCATTCCTCATCTCCCCTTTTCTGTCTAAATAAAGACAAAGTTTTTTTTTAACATAGTAAATTTACATATACGAAACAGTTATCAAACAAGAATTATACTTACAATATTTAGTCCCTTTACATTTAGCAAATTAAGGAAAATATATATCCTATCTTTATGAGTCTAAAGTTTTATATTTAATTTATCTTTTATCATAACTAAGAACAACTGTGATTATATCTAACCTTCAATTTCATCAAAGAATGGATAATATAGAAGGATATAATATTACCTAAGTAAACGAGAAGAGCATTGTAAGCAACATCCAAAATTCTAGAATTGACAGAGACATTTTGCTGCCTAGAAAGTTGCCCAAAGTTCTTTTGTAACATTGGGCATCCATCTTCAGCCTATAGGCCCATAATATCTGACAGACTTTTCAGAAAAGCAGGAAATTTGATGATCTATTCTGCCTTGTACTCTCAAAGTTCATCAGTTGCTTTTTTCTGTGTTCTGCAGAATGTCTGATAATTTCTGTTGTGAAATAGGAATCTTGAAGGACCATCCCGTTTTTTGAAAAGTTTAGTAGTCACTTTTCTGTTGGTCTTGCATTTCCAGTTCATACAGTATACCATCATTTTCTTGCCCAAATTGCTAACATTGTCACACTGAAGGCAAATTCCATAACAAGTTTCCTCAATGCCCACCAACCTCTCTAAAGTAATTCACAATTTAGTTCTACGCATCAGGCCTTGAACTCAGGTTACCAGGCTTGAATGCTACGTCCCTTTCCCCGCTGAGTCAACTCACTGGTTCCTGTTTTATTTTCATTTTCCATGTCTAATGTTGGAACTGATGAATTATAGTAGCAGTGACAATAAGATGTCATTCTGGTAAATGCTGTTTCTTTTTCTTTTTTAACATCCTCATTGGTAAACCTCATCACCTACAGTGTGGAATTCATTGTGTATGATATTCTCAGATATATGCAAGTCTCCCCACAATTATTAAACGCTTGATCACGCCAAGATGAAGCTGTGTACCCATTAGCACTTACTCTTTCTCCCTCCTTCACTCATGCTCAGTTCCTATGCAGCTCTCAATTCACTTTCTGTTGCTCTAGATTTTCCTATTTCATGTGAGTGGAATTATATAACATATGGTGCTTTAACTATTCACTTGGAGACAACGGTTTCAAGGTTTATGTATGTTGTAGTATGAATCAGTACTGCATTTATTTTCATAAAATAATGCTCTTTTGCAAGGATATACCACATTTTCCATTAACCCATTTTGGCTGTTCCTCTACTTTTGATTATTACAAGTAGTTTCACATTTTATGAAAGTATTCATCATTTTCATATCTCTTGGCTAGCAGTGGAATTGGTTAGTCATGAAGTGACTCATGTTTTATTGCTTAAAGTATTGTCGATAATTTTTCAAAGTATTGTCACCATTCAAAACATTTAAATATTTTATATATTTATTTATTTATTGCACTCATGGGGATCAAAACAAAGATTGAACTATGAATCTAGTTCTTTGTTGTACTTTATTTTGCATTTCAAATTTTTTTTAGATAGGGTCTTCCTAAGTTGTCCAAATTGGCCTTGACCTTATTCTTCAATCCAGTCAGGCTATAGACTTGTGGTCATATTGCCTTAATCCCATATGTAGCTGGGATTATGTGCCTGCTCCAACTTCTTAGCTGTGTTTAAACTATTTTTTCATTTTTCATGGTATAACAATTCTGATCTCCACATTATTTGGTCCAGTCTTCTGTTTACCCAGTTGAAAACTGAATAAAATGTAAGTCTACAAAAACTTCCTGATGATTTATACTAATATAAGATGGAGCTAGATTCTTAGAATTTTAAGATGTTCACAGATAATAACATAATGGAAAAAATAGTGGGCCCAAAGTGTACTTCACTGGGTTTTTGAAATTTTGATGTCTACAACAATTTTAAATACTGTATTTTATGTTAATTGATATATTTTTATTTTACTTAGCATGTACCATACTAAGCTTTATTGTCACACTGTAAACAAATCTTATTTTTATTGAATCTCTTCTTCCCTTTTTCTCCATGCTCTTGATTTACCCCCTTGCACACTCCCCTCCTTCTTTCATGTCTCCTCTACCTTCCTCAATATCTTTTCCCTCCTATAGTCCCCTTTCTAATTTCATAGCAATACACACTCTCCTTCCCACTCCCACGTCTGTGTATACACACAAAGATGAAAGAGATTTGACGGTGAGGAAGAACATATGATTTTTGTCTTCCTAAGTTTCTTTGCTATTAAAGTACTTTCCAGTTTCATCCATTTTCCTAAAAATTTTATGATTTCATTTTCCTTTGCAGATGAAGAAAACTCATGGCAATTTTATTTACCTCATTGTCAGTATATATTTATCTGATGGTGGACACCCAGGTTGTTTCCATTTCCTTGCTATTGTGAACAGTGCAGCGATAAACACAGATTAAACATTAGAATTTACAGAAGTTTGTCTAGTCCAAACTGTAACACTTTCTGAGCGAAAGGAGTTCTAGATCTAATAACACTGGATAATACGCATAAGCCAAGGTTGCCCCATACCATATGTATCATTTGATACATAATGGGGACCTTTATTATGAACTCCTGCTCATTTGTGAATATATTGCTTTCTTTTTTAGCAAACAAAATGCATTTGCATTCCTCTCACATTTACAAGCAAGAGTACATGAATATACATGAATGTAAATATCAGATTAAATTAAACACTGTATACTTTTCCTCAAAATGAGTCAAAACACCTGTTGCAATAGGAAAACAAAGCCATCCCATCTTTGCAGTGTTCTGCATTACAGTTATGCTGATATGCATTGCACTATCAAACTCATATTTCATGCAGTATCAGTATTTAAGGTCTTTTTGTACATACTCCATCATTTTTCTTACTACTGTACTCATTCTTACAGAGAACTTTTCAACATTAGACATAGAAATGACATTGCTCCAAAATATTGAATCCAAAAGGACATTTCATGTTAAGGTGCTTACTATTATAAGATCCACATCCAAGGGGACAGTCTTTATATAGAAAGCACTGTAGTTTCTGAGACACGCTTCCCTTTCTCGTTATCTTCTTTTGTTCCTCCATCCCCTTTCCATTGCAGTCTTCTGTTACCCAACAAGCTAAGCTCACTTCCTCCTCTTCAGTGTGGTGACTACAGCAAGTGGGAGGCAGAGGCAGGTGGATCTCTATGAGTTCAATGCCAGGCTGGTCTATAGACAGGAAAGCTAGGGCTACACAGAGAAACCCTTTCTCGAACCCTACCCCCCCAATTTTTTTGGGGGGATATCACCCTTCCTCAGTCATGAGACTGAGGAGTTATAATCCATTTTTCACTCAGATGAAACTGGCAGAGGTAGCTTCCTTTACAACAGTGACCATATACTTGAAAATTTATTAAAATCATCCAAAGTCATTTGCAAACTAATCTTCTATTGGTACTTAATTGTGTCATGGGGCAATGATCATAGTTGCTCTTTAATAACTTGAAATCTACTTATATAGACATATCATGTTTGCAATTATCAGATCATTAAGATTATTAATATGAAAAGGGAATTATTCAATAACTAACTTTAGTACACTAATTAAGATAAATAATGGAAGTACTTCCATAGAAAAATTCAATAAGTTCCAGTAAGATTTAATTTCCACAAAGGCCCAAGCTACCATGTGCCTTTGATTATATAACCTAAGACAAGAACCTAGAAATTTTATATAATCTGGTGTAGAAAATGAGGTATGCCTCAGTGTCTTATTTTATAACTTCCTCACCAAATATAATGGATAAATCGTGGAAGAAAGATAATAATAAATTTCTGTAACTTCTGTTTTTGCTTGAAAGAACAAAGTGAAAACCAATTATATAGAA
Organism: Chionomys nivalis; assembly: GCF_950005125.1. Taxonomy (NCBI): domain Eukaryota; kingdom Metazoa; phylum Chordata; class Mammalia; order Rodentia; family Cricetidae; genus Chionomys; species Chionomys nivalis. The sequence goes on along the minus strand of NC_080104.1, from coordinate 17,787,550 downwards.
TTTTATATGCAGTGTCAGAGTTGGTCAAGAGTAATCAATCTTTATGGTGTATTAGCTGAATTTTTTTCTCTCCCCAGCTTTGACTGTGTTTCCATAATATGAGCACATTTATCCCAGTCAGGAACCATGGCTCATTCATGGGGTATCAGAGGAGTCTCTGTAGTATCACACATACGGCAGCTCTGACAGACAACATGTAACTATTGAAGGACGACATGAGAAACAAATAAAGCTTTGAGACATACGTCATTGGCTGTGTAGCCATATCAGACATCAAAGGTATATAAATCAATGTAAAAAATACACAAATATAAATTATGCCCAGGCCTAAAATAGTGACTCTTAGTCTTGAAACCTAATTTTTCCCTTTTCATAGTATGCATTTGCCTCTTGTTTGTTTTTGCAGTCCTGTGTGTTGAATCCAGAGTCTCATGAATGTTAGGCAAATACTCTTAACAGAAAGTTACATGTCCAGCCTGCTGTAATTTATGTTTTGCAGTCTGCCTTTTGAGATTATGAAATAAAATTACACGATTGACCTATTTATGTAATTAAAATAATAGAATCATAATTATAATGTCCATACCAAATTAAAAATTTCTTATTAGTTATGTTTATATCTTAATATATAAAATTTTGCTTCACTTACACCCGGTGACATATTAAATGGATAAGTTAAAGTTATGGCTTGAATGTGTCCCCTAAAGTTCATTTGCAGATGATATTTTCTTAGGTGAAACAATACTCAGAGATGGCATAATTTAAGCAATACTTAGAAATGGCACTGTGGTTATGGGTGCCAGGATTCCTAGTGACTCAGGAGGATAAGGAGGGGTATTATAAGAGTTCATGAGTATAAGACCAGATTGGCCAAAATAGAAAAATCCTACCTACGAAAAACAAAAACAGTAAACAAGAGCCCTAGGTGATTAGGTCACAAGAGCTCAACCTTCATGAATTCTGGTCATTATTGGAGAGGACTAGTGCCAGATTAATGGATTTCTGAGAGAATGCTGAATTCTTCCCCTTCTGCAGTAAAGGTTGCATGTATTCTCTTGCCCTTCCATTTTTCACTGTGAGATGAAACAGCCAGAAGGTCATCACCTGTGGGCTCACTTAGAATTCCTAGCTTTTACAGACGAAATAAATAATCTCTGTGCTTTTCAAGAGTTCCATCTCAGGTATTCGGCCAGGACAACACAAAGTGCACTAAGGCATCCACAGCTATGCAGAACCCAATGAAAATACAGACAATAGAAACAGATTGTGAAAGATTTGGGGGTAACTTATGATTTTCAAAGTAACCAATAACATGTAAATGAGTTCAAACTAAACTGAGTGTATTCTTCCCTAGGTCTTCATTCAGGAAAATGTTGTGATATAAAATGTCAGTGTACTGACATTGGAAACACCATTTTATTCTTATTAATAGAATTGCATTGAGTTCTAGAAACAGATATTCATGCATTGCCCTTTAGGCTGAGGCATCATTTTCGACTTGTAAATTGAGGTTGCACAGTTTTTATATGATACTCAACTACTACAAGTAATTGTCATTAATAACTCTGACAAATTTAAGACACCCATTTGCTTTTCAGTACGAGTTACAGACAGCTCTAACGTCCTTTCTGATAACCTTGACTGGAGAGATGTGCAAGTCCACCAGCTGTTTATTGAGTGTACAGTGCTATGAACAGCTTAAAGGCAGGGGCTGCAAGCCCACTCCACCATGGGTGTTGACTCACAAACACTGTATCTAGAGGACCTCCCTGCCCAGCAGTAGGCAGCTCCGCTAAGGAGTCTCTTCTCCCCCAGAAAGTGTTTGTTGCTTATCATACCCTCGAGAATGGCCCCCATTGGTCCTGTAACTTTCTGAACTTTTTTTGGACCTTGAAAGTTTTATGAGCTTCCTGAGTCTTGTGAGTTTCCCTTCTGCTTCTAGGAGAGAATGCTTCAATTCAGAGAAAACAACTATAAAAAAACAACCCAAACTGTAAGGTACACGTGGTCCGAAGAGCTATAGCACAGTATGACTGCCATATACAGAGTCAAGCGGGGATTTTGAATGGATATTTATTTTTCTGGAGCAGTTGGTAACTATTTGATACATACCCTTATAATCAATCTTTGCCTATTTACATATGCCCATGCATATGTGTTTCCTTAAAAGAATTTTCCTACTCAAAATTAAGAGAGTCAGGTGAAAATCATAAAGTCTTTGGGCTCATGGTTGGCTTTGCAGACGAATATTTTATTTTGGAAAGTTAGTGCTTATTTTCTTTTCCCATGTTTGCTATAAAGCCTGAGGTACTCTTGGATTCAAACATGTAATCGGGGTGACTTTTATTTTGTAATGGGGTTGTGCAGACAGTGGTTCGTGCACGTGTGGTATGCCAGTCTGATCAATAGCCTGATGAGGCATGACTGTCCTGCACTGCCCGGCCCTACCATTTTCAATCTAATTAGCAGCTGCTCAAAGATGGGAAACAGGTGCAGATCCAGGGCCAGACCAGGGAAGTCTGCCTGTAATTAACAAGGAAAAAAAGGGTCAGATATTGGGAAGAATATCAAATCGGCCCACTGGGGTTAGCATGCTGGCCTCAAAGGCATAGTCACCTGAGATCTTAAGCATGCTAATGTAAATTATGCAAGCTTTCAAACAACGTGGCTGCATAATCAGTTGGCAGAGTGGAAAATGATTTTTTTCCCTGTAAAAGAGTAGGGAAAAGGGCATCTATGAAACTTATTTACTTATTTATTTATTTTTTTTTTAGCATAGTGTGGACTTTAGTGAGGGGAAAATGTAGACTAGTGGTATTTTCTCGGAGGCAACCAAGGATTGTTTGCAAGATGTTCATCAATTAAAATTCCTCAAGAAATAGTTGACGTTTGTAGGAAAACCTAATAGTCAGATTGTTTAGAGAATTACTATCCTAGAAATGTTTGAAAGTAGATACATTATACACATGAGCTGCTATATAATCATATTGGTTTTGGTCATACGGTTATTTGAATTACTCTACCTAGCACAGTTTCCTTTACCCTAACGGGATAAGGGTTAGACTGAGTTAAAAGAAAGAGGAAAAAATAGATATATTCCTGATCAATATATAATGAGCAAGGCTGTGTGCCAGACTGATGATTCTGAATGTACTAATCAAGTTTTGAGTGTCAAAGAATTCTTCTTATCGTCACTCATGGAACTTAAAATCCACCCTAGGTTGTGACTTTACACCCAGTCCTTTGAGACTGCCTGTAAGCTGTTTCCTACTCAGTAACAAATATCCTAGGTTATACGGTAATTCTGCAGCTCTAGTTGACCTATTGGTGACAGGTCTCAGATATCTTAGCCAGATGTTGTTATGGTAAGAAATGTTCCTTGAGCCTCAGATGTTCCTGAGAGTCAAGGTTTCATTTCCCACAATTAATGGGATGGCTTGGCCTTTGTATTGATTTCATTAGAAATAAAACTAAAGGGACAGTCTCACTCATGAACATCTCTTGAATGTATATTCCACTTGAAGAGCCAAAACAGTAATGAGGCGGCTTCATAATCTTCCTCTGAGAGAGGACAGTGAGTACTTTAAACAAAATAAGTTCAACTTATTAGGTAAGTCTGCACACAGAGTCCCCACGCTGCTGTAGTGTGAATTCAGGTATCTACTTGCAATGTCAGGATGAAATAGAATATTCTGGTTATAGTATCTGAAATTATTCAATGAAATCACCAGCTTTGCTTTCAGAACTTCTTTGCAGTTCTTTCACTGGTTCAACAAAATGTCCAAACCTGCCAGTTTTTAAGAACAAATTTTAAAAACTTAGCTGTCATTTTCCTCATGTGTATTGTGTTCCTAGAATGGGATGATCTTATTTACCCTTACAGTGACATTAAAGTCTTGGGGATGTCACCCCGTGTCTGGAAATCATGTCTCAGAGATTTTAATTTTCACAGGTATCAGCAATGGAGGAAGAGGTTGTTAGCTTAGTTTAGGCCTTCTTCTTGATTATATCTCTCTGTGCACCCCAGTCCGGATTGAGCTTTTGATCTTGCCTGAGTCTTCTAATGCTAAGATTACACTCAGTTTAGAGCACACCCTTTAAATGCATCATGTTACCTTTGGGGATGCAGGAGGATAGGCAGAAACTATATGTCTTGGGCTTTTGCCACTATCATAATCTGACTCTGAGTTGATTAGGAGAGATCGGAGGATGCCAGTTGAATTTTAGGTACTGATTCTGGGGCCGGAATGCTGCCGGATGCTGGATGGCAGAAACAGAGTTTAGGATGTGCAGTTTCAGGACAAAAACATGGTAAGTTTCCTTGAATGCAATGGTTTTATATCAAAGTTTCTCAACATTGTCTCTAGTGTTACCTTTCAAGGATTATTCTTTATTCCGTAGGTATGTGAAGGGATTATTTTCAGAAATCTTAGAAGCATACCGGCTTTTACTGATTAAATGCAAATACCATGTTTCTCTCCAAGGTAAAAGTTTGTACCACAATACCTAGCCACTAGATATTATTTTTAAGTGCAGGATATTAAAATATATTGGAAAAGTCTTCAATAAAATTCTTCCATTCCTTTTGTCAAAAACTCAAGTTTAAATAGGACAGTTTTCTTTAAATCACTGTTAAGTAAATTTAAACTCGGATTGATGTTCCCAGGTCATTTTGAATTACAATCATCCTCACGCTTTATGTTCAGTAAACACTTTGCTAACACATGTGCCTTGTAGGGCTAACACAGTCTCACTGTTATTATTATTAACAGGATAATACGAAACGGTATTTTATAAAAAGCAGTAAATACAGCAGAATCGTTTAACATTTCCATCAAGTTCAACAGCTGCCCTCAAACCTTCTTTTAAAATTCATAGGTTCAAAATAGACATGCTAAGATTTATAAAAATAGATTTGTCTGTCACTTCAAATTTCGCATTTTTTCTTTTTTCTTCTTTTTTTTTTAAAAAAAAACAAGTGTGTCTCAATGAAAATTTTCACGTATTTGAAATTTGAACATCTGAGCATCTGGCAATTGGAAGATAATCATGGCTTCCATAGTTTGGAGTTAGACGACAATGGGTAATTGGAGAAGATGATCTTTGGCTTGCATAGCCTAAATGATTTTATCTTACTCATCCTGATGACAGGTAATATATATATATATATATAATTATTATCAGTTGCATTTTCTGGCAAGAAAGAGATTGAAGAACAACAATGTTGACTTCTGTGGCTAACTTCATATGTCACCTTAGGAGTTCGAGTTTGGTGCTAAAATCCTGACTCCTTCTTTATAGCATTTGTGGACACTTCTTTGTCTATTTGGGGCTTCAGTTACTCAGCTTTAATAGAACAAAGCTCACTAGAGCCTGTTACTTCAGTGTGCTCCACAGACAAGCAACCCCAGGATCAGCTACCTGCTTCTTCAAACTATGGCTTTTTTTAGATTTCGTCCTCGACTTATAGAATTAGAAGGCATGTTTGAAGAGCCTGCAAGACGCGTGGTGGGTAAAGGGGCTTGCTATACGATCTTTATGAGCTAAGTTCTAACCCTGGGACCCATGCAAAGGTGAAAGGAGAGAGCTGACTCTGCAATGTTGTTCCACATGTGCACCTCAACATTGATTTTCCCCACCATGCACTTACATACACAATAATACAGAGCTGTAAAGTGTCCGTGTGCCATGTCTGAAGAGCTCAGATGACGCCTATGAACACTGCACTCCAACCAGCCCTACCAATGTGAACACAGAGAATTTCCCTTGAAGAAGATCTGGCCTGGAATATGCCACTGAATGAATAAGCAAATAAAGATGAAGACATTTTGACAAGGCAGGACTGCAGCTGCCTTAAGAAAGAGGACCTTCAACCCTCAGGAACCCTTCTGTCAGTGTTATTAGGGCTCAGGTTTTTCCTCAACAACCAAAACATGGTGATCCTGCCTCCTTGCATCTATTTTCTTCTTTTAAAGAAGGTGATCTAATTTTTATAACAGAAGGTACTTGCTCCTGACTTTTATGTGGCACAAGCAATAACCCAAGCTGTCTTTTCCCTTGCAGTGGCTTCCTTTCCCCCCTTTCCACCCGCCCGTCCAGGCCTCTCATTACTGACAGGCCATTTACACCATCTGCTCATTAAGTGTCTGTTGATGGGAGGATGGAGGACACCTGGTGACCATGAAGTCAGGCCAATACACCGAGGAAAATCACAAAGTGGTACGAAGTGTAAAATAGATTGGATCTTGGGAGTCCAGAGGGTCGAATTTCAGAGAAAGGAGGGACAAGTGAAGCAGGTCGAGTTTCTGAGGCCCAGAGCTGCCTTTTTATTTCTTGACCTTGTGCTCTCTGAGCACTGCCCTTGGAAGGGAGTGGGACTCTTCGGGAAGCAGAGGCACATGCATTTTCTGCTGACTGGTTTCTTGGAGTAAAGCAAATGGTATACGGGGAGCGGGGAGCCTCCTCCGGCACCTGTTGGACTAAAGGCTGCTGAATTCCTGAAAGGCCATCTGTGTGTCCAGGTTGCTAGCTAGGTCATTCCTTCTAATTCCACAGAATATGCCCAGTCAACTGTTTATCATTTCTGAAAGTATGCTCACACTGAAAGACCCGGGTATAACCTGCAGAAACAAGGCCAGAGGGCTGTTCTCTGGAACACCAGGCCCCAGAGAATCAAATTAGAATGTACAGCCCTCGCTTTACAGAACTCCAGCAGCCAGTCCTGCCTCTCCTGGGCTCAGAATATCTTCAAACCATCTGCTTAGGTCATGGTTTCTATTTACAACATGAAGCTGCAACAGTTCTGTTTCTAGTTTATAAGTTCCGAGTCTGTTATCAGTTTTATGGAGTTTGGATTCACTTTACCGAACAGTGTACACTGATCAAATGAGCATTTAAGCCAGAACCCTTGCTTATAAACGTCTCGTGAGACCAAGCACAGCATAGTCAACATCCTGTTTCAGATTCCTTGTCCCTAGCATGGGGTATTGACAGCAACCTGCCTTATAAATTTGTTTTAAAAACTACATTAATACATGTAGAAGAATAGAGAAGTAGATTCTCACAGAATGTTAACTTCTAAGCAAGTGTCTGCTATTGTTATTGGAGCAGTAAGATCATTTGGAAACTTGTTTTCTTTCATTTCCACCCACGGGGAAGAGAGGCTAATTAAAGAAACTGTTATGATCAGCATTTGTATGGATTCCAGGCTCAAAGGCAAGGTGATAAACCTCTCCCATTTTCCCATTTCCCGCCGTCTTTCTTTCCATTATCTTATTATTTGATTCCCACTTCTTTTAGAGAAAATAAGAAAAAAAAAAAAGAAATCTATGTAATGATTCTTTCCTATGGTGTCTTCCTTGTCAGCATCTGCTTCATCACTGGAAGGTATTGATGTATTGAAGGTTCCCTCAAGCTTGCTCGAGCAGGGAATTAACTTCAAGCTCAGCGATGAGAAGGAATTCTGCAGAGCTGACGTATCATGCTGCCCTTAAAGCCAAGTCCAGCCCTGTACAGTGGGTCAAGTCACAGGTCTTGGAACTAGTATGATTCAAAGCAGAAGGGTGTTTGTGTGAGGGGAGCAGAGGGGAGAGACAGACAGACAGAGACAAAGAGACACAGAGAGATAGAGACTCATTCCTCGTTTTAGATAAACACATGGCAACCAAAAGTATTTATTGTTCTACTTATAAAGAATTGTGCACATGCGCCGATCACCAGACATTCATATAAATCCTTAGCTGAAGTGAATTTAATCGTGGCATCCTGGGAGAACTGACTGATGTCTGTATGATCCAAGGGTGGCTACTGATTGTTCCTGTCAAGAGAGCTGAACATCAGCCAACTTTCTAAGTTTTAAGGAGAACTCTAGAAATCTAGATTTTAAAAAATCATTTAGAATTTCCATGTTTTAAACATCATCTGAAATCTACATAGCGCAGTGGATCTTAGCCATAAGCTTCAATATGCCATTACGCTGTAGTCACCGAGTTCTAGCGTGTCCCACCACGTGGGACCGAAAAGTCCCACGAAGACTCAGGTGTTAACGTGTTGACCCCCAGCTTGTTGTACTAGAAAGTGAAGGGACATTTTAGAGGTCATGGCTAACAAGAGTGTCTTGGGCATTGCAGACTCTTTAAGGCAGTGGTTCTCAACCTGCCTATTGCCATGTTTTGATGTCCCCCACCCATAAAATTATTTTTATTGCCACTTCATAACTATAATTTTATTAAGAATCATAATGCAAAATCTGTGTTTTCTGGTAGTCTAACGTGACCTCCGAGAAAGGGTTGCTTGACCCACTAAAGGGATTGTGACCCATGGGTTGAGAACCACAGCCTTAAAGGAATGCAGGATGCTATTCTCTTCCTAGTCTCTTTTCCCTTTCACCTACGGAATTAGTAACTTTCTTTCTTTGCCTTTTCCCAACATGTGTTGTGTCTCCTTACCACAAGTTGAAAGAACTGACCTGTCCCATCTGTGAGGCCAAATATGCAGATTATGTCAGATGTTCTATTAGATTAACAAAAAGAAAGCTGGCTAAAGCATATCTCAGTAACTTTTAAAATTCTCTTATAGCAGCAGAAGCACCAAGACACAGAGGGCCCTTGCCTGACCCCTGTGGGTCTCTAGGATGGTGTCGAGAAACACCAGAGAGGCACCAGACAGCAGCAAGAGAGACACCAGAGGCCCCACCTCCATCCACGTATCATGGGCTGGGTGGGTGCCGCTATGATGAACAAGCACGTGGTGGATAGACGACAGAGAAAGGTAAAGTGCAAGGGTTTGTGCACTGCGAAGGGAGTTGGAACTGGAGATGGGAGAATGCTGAGGATCAGCCTGATGTGAGGCCTACTCAGACACCCGAGGCCAAGGAGATGTTCTGGTCCATGCGGAGGTCAAGGACCATGTCTGGGTCTGTGACCCTAAAACAACAGGGGTCCACGTCGATGTTCATGGTCCATGTCCCCACCAAAGGCCATGTGATGTCTGCTGGTCTGGCATGCTGCCTGGGGCCATGTTGTTTACCAAGGATTGCATAGTACTGTCTGTTCTCTTTTCTAGCTATGGCACTTTGGAGATCCTGCCTTGTCCCTGCTGGCTGAAGTGCTTGGGAGAGCAGGCCCCCACCTTGCCTGGGTAGCACAGTATAGCTGTCTCTGGTGACAGAGGTAAAGTCCTGAGGGTGTCAACTTGGGATAGTTGTCCACTAGTCTGCTGAGTGGTGGCATTGGCACAGGAGAGATGACCTCACCCCCTACCTATTGCATTTATGGCAGGCAGGAGAGCTAGCCCTGAAGCTGGAGAAATGTTCCCACTCCTTGCTGGTTACAGCACTCAGGAGAGCGGGATCTTGCCAGGACAGCGCAGAAGAGCTGGCCCTGGTAACATGGCTGTGGCTGAGCCAGTGGAGAGAGGATGTGAACACAGGAGAGCTGACACTGCGCCCTCTAGAGGCAGCACGCGGGAGAGCAGGCCCCACACCTCGTCCGGGCAGCACAGTGGAGCTGTGGTAGGTACTGGTTCAGGGAAGCCAGCCCCGAGGAAATGAGCATGGGAGAGCTGACCCCATCCCTCGCCTATGCAGTGTGGGAGAGCAGGCCCTTGTGGCACAGGAGTAGGGCTGTGGCGGATGAGCTGACCAACTCAGCTACCAAGCAGGCCCAGATCAGGGTTTTCAGTTGGTCCATTCCAACATCTACCACAACTAAGAACTGCTGAAGCACATGAAGGTTTAAGCCATGGAGAACCAAAGCTACAGGATTTCCATGACAAAGATAGTAACAGGATATCTGAGAGGAATCCTGGTAAGGATCCAACTTTGATAATGTGGCAGAAGCTCACTGGCCTGGAACCAGACCCATGATTTACTGCAGTGAACATTTGCAAGTAAAGCTGTTTGGACAAAAGGGTAGACTAGGTGACACACTGCAGCTTCCACTGGGGCATTTTCCTCCTTAATTAGCATTTTTATTTTTATTAATTTTTTTTGTTCTCTTCTTTAAAGGAGGTTTTAAGGGTGAAGGGTGGATATGGAAGGATGGGGAGATGAGCGGGATGGGGTTGCATGATGCGAAATTTACAAGGAATCCTAAAACATTAAAAAAAGAGTGAATTTCATATGCATCTGGTAAAGGCCTGGGATATAGAGACAGAGGTATATAGAGATGGGATTAAAGAGATTAATAAAGAGGCGTGTGTGTGTGTGAATGGGGAGTGTGTGTGTGTGTGTGTGTGAGAGAGAGAGAGAGAGAGAGAGAGAGAGAGAGAGAGAGAGAGAAAGAGAGAGACTAAAACTGTTCAGAACAAACGTGTTTTCCATTTGAGAATTCGAACAGTTAATTTTTTTAAAAATTTACTTTGAAATTATTTTAGATGTACCGAAAGCTGAAAATGTAGTACAAAAACTACTCTCTTACCATTTACTTGTGTTTCCCAAGTGGAACTTAGGTTTAAGTTTTGCTTTGTCCTTAGGTCTCATTCTATGTCTGTCCATGTTTTTGCAAATTCTCTGGAACTACTTGAAGGTTCAGTGTCCTACTTTTAAAGATTTAGTATATTTATCCCAAACAAGAATGTCCTTTTCTGTATCACAATGCAATTGTCAAATCAGGAGATGGTCACACTATTACCTAAATATGAGTTTATACAGATTTTGTAGCCAAGTTTTTTTTGCAGCTAAGAAAAGTTTCAGGTTCCAAATTTAAGAGTCTGGAACATACTGCATTTTATAGCCATGCTTTATTCGTGTAGTTCAATTATTATTCTTTGGTTGTGAGAAAATACCTCCCACTTTTCTTTCATAATAAGCATCAAACCAATTTGTACATTGATATTTCAGAGCATAGGGTATCCATCAATATTCCAGAAGATAAAATATAGCCTTTTGATGGAGGTTTGTTTAATATGTGCTAAGGATTGAATTTCAGTAGTTCTGGGTAGGTAGGAACATCAACAGGAACCTCTGAGTTTGTGGTACAAGTTTGACTGAATGAGGACATTTGAAGAAGACCATTTCTTTGCTCAGGAAGAGAAATGTTTCCTGTGTGAAGTACTTGAGCACTAGCTGTGCTGATTCCCCTGCAGGCTTCACAGCAGGCATGGAAAAGTGATCCATGAAGAGACAAGAATAAAATTTGGAATCAGCCCAATTCTATTCTAGAAGCGCTGGACCAGGGCTTCTAGAGTCTGGCTCAGATCATTTTACTTTAGCCATATTTAGGTGCAGCATGATTTTTGGAAAAAGTATTCAGATGACACATAACTCGGTCCCAAGTGCACCAAAATTTAAGACATGTTGACATTGAGGTTCCTTATGAAGTACAGCTGCCTTCTTTCACAAGAACGGATACTGTTGACTCAGAGATAGTGCCCAAGATTTAGGGTCTAGGGAGTTTGACTGACATAAACATAATGCCTATGGGTGTTGGGTTTGGTCTGGCCCTAAGATAGTTTAGATGTCACTTCAGCTGTTGTAAAGCACAGAAGACTTCATTCATAAGAGTGGTTTTTATGGTCTAAAAACATGTTCAAAATTTAGGGAAAAAGGTCTTAGATAAGTAAAAACAAATTCTGGGAGATACAGGCAGAGCTTGTCTCCTCACAAAGCAGAGGATCAGCAAGTTGTAAAACTACATCATTCATAACATTCCAGCAAGAGCAGCTGTACACCTCACTATGTTGAAGAGATAAGCTATGTGTGAAATTTTCCTGGCTTTTCCAGTGCTTATCTATGTGGATGAGGGTTTTTTTCTCCCTTCAGCTAACTAGTATTCTGATAATAATTTTGCTATTTTAGCCATGCCATACAAAGATTACACTCAAGTTCTCTTAGTTTTGCAAGTTTCTACCATTATTTTACTTCAAGGTTGTATTTGTTTTGATGATTGAATATCTAGAACCCCCAGATCTAATTGATACTGAAAGTATATACAACCTGTAAAGTTGATGGACTTGGTGGAAATGATGGCAAAATAGGATAGATGAGATTATTTGCAGAATTTGGCAATAAGAACTTTTACTCTTAGGCCTTGAGAAGATTAAAATATGAGATGAGGAAGCCCAAGGTTAACACGAGTATGGAGGTGCTGAACTATGCCATCCCCACTTTAAAATAAAAATGCTTATATCTGAAAAAACTACAACACACAAAGATTTTATAAGAAAAATAGAATACAGGCAAATGAATGAAAATATTAACCTAAGATGATAGTTCTGAGATACGATCCTTTTTCTATGAAATAAGATGCAATTGTTTATTCATTTTTATTAGTTCTGTGAGAATTTCAATGCAATGATTATATTTACCATCTCAACTCAAGTCCTCTCCTCCTAGATATACCTCCTCCCTACAGTCCTTCCCAATTTTGTGTCCTCTTAAACACACACACAAACACACACAAATACATACACACACAAGCACACCATGTCCAATTTGTGCTGTCTGTATGTTCTTACATACATGGCCTTCAATTGGAACATGTTGGCAGAAGTGGTTTGTTCATTCCCATCCACTCACTCAAAATAACCACACAGAAACTATATTAAATTGGTGCCAATGTGGTCAACTAAATCGAGATAATACCCGAGAGTAATTATAAAACATTCTAGACACCCAAAGAAAACAAATTTTAGCCACATTCTCCCCCACCTCCCCTGGATGGACTCTGTCCACTGGTGGTAAGCAAGGGCATCACGGGTCCTTTAAAAGAGGTGCAATAAAAACTGTGTGGCTTCTTAAAAATGGCAGCTTCTGGTTGACAGTACAAATAGCTCTGATTCTTTTGGGAGGTCCAGACAACGAGCATTTTACCAGGCTTTTTACCAAGGTTATTGATTGCTCTCAGCAAACTGATGATAAGGCCCTATTGCTGAAGACAACACTTATATATTCCACTAAACACGTTGAACTTGAGCTGGTGCCTAACTAGAGCCTTCAACTGTACTGACCAGTGTTCATAGTACTGGAAATGCTCGGTATGCTACCAGAGAAACAAGATAAACATCAACCCAACTAAAAGCCCTTTGACCTACAGTGCTTACTTGCCTTAAAGATAAGCTGGTGTGCCTTTTCCGGTGGTGGCGCCGCACGGTGAGGACCTCGTGTTCATACTCACAGCTTTGCTGTCCAAGGGTTCTCTGCAGTCCGTGCAAGTCTTCGGACGCAAGAAGAGAAGTCACAGCCGTGATGCACTGCAAACCGGGAAATGGGCTCGTCAAGGTGAACGGACGTCCCCTGGAGATGATTGATCGAGCCGCGCATGCTGCGGTACAAGTTACTGGAAACAGTTCTGCTGCTGGGCAAGGAGCAATTCACTGGTGTGGATTTCCGATCCGTGTGAAGGGTGGTGGTCATGTGGCCCAAATTTATGCTATCCGACAGTCCATCTCCAAAGCCCTGGTGGCCTATTACCAAAAGTATATGGATGAGGCCTCTAAGAAGGAGATCAAAAATATCCTCATCCAGTATGATCCCACCCTGCTTGTAGTTGATCCTCGGTGCTGTGAATCCAAAAAGTTCGAATCTCCTGGTGCCCGTGCTCGATACCAGAAATCCTACCGATAAGCCCAACTCAAAGATCAGGATTTACCTTTGTAATAAACATCCTAGGGTTTTAATGCTTCTTTTTCTGTGTTATGGTCTTTTTGAGACGTGGTCCCTATATTAATGCCCTAACTGTCCCTGGAACTCATTGTGTAGACCAGCCGGGCCTCAAACTCAAAGGTGTGTGCCACCACATCCAGCCACTTTAAAAAGCATCTTTTCCGGTCCATGTGTCGTTTGTGGCGGTGGCAAGAAGAGGGATTTGGTTTAGTTTGTTGTGCACTGCATTGTGGGCAGAGCCCAGGGGGTACAGCTTGACCTGTACATAGTATTTATGGATCTGTGTAAGTGCATGCAGACACCCTCTTGGTTTGTTCAATTGCTGCCTACCTTATTTTTATTTAAAAATTCTAAGTTAAAAAAAAAAAAAGATAAGCTGGTGCAATTAGTTGTATAAAAGTTGTGGGGGAAACCAAACACTTTCCAATTGGATATCATGCCTACCCCATGAAATGGAACCCATGCCTAACATTGGACAGGTGGCCAAGAACCTGAGATTAGATACAAACCACACTTAAGGGCAGAATTCATGCTTATCAGTGACTTAGGGGAAAACCAGATACTACTGTTATGCTTAAAGGACATAACAATAAAATGAAATAAATTATCTCTTAATGACAGTCTACTATACTCATAGGTCATCATCAGAAATGCTTCCTTCTGCAGTAGAGGGAAACAAAGACAGAGACCCACAACTGGACAAGGTACAGAGAGTGGGAGACCTTGGAACACTCAGTCCTAAATGGGATGCCTCCATCAAATCTTTCTCCTCAGGACTCATGGAACATAGTATAAGGAGAAACAGGAAGAGTCATTTATTTGGAAGATACAAAGGAAATGAGGTCTTTTAGACACAACAGACTGTCATATATGAACTCAGAGAGAGTTCACAATATCAACTTAGAGCAGTATGCACAGAGTCTGAACTTGTCTAAGGCAGGGTACCACTGCAGAGACGGAAAGTAGAAACAAGCTCCCATCCCTAAGCCAGAAGCTATGTCCAATTGACAACTGCTCGCTTTGGGATATTTGTACACTGTGTGAAGGTTATTGCTGTGCACGGTGTAATAAAAAGCTGAACAGTCAATAGTTATGCAAGAAATATAGGCAAGATTTCTGGGGAGATAAAGGCAGAGGCATGCAGGAGAAGCCAGGAGATATGGAGAGGAAACAGGAAGTACAAGATGGAAGAGAGGCAATGCTATGTAATAGAACATAGATTAATATAAATGGGTTAATTTAAGTTATAAGAACTAGATAGGAACAAGTCTAAACCATTGACCGAGTTTTCATAATTAATAAGAAGTCTCCATATCATTATTTGGGAGTCGGGGCACAGAAAAATACTTATTATAACTACTTGTAAAGAAAAGGTATTTTCCTCCCCAATAGAATCTACTGGGGATACAAAATACACTTAAGGGCAGACTCCATGCATTTCAGTAGTTGGCCAGCACAAAATGAACTCAGTACTATTTTTGGAGGGTTCTTATTTCATAATACTTTGTCTGGACACTTTTGTATTTTAGCCTTATAGATCTTTCACTTGTATACTGTGGTTTCCAATTTTGTGTTTTCATGGAGATTTCTGTGTGCACAAGTGTGTTGTGTCCGTGTCTATATGTATTTCTTTTGGCTCTTTCTTTTTGTTTATTTGTTTTTTCCATGTTGTCAGGTGTTTTGTTTCTGCTTTTTATTTTTTTATTTTGATTGTTGTTTGCTTGGTTTCTAAGGAGGAAGAGAAAGAAAGGATGTGGAGTTGGGAGGCTGGTGACGAGAATCTGAGAAAACTTAGGGGAAAGAGAAGAGAGATCAGATTGTATGTTATAAAAAAAAGATTTTTAATAAAAAATAAAATTATAAAGAAGGTATTCTGTGGAAATGCTTTATGAATCCCAGAAATGTGAGCAGCCTTGGAGAGCAGGCTTTTGAAAAGGGCAGGCATGTCCTAGCTGGAATCAACGATTTGCCAGTCAGTGTTGTGATATATTCAAAACTTTGCTCCAGGAGCTCAGAGTCTTCATTTGAAAAATGGAGGATCATCTTACCAGCCTCTCATGAAGATTAGAAGATAAACAAAAGGAAAACATTTAGCTCAGTGCATCTGGTAGGTTATATATGTCCTATATATAGGATTTTTCTTTAACACTCCTTTCTGTCTTAGACACTTTCGAGGGCTTATTAATTCACTCCTTGAAAAAATCTACTGGGAGGAATTTCAGCATCTAGTAACATAGAAAATATTTTAGGACAAAAAAGGCACTGGGAGTTTGGAATAAATATAACAACCTGACATGTTGGAAATAAATGTACTGTGCTCAGTGTCCTAAAGTCATAAAAACAATTTATGATACATGGATATGAATTGCTAAACCGAAGTATTAACAGCATCAATCTGATAGTTGCATGATTCTCTATTTTGGTTCTTTGCAGAATTTCTATGTTGAAAATGTAAGCTGTTGATAGCATCTCGAGTTCAAGAATTGTTTGTATAGAGTAGGTGAACAAGTCCTCCCTAGAATGAAAGGAGACTAAATCAGAGTGGTCCTGTGTGTACAAAACAAATGAGTAGAAGAGCTGATATATATGTATGCCTGGGGCTCGAAGCTTCATGGCATCTACTTTGTTAACCTCAGACTTTTACAGAATATGACATCATAGTCCAGTTAATGATGCAAATATCATGAGTTTTATTTTCTATTTACTAAATAAAGTTGCTTTGTGCATGTAGATATTTTTTCTTCATCCCCAGATCTGAGGAGACATGCCACCAGAAATTGGCAAGGCAAGGAAAATTGCAAAGTGGATTTTTTTAAACCTTATTAATAAAACAGAACTATCAGTTTCTTTCTTTTTGGAAAACATTGCTATATTTAAGAAGATGGCCATATGACTTATCACCTAAAACAGAGCACTTTTGGGAAAGAAAGACGGTGGTATTTGTAATCATACTAAGGTATAAGGAGCCAAGTGACCTGTGGTGTATGCTCATACTGTCCTTGAGAACTTATGTTGAGGATTAAAATGATTGCCATAAAACACAACTTAGGAAAAAAATTGCCAGTGCACTCCTATTCATCTCCTCTCCACTTAATGTCTGCCTCTCCCGACTGTCTCTGTGTCTCCTTTACAGATCCTTATTGATATCCATGATTTGGCATTTTCCTTGCAATACTTAGAGACTGTGCTGAATACTGCAAACTCTAGTCATAGAATTGAAGACTGATCTTTATAAATTCCTTTATGATCACATATTTATTCCTGTTGATCCTACTGTGCTCCTTCTTGGACAAAAGGCATAGCTGTATGCACTATGTGAAGATCTAGAATCAACATATTTGGTGAAGAGGTATTTTTCGTTCCTTAGGAATTTTTTAAATTAGTTAGGAAAGAGAGACGGCTTCTTTAGCTGCACCTTATGACTTTAATTTGTGAGGCATCTCCATACACTTGTGTGTGTGTGTGTGTGTGTTCATTCTTCAAATTTGTACTGAAGTACTATGGATTTATATAATTAGGTAAAGTTTGATGCCAGAAGCAATATTGTACAATTACTTATATTAGTTCGCATGGCTAACAGTCGTCAGTGACATGTAACTCTTGTTCTATGTCTATTTGTATTCATATACATTTAGATTGGAGTTAATTAGCTTCCTGTGATGACTTTCTGAATGATGATATTCTTTAGTCTATGTTTCAAGCAGAAGAGGAAAAAGGGAGAAAGCAAAACCAAAAATGTACAGGAAACACTGTAATAGGCCAACCATGATATATTTATGAGGTATGATTTTCCATTAATGAAGACCACAGATTAAAATTAGGTTAAAAAACATTGCTACTTCTGAAACCTCATTGCAGGGTTTCCTTGTGAGTATTTGTCAACAACTCTCAGCTTGGTTCAGGTTCAGATGATTTTTCTTCGTGTCTAAACACTATGTTCCATATATAATTAATACTTCAAATAAAATAGAATGAACTGATCAAGATATAAGGAAGGGACCAAAAATTTAAGAGTTCTAGTGAGTATTTATTTTGAGAATAAATGTATGGGGTATATTAAGAGGTGACAAGGTAGGTCCCATTGTAATTTTTGGAAAATGATTCAATCTTGAGACTCCATTAACAAGTGGTTTGATACCCATCAGTGAAATATTGGCGTGGATGTCATGGGAGTAACCAAACATTTTGTGATTTGATTTAAGACCTGCTCCACAAGATGAAACCCATACTTGTCACCATTATCAGCGCCAAAAACCTGTGCTATACAGGTCATAGACCCATGGGAAAATCCTACTGCTATTATTCTGGTAAAAGGACATGACATTAAAATGACTACCAGTGACTTATTATTATGTTTATAGGTTATTGATTCTCTCAGTCCTCATGAGAGAAGCTTCTTTTGCAGTGGATGACAACTAATACAGAGTTTTACACTCACTATGGAGTAGAAAATAAGCCTGCAGATTGCTCAGCCCAAAATGGGATATCATGGTCCTTCTTCCCAAATTTTAGGGTTCATTGTGGAAGAAAGGTCAGAAAGACTGTAAGGGTCAGAGGCAGTATGTGACCACAAAGAAACAGTGTTCTCTGAATACAACAAGGCATGTGAAATACATATAACTGACAGCGGTTGTATCAGCATACACAAGACCCGGATACACTCAAGCCAGACAAAATCCTATCAGGAAGGTGGTCATGAAGTCTTACCCCTATCTAAGTGACAATTGTCAGTTAATAGCTGCTGGGAGAGTCAGAGTTCATTTTCTTTGTGGGCATGGCTTGCCATGTCAACCACACTCCAGGAGATGGTCACACCCCAAGTGTACATACACAGTATTCCTTGGATATAGGCACATTTAAAAACTAAAAAAAAAAAAAAAAAAAAAAAAAAAAATGAGAGCGTAAAGATGAGAGGGTAGGCAATAGCAGATGGATTTGGGAGAAGCTGGGGGGAGTGTGAATATGATAATATAAAACACGAAATTCTCAAAGAATTAGTAATTTTTAAAAAATAATTTGATACTTATTTATATCAGGAAAGAAGCAGAAATACGTAAAGGACGAAACAAGAAATGTCTAGCATAACAATGAAAACTGAGTTTTGCTCTCTCTACTGCTATCCCCCACCCACCCCGATTTTATGAAGGGCAGCTAATAGGATTTAAACATGAAATGTAGCTCACAGGCTCAGGTGTTTGAACAGTTGAACTCAAGCTGGTTTGGGGAGATTGTAGAATCTTTACCAAGTGTAACTTCACTAGAGCAAGTGGATCAATGTGGGTTGGACCTTACATGATATTGTCCGGGCCTATTACCAGCCCACAGTTACCATTCTTCCTGGTTGGTGTTGCCACATGCCCTGACCACCGAGAATCTACTGCCTATGACATTTTCCTACACCCAATATAATAGACTGCATTCTCTCATAAGCCAAAACAAGTATTTACTCTTTTAAGTTGCTTCTTTCAGATATATGACCACAATGAAGAAAAAAATGAATAGACGATGGGCAATTGGGTTGTCAATTTTTTGCTGTGATAAAACTTGCCTTGTGATATTTAGTCTTGGAACTGGTTTGCAGGATCAGTATGGCAGAGTTTGGTGCTGTAATGAGAGATATTAATATCAGTGTAGAAAATCAGAATGTCAAAAGAAGCAAGGACAGTAAAGGCTGTGCTTATGTAGATACAGAGGGGAACAAACATTCTATGAAGAACTGAAAAACTAGGTTAGGGGACTGGAGAGTTGACTAAGTGGTTAGGAGCAAATAGTTTCTGTGCAGAGGAATAGAATTTGGTTCTCTACAGTCATGCCAGGTAACTCACAATAATTAATAACTCCTGGTTCAGAGGATACAGTACCTCCGGGAGTAACTTTTGGGCCTTCAGGTTGTATTGAATTTGAGTGTACATGCCCCTCAACTCTCTAATTCTCTCTCTCTCTTTCTCTCTCTTCCTCTTTATCTTTCTCTTATATATATGTAATCTTATATTTATAAATATATATAAAACCTTATGTTTATAAATACATAATTTTATATTTATAAATATATATATATATTAAAAATCTCTCTGTGTATAATTAAAAATAAAAGTAAAATGTTAAAAAGAACATGGCACCCTGTACTGGACTGAAAGGAAATATGCCTCAATGACATGACTACCCATAGAATGTTCTACCTTGTGAAACTTGAAACTCATTTAAAAAGAATGCATTTCAAGGAAATTGTCTGAAAAGAAAAATATCAAGGGTGCCTTTGGAAAATGGTCACCCAGGGAAATGATTTTATTAATTCAGGCACATAGTCAGATGACTGCTTCAGCCCTAAAAATATCTCAAGTGGGTCAAAGTGTGTCTCCAGCTGATGACAGAGTTGTCATTGTCAATCATTGCTGACCTTAGAAGCAGGTTGAAATGAAGACTTATGTGTCATGCAAGCCTACACCAAGGTGTCAGAAACCTTCTAGGACAAAGTAATGTATCAAGGTTAGCTTTTATTTATGGATCTCTAATGATCTGTATGTGACTTCATAAAGCTTTCAGTGGAGTCTCTGAGATGTTTAGAGATGCCAGAAACATGGAACATCTGCTAAAGAAAACTTCAGCTATTGGGGAAGCCAGTAACAAGCATGTAGAGACAGACAAGGCTTCCCAAGTCCATCGGAGTCCAGATGCTATGATAGGAGTCTCAGATTTTGAACATGCATGCATTGTTTTGGGGGAATACATTGCTGGATTCAATTTTACTTTCAACTGGTAATCTGTTATTTACTTTCTATGCCCCATTATTGCATTTTGGTATGGGAGTTTTTAATTTGTGTCATTTTGTATTTAAAGTTTACAACTTTTCTTTTTACTTTACAAAGGATCACAGATAAAAGATTATCTAGGGTCTGGAAAGAAAACTTGGATTTTAGAACAGTGTTGAAAGAAGTAAGACTTTCCAACATTTGAAGTTGGATCAAAATATTTTGCATTAAGAGATGGCCATGAGCTTGTGGGAATCAGGGATATAATGTTATGTTTTAAATGTGGAGTGTTCCACATGATTTATATGTTTTAAGAGCTGATCCCTAACTGGTTTTGGAAGATGGTGGAACTTTGGTAGAAGGAACATATCTGAAAAAAAGTAGGTGATAAGGGTGAGAAAAGAAAAGAAAGAGACTGGAGATAATCATTCTATATGAACAAGGCCTGAATAGAGGATCATTGTTTCCATGTCCCATCTCTTGACTGTAAATGATAATCATGGTCTTACACACATACACACACACATACACACATGTGCACATACACAGAGACACACACACATACACTCAGACACACACACACACACACACTGGAAAACATCTATTCTACATAGCCACATATGGCAAGAATAAGGCATCCTAGTAGGACAGAATCTTATATCAATTGTGTTGGTATGGATGGATGATGAATGAATAAATAATCAAAGATACTTTCAAATTAGTCAAAAGGTCTGTATTTCCCACAAGATCATTGCCTCCATTTTAAAACAACCTAGGGCAAGCCCCATATGCTAGACATTTACCAGCAAGACAAAAAATAGAAGTGTGACAATATTCTGACAATTCAGGCAAGTCCTTCACGTCTGCTTAGGGTATAGAAAATACCACTGGGAGAGAGAATGATAAATATAAACATGCTTTTTAAAAATGTAACAGCATGCAGCTATCTATTTATGAATTTACATGATATCTTTGACTTAGGAGAGAGAATAAGATACCATCAACGATTATAACGTGTGGCTGGAAGTAGTGTAGGTTGTAAATTCACATTAATGTTAATTTATGCACAAGGAGAATTGAGCTCTTGTTTTTAAGTGTTTGAAATAAAGTCCATGAGAAGTAGAATTTGAGGAAAGTAGTTCAATAGATGGTACAAAATATTCTAAACTTCACACTGAAGAAAAGAGTGGAAAACCAAAAAAAAATGCCTTCAGCCTGCATTTGCATAATATTATTTATACTTACATTTAGAGTTATGTTCATATAGTTGTAAACAAGCATTTTGTAAACTTGATTCTGTGCTGAACATAATATAACTTCTCTCTTCCTTATATTAGCTTTGTACATATTTATTTTTATTTTTTTTCTTTGTACATATTTTTAAAAACTCTTTGATGCAAATTAGAAAGAAATTCAAAGCTTATTAATTAGTTGTCAAAAATTAAAAACATATAGTACTAGAAATAATGCCTATTGACATTTTTGTGGTATATATATTTCTAAGAAACACAGAAAGAATACTTACATTTTTTCTTAAATGAAATAACTTTATTTTACCTAATGTGTTTGATTTTTCTATATTAATAAATTTCTTTTTACATTAAATTTGTATCTATAACATTTCATAAATGTACAATGTTATGTTACATGGGTTTAATGCAAGTTACTTAACAGTTATTTTTTTAAGATTTATTTTTATTGATGTACATGTGCGCGAATCTGTGTATGGATATGTATACATGTTGATGCAGGTGGCCATGAATGCCGGAAGAAGATGTTGGATTCCCTGGAGCTGATGATTTTTAGCTGACAAACGTGGGTCCTTGAAACTGAATGAGAATCCTCTGTAAGAGTAGTACACTCTATGAAACACTAAGCCATCTCTTCAGCTCCTTGACTAACATTTTAAAGAAATTGTTTATGAATTATTATTACTATTATTATTGTATGCATGAGACTGTGTATGTATGTGATATGTGTCGGTCTCTGTGAGTGATGTCTGTGGAGATTGTCTAATAGCATGGTTCATATATGGAGGTCAGAAGACAACTTTGTGGTGTCCGTCCTCTTCTCATACATTTATGTGGCTAGGAAACAGGTTTACTGGCTAGCAGGGCTAACAACTGCCATCAACCAGCCCCCTTGTAGCATAACTAATTCTTAGCTTTGGATACAAAAATTTCTGTTTGATTTTGAAACGGTATAAAAAATGGAATTGTGGCCGGGCGATGGTGGCGCACGCCTTTAATCCCAGCACTTGGGAGGCAGAGGTAGGCAGATCTCTGTGAGTTCGAGACCAGCCTGGTCTACAAGAGCTAGCTCCAGGACAGGCTCCAAAGCCACAGAGAAACCCTGTCTTGAAAAACCAAAAAAAAAAAAAAAAAGGAATTGTGAAGTTAACACTAAATATATGAATTTATCCTCAATAATTAATTTACTTGTAATTAACTTCGGATGTGGCATTCTAGAGACAAGGAATGTAATCATTGCTAAAATACCAACCTGTTCCTTGTTGTGTGTTCCCAGAAGGGTGGCTGTTATCTGTACACGGGTCTGCATGGAGGTGCCTTCATATAGCATAGCATTGGCCCTGTGTTTCACTGGCTATGTGTGGTCATCCACTCAACCCCGCTATTACTCAGTATCATTCTTTGTTTTCTTCCTTTATTTTCCACCTTCTGTGATTTGACAAATGTGCTATTATGTCTCAGATTGATTTTGCCATTTAGTTATGCCTAGTGAGGCCAAATATGTTTATCAGTAATTTGTATCACAATGACATCTAGCTATTGATTATGTATTTCGAGACTTCGGTGTATATCTGAAGCCATAAATGGTAGAGAATCATATATAATTATTTATGTTTATACATACTTATAAAAAGCTCATTTACAAATTTGGCTTAGGAAAAGATTAGCAATTATGACTAATTAAAACAAAACAATTACATCTTTTCTTTCCTTAGAATATCACAGTAGAAGATTACCTTCAGTGATATCATTTTTTTCTGTCTTGATTAAATTGAGAACACTTTTCTTTTCACTTGGAGAAAGCACCTTTAGCTTCTTCAGGAACAGTGATGACAGCACTACAGCTGCATTTTGGGACCATAACTAAAATGAATCGTTTGAACAGAGGCATATGTTCTCACAGTAGTCAGCCTAATAACCGTGATGGCTACTAAGTCACTCCTGCAGAGGTCAGTGCCTAGCTTGTGTATATGCTGTTCAAATTCATATTCCACGTGGGGGAGAAGAAGCAGAGCTGTGCAAAGTTCTATAATGCCACCAGAAAGGAGAACAGTTTAGAATCGTGGGTACTTTTGTTGAAAGTTTCCCTTTCACGTTTTTGGCTATGGACGGATGTAAGCAAATGAAGCTTTAGAAAGTGAAGCCCTCCCCTAACAGGGGCCACCATCCTTGATTTGTGTATACTCCTGTTTTGACTGTTTTCTCTACCAGTTATTGCCTGCATCTCATTGATTTAAGAGAAGCTGAATGAATGCATAAATCCATAGAACATGTGGCTTTCACAATTTTAGCAGATTTCTAATAGTGCATCTCAGGATTTTGAAAGAGAGTCCACTGTCATTCCTGCATTGTTAAATTGTTCCCATTATGGTGACCAGTAGTCAAATCACCTAGAAATAGATAACACTTTAAAATGTGTATGAAAGCTGAGAATAAAATTTGGTCTAGCAAACAGTACAGAATAAACATGAATCAATTTTCTCTACCTTTCAGCTAACAATAAGGATATAATTATTTCTTTTTTGAAAGGTTTTAGACCTAAGGTAGATGTGTCATATGGGTGCATTTAAAAATGTGCTATATTTTCCAATCTTGGATTTTCTAATAATGATGGTGACGATACAGCTGGTGTGTCATGACCTCAGAACCTGACTTCAAGAGGAAACAAATATCAGTAATCAAAATGATTTTGGTTTATGGGGGTACTCACATCCAGGCGCAAACACAGGATCAGGGGATGTTCTATGGTTGGAATTGGCAGCTTCGCCAGCCCTTTAGTGAATCGTTGTGTGACTCTGCCTCCCCCTGTGGGAATTATCACACTCTACCGTGATTCTCTACCAGACTCAAATCTCAGAGTTTCACCTTTGATTTAGCAAGTACAGCAAGATGGATATTCATATCCTTATAGACATGTCACCATCCCACCCTTAATTTTTTTCCTCTTGGTGTTTGGTGTTAGGGTGAAGGGCGAAGGCCACATTTGAACATAAGTCAGGTTTTTTTATTTTATGTGGGGGAAAGCCGGGGGCGTTTGTAGAACTTAAAACAGAAATCAAACCTTTAAAGGCAGACGGTATGTGTCTTGCTACTCATATTCTCTTCTGGCTTCTAACTTTCCTTAGGCTTAAAATATATCTGGAGTCTCCGATTTCTTTGTTCTTTCGAAAGTTCATTTCTTATTCTTTCAAAAACAATGTTTTCATTCTTTCTCTTTTTTAAAGGGTAGCAAACACGCACAATAAGGTTTCTGTGGATCAGAGTTTCAGAGACTTGCTGCTTAAAATCTACAGAAAAATTAGGCTGCTCTCATTTCTGTGTTTTTCTCTATAGAATCCACACTAGGGTTCTGACATTTTTACTGGTCAGAAACACTAGGGGCCAGTTTTCTCACAATGAAACATGGAAATAATGGGGCAGAAGAAGTGGTCGTTAGCTTATTCTGGAAAGAAGATAGATGAGAAGTTACATACAGAAGAAATACTAATGAAGTATCCCCAGTATTTCCTTCTGTAAATCTAGCTACAAAGTTTAGTGTTGAATGGAAGCTAGTTGCTCTGCTCATTAAATTTTTGCCGAGACTGTTGGATAGAAATCTCCACTGTATTAAAAAGCTAATATAAAAATCCAAACCATGTTTCTTAAAATATTCTCTCTCTATATATAACTTATTCTGCAAGAAATATTTTACATCTGTATCTAAAAAGTACAAATGTCTTTGACTGTGATAAGGAAAACCATATAATCTAATGAGGAGTCTTTATTTTATTATTTAATTTAATTTTACATTAAACACGCTTTATAATTTATAGTTAGATAATGAACCTTGGTCTGGTTCTGTAAAGTTCGAACTGTATTCAATTGTTAGGAGAAATGCGGGTTTCTTACTATGTACACGGCTCGCTTTTGCTTTATTTGCCTAAAGATTCCTTCATCATTCCCCCTCTATCCCCTGTATTAATCCTGTTCATAGTTTCAATTTTTATATTCTCATTAATTCTTTTACCACAGGCATATGTTGGGTGAAGACTAAGTACAAGGCGATAAGACTCTTATCAAATTTGAGTTCACAAACCAAAGAAATCTTTGTTTCTCTAGCATTGCAACTACTTGGCCTGAATTGCACAGAACTTCTCACTTTCTATATTTCTTTTAGATTCCCAGAGTATTGAACGTTTATTGTAATTATCTCTCCACCTTTTCCTAGGTTGAATATTTATCAACTGAGTGGAGAAAAAGCTGTAATTCAAGGAGGTTCTAAAATATCAAACTTATTTTGATAACGCTTGTGATGTAGTCAAGTGCAGTTCCTGACATGTCTGTCCATCAGTAGCTACTGACCCCATGATAGTCACATGAAAATAGGCAGAAACCACTTTGTGCCAAGTTTGCTAGAGGCAGGTCTCCACCAACCCCTAAAAAGCACAAGGAAAATCAGAAAATTCTCAAGATAATACGAAAAGAAAGGGAATGAACGGTTGGCATAAACCTTGTTTGTAATTCCAGTCTTGTCTTAAGGAAATGAATGTGCAAAGTAAGGTCAGACATGGGATTCATTCTCCTTCTAGAGGGAAACTTAGACTCTTAGGCCATTGACTATTTTTTGTTATTAGATGTTCTCTATGGATATATTTGCTTATTTTTGATTTTTATATATTATTATGAGAGAGAAAGGAGAAGGAGGAACCTAGAGAGAGATAGAGACAGAAAGAGAAAGAGGAGATTCTGTGGAGGTCAAAGGACTCCATTTTAGCCTTCCAAGGATGAGACACAGACTTCCGGGCTTATATGGTGGTCTCACACACTGATCTTTCCCATGTGTCAGGTGATCTCACACTGAACCAACCCGTATGACAAGTAGTCTTGCACATTGAGCCATCCCATGTATCAGGTGATCTCATACAAGCGGCCATCACACACATCATGTGGTCTCACACTGAGTCTATCCTTATAACATTGGTCTTGCACACTGAACTGTCTCATGTATCAGGTGGTCTGGTATTGAGACATACCATGTATCAGGTGGTCCCACACAGAGCCATGCCATGTATCAGGTGGTCTCATATACATACATTAATTCAGTCCACCAACACTGGATACCTTGTTTAATGCATGAGAACAAATAAAATACCCTAAACAAATATTAAATGATTTTTGCCAGATATTCAGCTCATTTTGGATATTTAACTCAAAGTAAAAAGAAACACCTTTTCTGAGCAAACTCTTATATTTGCTAATTCAAAAGTAGTATAGTATTTTATAATGTATATATTTTCTTTATGACATTTATATATTCTGATAAAATGTTATTTATATTTAGCCACAGTCTGTCTTTCATAATTACTCTATATTTATTCTTTTATACTTGCTATTTTATTTAAAGATTTATATATTTGTTTTTTTTTGTTTGTTTATTGCATGTGTGTGTGGTGTATTTGTGCTTGTGAGTCTGCCATCTGCCATATGTATACAGATATCTGAGGAGACCAGAAGAGGGCTGGAGTTACAGTGAGAAGCCTCCTGACTCCTCTCCCAACAAAGCAAGAGCTCTTAACTGTTAAGTCAATTCTTTAGTCCCTATACTTGTTTTTATTCAGGCAAAACCATGACCGTGCCTTTAAAACTTCTAAATGACACAACAGCAACAAAAGTCGAAGATCGCTGAAAGGTAAATTATTTGATGGTTGGAGGAGTCATTGACATGAACTTTTGGGACATCTGGAAAAATTTGTTTATATTCCTGTTTTGTGTAGATAGGGTCTTACTCTGTAGCCCTGGCTGGTCTGGAACTCCCTGAGGCCCACCTGTAACTGCTTCCCGAGTGCTGGGATTGAAAACAATTACTACTGTTACTTGGATCACAACCTGAAACCGGGAGCACAGCAGAGAAGAGGACCTGGATGGAGAAGAAATCAATAGGTAAGGAAATTTGGCGACTTAAGATGGGAAAACACGATGATAAAGGCAGAATTTAAATTTTCTCAACTAAACAATGTCTTCATCTATGACACATTCAATGTCAGTCAATAACACATCTGTGGTCTGGGTCAGGGTGGCAGCCCTTTATTATTTAATTAGGAATATGATTGGCTTTTCCTAACAGTAATGTTTGCCTTAGGGTTTACTATTAATTAATTGTCTCTAAATATTAACTGACATCCATTCTAGGGTGCGAATAAAACTCCCCTCCAGGGCACATCCTCTGTGGAAAATCTAACATTTCCATGCCGAGAGCTCAAAGAATAAAATAATTTTAGAAATGTGACTGCAAAAAAGAGCAAAGAAAGACCTCCAGACCTCCAGATTAGGGCCAGACAGAGGGCCCAGGAGAGATGGGTCCTGGGTGTCGGGGCTGGGGCAGAGCTAGAGAGCAGATTCCCGGCAGTCTCCAAAGACATTAAATCAAATAAGGAAAAGAGCATAGCAAGCCAGCCGAGGAGAGCTCTTGGTTTACAGTTCTGGGTGAACAAGTAGCACAGAGTGATGACAGGCATCACCCTTACGAAAACTTTTTGGCAGGAAAGCTTCTCCACAAGGAGAGCTCTGTCGGTATTAGGAACAGCTCACAGTCTTGGGACACAGGATCGGGTTTAATGAGGCTTTTATCTCTAGATCAACTTACAAAGTAATGGACGCTGTCTTACGTTAAAACCAGACTCAATAGTAACGGTAGATCTGATATTACAGCTTCTTACTCCCTATAAGAATGATGTTGTTCTGGAGAAAATAATCAAACAGGACTTTATTTCTGCTTTAAAAACTGAAATGGTCTAGGTCAAGATAATTATCCATTTTCTCTGAAGCATTTAAATAAAGTTGATAAGACTGTAAAGCAATTACTACTTTTTGTTAATTATTTCAGGAAGTTTATTTATAGCAATTTATTATTCTGTCAAACCGTGTGTTTATCTAGGTAAATAGCTTTTTAAACAAAATGGTGCAGGTAAATCTGGCTTCCTGAACCTGAGACAATTAGTTGAACATTTAGTTCATATTGATTAAGACTTCTGTTCACACCTTTGCCTCTTCCCATTTACCAATACCCAACTGTTGTGCGAACAACCTCACTCAGCCATGAACTGTGTTCTTGAGAAACCATCTGAAATTATTTGAGCCCAGGCAGCCAGATTTACAAAGCCTTTCAGTGATTCTCCTCGTTTGAGGTGCTATGAGAATGCTGCCATGAAAGCATCCTCAAGAGTGTTAGCATCCCTGAGAATGGCAGTAAATGTTCGAGACTCCCCTTCATTTCACCTGTTAGGCTTTGTGAGTTTTATGAAGAAGAGAAAGTTCAATCAGTTGAAATCCCAGTTCGGATATTTTCAATATGTTGCTCACATTTTAGATTTAAGAATAGGGGACATAACATATTTATGTAGTTCATTAAAGAGTATGGAACCTGGGTAGATAGACAGCTGAAATACAGGATCCAGAAGGAAAAGTTTCTGAGATATTAGAAAACAAATGATCTGGACATGGGACCAGAAGTTAATAATCTATCTCTCTGGAAACTGACAACCATGCATTGCAGGAGAATGTCCCCTCATATTTTCAAGTCAACTTTGAGGTTTGAGTTAAGATAAACAGAGGACACAATGTGGCTGTTTATCTTATCCAGTCTTCTATAGTGGGCCCTGATCATTAGCAGAGACCCTGCACAACAATTGGATATTAAGTTCTTATTGTGAAAGTTGGTTAAGGAAGACAGTTTATGAACAATAACTCCACACCTAAAACATTTCAGAGATTGGAATTCGTTTTTCTGAATCTTAACAAAAAGTTTCAGTTCTCTCACCACGTGTCTCAGTTTTTCATCAGATCACACTTGTGCTTTGTGTGTTTGTGAATATATCGGTCTTCCTTCAGATATCTACCACCCTACCTGTTCAATCTTTTTTTTTTCCTTTTTTATTTTATTCTTTTTTAATTAAAATTTCCAACTGCTCCCCGTTTCCCATTTCCCTCCCCTCCTCCCACACATTGCCCCCTCCCCCCACTCCCCTCCCCCATCCCCACTCCTCTTCTCCTCCCCCCAGTCCATTCCCCCTCCCTCTCGATACTGAAGAGCAGTCCAAATTCCCTGCCCTACAGGAAGACCAAGGTCCTCCCACTTCCATCCAGGCCCAGGAAGGTGAGCATCCAAACAGGCTAAGCTCCCACAAAGCCAGTTCATGTATTAGGATCGAAACCTAGTGCCATTGTCCTTGGCTTCTCATCAGCCTTCATTGTCCGCCATGTTCAGAGAGTCCAGTTTCAACCCATGCTTATTCAGTCCCAGTCCAGCTGGCCTTGAAGAGCTCCCAATAGATCAGTTCCACTGTCACAGTGGGTGGGTGCACGCCTCGTGGTCCTGATTTCCTTGGTCATGTTCTCCCTCCTTCTGCTCCTCATTTGGACCTTAAGAGCTCAGACCATTGCTCCAATTTGGGTCTCTGTCTCTCTCTCGATCTATCGCCGGTTGAAAGTTCCTGTGCCATTCTCCTTGGCCTCTCGTCAGCTCTCATTGTCCGCCACATTCCGAGAGTCCGGTTTTATTCCATGTTTTTTCAGTAGCAGTCCAGCTGACCTTGGTGAGCTCCCAATAGATCGGCCCCACTGTCTCAGTGGTTGGGTGCACCCCTCATGGTCCTGACTTCCTTGTTCATGTTCTCTCTCCTTCTGCTCCTCATTATAACCTTGGGAGCTCAGTCCGGTGCTCCAGTGTGGGTCTCTGGCTCTATCTCCATCCATCGCTAGATGAAGGTTCTATGGCGATATGCAAGATATTCATCAGTATGATTATAGGATAGGTTCATTTCAGGTTCCCTATCCTCAGGTGCCCCAATGAACTAACTGGGGACATTGCCCTGGGCATCTGGTAGCCATTCCAAGTTCAAGTCTCTTGCCACCCCTTAGGTGGCTCCCTTACCTAAGGTATGAGTTTCCCTGCTCCCCTATCCAACCTTCCTTTATCCCCAATCACCCCGATTCCCCCAGTTCCCCTCATCCTCTCCTTCACACTTTTCTCTGCCCATCACCCCTCATCCCCATCCCACCCCACCCCCAAGATTCCAATTTTTTGCCCATCAGTCATGTCTATTTCCCATAGCTGGGAGGATATCTATATGTTTTTCCTTGGGTTTACCCTCTTGTTTAGCTTCTTTAGGATCACAAATTATAGACTCAGTGGCCCCTATCCATGGCTAGAAACCAATTATGAGTGAGTACATCCCATGTTCTTCTTTTTGGGTCTGGGTTACCTCACTAAGGATCGTATTTTCTATTTCCATCCATTTGCATGCAAAATTCGAGAAGTCATTGTTTTTTACCGCAGAGTAGTACTCTAATGTGTATATATTCCACAATTTCTTCATCCATTCTTCCATTGAAGGGCATCTAGGTTGCTTCCAGGTTCTGGCTATTACAAATAATGCTGCTATGAACATAGTTGGACAAATGCTTTTGTCATATGATAGGGCATCTCTTGGGTATATTCCCACGAGTGGTATTGCTGGGTCCAGGGGTAGGTTGATCCCAATTTTTCTGAGAAACCGCCACACTGATTTCCAAAGTGGTTGCACAAGTTTGCAGTCCCACCAGCAATGGATGAGGGTACCCCTTTCTCCACAACCTCTCCAGCAAAGGCTATCCTTGGTGTTTTTGATTTTAGCCATTCTGACAGGTGTAAGATGATATCTCAAAGTTGTTTTGATTTGCATTTCTCTGATCGCTAAGGAGGTTGAGCATGACCTTAAGTATCTTTTGGCCATTTTAACTTCTTCTGTTGAGAATTCTCTGTTCAGTTCAGTGCCCCATTTTTTAATTGGGTTAATTATCCTTTTAAAGTCTAGTTTCTTGAGTTCTTTATATATTTTGGAGATCAGACCTTTGTCTGTTGCGGGGTTGGTGAAGATCTTCTCCCAGTCAGTAGGCTGCCTTTTTGTCTTAATGACAGTGTCCTTTGCTTTACAGAAGCTTCTCAGTTTCAGGAGGTCCCATTTATTCAATGTTGCCCTTAATGTCTGTGCTGCTGGGGTTATACATAGGAAGCGATCTCCAGTGCCCATATGTTGTAGGGTACTTCCCATTTTCTCTTCTATCAGGTTCAGTGTGTTCAGATTGATATTGAGGTCTTTGATCCATTTGGACTTGAGTTTTGTGCATGGTGATAGATATGGGTCTATTTTCATTCTTCTACAGGTTGACATCCAATTGTGCCAGCACCATTTGTTGAAGATGCTTTCTTTCTTCCATTGTATACTTTTAGCTCCTTTATCAAAAATCAGTTGTTCATAGGTTTATGGGTTAAAATCCGGATCTTCTATACGATTCCATTGGTCGACTTCTCTGTTTTTATGCCAGTACCATGATGTTTTCATTACTGTAGCTCTGTAATAGAGTTTGAAGTCAGGGATGGTAATGCCTCCAGAAGTTCCTTTATTGTATAAGATTGTTTTGGCTATCCTGGGTTTTTTGTTTCTCCATATAAAGTTGATTATTGTCCTTTCAAGATCTGTGAAGAATTTTGATGGGATTTTAATGGGGATTGCATTGAATCTATAAATTGCCCTTGGTAGAATTGCCATTTTTACTATGTTGATTCTCCCAATCCAAGAGCAAGGGAGATCCTTCCATTTTCTGGTATCCTCTTCAATTTCTTTCTTCAATGCCTTAAAGTTTTTGTCAAATAGATCTTTCACTTCCTTGGTTAGAGTTACCCCAAGATATTTTATGCTGTTTGTGGCTATCGTGAAAGGTGATGATTCTCTTATTTCTCTCTCTGCTTCCAGATACTTTGTGTATAAGAGGGCGACTGATTTTTTGGAGTTGATCTTGTATCCTGCCACATTACTAAAGGCGTTTATCAGCTGTAGGAGTTCTTTGGATGAGTTTTTGGGGTCGCTCATGTACACTATCATATCATCTGCAAATAATGCAAGTTTAACTTCTTCCTTTCCAATTTGAATCCCCTTTATCCCCTTATGTTGTCTTATTGCTATTGCTAAAACTTCGAGAACTATATTGAAGAGGTATGGAGAGAGTGGACAGCCTTGGCGTGTTCCTGATTTTAGTGGAATGGCTTTAATTTTCTCTCCATTTAATTTGATATTAGCTGTCGGCTTGCTGTATATAGCTTTAATTATATTTAGGTATGACCCTTGTATCCCTAATCTCTCTAAGACTTTTATCATAAAGGGATGTTGAATTTTGTCAAATGCTTTTTCAGCATCTAATGAAACGATCATATGGTTTTTTTCTTTCAGTTTATTTATATGATGGATTACATTGATAGATTTGCGTATGTTAAACCAGCCCTGCATCTCTGGTATGAAGCCTACTTGATCATAATGGATAATTTTTCTAATGTGTTCTTGGATTCGGTTTGCCAGAATTTTGTTGAGGATTTTTGCGTCGATGTTCATGAGTAAGATTGGCCTGTAATTCTCTTTCTTGGTTGGGTCTTTGTGTGGTTTTGGTATCAGAGTTACTGTAGCTTCATAAAAGGAATTTGGCAATGACTCTTCTGTTTCTATATTGTGAAATACATTAAGGAGAATAGGTATTAGGTCTTCTTGGAAGTTCTGGTAGAATTCCGCATTGAAACCATCTGGTCCTGGACTTTTTTTGGAAGGGAGGTTTTTGATAACAGCTTCTAATTCTTCACGACTAACAGGTCTATTTAGGTTGTTCACCTGGTCCTGGTTTAACTTTGGTAAATGGTATTTATCTAAAAAAGCGTCCATTTCTTTTACATTTTCCAGTTTTGTGGCATACAGGCTTTTGTAGTAAGATCTAATGATTCTCTGAATTTCCTCTGTGTCTGTGGTTATGTCTCCCTTTTCATTTCTGATCTTATTAATTTGCAAATTCTCTCTCTGCCGTTTGATTAGTTTGGATAGGGGTTTATCAATCTTGTTGATTTTCTCCAGGAACCAGCTTTTTGATTCATTGATTCTTTCAATTGTTTTCTGTGTTTCTATTTTGTTGATTTCAGCCCTCAGTTTGATTATTTCCAGTCTTCTACCCCTTCTAGGTGAGTCTGCTTCTTTTTTTTCTAGAGCTTTCAGGTGGGCTGTTAAGTCTCCAATGTGTGCTTTCTCTGTTTTCTTTAAGTGGGCAGTTAGTGCTATGAACTTTCCTCTCAGAACTGCTTTCATAGTGTCCCATAGGTTTGAGTATGTTGTTTCTTTATTTTCATTGTCTTCAAGGAAGAGTTTAATTTCTTTCTTTATTTCTTCCTTAATCCAGGTATGGTTCAGTAGTTGACTATTCAGTTTCCATGAGTTTGTAGGCTTTCTGGGGGTAGCATTGTTGCTGAATTCTAGCTTTAATCCATGGTGATCTGATAAGATACAGGTGGTTATTAATATTTTTTTGTAACTGTGGATGTTTGCTTTGTTACCGAGTATGTGGTCGATTTTTGAGAAGTTTCCATGAGCTGCAGAGAAGAAGGTATATTCTTTCCTATTTGGGTGGAATATTCTATAGATGTCTGTTAAGTCCATTTGATTCATTACCTCCATTAATTCTCTTATTTCTCTGTTAGGTTTCTGTCTACTTGACCTGTCCATTGGTGAGAGAGGAGTATTAAAGTCTCCTACTATTAATGTGTGCGGTTTGATGGCTGCCTTGAGTTTTAACAATGTTTCTTTTACGTACGTGGGTGCTTTTATATTAGGGGCATAGATATTCAGGATTGAGACTTCATCCTGATGAATTGTTCCTGTTATGAGTAGAAAATGTCCCTCTCCATCTCTCCTGATTGATTTAAGTTTGAAGTCAACTTTGTTAGAAATTAGTATGGCCACCCCTGCTTGTTTCTTAGGTCCATTTACTTGATAAGCCTTATCCCAACCCTTTACTCTGAGTAAGTGTCTGTCTTTGTGGTTGAGGTGTGTTTCTTGTAAACAGCAGAATGTTGGATCCTGTTTTCGTATCCAATCTCTTAGTCTGTGCCTTTTTATAGGAGAGTTGAGTCCATTGACATTAAGTGATATTAATGACCAGTGGTTGTTAACTCCGGTCATTTTTTAAGTTGTAAATTTTGTGTGTTCCCCTTCTTTGTGTTGCGCTGGTGAAGGGTCTCTAGTTGTCTGAGATATTGTGGTCATTGTTGGACTCCTTGGTTAGTGATTTTCCTTCTATTACTTTCTGTAAGGCTGGATTTGTGGCTACGTATTGTTTAAATTTGTTTTTATCCTGGAAAATTTTGTTTTCTCCATTTATAGTGAACGAAAGCTTGGCTGGGTATAGTAGTCTGGGCTTGCATCCATGGTCTCTTAGTTTCTGCAGTACATCTATCCAGGACCTTCTGGCTTTCATGGTTTCCATAGAGAAGTCAGGTGTGAGTCTGATAGGTTTACCTTTATAAGTAACTTGGCCTTTTTCCTTTGCTGCTCTTAGTATTCTTTCTTTATTCTGTATGCTTTGTGTTTTGATTATTATATGGCGAGAGGATGTTTTTTTTTGATCCAGCCTATTCGGTGTTCTGTATGCTTCTTGAACCTTCATAGGTATATCTTTCTTTAGGTTGGGAAAGTTTTCTTCTATAATTTTATTAAATATATTTTCTGGACCGTTGAGCTGCGCTTCTTCTCCTTCTTCTATTCCTATTATTCTTAGGTTTGGTCTTTTTATTGTGTCCCATATTTCCTGAATGTTTTGTGATGAGAATTTGTTGGCCTTGCTGTTTTCTTTGATCAGCGTGTTTATTTTCTCTATGGTATCTTCAGAATCTGAGATTCTTTCTTCTATCTCTTGTATTCTGTTGGTTATGCTTGCTTCTGTAGTCTCTATTCGTTTACCTAGATTTTCCCTGTCCAGCTGGCCTTCTGTTTGTGTTTTCTTCTTTGCCTCCATTTCAGTTTTTAAGTCTTGAACTGTTTCCATTATCTGTTTGATTGTTTTTCCTTGGTTTCCTAGGGTATCATTCACTGATTTACTCAATTCTTCAAACTTTCTGTTATACTTCTCATCCATTTCTATAAGGGCATTTTTTACATGTTGTTTAAGGGCGTCAATCACTTTCATAAAGTCAATTTTATCTACCTCTTCATGATTAAGGTGTTCATGTCCACCTGTTGGGAGGTCGCTGGGTTCTGGTGGTTTCATATAGTTTTTCAGATTGTTAGGTGAATTCTTGCATTGGCGCCTGCCCATCTCTTTCTCCGAATGCTCCCCTCTGGATGTTCTTTTACCGGATCAGGTCTCCTTGCCTACTGATGTACCTTCCCAGTGATGGCTCTCTGCAGTGCTAGCTCTCCTGGTGTTCTAGTGATGTCTCTCCTTGCTTGTTGCAGGCAGGCCAGTGAAACAAAGGAAGTCTCGCCTGCCTACTTGCCCTGAGGATTTGCCCCCAGCGCCAGACAGACTGAGCTGGATGGTGTTATGTGCCCAAAGAGGAAAGGGGGCAGAGGGAAGAAGGGTTCTGGATGCAAGCTGGGTGGGACAAGAAGAGAGAGGCAGTATGGGGGGGTAGAGCCCCTGCAGGGAGCCCAGGGAGTATAGGGAGGGGGATGAGGAACTTCAGAGTTCCCTGTCCAGTCACAAACTCACCGCACTGCTGTCTCTCCTGGTGCCGAGATCAGATCTCCGTGCAGGTTGGGTAGTTCGTAAACAAAGCGCCTACCGCACTGCTTTCTCTCCTGGTGCCGAGATCAGATCTCCTTGCAGGTTGGGTAGTTCGTAAACAAAGCGCCTACCTTGGTTGGTGCAGGCGGGCCAGTGAGACAAAGGAGGTCTCGCCTGCCTACTTGCCCTGAGGATTTGCCCCCAGCGCCAGACAGACTGAGCTGGATGGTGTTATGTGCCCAAAGAGGAAAGGGGACAGAAGGAAGAAGGGTTCTGGATGCAAGCTGGGTGGGACAAGAAGAGAGAGGCAGTATGGGGGGGTAGAGCCCCTGTAGGGAGCCCGGGGAGTATAGGGAGGGGGATGAGGAACTTCAGAGTTCCCTGTCCAGGGCTGCTTCCGCCACCGCTGGTCACAAACTCACCGCACTGCTTTCTCTCCTGGTGCCGAGATCAGATCTCCTTGCAGGTTGGGTAGTTCGTAAACAAAGCGCCTACCTTGGTTGGTGCAGGCGGGCCAGTGAAGCAAAGGAGGTCTCGCCTGCCTGCTTGCCCTGAGAATTTGCCCCCAGCGCCAGACAGACTGAGCTGGATGGTGTTATGTGCCCAAAGAGGAAAGGGGACAGAAGGAAGAAGGGTTCTGGATGCAAGCTGGGTGGGACAAGAAGAGAGAGGCAGTATGGGGGGGTAGAGCCCCTGCAGGGAGCCCAGGGAGTATAGGGAGGGGGATGAGGAACTTCAGAGTTCCCTTTCCAGGGCTGCTTCCGCCTCCGCTGGTCACAAACTCACCGCACTGCTGTCTCTCCTGGTGCCGAGATCAGATCTCCTTGCAGGTTGGGTAGTTCGTAAACAAAGCGCCTACCTTGGTTGGTGCAGGCGGGCCAGTGAAGCAAAGGAGGTCTCGCCTGCCTGCTTGCCCTGAGGATTTGCCCCCAGCGCCAGACAGACTGAGCTGGATGGTGTTATGTGCCCAAAGAGGAAAGGGGACAGAAGGAAGAAGGGTTCTGGATGCAAGCGCACTGCTGTCTCTCCTGGTGCCGAGATCAGATCTCCGTGCAGGTTGGGTAGTTCGTAAACAAAGCGCCTACCTTGGTTGGTGCAGGCGGGCCAGTGAGACAAAGGAGGTCTCGCCTGCCTACTTGCCCTGAGGATTTGCCCCCAGCGCCAGACAGACTGAGCTGGATGGTGTTATGTGCCCAAAGAGGAAAGGGGACAGAAGGAAGAAGGGTTCTGGATGCAAGCTGGGTAGGACAAGAAGAGCGTACCTGTTCAATCTTACTGCCACTAACAGTCTTGTCCAAAATGCCACCTGCCTTACTCTTTCACCCGCCTATCTCATCCAGTTCTAGATGGCTCCTAGGGACGTCTTCTGCCAATGCCAATTTCACCAATGGCTAGAAGAGAATAAAAACTGTCGCACAGTCACATGGTCTCTAATCTCATCTGAGCCCTGGACTTTGCCTTAGAAACATCCTATACTTTTACTAATCACTGCCTCCCTTCTTCACAACTGATTGCTAAAATCATCTCCTGCTTTCTGCAAGGTACCATCCCTTTCCTTTCCTTCCACTGGCAACATTACAAAACAAAACAAATATAGAGGTAACTGAGTAAGAAATGTCTTAGCTCATGCCACTGAGGTAAATTGCAAACACCTGAACTAATTAATGGATCTTATTCTTCTGAAACAAAGAGAATATGCTGTTGTGCTGAGATTGACCATTTACTGGTATTCTCACACCTATCCACTCCCACTTTTTTGGGTCTGTGTCTATGTCCTTATGTCTGTGTCTTCATCCCCATTTCCATTGACTCGTAGAATCTACATTTAAACATGTACAACTCTTTTCAGTTTTAGAGGGGGACAATGGGATCCATTTCCATATTTTCTTTTTCCACTACCTCTGGCCTCATTCTGGTTCTTCTCTCTGAAGTGTCATGGAAAAAGCTATCAGCAATGAAGAATAATTGGCCATTTATAACTTAAACTCTTAGATATTTATTGTTATTTCTTTTATTTTCTACACTATTTGTTACCGTTTTATGAAAATCTCAGAGAAGAGAAAATCTGGACTCTCTATGCAAGTCAACACTCCATAAGTAATACAGTGTATCATGGAGGGTATGAGCTGAAGAACACACTGGAAATATATTTGGACAAGGCATTCATTTCCCGTAAGTTTTATAAAGGGGTATGGAGAAAGAAAATATGGTGGCATGGTATTGGGAAAGCTCCTGAGTGCCATTGTAATGAACTGAGAGTAGATTGTGTAGTGTCCAGGACCCACAGCAGCTTTTGGCAAGGAGGAAGCTGCTCCTTGTCTAAATAGACAAGGTGACTATCATAGCCCAGTCACTATGCATAGCTATTTCTATGCTGTGGTATCAGGATCAGGACTAAACTCTTGGGCCCTTGAGAGAAGGCAGTAAACGAATAATGTGGTTCTAATATTAAGTAGGCTGGGGACACAAGTCGACCTCCAGGAAAACATGGAAGCTTCCAGAGCAGCCTTGGTCCAAGGGTCGTAAGATGATAAGCAGATTAGTGATTTATATCTGGAGAGGTAGATGCTGAGATTTCATCATGTTCTATTTCTGGACAAACAACTCTCCTCAAGATATTTATGTTTGCTTTTCTTTTTTTTTGCGTTTAAGGATTTCCTTGTAGTTCATTTCTACAAGTTCCATTTTATCTTACATTTAATCTGTCATCATTCATAGATGACAGCTTCGTTGCACTGATGGGTCTTTTTGTGACTGGTGGGGAAGGCACATTTTTTTTCACTTTTGACAGTTGGCTTGCAATTTTTTTCTGTATATGCTGAATTGCTTTCTTGCTCTTGCAAATATATTCAGCATCACATTTTTTCTTTATGACAGACAGAAAAGGCCTTGGCAGATTCCAACCTCAGGAGAAAATTATGTCTGTCTCTATAGTACTGTCAAGAGACCCATGTATGCATGCCAAGAGACACCCTTGCTTTCACAATGTACTTCCAGCAAATCAAGGATGGATGATGCGATATTCTCTAACGTTGTTTCACACCATTGATCATTGTGTATTTAGTTGGCTGTTAAAGAGCTGGATTGAACTTGGATTGTGTAGCAGATTGTATGAGTTCACAGGTATATCCTAAGGTAAAATTTAAGGGTTGTGACTTAGACTTGATTAGTGCCCGAAAAGGTCAGGATATATTGACAAGGATATTTTTCAAATTGTCAATGGACAATTATTATGTTTCTGCTCTTAATGGTATGTAGAATTATGAAAACTAAAATGTTTTACAGTTTATTCAGAGGCTGGGTGGATGCTCAGCAGTGAAGAGTACCCCCAGAGGACCCTAGTTTAGTTCCTAGTGCCAATTCTCCATGGCTTATGATGGCCTGTGACTCCAGCTCCTGGAGGCTGCTACA
Source organism: Chionomys nivalis (assembly GCF_950005125.1). Classification (NCBI taxonomy): domain Eukaryota; kingdom Metazoa; phylum Chordata; class Mammalia; order Rodentia; family Cricetidae; genus Chionomys; species Chionomys nivalis. Next base: position 17,747,987 of record NC_080104.1, on the reverse strand, counting down.
CTGAGGGCAACTGCATTTGTGCACAGACACATCCACACAACTGAAAGAAACAAGTGTGTACATCTTGTAATAGTTTCTACTTTGGTCGTTTTACTTGGAGATCTCGATCCTCATTTGGTAGCCCCTGCCATCATCAAGAGCAATTCATCATGATTCCATAATGAGAGGCAGCCCGCTCTTCTTTCTCAGAATGTAGTATTTCTTTCAAGTTCCTTTAAAGTTTAGTTGGACAAACTCTAAATCTTCTAGCATATCATGACTGTGTACACCAGTATGACACACATTATATTCAGTGTCTACTTAATTTCTGTAGAATGTTAATACCTGCTAACAAAGACTAAATCTTTGTTAGTATCAATTCTATAGTTCCTAGATCACACACACAAGAAATTGCAGAGAAAAAGATGATAAGAATTGATGTGTTAGAATCCAATGCATTTCATGCCTTTCATTGACTCTCTCAACTATTGCATATTCCTGAAATTATATGAACACACACACACATACCACACACACACACACACACACACACACACACAGACAACATGGTGAATTCCAAACCCAGACCCCGAATAGTCAGTGGTGGTTAGTGTGTAGTTGTTATACTGCTGTTTCAAGATTTGGGGGGGGGGATTAAATACCTAAATAATCTCTCTCTTTTTTTTTTTTACATTTAGAGAAATCCTGATTATCTACTTAGCTCTAAACCAAGACTGTTTACACTCAGGTAAGAAGTATTGCTCTACAGCTCTTATCACTCACTTCAGAGTAGTCTTATGTGTCTATGGAAGTACACTTTGATTTGTAAGTAGTTACAAGAATTTCTCTAGGTCTGATGAGAAGACCCAGTAGGTAATGGTGATTGCCGTCAAGTCAGTAGACCTGAACTAAATTTCTGGTACCCACATGATGGAAGAAGAGAACCTACTTACACGGATTGCCTTCTGAATTCATGCACGTACATGCACACCTCCACATACATGTGCACTCCCATACACATATAAACCAGTACATGTAATAAAAAGTTTAGAGAATTCCTGTATTTGTTTTGGACCCTTACTGTCATGGTATTACATATCACATTTTGTTTTGAGAATGTTTTGCTTCCATATTTCTATATAGGTCAATTTTTCACTCAGAGACAATCAAGTGAAAATTATTATTTTACTTAATAAAATACACTGCTCTAAATACATAGAGCAGTGGTCCTTATAGGATGCTACCAGGCCAATATTATTGACAACATCAGGAACTTGGGAATAGTCATATAGTCTGAATCCACTCCAGGCTTATGGAAGGGGGAAAAAAACATGAGGGGAAATCAAAACCATGAGGGGAAATCTGTGTTTTAGGTAAGTCTTCCAAAGTGAAGTTAAGAAAACTTGGAAACTGTGTATCTTGTAAAGATAGTCATATGAATTATAAGATTTGGTTTCCATTTTCACCTTCCTATTGACCTGTGAGCAACTTTGAATTTCACATTTCTCACAAGTAAAAGAAAGAAAGTTTATTTATTTTTGTGAGACTGTAGACTGAAGACATTCCAAATAAGTATGACTGCCTTCCAAGCACAAAGCATTAAGCAGATTGTTTCTCCAGTTTGTTGTCATTGCGGGGAGGACATCATTCTAATTTTCTCCCAAGTCTTCATCTTTGAAGTAAGTTAAATCTAAATTATAAGTGATTTAGCCTAACAGGCCAATAGCTTTTTATTATGGGAATCTTATAACTTTAAGATTCAAATCAACTCACCTATCTGAAACTACAGGAGCAATTTTTGACTTTCTCCTTCATATACCAGTCATTTCAGTGAAGGACGATGACCAAGTGGAAATATTCTCAGGAAATCTTCACTGTCTTCCCTACAGCTTTGCTGGGAATCGGAAGAAGTCTGTAAAATATGATAAGCATTTGAAATCTTATAGGGGTCACATGGCAGTTATATGAGTTTAACACCAATAATCCCAAATGCCTATAATGAATTCTAATGCATAAACTGAAGCTTTCATATAATCTTTATAACAAAGCTATTATATGTCATTCAGACACAAAATCTTTGAGCCTGTAAAGAACTTTGTCTCCTTCCTCCCAATGGCCTCTTAACTTCGAACCTTAGGTTTGAGGCTTTAATAAATTATGCCTTTTATATAGTGACTACTTAATAGTGACTGGTAACATTCTTAAATCCTTCAAAGGAAAATAAAAGTTTCTAAAAAGAGAACATGTGTTCTGAACTATTTTTAATAACTAAAATTTGTGTTATAATAAATTCCAGTGCACTTAATTAGAAAAAGCAGAAAGGAATAGTTTACTCTTCTTCAGAGAATGCTTCTGAGAATTGAATCTATTTGCAGAGATAAATGTAATGAATATTTTAATTGACGCTCTCCATATTGTACCAATAGCATATGGGAATTCATGATTTCAGTGTCTGAGACTGTCTGTCAGTCTGTCACTTTTTTTCCCAACCAAATATTATTTTCAAGACAAAAACAATCATCTGAGACCCAAAATAAAACAGGAGTGTAACATCGAGTTCCAATTTGTGGAAATAAACTTATCATGCTTCTGAATATCCAGGGTGTAGAATGGCGTCTGTAGCAAACTTCTTACTCTATCACCTTGTTAGAAACACAGACAATTGCTTAACTTTATCTAAACTCATGTATTATTGAGATGATAAATCATAGTGACTTTGAAAGAACCAATATGCTCCAGCTGCCTCTTATGCAAATTAAGTACATGCACTCAAACTCTTTATGGAAATTTTAGTGGCTAAAAATATTACACACAATCACAATCCAATGTTATTTTTGCATTTTCCTTGCAAAATTTTAGCAGACAGTAGACATTTTTTAAAAAAGATTTTCAAGTTTGGTAGTGCCTAGATTTTGTTTTATTTTAAAGAAAATAACACTACCCCCTGTGTGTATACATATATATGTATATATATGTGAATATATTCATATATATACATACACAAAATACACAAAGATCTGCACAGATATAATTACATATACATAATCAGATCTTCTTGTTAGATGTATTCAATTCATGTGAAGTTCTGGTGAGCACTATATTACTGAATACTGAACTGTTGCTTCAGGAGTATTCAGAATTAGAATTTTGTGAGCCTCTGATAATATTTTTTTGATAGCAAGTACATCTATAACCTTGTTTTGTGTTGTGATTCTGTTTGTAGGTACCTTAGTTAATATATTGTTGATGAATCAACATTGAATATATGGCCAATAACAATAAACACTTCAAGTTGAAGTATACCTTGTCAATATGTCAAGTTACTGACATAAAACTTATGGTCAATGCTTATACAGTACTTTGCTGGAACTGAGATTTTTTTAATGCCAAATTTTCCTCTGTAGGAAAAAATATAACTCTTTATGGCTAGGAAATACCTATAGCTCTTCACAGCTATATTTGGGATAATTTTAATAGTAATATCTATAATCCAGACCAAGAGAATATGAGAAATATGACACTAAGTAGACAATAAAACAGACTATTATTTGAAAATCAAAGACTGAAATAAATATGTAAAGTACAATATCATTCTTAACACAAACTGGAAACACATAAGTTAGGGAGGTAAATAATCTTTTGTCACTGTTCACAAGCCCAGAGATGAGCCTGAAAGTCATACTGAGCATTGGTCAACTTGAAAATATTAAATATATTTAGAAGTAAGTTAGTTAAAAAATACAGAATTTATAAAAATGTAATATTAAACATGTATATTGTGATAAAATTCTTATGCTATGTGTCCAGAATACAGAAACATAAGGCCTGAATAATATAATAAATCAATAAGGTAGTTTCAGAATATAAATTCTGATTCCTGATTGATGAAATTTAGTTTGCCCTCAAGTACATTTTATGTTTGTTATTTAGTTTTTAATAAAAATGTTATTATAGTTTATCAAATAATATAATAACATTGCATTTAATTTAATTTAAAATGCTTAGCCCTTTGGTATGTGCTATGTATCATGTGCAATAGTAATCATATTATTTATTCCATGGACTCCTCAGGCTTTTGAATGAGCAGAAGTATCTATTACATGATTCGGAAACAGAATGTCTTAAAGACACACATGGTGAGTTATTGATGGAACCTTTCCTTCTTAATCTGAACTGACTATAGACACTTGAATCAACTCCTGTACCTTAAAAAAGAGTCATGATGTGGTCTTGTTAAAAGGTAGAACTTTCTGTTCTAGAAATCATCTTAACCAAATATTTTTGTAATTTTAAAGGATTTTGATCTTAATTTCTATGTGTAATATTTTAGAAAGCTGAGAGTAGCATAAATCCATGATTGAGTTATATTGTACTGTTTGAAAAATTATGGAAAATTATTTAAATTTTTAGGGAGTAAATTACTTTGATGAAAAATGGCTTTGTAGATAATTATATTCATGTGGAATATGTTAAATATTTGGAAATGCAATCCAAAAATAATATAATAAACCTATGTGAATATTCTTTAAAAAATTTTAAAGTACTCATTTTCAAAATTCCTATTTAATGAAATTTAACATGCCTTGCAACTATTTTTTCTTCTCATACATATTAGCCATATTTTGTTTCTGTTAGCATGTTTCCCCTTCTGTATGCATCTCCCATTATTTTGATCACCAAGACAACTGACTTTTGCTTGGTTCTGTTTTTCTTGGGTCTTCTTGTGATTGATCATTCATGACTGGCTATGTAAATTAACCAAATGGCTTGCATTGGTACAATGAGATACAATTTATAAGTGGTTTGTGATTTTATACTCACTAAACCTCTATATTTAATCAATATATGCACATTCAATATTTTTAACCTATTAAGCATTCAATTTTCTATTTAAGAAAATTCAATTCTTACTTAATTCAATATTTTCCACATTCAGTTCTAATGAAGGCTTTAAAGAAATGTAGCTGGAAAAATAATATTCTATTTTTTTTATTTTTAAGCTGTCTTCTGGTTGCACATTAATTTGGGCAATCATTCTATTTTAATCAAAGCTATATTTCTTATTTTGAAGTTTTCCAGGTTTGATTGGCAGGATAGTCTAATTTCCCCAGTACAATAATTATTGTAGTAGTAAATTATAACTTATGGATGTAGAATTATAAACACCAACTACATTTTATGCTGTTTCTCCAAATGATGATGGAAGTGAATGTGAACCTTAGTGAATCTCTGGGTACCTTCTTTCCTTTTTGCATTTCCCCAGTAAGCAAAACATGTATTTATACTAAAAAACACACAAACAAACAAAAACCCTACTGCTATTGCACATGTGGATATATCTCTAGGTTAACCAGACACAAAAGTTGCAATATGGTAGGCTGGTTTTGTTGTCTGCAGAAGAAGCTGAGTTTGGGCTCCAATATACAGATTTCATTGGTAAATGTCTTTTCTAGAAACTAATCCAGTTAAGAAGGTTCTGTAGAGATTTGACAAGAGCATTTTTTAAGCTCTGCCAACCAAGCCAGATATTAACAATGCAGAACTCATAGTGTCATGTTTATTAATGACTCAGTAGGAGGGACAGGCTTAAAACAAATGTGGATGTAGTTCATTCTTCATAGTATTTTGATACTATAACAAACAACAGAATGGAAATATTGGTACAATGTATATATCTTTTCTCATGTGTCTTTTCAACTTGCCTTTGTGATGCTCAGATGATATTTAAGATATTTGTATTTGTTATACTTTAATTAAAATAAATGGCTTTCTCTGTGTTGACATAACAAGCTTCCCTTATTTGTCTAAGCCTAGACTCACATGTCAATGTGAAATCAAAGTGATAGCATTTATGAAAGAAATTTCTCAAAGACAAAGAAGACAAGAAATGCATAATAATTTTGTTTCAACTTAAAGAGGGTTCAGAGTTCTATTTATTTCATGAAGGAAAAGTCAGATTAAACTTAGGTACAAATTATAAAGACCATGTACAATAGAAAAAGAAAAAGATTTCTTTTTTTCCAGTTTTTGCTGTTTGTATTGTTAGGAATATTTCATATGAATCAGCATGAAGTAACATCACAAGGAAACGTGTGGCTTCTTAACATTGAGGTGCTCCTATTGCTCCTGAGGATCACTGCGCAGTGGCTGGAAAGGAGGGCTTCATTTCTGGATGTGATGAGACAGAAAGTAACCTTCCCAGGGTTGCTGACTCCAAAAGGAACAGATGCCTTTCTAGAAGCAAAAGTGGCAATTTAGATCATACAGCAGCAACATTATGCATGGTTCTATCTGAGATGCTGCCTAGAAAGAGAAACAAGAGAAGATATTGCACCAGGCATTGGAGGAGAAAGAGATACAGTAATGGAAGCTTTAACAAATATATTTATTTAGTTTCAGCAACAATGGATAAATTTTATGTAAAATATTTTATAATCCTCTTTAAAAATAAAATGTTCTTATATTCTTTTATAAATCCTTACTATATGTCACTAAAGCTCTATTTATGATGGATTATTCCCACGATTAATGAACTGTATTCATTTTAAGGATTCGAATTCTGAAGGACACAAAGAAACTAGTCCCAGCTCTTATGAAATAAGACCATTTATCAGCTCCGATGTATTTGCAAAAGAAGGTGCCGTTGCCCTTTATATTATTGTTAGAGCTCAAGACAATGTTTCTTTACTTATGAGCAGATGTTTGAAATCCTCCAGGAGGTTTCTATAAGACTATGGAAATGAACTTGGCATGGGTACTGGGCTCCCAGGTGGAGCGGTGCACATGAGCATCCTTAGAAGTGTTAGATCAAGGCTAGTCAGGGAGAGCAACAGAGCCTAGCCACCAAAAGCCGAGCGCTTTGGTGACTGACAGGTACAGGCTCCTTCTGAAGCATGAAAAGGAATGCTAAATGATCTCCCTGACAGAATAAATCTTCTGTTTGTTTGGTCTGGACCAGATGTGCTACAGGCTGATGTGGAAATGTCTGCTCATGCCAATTCCACTTTAAATCACAATTTGGCAGGCTGGTTAGATTTGAAAGTTGCAGCCCATTTAGCAATTTAAACAGAAATGTTTTCTAACAGTCTTTTCATTTAATTTGCAAATCCACAACAGGGCCTAAATAGTGACGGTAAAAAGCAGTTCTTTGGAATTGTGGGTCACTTTTAATAGAATACTCTGTTTAATTGAATGGGAAATACTGCTTTGCTTTCTGTGTCATACAGGATGAACACTGCACACAGCTGAGTACCTCTCTGTGTCTAGGACTGTGCTAATGTTGATTTCTGCATATGTTCAATGTTTAAAGACAGAGGTGAAAGAAGAAAAGTAAAAGACTAGACTGCTTACCAAATATTAACTGTCCTATGCAATTATCAAAATTTTGAGTTAGGAAGTATCTAAAAGGAACATACATTCTTTACTTCAAGATGGTGTGCACTGTCATCCTCATCATAGGTATAACACTAAACACATTTGGGAGAAATTTTAAATTAACTTAAGTTTTCAAACTACTTTTTAAAACAAAGAACATAATCTTCAGAATTTCATTTTTTAATCATAATAATGATGCTTTCTTCAGTTCTAGTATTCCCGATTCCATGAATGTAGGTCTCTCAATTACTTCACTCACTTCTCTATTCCAGGTGCCTGGAAAGAAGCTTTCTACACAGCAATGGTGCAATAAAATTTCATAAAAGAAGTTTAGTCAAATAACTAAATTCATTTTATTCCTTTACTGGAAACCAGAGAAAGAGTTTGTCAAGACAGAATTGATGTCTGTGGATGTTGTTGTGAAACTTGCACTTTTTCTACGACTCTTGACTGAAACTGTTTCAAAAATTTTCATTAAGAATATGAAATGAAGGAGAGATAGTTACGAGAACTTGTTGATTTTACAGAGGACCTGAGGTCAGTTTTCAACATCCACATGATATCTTATGGCCACCCATAATTCTAGTTCCATGGGAGTCCAGTACCATCTTCTGCATTCTATAGGTACCAGGAATCCATATGGTGTACATATACACATAGAATAAAAATAAATAGTTAATGTTTTTGAAGTAAACAATAGGAAAAGGAACATTGCTCCATCAATGGAATCGAGGACACTAAACTATTGTTCATTAGTGAAACACTCATTTGGATTTCATCAGTCTTCTGAAACTTATACTAAAAGCTGTCATTTTTTCAAGCTTCATCACTTCTCTGTGCAATAACCACAGAATGTCAATTGTGAATGTAAATGAACATTATTTTCCTAGAAAACATTATCTAGACATAAAGATGTCTTTGCTTTGTAGAAGACAATGTACAAGAAGGTTTTTTTTCTGTGTTGTTTTGAAAACTCTGCCCAAATGAAAATGTTTAAGCAATATCTAAATCTCAGAGTTTAGATCAGAAATGTTTTAAAATCTAAATAAAAGAAATGACAACTCCTGACTGGCAAACCAAACCATACCAAACCAAATCAGACCAAATAAATTACATGTCAAAATATTAATTGTGAAACAGAATAAAAGCAACATTTTGGAAACTCAAAGATCAGTTTCTTTAACATACCAAAGCTGCCCAAAGTCATAAAGTAAGATACTCAAATTTATGTTCAATGAAAGAAAGACTAGTTAAATTTCTAGCAAAATATTATTTCTTTTCAACATGGCAGACTGACAAACAAATGTTTGAGAATATACAGATACAAAGGAGTGTATGTCAATTTGGGACAATTTGCGGAATATTTTTTTAAGAATTATATCTTATGCCTGGGTTGGTGTCCCAGTCTTACCACTGGAAACCTTGCTGGTTACAGAAGACGGACAATTCAGGTTCAGCATCTTCCACTGCTAGTAGTCCATTCTAGGGTTACCCTAGTAGATTCCAGGAAATTTCTACTGTACTTGGTTAATACATCGCCCCCCTTAATACCCTCTAGTTCTACTCCATAGTATGTTTTTCCCCATACTCTTTTCCTCCAAAACCCCCAACCTGACCCCTCTTATTATAATCTCCACTTGCCTCCAGTTCATCCACAATATCTACTCTGTTTCTCCTTCCCAGGATGATCCACATCTCCACTCCCCACGCCCACGCCTCTGAGCCCTCCTTGTTATTTAGTTTCTCTGGGTCTGTGGATTGTAGTTTGATTATCATTTACTTAACATCTAATACCCTCTTAAAAGTGAGTACATATGCATACCATGTTTGTCTTTCTGAGTTTGGGATATCTAACACAGGATGATTTTTTCTAGTTCCATACATTTGTCTGCAAATTTTATGATGCCATTGTTTTGTTTTGTTTTGTTTCTTAACTGCTGAGTAATACTTCATTTTGTAAATATACCATGTTTTCTATATCCATTCTTTGGTTGAGGGACATTTAAGATGTTTCCAGTATCTGACTATTATGAATAAAGCTGCTATGAACATAGTTGAACAAGTGACCTTATGGTAGGATGAAGCATCCTTTGGGTATATGCCAAAGAGTGATATAGCTGGTTCCTGAAGTAGATGAGCTCCCAATTTTCTCAGGAACGTCCATATTGATTTCTACAGTGTCAGCCTATATCTTAAGAATTTTTAAGAGACATGATAGAATGCAAGATGTAGTGACCCTTGTGGAATTTAATGGCAGATTTTTTTTACATGTTCACTTCACCCCATTCCAGACCTCATGACAATAACTAGATTCTCAAATTAATACATTTAGCTAGCATCTAAATATGATTTCTTGACTTATGCACAAGCATTCAAGATCCTATTTATGCCACAAAGTTCAGTTGAGAGGTCTAAAAATCTGGGTCAGGTGCATGGACAGTGAAAGTTAAGCAAAAGGAAATAAAAGACAAGTAAATGAGTGACTTAAGATAGTCAAGGCCTCTATTTAGGTCAATAATGTGTGCGGAGGGGGCAGAGCTCTCTGGGGGAATGAGAGCTGGCTATTTGCTTACAAGATGGATAATTACATGGCAGAAAGGGAGTTATGTGAGGGAAATACAGGGAAGGAATTGAACTTTCCTTTTTTGGACCTCAGCTGGCCATTGCTGGGGTAACCAGTGAGTGTTCAGTTAAGAATGTTAAGTGATCTGTAAACATCCTTCCTGACTGGCCCTTACTTGAGGCCTATTGGAGCATGGAAGGCAGTAATCTAGAGAAACAACTTTAAGTTTGGAGACCAAACTATTGTAGCTGTAGGAATTGTTACCATTCAGTCAAATGGAGAAACCTTAGAATTTGGACAACCTTCACTAACTGATAGGAAGAGTGTGGGAATGAGCAGATCTAGAAGGCTTGGTAGCCTGAAAGCTGTGATTATAGCACTTCCTGGTTATTTACATTATAGATGTTATAAGCAAAGAACAGTTGATACTCATTAGTGCCAAAAAACCAAGCCCAAATCATCCACCTTTCTACCAACTTTCTATATTACAGAGATAATACACTAACAAAGTATATGCCATTACATTTAACATATAGTAGGAGGCTACTTGTTAGTTCCCAGTTGCTCAGGCCCAAAATAATTACACAGAAACCATATTGTTTGCAATACTGTTTGACCAATAGCTTAAGCATATTTCTAGCTAACTCATACCTTAAATTAACCCATCTCCACTAATCTGTGTATTGCCATGAGGCTGTGGCTTACCAGGTAAAGTTCTGGTGTTTGTCTCTGGTGGGGCTACATGGCTTCTTCCTGACTTCATCTCCCTTCTCCCAGCATTCAGTTTAGTTTTCCCCACTTAGCTCTACTCTGCCCTATCAACAGGACAGCAAAGTTTCTTTATTCACCAGTGATATGCACAACATGCAGAGGGGAATCCCACATTACCTCCCCTTTTCTGTTTAAATAAAAAGGGAGGTTTTATCCTTAACATAGTAAAATTACATATAACAAAGCAGGTATCAAGCAATAATTACAGTTAGAATATTTATGTCTACTTTATCTTTTATCATAACTAAAGAAAACTATAACTATAAAATCTCCAACTCTATCAAAGACTCCAAAAGAGTATAATATTACCTAAGTAAACAGGAAGTGCAATGCAAGCTACTTCTAGAACTACAGAACTGACAAAGACATCTCACTACCTGGACCATCACTGAGATTTCTTCTATTGGGGCACCCATCTTCAGCCTACAGGACCATAAAATCTGGCAGACTTTTTCATAAAGCAGGAAATTTCAAAGACAGTTCCACCTATATTGGTAGTTTGTCAGTCACTTTCTTCTGTGTCCTGAGAATGTCTTGCAGACTCTTACATGAAACAGGAACCTCTAAGGACTGTCTCATCTTTAGTTCATTTCTCTGTGGGTCCTCCATGTCCAGTTCATCTTCACCAAATGACTAAGAAACTCCATAAGGAGCCTCTTCAATGCCCATCATCCTCTTGAAATAGATTAGTGCTTCCAGGTGCAGATGTGTCTCATTGCCATGAAAAGTCCTAAGTTATTATAACATTTTAAATGCCATATTCTGTAGCTCTTTGAAGTGGTTGAAGAATACCTATTTATCTGAAATATATCTCTATATATCTAGAAAACCTAAATAACATGACTACAAGCTTGACTATTATTGATGATTATCTATCAACCTGTATTTCTTAATTATGCATTACATTTTTTAAATGAGCCATCCACAATACCTTAATCAATAGCAGAAATATACATATAACAAAACTGACCTTAAATTTGAATCAATAAACTAGGATCCATACCACTGCAAAGTATTCATCTCTATATCATATCCTCCTTTAAATATAAAGAAACATTTACAAACAATATTTAGGAATAAGGGCAAAATTCTTTTCAAACTGCTTCCTGGTTTTTGTGACCTTTTGCGGGGGGGAGGGGCTGGTCCATCAAACCACATTAGTCTGGAAGGAATTCATAGGTTCTCATTTTCTGTGGAAACAAAAGAACTTCTTTTCCAAAGCAACATATCCTTAGACCCATATTTTGAAGACAAGTTACCTTTTAAGTATATATGTTGGTTAATTAGCTCCTTCACAGTGAAAAACTTCAAATAAAACACAATAATATATATAATCCAGACCCTCTGTATATTTTCCATCTTTACATGGTTTACTTTCCTTACTCTATTATATTTTCTACAAGATTACTCTGTCTCTTTAAAGACCCTGTTTTATTTTTTAAAACTATTTACTTTCTTTTATAACTGTCTATATTTTTCTCTTCTCTCTTCCAAGCTTATGTACATTTATCCAACATTGTGACCCATTTAGAGGTCTTTTCCATATGGATTTGACTTTATTGCATATCTGTAATTATTTCCTGATCAGAAGTGCTATTTAGAAAGCTAAATAAAATTAGTATGACTAAGGCAGCTTTGCCTTCTGGCTCCACCCAGTCCAACAAGTCATAGGAGGTTCATTCCTTGCCTTTGAGAGCCATTCTTTCCACCCCACATCCAGGGTCAGGCCACAGCAGGTCTGTGTTGCCATTAAGCAAGTTGTAGCACTCTGTTCACAAACCCCATTTAAATGTTCCATAGCTAGACCTCCAGAAAGAGTCAGAGTTCATGTTAAACAGAAAAGGAGAGGTAATGCGGGATTCCCTTCTGTATACTGTGAATACCATTGAAGAATAAAGAAACTACCTTTGCCTCTTAATAGGGCAGAGTAAATCTAGGTGGGGAAAACTAAACTGAATACTGGGAGAATGGAAGTGGAGTCAGGCAGAAGCCATGTAGTCCTTCTGGAGACAGACACCTGGTGAGTCACTGATACTCATGGTGATACACAGATTAATTGAGATGGGCTAATTGAAGATATGAGGTAGCCAGAACTATGCTTAAGCTATTGGCCAAACATTATTGAATATAATATGGTTTCTGTGTGATTATTTCAGGGTTGAGCAGCCGGAAACAAACAAGCAAACTTCCAAAAAGATATATCCTTAGGGACAATTCTATCAGAGACTTTCTTATCCAGACATATTATTTTCAGGAACATTTCATGTATTTGACCAAAATCTATTATAAATCATTATAACACTATTGTTTTAGTATTTATGATTTTTATTTATTTATTTTTAATAAGACAGGGTCTCATATATTCCAGCTTGACCTCACATTTACTGTGTAACCTTGAACTTCTGATTTTCCTGTATCCCCCTCCAGAGTGATAGAATCATAGACATTCACTACTGCATTCAGGTTGTGCATCTCGGGGGATTGAACTCAGGGTTTCATGCATGCTAGTCAAGCATTCTCTTAGTAGAGTTAGATATCCAGTACTGTATCCTGCTGTTTTAGAGCCCCCTTTTATTAAATCTCAGCTGTTCCATGTAGATAAATAGAAAATTATTTAAATTTCCTTCTGTTTTCCCTAAAAACTGTCTGACTGCTACATGGGCATTCAGTACATTTTGAAGAGCTCTACAGTATTTCTGATGTTCCATAAATTTGATTAAGTGTGTACTATTTGATTAGAAATATTGTTCTGCCACATCAATATTGAGAACACAGGTCCAGTTGCTATGAAGCAGGTATCAGCTAAATCTGTGCTTGCACAATGTTATGTGTGTGAGCAGGCATCAACTTCCAGTGGGAATAAGTCTTGCATCTGTGAATTCATTTTGTTTTCTAAGCTGAACTTTGTTTTTTCTAATCTGATTATTTTGCTAATGGTTATTCCAAAGGGAAGAGAACTATGCCAACTGTTATAAAGTCATTAAAATAACCCTGAGAAATTATAAAGGCCTCCTAAAAGTCTTGACACCTGTAGTCCCAGGTTTACCTCATGTGTTTTCTTATTTTTCTTTCTTCTTATAATGGGGAGATAATTTCCATGAAGATTAGACTTGATTCCTTGACAGTTTATCTGTTCCTGCTGCTCAGAGTGGGGAAATGCTTAAAATATGAGCTCTGTGAGTTGAATTAGAATGCTTCTTAGCATTTTCCACAAGGATCAGTAGCTTTTTCTGGTCTACCAGGTATTCAAGCCCTGCTGCTCACCAGCTGCTGGTGGGATGGAGGCTTGCTGGGGCTCTTTTGTCATGGACTTGTCCTTCCCATGAGCAGCCTTCATAACTCAAGAGATTTTGTGTGTTCTACCTAGTACCTCTCCTTACATTTCCCTCCCTGTCATGTGGGAAAGCCTGCATGGGAGGACAACTCTCTGCAGAGCATTAAGTTCAAGATGAGTGCAATGCTGTATACACAAGAACTTCTATTCCAATTGATTTATATGCTATTTTCCACTTCATCCCTTTCTAACATAATGAATGTTCCATTGCAAGTAAGTGCAACAGAATTTTATGGTTAAGAACTATCACAGATTGGGTCTATGAAGTACTGATTTGAATGTTTGCTCAGTAAATTAAAAATCTTAAACTTGGATTCAGCATACTATGTATTATTTATTTCAATTAACAATGTGATAGGAGGGAAGAGGGAGAACCATGCTGTATAACATGGTGATTTATTTTCTATGAATTTGGATGGAATTAGTGACACATAGATTAATGTCTTTAACAAAGGCATGAGAATTAAAAAACTGCCTACAGAAAATTGTACTTTAAATAAAATTTCTAATTGTAAAGGCATTATGGTACAAGTACAAAATGAAAATTACCATCCAATCTTTAAAATATGGAACCTGTGTATAAGTTACAATCATTTGTTATCAAAATTTATACTTTCAGATGAGTTTACAGAGTTTCATTAATGGTTTCCATAAATCAGAATAAAGAAACTATACATGTTCTTCTTTCCTGTTACTGGAGAAAAAAAGGTACATCTATTTTTATCTAGTAAGCAAGGAAAAAAGAAAATTCATTAAAAATATTCAAAACTATGTACATTGGAAGTGGCTCACTGGGTAAAGCTCTTGCCATGTGAGTGAGGACCTCAGTTTAGATCCTCAAAACTCAGGCAAAGCCATACATGGCAGCAACATCTGTAATTCCAGTGATCCTATGGAATCATGGAGGCAAAGACAGGCCATCACTGAAACTTGTGAGCCAGTTAGCTTGCCATATGCTATGGTGAACAAGAGACTCTGTCTCACACAAGGTAGGAAATGAGACCACTGAGGTCTTGTGACTTCCACAGGTGTGATGCATTCATATACATAAACATGCAGACACAAACACACATACACACATATATTCTCACATGCACAAATCATACACACAAAGGATCTAACAAGAAAAGGAGTCTCTTTGAGACTCTTCTGAGATTGTTTCTTAGAAATATTATACTTATTCAGTACCCATGAGATGATTTAAATTTCTTGAGAATGGAAGGACATGAAGACTTAAGATATTGGTTATTTGCTAGTATCATGGAGTCACTGGAACAACCAACTCTGCATCAATACTCTTTGTGCCTTTGAACAACATCTTTGTTGTTTTCAATAAAAAAGTCTTAACCAATAACTGGTCAAGTGATGTACAATTTACAAAGGAGGCTAGATCTACATAGTTCTAAGATCTGGTTATAGTTCGTAAGCGGGGCTTGCTCCTCAATGTGGTAGGTTTGACTTGGTGGTATTTAGAAGACTGTGGACATTATCTTCAGTAGAGATTAATTTGGATTCTGGCTGGATCCAACGAAAGTTGAGCTGCTTTAGATGAGAAGATTGCCCACTGGACCTCCCTGGCCTCCTTTCATGTCATGTTATCTCTCTGATCCACTCTTTCCAGGGAGTTAACAACTATTATTAGGTTGTCACAACAGGCAAAACAGAAGCTAGAGTCATTGTCTGAAACATCTAAGAGTCAGCTAAACAGCCCTCTCACCAGGCATAAAATTTGTATCACCTAATATATGGGGGAGAGAGACTGCACCAGTCCAATTTTAGAAAGAACAATTTTTGTATAAAGTGGTGTAATCAGACAAGTAATTGGTAGTACAGATACTTATCACCAGAAACACCAAACTTTCATATACTAAAGATCAAAATAAATAGTATGAACACTTCCTGGAAATATCTGAATCATTCTCTGAAAATATAAAAATCATTATAATTCTTGATGTATAATTAAGATTTCTCTGCTGTGGAATTCCACTCTGTATGCTGTGAATACCATTGGTTAATAAAGAAACTGATTTGGGTTTATTGCAGTGCAGAATAGGGCAAGTTGAGAATTCCAAGCAGATAGAGGAGGATAGAGTATGAGGGGAGACACCATGTAGTCAACACAGGAAACAGATGCAGGCCACCAAATGGAACATTACCAGTAGGCCACAACCATGTGATGCACAAATTAATAGGGATGGGTTAATTTAAGATATAAGAGCTAGCTAGCAATATAACTAAATGATTAGCTAAGCAGAGTTTTAATTAATATAAAAATGTACTCCTGGTCAAAAAAATAAAATATAGATATGCATGCAATAAATACAAATCTAGATGGAAAATAACTCTAAATGGGGTCACAGTGTTGGATAAATATATGTAGGTTTGGGAGAGAGTGAAATATTTAAAAAAAGTAAATGGTTTATAAAAAAAAGTACAGTCTTTAAAGAGACGGAGTACAGGCAGTCATAGATTAAAGAATAATAAGTCACATAAAGAAGGAATATACACAAAGAATCTGCATTATGTATACTATTGTGTTCTCTTTGAATTTTCTGGCTGTGAATGAACTAAGCACAAAAAGACATTTTATTGTATAGATTGCTAAGCTAAACCAACATATATACTTGGGTTTAAGGATATGTTGCTTTGGAAATGAGGTTCTGCTTTTGCTTCCACAGAGGATGAGAACCAATGGATTCCTTCTAGACTAATGTGGTTTGATGAATCAATACCTCCTGAAAGGTTTCCATGAACTCCCCAAATGAAAATACTTTGCCCAAAAAAATGACAGGAAGCAGTTTGGAGAGAACTACACCCAAAATCTCAAATATTGTTTGTTTTCATTTAAAGGGTGATATACTATAGAGACAAATACTTTGCATTGGTATGGATCTTGGTCTATTGATGAAAATTTATGGTCAATTTTGTTATATGTATATTTCTGCTGTTGATTAAAGTATTATGTTTGTGCAGTTTATATTAAATGTAACATATAATTAACAAATACAGAGACTCATTAATAGAGACTCATCTATAATAGTCAAGCTTGTACTTATGTTAGTTAGGTTTTCTAGATGTACAGATACATATTTCAGTTAGATAGGTATCCTTAAAACCTTTAAAAGACTAACAGAATATGGCATTTAAAATGTTTTAAGAACATAAGATTTCATGACAATTGAGATACATCTGCTCCTAGAAGCATCAATCACTTCAAGAGGATGATGGGTATCAAAGAGGCTCCTTATGGAGATTTTTTTAGCCATTTGGACAAGAAACTGCTCTTGCCTGGACTGCTTGGTGCTATGCTGTGTGAACTGGACATGGAGGACTCACAGAAAAATGATGAACTTGTCTAAAGGTAAGACAGTCCTTTGGGGTTCTGGATTCATGAAAGAGTCTGCCAGACATTCTGCAGGACACAGAAGAAAGTGACTGACAAACTGCCAATATAGGTGGAACTCTTTTTAAAATTTCTTGCTTCATGAAAAAGTCTGCCATATTCTATGGTCCTGTAGGCTGAAGATGGGTCTCCCAATGTTACAGAAGAACTTTGGGTGATGGTCCAGGCAGTGAGATGTCTCTGTCAATTCTAAACTTTTGAAAGTTGTTTACAATGCACTTTTTATTTACTTAGGTAATATTACATTCTTTTGGTGACTTCGATGGAGTTGAAGAATAGATACTTATAGTTACAGTTTTCCTTACTTATAATAAAAGATAAAGTAGATTTAAATACTGTGGCTATAATTCTTGCTTGATAACTGCTCATTGTATGCAATTTTACTATGTTAAAGCTTAAACTTTCCTTTTCAATTAGACAGAAAAAGGGAAATGGTGTGGGGAGTCCTTCTGTATATGTTTTGATTTTATTGGTTAATGAATAAAGAAGCTATTTTGTCCTGCAACAGGGCAGAATAGAGCTAGGTGGGGAATTGAATGCTGGAAGAAAGAAGGCAGAGTAAAAAAGACCATGTAACCACTGACAAAGGAGACAGACACCTGGGAACTTTTCTGATAAACCACGAGCCTCATGGTAAAATACAAAATAATAGAAATGGTTTAATTTAAGATGTAAGAGATATCCAGAAAGGCACTTAAACTATTGTCTAAAGAGTATTGCAAATAATATAGTTTCTGTGTGATTATTTCGGGTCTGGGCATTCGGGAAACAAACAAGCAGTCTCCACCAACAATTCTCTGCATTCTACTCAAAGCTCATTCACTCTTCACTAGTGATTAAGTTATAGCTTGTCTCAGTGGACACACACGAAATAACCTGGCTGGGTGTGGTGGCTCACACATGTGTTCCCAGAAGTCAAGAGTTAGAAGAGAGAAGATTGGGAGTTCAAAACCCCTTCAGCTACATGAGACCTTGGCTCAAGAGTTAATTTAATACAAAAAACAATTCCTGCACAATGTTAAAACATACCAGAATACTTATGGGCTCACAAGGAAATATATAGCTCTCCTAGCCAAGAGTGTCAGTCTTGAAGAGAAGATCCCATATTAAATCCCTTTGCTCTCTTCTGGCTGTATCTTAAAACGTATCTCTTAAGTCTGTGTGCGTTAGTTTATCTATTGAGTTTTAGAACATTGACCAATGATGGCACACCTCCATTCAGTAAAATTATATTAAAATTTTAGTTCCTCTAGTCATGGCTTCAAATAATACACTTACATAACCATTTCCTATTTATTTAATTGTAGACAGTGTTTTTTTTTATTCTCTACTTTGAAGGTAAAAATATTAGCACTTCTAACACTTCCTTCAGCTTTCATCTTGCTTCCAACTCAAAATTGTGTCTCTCTATTCTTATATGTCAAGCTTGTTAAGACCACATCGAATTCATTAACCACAATTAAACATCTTATAATTTGACATAATTTCTGAAATTTAAAAAAAATCAATAAATATTGTTATGCTATTATTACTAGTACAGAGGAAAGAGATTAAGAGTTGGTTCATATCTCAACTTTCTTACCCAAGGGGAAATTTGTAGAAAGAGAAAATTACTTTGTCTATGTGTGTGTGTGTGTGTATTTATAAAAGTGCTGCTTCTCTGAAGAACACCTTCTGACCAAACGTTGACTATGAAGTGTGTTTTCTGAGTCTTTGTCAATTTCAGAAGCATCTTTGTAGATTTCTCATATTTTATTCATCAATTGGCCAATAATGCATCCTGGTAAAAATTAAGTTTCTTTTAGACTAAAAAGGTATATAACATGAGAAACTAAAGAAACAGAGCTACTTTGTTTTGCTTTGTCAATGGTATGTAGCAATCCATTATTTATTTCATGCAAAAATTAGTATTTGTTGAGGCAGAGCCCTATTATGTGCTTTTGCTGTCATTATGTACTGGCATCATACTCACAGAGATCATCCTGTTTCTACATCCTTAGCACTGAGATTAAAGGTATGAGCTTCCACACCTAGCCAACATGATTTCTATCAGTTGTATTTCTTCAGCTAGACCTTCAGATTTACCTGACCGTCATAAGAAATGAACCAAGTTACTCTTTACTGGAGCTGGAAACAATACTTATTTTTACTTTTAGATTTACAAATGATGGCAGCACTAGCATCTCAATAAGCTTCCATGCCTACTTTTGTGGACCTAGTTTGCCTTGATAGATATATGAATAGTTGTTGGAGTCATTATTGTTATATTTTATTTCATTATTGAAGAAAGGGAAACTCACAGGGTTTTTCTAACTTGATACTGACAAACAGCTTTTTTGTTGTTGTTTAGAACACATTTTTATAGCTCTTTAAAAGATGTACAAGATGGCACTCATTTAAATAAAATACCTTGTTTTAATATTTTGACCAAAGAATGTTTTAGTACACTTTGTCTAATGAGTTCTTATTACATTATCAATGATCTTTGACAGTCTCAGAGATATGTCATCATCATGTAAGTTCTGGAGGTAGAGACAGGAAAATCCAAAAGCCTGGACAGTACAATGAGATTGAAATAATTGCACATTAAGTAAAACCAAAAGGTACTTCAAAAGGTTTTGTTTACTGTCTATTAAAAATTATTTGAAATTATAAGTAATCAACATATTAATGAGGATTAAGCATCATCAAAATAACCAACAAAAATAACACCTACAAGAGGCACAGTTAAAGTTGCATCATAGGAAATAAACCAGAATTCTCGACTGTATTTTACTGAGTATAAGAGGAAAGGAAAGCTTAACATATTAAACCTTTGACATATCATACAAGAAGTAAATTACTTTTTAGCATTTATTTATTTATTCTGTGAACACCTAAGTGTGGATATGTGTGTGAGCTCCTGAGTGACACCATGTGCATGTGAAAGTCTGAGGATATTGTTCCCTTGATGTATGGAACCTGAGGTTCAAACTCAGGTTGACAAGTTCAGTGGCAAGTCCTCTTGATAGTAAGTTCTAATAACTGATTTACATACTCTATTTATGTAACTTTTCTGCTGTAATAATTTCATGTCCTGAAACATTGAACTGTTTATGTTTGCTTATCTAGTGTTAACAGGTGTAAGAAATTATTAGCTGTCTAACAAACAGAACAGATTATCGCAAAGAAAAGACCAAGTGTAGATTTGAAAGATGTTTTTATATATTTGTGAGGAAGTGCACACTTGTGTGTGTGTAAATGTCCATACACATGCATATGTGGAGGACAGGGGTGTATGTCAGATGCTGGGTGTCTGTTGTGCACAATATAATTTAGCACTGACACTCTGAGACTGCCAATAAAGTTAAACCGTGAATCAGAGAACAGAGTTCAGCTAGTCAGAATTAGACTTAGAGGTTTTGGAGGACTGAGATAAGAAGGTAAAAATAGTAGTAGGGAGGGGCTTAGGTTTTTTCGAATTCTTTAGATGTTTTGGATATTAGACCTCTATCAGATGTGGAATTGGTAAAATGTCTTTCCCGATTCTAAAGGCTACCTTTTTTCGTTTGATGGTGTCTTTTGCCTTACAAAAGCTGTTCAGTTTCATGAGTTCCCCCAATTTATTAATCACTGATATTAGTGTCTGCACTGCTGGTGTTCTGATCAGAAAGTTGTCTTCTGTGGGAATGCATTCCAGGCTATTCCCCACTTTCCCTTCTATCAGGTTCAGTGTGCCTGGCTTTATGTTGAGGTCTTTGATCCACTTGCACTTGAGCTTTGTGCAGTTTGACCAAAAAAATTTGTTGAAGATACTTTTTTTTTCCAGTGTGAATTTCTGGCTTCATTATTAAAAATCAGATATCCATATATGTAGAATTAGGAAGCAGTGGGGCTGCGTCCCCGGCACCCGGCCGCCTGCATGGCTTTACCAGAAATAATTACATGGAAACTGTATTCTTTTGAACACTGCCTGGCCCATTAGTCCAGCCTCTTATTGGCTAGCTCTTACATATTGATCTAACCCATTTCTAATATTCTGTGTAGCACCACGAGCTGTCTTACCAGGGAAGATCTTAACCTGCGTCTGTCTGGAGTGGGAGAATCATGGTGACTCACTGACTTGGCTTCTTTCTCCCAGCATTCTGTTCCGTTTACTCCACCCACCTAAGGGTTGGCCTATCAAATGGGCCTAGGCAGTTTCTTTATTAATTAACCAATGAAAGCAACAGATAGAAAGATGACCCTTCTCCATCACATGTATGTGTGGATTTATGTCTACCCAGGTCTTTAATTGGTCAAAGTGTCAGTTTTTATGCTAGTAGCATGTGGTTATTATTACTATAGCTCTGCAGTACTACTTGAAATTAAGGCCAACAGTTCTTTGTTTAGAAGCATGTTAGCTATCCTGGGCTCTTTTGTTTTACTTTGAGATTCTATCTTATACTTGTCAGGATGGCTAAGATCAGTAACACAAGGGACAGCTCATGCTGTCAAGGATGTATAACAGGTGGATCATTCCTCATTTGCCAGTGGGAGTGAAAGCTTTTAGAAATTTATATGGCAGTTCCTCGGTATATTGGAACTTGATATATCTCCAGAGCAAGCTATACCACTCTTCAGCATATACCCAAAAGATACTCTATCTGACTGCAAGGGCATTTTCTCATTTATGTTCACTGTGGTCTTATTCATAATAACCAGAAACTGGAAACAGCCTAGATGTCCCTCAACCGAAAAATGGATAAATTAAATGAGGTACATTTACACAATGGAGTAATACTCAGCTGTTAAAAATATGACATCATGCCGGGTGGTGGTGGCTCACGCCTTTAATCCCAGCACTTGGGAGGCAGAGGCAGGAGGATCTCTGTGAGTTTGAGGCCAGCCTGGTCTAGAAGAGCTAGTTTCAGGATGGGAACCAAAAGCCACAGAGAAACCCTGTCTTGAAAAATACCCCCCCCAAAAAAAGTGATATCATGAAATTTGCAGGCAAATAGATGGACCTAAAAAAATCATCCTGAGTGAAATAACCCAGACTCAGCAAGACAAATATGGTATGTATTCACTTCAAACTTGATATTAGCTGTTAAGTAAATGATACCCTGTAATACACAGACCCAGAGAGGTTAGATAAAGATGAGGGCCTTAAGAGGGATGCATAGATCTCCCTGGGAAGGGAAAATAGAATAAATTTGAAGGAGGATAGATTGGGGGTAGGTAAGGACAGAAGCAGGAAGGATTAGGTGAAGGGGGAGAGAGAAAGAGTATAGTGAGAGATAGCTGAAATTGGGGATCATTGGGGTATGTATGTGTGGAAACCTAGTACAGTGGAAACTTCCTGAAATCTATAAGGGTGATCCTAGTGTGGATTTCTAGTAATGGAGGATATGGAGTCTGAACTGGGCTTTTTTTTTTCAGGTAAGGCTCCCAGTGGTGGGACTTAGTTGTATTTGGTTGAGTTGGGGCCCTCGTGGAAATCCCAGAATAATGCAGGCTGATGCTAGGACAGAAGGTAACACTCTAAAAACTGACAGCTGGGGGCCTGATTGTTGAAAACCACATCACCATAGCTCATTGAACATAGAGAGATTGAACTCGTATCAGCATGCAGCCTTCTAGTTTTTCTGAGTGTGGAAATGTGCTCTGCAGGCTATGGAAAGAGAAATATGGACACCATCCCATCCACAAAATGTTTCACCTACAGTCTATCCTGCTTGAAAGATGTGCTGGAGGAAGTGGTGGAACAGAACTTGCAGGAGTGTCCAACTAATGCCTATGACCCACACTGTCTGGTTGGCGAGGAATCGGAGACTGAGTATCTTAAAGACCTACAGTAGAACCAAACATAAATGGCAAAAAGAAAAAAAAATCAATGCAATGATTCCTAATGATACTCTGTTACACTCATAGATTGGAGCCTTATCCAGACAGGCATCATCAGAAAGGTTTCCTCTTGGAGCAGTACAGAGACCCATAACCAGATATGATGTAAAGAGAGGGAGGGAGGGGGAAGAGAGAGAGAGAGAGAGAGAGAGAGAGAGAGAGAGAGAGAGAGAGAGAGAGAGAGTCTAAACTGGAGGGCTCCATTTTGTCCCTCCTTTCAGAGCTTAGGAAACCACTTTGAAAAAGGAAAGGAAAGACTGTCTGAGAGAAAGCGAGAGAGAGAGAGAGAGAGAGAGAGAGAGAGAGAGAGAGAGAGAGAGAGAGAGAGAAAGAGAGAGGATGGAGAACACAGATACTGAGGTAATCATGGGTCTGTACCAGGTTCTCTGCTTATAAGTTATGACTGCTAATTTTGTGTTTTTGTGGGACTCCTATCAGTGTGTCTCTGAGTCTTTTACCTTTTCTTGGGACTCTTTTCTTCCTATTGGGTTGCTTTGTCCAGCCTTGATATGAGGGCTTTTGCCTTGTCTTATTTTGAGAAAGTGAGAGAGAGAGAGAGAGAGAGAGAGAGAGAGAGAGAGAGAGAGAGAGAGAACGAGAACTATGGTGAAAACAAATCAATTTTATGAATACAACAGCTTCATGTTTTAAAATATTAAAAGCAAGAAAACAACAAAAGGGGAAATGTGAATATAGTCTCATTACTTTCAATGGTCTATTTTAAAAAAAAATCATTGTGATCATGTGTATTACAGACTACTTGACTTTAAAAAGAATCACAAAACAGAAAATTTAATAAACATTCAGATAACACGAGACACATTTACTCTTAGACCTTTCCTTTCTCCCTATGTAAATGTGAATCTCTAATCCACTCATAATCTATGTACTGGTGGGAAATATATTTAAAATCAGAATCCAGCCATTGTGGTTTGAAGGCTCTGATCAGGACTAGTATATCTGACCAGAGAAGTTGTTGTATTTGCTAGTTAAAATTATGATGCCTTTCAGATTTCCCTATGGTAGATACCATCTAGGGAAATTGCTCAAAATGTCAATTTCTCAGTCTCTCTCTCGACTGGTGGATTAGTTACTTTTTTTTATTGGTGTGAGAAAATATCTGACTTAACTGAAAAAGGGACATGTTTATTTTGTAAAATAAAAAGGCAGTAAAGGCATGTGACAGGATCATGAATCTCCTGGTCACGTTCCTGTATAGTAAGGAAACAGAATGGACAGGTAGCAGGGCAAAAGTTATAAAACTTCAAACCCCATGTCCTACTGGTGGTCTGCTACCTCTAGCAATGCATCAGCTTCTAAAGGCTTCATGGCATTCTGAAACAGCACCCCTAGCTTGGGCCATAAACTTGTGCAGGATAGTCCATATTCAAACTTCAGATAGATAGCAAGAATTTGGCTTTTAATGTAGTCTTGGATAATTTCTTCAGGAATGATTGGAAAACAATGTTGTAAGAGATGTTTAAAAATGCAAAGGAGCCTGGGAAGGCATGGCACAAGTTTTTAATGCCAGCACTTTGGAGGTAGAGGCACAGTTGGATCTTTGAGTTTAACACCAACCTTCTCTACAGTGTGAGCTCCAGGATAACCAGGGCTACACAGGGAAACCATATTTTGAAAAACAAAACCTAAACCAAACAAAAATTCAATGGAAGCATAAGAGTTGACTAAAACAAAGTTGTTCTTAGTCTTTATTATGGAAGAAGAAAAGCTCGGAAGACAAATATGGAAAGATGCGGTGAGGCTAGATGAAAAGAGAGTTAGTTTAATTCAAAGTAGCATCAGCAACTGGAATGTGATGGAAACAGGGGCTGGAGAGACATCACAACAGTCAAAAGGGCTTACTGCTCTTGCAAAGGACCAGAGTTGGGTTCCTGGGATCCAGAGCAAGTAATTAAAAACTGTAATTCCAGCTCTAGGGGATCCAACAGCCTGTTCTGGTTTCCAAATGTACCCTCACGCATGAGGACACACACACTCCAATATAAATTAAAAATTCTCAGCCAGGCATGGTGGCACACACCTTTAATCTCAGCACACAGGGAAGCAGAGGCATGCAGATCTCTGTGATTCTGAGGCCAGCCTGGGTCTATAGTACAAGTTCCTGGAGAGCCAGGACTGTTACACAGAAAATCCCTGTCTCAAAAAACCAAATTAAAAAAAAAAGAAAATTAAAAAATTCTCTAAAGAAAATAATTGAAATCCAAGAGATGATTTTATCATAGAGGTGCTGGTAGTTTGGTGATGATACTAGAACTTAGGTATAGTTTTTGACACAGTATGTCCCAAGAGCTTTTTCACCTCACGGTGGAAGGGGTGTTTGTTGACATATATTCCCAGGGTTACACTGGTCAAGCACACTATTACTTTTTCCATGAGTTTCTGTATGTCATCCCAGGCACAGTAGAGACTGTGGATTACAGAGCACACTGAACTTCATAAAGAGAACAAATAATACTATGTCAGGAAACTACAATATCCCTGTAATTCAGATGTATTTTCTACACAGAGAAAAATCAATATTGCTTCAGGAAAAGTTTCAGATAATATATTGCTACCCTCGATAGCTTAAGGTGAGAATTTTTTGAGAGTCAATATTTCAAAGAAATAGACTATCATGATGAAGTATTCCAAAAGTTCAAAAGTTAGAAGACTCAACAGAAAAACTGTTTTGGGATCTTGAGAATACATAGACTTGAAAAATATCAACATTGTTCTAGGCTATGAGAGATAAGCTATTATACAATATTAAGAAATGTTGTAGGCTGACTTAGATTGAATCTTGACCAAAATAAAACTTACACACCTGAGAAAATTGAAGAAATTTGATATGTGCTGCATATTAAAGCCACTATGAAATGATTATGTTCTTAGCTCATCATAGTACGATGGATTTGGTTTTAGTTTTCAGAAAATGCGTGCACTATTTAAAGATACAATATAGTGATGATGTTGCTAGCATTCAAAGGACCCTGGGCTCATACAAGACAATGGAATCATAACTTTAGCTCTATTGGTTGTATTAGTTCTTACTGAAGGGAACAGGAACTTTTGGCACAGAGATCTGATATGTCTGGGACTGGGGAGAAACTCCAATATTTTATTATGATAGAGATCAAAGGAGCTACGAAGAAATGATAGCTTTTTGTAAACACATTTGTGCTAAAGCAGGGACACATTTGTGCTAAAGCAGGGACAGTTCAGGCATCATAAAAACAATTTAATACATTTGAATGTATAAAATATTTTTATCTCATTAATTCTTAATGATACATTGAGAAATTATTGATAAATTTTGGAGGATGCAATGTTGTGAAAATTGGTAACCAAACATTAGAATTAATTCTGTTTGATTTTCTGTATAGCTGTAATACTAGTTTAACAACAAATATATGGAGTAATATTTCTCTCTATGGAGTTATGTCAATAATAAATGAGCATAAAGACAAAATTAAAATAACACTTTTTTCTTATTTTTGGTTTTTTCTTTTTTTTAATATTTATTTATTTATTATGTATACAATATTCTGTCTGTGTGTATGCCTGCAGGCCAGAAGAGGGACCAGACCCCATTACAGATGGTTGTGAGCCACCATGTGGTTGCTGGGAATTGAACTCAGGTCCTTTGGAAGAGCAGGCAATGCTCTTAACCTCTGAGCCATCTCTCCAGCCCCAAAATAACACTTTTGTAGTTGAATAATTGCCATTAAAATTATTAAAACAGATAATAATAAAATCTTTAGAAATGACTACCAAGTCACCAAATATATTGAAGTCAGAATTCCATATTTAAAGCAAGCGTAAATAACAATTTAGCAGGTCAATTATGAAATACAGATTGCGAAAAAAAGAACCTACTTAGTAAGTACTTACCTTCATCACCAAATAGAATGTGTTAGATAGAAAAGCAGAGCTATACACTAAAGGAGGCAAAAAGACACAGTCTCTCTGCTGCTTGAACCTTGTTTGAATTCCAGTAAATAAAGACTAATAAATGATGTTACTTTTTTCTAAGATTAGTTTTGGTGATTTGTGGATTTTTGTAGTTCTATATAAACTGAATATTTCTTCTAACCTCATGAGAGTTATAACTGATATTTTAGTAGAGAGCACATTGAATCTATAG
The DNA here is from genome assembly GCF_950005125.1 of Chionomys nivalis. Taxonomy (NCBI): domain Eukaryota; kingdom Metazoa; phylum Chordata; class Mammalia; order Rodentia; family Cricetidae; genus Chionomys; species Chionomys nivalis. Next base: position 17,720,554 of record NC_080104.1, on the reverse strand, counting down.
ATGGCTTTGAGTAATAAGTATATGCTAACAACATTGGTTTTTTTAAATCCACAAACACAGGGTGTCTATTGTTGTGTGTTGTCTTCTTTTTTCCATCAGTTCTTAATGGTTTTCAATGTAGAGGTTTCTAAAACATATCTTTACTTTTGTGTGTATGTGTGTGTGTGTGTGTGTTCATGCTATAGAGTACATGTAGAGGTTAAAGAAAAGCTTAGGGGAGTGGGTTCTCCTCTTTTACTATGTCGGTCTTTGATATTGAACTCAGGTCATCAAATCATGGTTTAAGGTATCTTTCCTCTTTGAAACTTCTTGCTGGCCTTCATATATAGATCTTTAACATTCTTGCTTACATTTATTGCTAAGTACTTTATTTTTATCGTCATTACAGATGGGATTATTTTCTTTACATCATTTTCACAAACATTTCTATTTGTGATAGAAATGCTACTGGTTTTTTATATGTTGAATTGTTTTCTGTTTTACCTATAACTTCATTGAATTTAGTTATTGCTTCTGTCATAATTAGAGGTATAATTGCTCTGATAAAACTGCATGACCAAAACAATTGGAGAGTTTTATATTTGCTTATGATTTCAAAGCACTGTTCATTATTAAAAGAAGTCAGCACAGGAACTCAAACAGGTCAGGAACCTGGAGGCAGGAGCTGATGCAGAGGGCATAGAAGAGTGCTGGTTACTGGCTTGTTCCTGTTGTCTTGCTCAGTCTGGTTTCCATTAGAACTGAAAATGACCAGCCCAGGGACAGCACTACTCACAAATGAACTGGAGCCTCCCCCATCACTCTCTAATTAAGAAAATGCTCCACAGATTTGTCTATAGGCCAATCATATTGAGACTTTTTTTTTTCAATTAAGGCTCCTTGCTCTCTGATGATTCTGCTTTTGCCAAATTGATATAAAACTCTTTAAGACAGTAGACACACCTGGGATTATCCCATGGGCTACACACACACACACACACACACACACACACACCACAATTCAATATTTTCCTTTATGAGAGTTCCTGTGGTTGTGATGTCTTCACAGCAATAGAAACCCTAAGACACATGGTTACTGCCCCTGTTTGTGCATTTCTTAACTGAGGTTCTCTCCTCTCAGATGATGTTAGCTTGTGTCAGGTTGACATAAAACTATCCAGCACAACTTCTAACAGAGTTTTTTTGTTTGTTTGTCTGATTTGTTGTTTTTGTTTTTGTGGCATAGTCTTATAGGTTGTTTTATGTAATACCATGTAATCTACCTCAAGGACACCCTGGCTTCCACATTGGCAGCTTGGATTCAGCAAATGATTTTCTCTAGATGTTCATCATGGGTTCTTTCAACTATTTTTTTATCTATTGTAGATAGATGTGATTTTGATAGTCTTCAAGCTGTCTAACCTGTAATAACTTTAATTGCAAAGTTAATCATTTTTATTCTACTTTTCTGCATTTTGACTTTTTGACATCTAAATCTATCTGTTTTTCGATCTATAATTTATAAAATTGTCATGCTTATTATTTTAATGATTATTTTTCATTGTTAGATGGGTGTTACACACTACAATATTTACATATGCTCCAATTTACTAATTTACCAATAGACTACAAATGTTCTGATATTTTTCTGTTACTCATTAGTGTTCTTTAATTTTCAATACATACTTTTGTCATTTCTTCTTTGTTAGGTATGTAGGGGAATATTAGTTTAAGGTTTATTACATTTGTTTATGTTGTGGAATATTTTTTAATAATGCAAATAATGCATTTATTTAACTCTGTGCCGTTGTGTTACTTTGCCTGCCTAAAGCACCTGATTGGTCTAATAAAGAGCTGAGTGGCTAGGTAGGAGAAACTGGCGAGACTGCCAGGCAGAGAGAATAAACAGAAGGAGAAAAGGGGGAGAAGAAGGAGTAAGAAAAGAAGAAAAGGACACCAGGTGTCAGCCACCCAGCCAACAACAGAGTAAGAAGTAAACAAAGACATATAGAATAGAGAAAAGTAATAGACCAGAGGCAAAAGGTAGATGGAACAATTTAGGAAAAACTGGCTAGAAACAAGCCAAGCTATGGCTGACAATTTAAAAGTGAGTCTCCATGCATTTATTTGAGAGTTGGTTAGTGGGCTCCCAAAAAGCAAAGAGTAAAAAAATAAAAAATAAAATCAATTAAACTATAGTCTCAATAACCCACCCCCACCCGCTGCTAGCTCTGTCCAGGAGAGTCTGGATTTTTTATTTTTTGGGACAGCTTTGCTGGTTACGATATTTTTGGATGGATATTTTCTGCTAGGCTTAAGTGGCGAACTACATTGTTTTTTCTTTTCACAGACCATTTTCTCTTACCATTTGTTTGGGGGAAATGTGATTTGGCTTGACTCCTAATGAAGACTTTTAACTTTTACATTTCTGGATATTGTGTATTTCTCTAAGTTGGAAAGTTTTCAGTTACTATTATTTCGTTTAAGTCCACATTCCTTACCATCCCCTCTTCCTCCTTGAACATCCTAACTCACATACTCACTTTTTTTTATTAGCATCCCACGAAATCTGTGACTTTCATTTATTTTCTCTAAGCTTATGCTTTTATGTAACCTGACCTCAAATTCAAAGATTCTTTAATCCTGATTGTCACTTCTGTTTTTGGTGCTGTCTTTCAAATTTTTTTCTTTTTTTTTCTTTTTCTTTTTGCTCTGGCTGCCCACCAGAAACTCTCTCTGTAACCAGCATGGCCTCACATCTATTAAACTCTGCTTGCCTCTACCTCCTGAATGCTAAAGGCCTAAACCACCATGTCAAATTTACTGTGTTTTTTTCTTTATATTCATATTATTTTCAGTTGCAAATCTGTTTCTTAATATTATCATTTTAACACCCATTAACTGTTGTAATCACTTGATTTCTCTTTTTTGAATGTGTTTTTTTCTGTACTTTGCTATTACTTGAATTTACTGAACTTTCTTAACAGATATTTTGTATTCTTTGTTGAGCAGTCCACACATCTCTATTTCTTCCAGATCACTCACTGACCCTCATTCTCTTTCATTTAGAGACATCGCCCTTCCGTAAGTGTTCTCACTTCTTATGGTCATGAGTTATGCACATTCATTTGCAGGATTATGCATATTTTCCAACCTTTACAATCTGGCTTGAACTAGAGATTCCCTTCAACAGTAAGATTGTTTAGAAATGTAGGCTGTGCCTCTTTGTCATGCTGAACCTCAAACAACAGCAGCTATTACAACACTAGAGGGCACACTTAGCCCAGCACCGCTGTGGACCTTGGGGTATCAAAATGGAGTCTCTTGGAGGTTGAGATTGTGACTGCTCAGTTCTACCTGCTGCCTGGAGTTATTCAGAGTCCATGACTCTTATAGTTGACTAGTGGATGGTGAGAAATTGAGATTGTGAATGCTTTCAGGGCTATGAATTTCTGCCTGCTCTCAGAGTAGCTCTGCAGGTTGAACCTATTGGAGTCAAGACATATAAAAGTCTATTCTAACGATCGTGTTTAGCTATGGACCAGTTATGGGGGAATCAAGAAAATGTTTTCTGATACTTTCTTGACCCAAGTTGATGAAATCTTTCCCTGTGTACTGCTTCTTTGGTATAGAGGAAATGTGACTCAGGTCACACAAATTTCTTATGTCTTTCCCTGGATATTTCTTGTTACACTTCTATTTAAACTAGAATGATTTCAGCCGGGCGGTGGTGGCGCACGCCTTTAATCCCAGCACTCGGGAGGCTGAGGCAGGTGAATCTCTGTGAGTTCGAGACCAGCCTGGTCTACAAGAGCTAGTTCCAGGACAGGCTCCAAAGCCACAGAGAAACCCTGTCTCGAAAAACCAAAAAAAAAAAAAAAAAAAAAAAAAAAAAACTAGAATGATTTCCATTCAGGAACCCACCTGCCTCCATTTTAAAGACAGAAATCTTCATGTTGTATTTTCAAAAATAAGTTTCCATCTATTGTCAGAGTTGAGTAGCTCTGTTTCCTGAAACCTGATCTTCCCTAACCCATGACCTTGATTTGTTTTTGAGAATACCCTGACTCTTTCTGATTCCCCTGTCTCTCCCTGACCCCTCCTAATCATGTGGTCTATAATCACATAATTTTCTTAATAAAAGTTTTTGTATTTCCTTATTGCTCCATTGTCTCAGTTCTATAAAACTACTGGTGATTTTGCTCCTTAAAGGGGTCCAAGAAGTGGATTTGGGACTCTTTACCTGATTTAGTAGGTAGTCGCTGGTCAGATCTTAGGTGCCTGCAATAAAAAAATCAAGCTTGCTTAAAATTCAGCTCAATTTGCCGCAGTGTCTTATTCTTGCCATTGGGATTAACATCCATAGCTCTTGTAAAGGTGTTTCCATGTGTGGACTATTGCTAAAACTGATGGCTATGGGGGAATAATTGCTGGAGCTTCATTTTTTGTCGTTTTGCATACTCCCCCCCCAAGTCTTAATTTTACTTTTTGATAGACTTCAAATTTAAATATCTATAGTATACTACAATAACTACAGATAAAGAGATTATTATTTATTATTTGGGATAAGCTCCATAATAATATAAAAAGGAAGAGAAGATATAAAAGAAGGTTCACCAAGGGTTGATAATATCTGAGTACAAGAGGTAGACCAATATTCTTTTAAAAATACCAATTTCATTGATTGAAATGTAGCTTAGAATGAGGCTGGAAATCTCCCCAACATTCATCTGCATTGGGTAAAAGGCACCATCATAATAAAGGACATTTACAACAAATTCCTTTTCTCCCAAGGGGATGCTGATTGTTAATTGTGTTATCTGATTTTTGCTTCAAGAAAAGTGACCTCCAATTTGTGCTAGATCTAGTTTCCAATTCCAGGCACTTGCAGTCTGAATGCTTTGTGCTAAATCAAAATAAAATCAATCACTTACATGATATTTTCATTGGAATGGTTTGGCCTTCACAGTTGGCTGTTTTGTTTTGTTCCTTTCTTTCTTTTTCATGTAGAACTTAAACTTAAGACTTTTATGGTTCATTCAAAAGGTCTGTTTTCAAATAATAGCCCTGTCTAAGAAATGAACCTTTGTGACAGTCACACTGATTGGCCTTTGACACTGTCTCCCCACTATCTGTAAGTAGAACCTTTTGTGATCTATGTTAAGAATGGCCACAAATGTTCCATTTGGCTTTGACTATTAATACTGGTAAAGGTAGGGCTGGGCAATCATGTTATTATGTTGCAAGGCAAGCCCACAAAGATCACCACACTTAAAGCCCCAAAGAAATTCCTGGTGGCTGCATGGGAACTTGGCAAAATCATGCAGCTGTAAGTCTTACAGTACTTTGTTTTTTATGCACAAAAGCAGATCATGCTTGGCACAGTTAGTAAGAAGCAGACATAACAGAAGCCCAAAAGCAAGGTTAGTACATTTAGGGTCTTTTTACTTGGGGGCTTTCCTGGAACTAACTGTAGAGTAGGTCCTTGTTGCCATTTTGGCAGGTGTTGGGACCAAGGTGCAGGGTTTTAAGGTCAGAATTAACATGGTGTCAGTCATCCTAAGGTCTGAGCGGGTACTACATTATACTTTTCTTCTCATCTGTTTCCAAAACAATGAATTAATGTTATTCCTTTTATAACTGAGAAATGCTCTTTGCAAGTAATGAGTATTGGAAAAGATCATCTTGACATTGCATTGGTTATAGTGAAAGTGAACAAGTTAACCAGCTCATAAGAAGGAATGGAAAAGAATCCTAACATATTTAAAATCTTCCCTATGCTAATGTGTCTAGATATTAGAAACAAATTGATTACATCTGTAAAATAAAAAGAAAGGAAAATGATACCCTCCAGGAGGCAGCAGGGAGAGTTTAATAAGCTGCCTGAAATCACTCAACCTACAACATATCTAAAATGTTAATTAAGCAACTTATTTTTTTTTTTTTTATTCTCACCTTTGCTCTGCTGGCTTTAGTAAAAGCCCGTCTGCCAGCATATCTCTCCACAGGTACCTATAATTCTGTTTGAAGTTGGTGATCTGGGCTTGGCTCATAACATTCACAGTAGATTTACCTGAAAGATCAATAAAAGCATGTTCAAAGCTAGATTGGCTTCATAGAGCCCAGGATTGTTATTAATTCATACAAACTTCCTAAAACTTTCAGTATAAAGAAAAGAGAAAGAAACTTGAGAATATTCACATTGTAAGAAATTGAATTGGTATCAGGGAATCTCGGAATTGGTTTGGAGCTCAGTGCATCCCTTCACATGTCAGAGTTTGTGAAAGTGCCAGTTGCTGGGCCGTGCTCAAGTTTTCTAAGAGGTCTTAGAATCATCAGTCACATCAAAAAAATCTTTGGTGAATTCCTGCTTCTTTGCTATGGATGCTGTGTAAGGTTAGTAATGCCAGTTTTGCCCTTCTGTGAAGAGATGCCACTGGCCTCTATAGAATATGTTTATCTTACTGCTAAATATATTTTTAATTTTTTGAAGGGAATTAAAGATAGCAATGAATAAGATGCATCAGGGAAAGAAAGTGTGAAGGTTCCATGTGAAAAAAAAAATAGAAAATGTAAGACTTTTGCAGGTGAGGAAAAAAAATAAAGTAATATTTTAGCATGTATCTGATGATACAGAAATATAAATAATTTATTTAGGAGCCAAATGGAAACCTAGCTATGATGATCCTGAGTGACTTAATAATCTTGAGTCTAAGTTTCTGTAACTGTTAGGAATTAGAGAAAATAACTGTGAATTAAAAAAAGTATTTTTCACTTTATAAAAATGGGGGTTTTAAAGGACTATTTTGAAACTCATCCCCCATAAAAGAGATTCTATGTTTTAAGGGACGAGGAAACAGAAGGGGAGATATTTGTGATGTTCTGTGGTTTGAAGAGTTTTGTAGGAGTGGTGGTATTTTCATAGCTTGATGTCAACATAAGGGTCCTTGATAATTAAAAAAAAAAAAAACAGGCAGTACCAGCAACAGGGCAGAGTTTGATGACAGACCCGTAATTTACCTAGCATCCATCGCTCATTATAAATGGGACTCATGTGAGGGCAGCTGTACTCCCGCTTCTTTAAAATTTAGATTTGTTTTAAAAAAGAGAGAGAGTATTGTTGTCCAAGAGTGTAAAATTAGGACCAAGAAACTAATCAACCAGCAGAGAAGCTTTGATCTCTAAAATTCTGGAATTATCAGTAATTAGAGGAGATTTAAATAGGTTAAATGGTGGGATTAAGGTTGAATTTTTATCACTTTACACACTAAAATGTTGATTTTGTTTCTGGTACTAGAGCTAGCTTCTTAATAAAACTCAGTTTTTGTTTTTAATTAGGCAACCAATAGATCCTAATTGGTTCAGTTTTACAAACTATTTTATCTCTTCAGCAGTTTGGGTATTAAAACTCGCCACAGTGAAATAAAAATGCTAGTCTAGATCATTCTATACTCAGCTATTGTAAGTATTCTCTTCAATAGAATATTTCCAGGATTTGAGTAAAGATAATTTTATTAGAGCTTTTTATTTTCTGTTAAAAAGCCATTTTAATATCTGAGCGGACATTTCAATTTTAAGATATATTTCAAATACCATAAAACCAAGCAAGTACACTCAACACTATAATATAAAATGTTTATAACCAATTTAGTAACATGATTTACCAAATTGAACTTATTTTAATTCTAATCCAAAGACTTTCCTAATATATGCATACTTTATAATTTAAAAATGTGTCTAATTATTCATTCACCAAATGTTCAATGATTAACAGTTAGTTATATGTGCTGGTGTTTGGAGAAGGAAATCTTTTCGGTCTGCTTGTTCATTTAATTTATCCCTCTTTTAAAACTGATATTGTTACCCTCTTTGGATGACAAGACAAGTTTAGTGTTCATTCATTAAGCATTTATTAAGACCCAAACAATAATCAAAGCCAGGGGAACCCTGCAGCAGGAGGGGAGGAAGAATTGTATATGGCAGAGGGATCAAGAAGACCACAAGAACATGGGCTACAAAATTAACTAAGCAGGGCTTGTAGGCGATCACAGACACTGAAGCAACAAACATGAATCCTGTATGAATCTGAACTATGTCCTCTGTATATATGTTATGGTTGTACAGTTTGGTGCTTTTGTGGAACTCCCAACAATGGGGAAGGGTGTGTCTCTGACTCTTTTGCCTGGGCTTGGGACCCTTTTCTTCCTACTGCGTTTCCAAATCTAACCATGATATGAGGGTCCGTGCCCAGTCTTGTATCTTTTTATGCTGTATTCAGTGGATATCCTTAAGTCCTTAAGCAGCTTCTTCTTCTTCTTCTTCTTCTTCTTCTTCTTCTTCTTCTTCTTCTTCTTCTTCTTCTTCTTATTCTTATTCTTATTCTTATTCTTATTCTTATTCTTCTCCCTCCTCCTCCTCCTCCTCCTCCTCCTCCTCCTCCTCCTCCTCCTCCTCCTCCTCCTCCTCCTCCTCCTCCTCCTCTTCTTCTTCTTCTTCTTCTTCTTCTTCTTCTTCTTCTTCTTCTTCTTCTCCATTCACCACCTCCTCATTCTTTTTCTTCTTCCTCCTCCTACTTCTTCTGAGGAGAAGGAGGAATTGATCCTGGGAAGGGGAAGTGGGGCAAGAAACTAGAAGGAAAGGGGGGAGGGGAAATTACAATCAGCATGTAATGTATGAGAGAAAAGTAAAAGTTAAAAAAATATATGTCTTAGTTTCATGTTTTAGAAATAAAATTGTACTACACAACAGTTGTACTCTGAGAATAAAGCTAGTAAAAGAGACAAGTAATTATACAGAAAAATAATTATAAATAAAGGAAAAATTAAATTTGTTCTGGGGATTGATTCACTCCAAGGCCTCAGACATATGAGAGACACTCTCTAGTATTAAGCCTCCTTCCAATCTAATGTAGACTTTTTTTTTAAAAAAAAAGTTGTGTTAGCAAATTCAAATGGTTTTGTGAAGCCCTGGCTGTCTGTAACTTGCTCTCTTGACCAGGGTGTCCTTGAACTTGGAGAGCACCTTCCTCTGCTGCCCAAGTGCTAGGATTAAAGGTGTATGCCACTACCACTCAGCAGGATGAATTTTTCTTTATTTAATGTTTATTTTAAAAATTTTATTTATTTTTATAACTTCAAAGCATCTTTTTTCCTTGGCAGAGATAAGAGAACTGATGTTAGAAAAATGGCATGCCAAAGTCTGGCAGATAACTTGAATCTCATAATATAAAATTATGTTAAAGGAAAGAATATTCATCAAATACTTCTTGGTGAAATCCCTTGGATAGCACAGATGAACTTGTATCTTGCAAGTGTACACTTGCACTTGTTTTTACTAAAGCTGGCAGAGTGCACAAAGATGAGGTTCAGCTCATCACATTAATACCAGGTATGAAATGATGCTGGCGAGTCATACTCCGTTCATCTCATGAACATGGACTGTGCACTTGAATGCTTGAGGCTTCCATTTAGCAAGATTTCCAGAATATCTGCCTTACACTGGCCATCACTGTGTTTTCAATTTTGTTATATCGATTTCTTTCCCAAATAAATGTTCGGTAATATCTCCCATGGTGCTAATTTGCCAACTTTTTGACTAAGTTTATCAGTATAGTTTCCAGTACAGGGTAACTCCATAATAACTGTTGGTATTAGCAGACAACATGTGACTCTCACTTTCACTCAGAGGTATATTTGAAGCCTGTAAAAACATAGATCAGAGCTTCTTTTCTTTCTTTTTTCTTTTAGAGATCAGATTTTTTTATTATTTATTTTCATTGCTTTTTTGAGCTATACATTGTGGAATATTGGTTGAAGATGTGTTCCATTCATTTGTGCTGTGGAATATTTGCTTAATGATGCAAAGATATGTTACGTTATTTTTGGCAGCATTTCTTTAACTCTATACAGCTGCATTACTTTGCCTGTCTAAAAACCTGATTGGTCTAATAAAGAGCTGAATGGCCAAAAGTGGTGGAGCTGCCAGCCAGAAAAAAATAAACAGGAGGATAAATCTAAGCTTGAGAGAGAAGAGGGGAGGTAGGAGAGAGAAAAGAAGAGGAGGACACCAGGGACGAGCTACTCAGCCATGTAACCAACCATGAAGTAAGAAACAAATAATGGTATATGGAAGCTAACAAGGTAAAAGTCCAGAGGCAATAGGTAGATGAGATAATCTAAGAAAAACTAGCTAGGAATAAGCCAAGATAAGCCCGGGTTATTCGTAAATCAGAATAAGTTTCTGTGTATTTATTTAGGAACTGAGTGGTTGGCCCCTGAAAACAGAAAAAAAAAACCAACAACAACAAAAACACACAAAACAAAACAAAATAACAATAGATTCCAACTTGAAAAGCGTCAACTCTCTCACTTCAAAAAGCTGTTGGTTACTACCACGATGTTTATGCTATGATTGCACCATTGGGCTTATCATATCAGGTCAATATATTTCCCAGAATTCATTAGCTGAGTAAGATTGAGTAATACTTTTCTCCTTTGATAGTGTACATATTACCTTTCAAAACTTTGAAAGCTTGCCAGTAAGGATGAAGCTTCTAGATCAGTACCAGCTTGATATCTCCATGCTCTGCGACTGATTTTTAGTGTATTTAGCAATAAGGTCTTACCATCAAGTTCTGGAAGCTAATATCTGGAAGCTAATAAGCCAGTATCACTGACAATAGCCAGTAATGTTTGAGACTCTAAAGTACATCAGTAGCTAACAAATCCAAATAGGCATTTTTTTGTTAGCTTATGATACTATGATTTCTAGTAGTGTATTGTCATTCCATTATAGGGTATTTTCTTAAAACTCTCCCTCCACACATTATGTGTAAGCTTTATAATAGTAGACACCTATATGACTTCTTTAAAGAATCTTTAGTATTATTTACCCCTCTCTATATTTCCTCCTCTAACTTGCTTTCCCATCTCCACACCAATCCAAACCTTCTCATTCCATTATTCCTCTTTAATTCTTTGTTTTGTTTTGCCTCTTTTCTTCTTCTGAAAGTCATATTTCCATGGTCCACTACTAAATAGGTATTCCAAACCAAAATATATATCTGAAGTGTCAAAGCTAACATTCACAAATGAGAGAAGACATGAGATATTTGTTTTTCTGGGTGTGGACTATTTCACTCAGAATGATTGTTTCCATATCCATTCATTATCCATAATGATGGTGCCTTGAACATCATTGCCTTTTTATCTTAGGGGCCAGAGAGAAATGGAACAATATTCCTCAAGTGCCAAAAGATGGTGATAGCTCAGAATTATATATTTAACACAATATCTCTTAGTAATGAAAATGAAACCAAGACAAACCTAGATGAAGAGAAAATAAAAATCAGTGGTACGAAAGGCCAAACAGTATTTGAACAGCTCTCTATCAACATCGAGAGATGAATACCCAGGCCTTGGTTCCCAGGTGGGGGTGCTGCAGAAGTCTGATTCATCCCATAGTGACTGTCTCACTCTGGAGAGGCTAATAGCTGAAGAGGCCAGGAGCATGGTACTTTCCAAGACATAGAAAGTTCCCAAAGAATCTTTCATCCTCAGCTTGGAAATTCTGGCATTAAAGCCAGTGAAACACTCATCATCAAATTAATTCCACAAGAGAAGAAAGGTCAGTGAGGAGACAGAGAATAATCTTTGGCATATTTTTAAAAACCTAGACATGTACAAGAAGGTTCTGTCCATATTTGCAATGTGTCTTTCTATATCGATTAAAGCAATCAAGTTAAGCCATCAGTGCTCAGGTGATTCTAGTGGCATTTTCACATTTAAAAGCAACTACCCCAATTCACCCGTTAACTTTACACTGTTACCATCTGACTGGTAGTGCTATGTTTGTCCCCCGTTACTCACCAGTGATCCCAATATATCACAAAAGGTGAATTTATCTCTGCTATATTGAGGTGAAAGTTTTGACTCCTTCTTTGTTCTTCTTCATCACTACTGTAACAAGGTGGTTGTTCCATGACTGTTATTAGGTAATATGGATGTCTGAATAGCTTACCTAATCTCCACTAAAGTCTGCAATAAGAAACTTTTCCAATATTGTTTTTTTTTTTTGGTTTTTTGAGACAGGGTTTCTCTGTGGTTTTGGAGCCTGTCCTGGAACTAGCTCTTGTAGACCAGGCTGGTCTCGAACTCACAGAGATCTGCCTGCCTCTGCCTCCCAAGTGCTGGGATTAAAGGCGTGCGCCACCACCGCCCGGCCTCCAATATTGTTGAGTTTGGGATGAGTGGCTGTAATGGGAATTCTTGGTTGTCAGCTTGAGTACACTTGGAGTTAACTAAAGCTTATGTGGCTGAGTACACCTGCATGGCACTTTTCTTAATTAAATAATTTTAATCGGGAAGACCCACCATTTATACAGATCTTTTGAGTTGAGAAGAGCTATCTTTAACCTGGACCACACCTTCTGCCAGGCAGCAGACTACATAAAGGACACAGAAGAAGTAATTGCTCCTTACTTGCTTGCTATTGCTCTGGTAAGTCTATTCCTTTGCTGCCATTAGAACTCACTTCTTCAGAAATCCAGCACATACTGAAGACTACCTGAGACATCCAGTCTCTTGGAGTGAACAATTACTACATTTCTAGACTTTCTTTTGGTGGACAGCCATTTTTCACTAACTGTAAGCCACTCTAATAAATTCCATGTATATATTTGAACTGGTACTATATATTATGTTATATAGAATATAACATAATTGAGAAAATATATGATAATATATAACTTATAGAAACATATGTTTCTATATAATTATATAATATAAATAAATATAAAACATATAACTGATCTATTCTGTTTTTTTTCTCTAGAGATTCCTAATTAATACAGGGATGTAGTAACATTGTAGCAAATTTTATTTGCTTAAAGTAGTTTCCCAAATCTATCCATGTTACATGACCCAATCAATGTTCGGATGATGTAATTTATTGGTAACTTATAAATATCAAAAACATTCTTCTAATGGAACTGATCATCTGCTTCTCACAGGATTAAAATAGTTATACTATTATGTATATTTTACCTCACTTTAACATGATTTCAATCAGATGTTCTTTGGTAACATGTTTTGTAAATTTCAAAAGCCTTGCTTACTGAGAAGATTTTCATAGATTATCCAAGTTCTCAGTCATGTGATCCTGAAAACAAAGAAGTGACGTGACCCTGTTGAATGTCGGATGTATCTGGGATGGATGGATGTGAACACTAAGCTTGTGTTGGAATGTGGCAAGCTAATAATTGCCCAGCAGGTAAAATGTGGTCCTTCAGTAAAGTGAAATATACTTTCAGTAAAGTTTAAGATGGGTGTCAGTTCAACATTTTAAATATTTAAGTGCTGGCTATGATGTGGTGTGACAGTAGGAGAAAATTAATTTCACGAACTATTTAATAGAGAGGACTACTGTGGCTTTCCCTCTAATTCTAATTGTCTGACTTTTGATGACTTTGTACACATTGGAAGCTTAGTTTGTTCATATGTAAAATGAAGAGACAAGAGGATGCTGAACAAAGTTGCATCCACTTGTTTTCTGGCCTGAACTATGGAGATGATAGCAGTAAGCAATCAGGATACTCTTCAAATTTAGCATCACTGTCATCAATGCTCTGCTTGTGTTCTCTCCCAAGTAGAAGAGTTGCCTGACTCTTTGAGGACTTGATGTCAGTTATTGCTACAGATATGGCACATATCTGGAATAAAAGCCATGACAACAGCTGCGAAAACCCAACAGTATAAAATACCTTTGTTCCACCTTTCACACATCGGTACCCTCTCGTATTATATTCTGGGAAAAGGAGCAGAGTAGGTAGCCAAGTTGGGTTGAAGTTTAAGATATGTGACATGTCATGATAATTATCTTCTTAATTTGTTACTTTAAGGCAATGAAATCAATACCTGCCCTGAATATCTGTGGTGACATCATTAAAATTAAACTAATTTACATCCCGTGTGTTTTCCTTGGTCTTTGGAAAAGACTACTTTGGAAAAAGATGTTTTGGAAAAGGTCGCTTTGAAGAGTAGATTCTCCTAAACTATTTTTTCTACTCAACTTTTAGTGGAGTTATGTCCCAATAACATTCTTGTAAGTAAAACCTATTAAATGTAGGAAATGAATTTCATGTGTCATAACTTAGATTGGCTTGTCTTAAACATACTCCAACATGCATTAGTCTATAGCTGGACAAAAATCATCAAGTTTGGAGACTGTGTTATATTGAAATATTAAATGTCTGTTGCCAAAATTCTTCCCAGGGGGAGACAGTATCTAGTCCTCTACCTAAGGTTCCATGGCAAACTGAGGCATGACTGTACCAAAGTGGATGATGAGAACTGAAGGTTTTGGGCTTCCTTATAGGCTCTGGTGAGGGTTTACTTTCAGCAGTGTGGGTGCTTCTCTCCCCAAAGCCTGCATTTACAAGGCATTGACCCAGCAAGGATGAAGGCTTCACAGGTCTCCTAGTCTACCTTCTAACTCCTCACCCTGGCTGCATGCAATTAAAGCAGAGTTGCATACAACAGATAGTAGATGCTGTATATTTAAGTGAGGGACTTGAGATAGTCCCTGTCCCCAAGATGGTAGCTTGGGGTGTAATCATGCACAACAATGTCTTATGGAATATAGTGAATATTCCTACTATATATTATAGTATGTTATTATATTGCAGGGAATTTATTGTTACAATCATTATGACCTGGTGAATTTGGAACTGGAGCTGGTTGTCACTATCCCTTGTTGCACTGGAATTACACTTCATATTTCTAGTCCAGGAAAAGATAAGAAGGGCTGTTTTTCTGAAATATGTGTTGTTAAATAGGAAGAAGAAGGAGGAAGAGAAAAAGAAGCAACAGTAACAGCAAAAGTATTAAAAATTGGCAACAGTTTATGTAAGAAACAATATGGGAATTAATACCAACAACGTGGGCATATGTGTGTGAAGGCCCTTCAAGTTTGATTCGATTTTGTTTTGAGTGATAGTCAGTCTCCTTATGTAGCCAAGGCAAGCCTCAAAATCAGCATCTTCCTGCCCCCCCCCCCCCCTTAGTGTGGATTCCAGGTGCACTCCACCAGTCTTGGCTCATCAGTATTAGTTATCAGCACACACATGTGATGAAAAGTCTCTGTATTCCTTACAATACTCTATTTATTTTTTTATACAAACTCTAGAGCAGAGTTTGTTTAAAAAGAATCAAGCAAAATGTGCATAAAAATGAGGATATTTACAGTTTGTTCTAAAATGATGTTTTGACATATAGTACAGAAAAATAAGACTAAATGTGTTGGGACTCACAAAGTTCTGTGTTTTTCCCCTTATTCACAAATGTTAATGAAACTTTCAAAAATGTCAGTTTTCTAAGATAAAAATCGATAGTTTAATGCCACTCTATTCCAAGCCTTGTTTTTGAATGTCTTGGTATTTGTTAAGCTAAAGTGTCTGTCAGTAAATAATATTCACTTGTGCATCTTGCTCTTTCTTTTTAATGTTTTGAAATTTTGACTCTGATGGAAAAATACTGATTAACTATTCCAAAACTATTTTGATCATATTCCAAGACCCAAGTGGTGCATGAATAAGCTCTTACGTTTTCTATTTTAAAAATAATTGGATCCTTCTAATCCTAGGTGTCCATATCCCATGTGTTAGCTGGCACAGAACTAAGTAAATAGCCCTTTTTTGTATTTGCATTTTAATTTCCCTTCAACGGGTTGCAATCTATGTTTTCATACAGAGAATATTCCTGCATTATAAATAGATGTCACTTGAGCTGTCATTTCAAAGATCTATGATAAGAGTCTGAAAGTCTAGAGACCATGTTTAAAGTCACAAATTTAGTTAGAGTTTTTGAAACAATTTAAAATGTTTTCCTCAAGATGGAAATGTGTATAGACTCTTAATTGGTAATCACAACTTGTGACAAGCTGCCTATTAATATGAATTACATAATGCAACAGTTTAGCATTGACAAGATCATCTTAAACAAATTATATACAGTGTATAAAACTGGATTGACTCACTTGCCTATATGTGCATACTTACTATGAACATATGATATTTCATAGACACAGTCTATCAATACAGAAAGATTTCTTCCAAATGTATGTCAATCTTCTATGAGAAGTGAAAAACATGTTGTGAAGTACAAAAGGTACGTCAAATAACTAATCTAAGAGATAGGTTTATTAATGACTAATGTTCTACTTAATTGTGTTTTCTACTGCAGTGTTTTTCTATACTAAATATTCTTTTTAAAAAAAATTATACTGTTTCTGTTCTACACTGAAGTTCCTTTTGCAGTGGGAAATATTTTAAACTAAAGACTTCCCATATGGCTCTGCCAAGGTGAATTTTTCCTTCACAGCCTTGACTTACAGTGGAAATTGATGTGAGAGTTTGTCATGGTTGTTTTGACAGTCCGGCCATCCTCATTCAGGGATGCGATCCCTGTGGTTTGTCAATTATCCTGCTAACCCTACAGCAAGAGCAACACTCAAGGCACTGAACTGTCAACCAGTAACCAAGAAATAATGTCAGGATCCAGAAAGGCAGGAATGAGAGGACAGGGTGCTTCCAACAACAGAAGCCTGAATATCACTCAGCATTTGTTTTATTTATGGAGGCTCGTAACAAATTAATTACTGTGAATCACATGGTGAGGGCCCACCTATTGCTTTGCACATTCTTTCCTGTCTAAATTTAGAGCAAGGATTTGAGTGCTGACTCCCATTTTGCTTGCATGAGTTTCTGGTGCATACTGCTTTGGGGAAATACAAAGATCACCTGAAGTTAATTTTATTTTTAATACTTTGTTTTTCCACTTACCTCATGTTCACTGTAACATCTTCAGGGAAGAAAATTTACCTGGGGACTTGCACAAGTTTTTAAAAATAATTGTCAAAGTTTTGAGGAGTCTCGTTTGTATGGAAATTAACATATACATCAGGTAAAACTGTATCTGTGGATGACAAAAAGACTTGCAAAATCAAGTGTCAAAGGGAATTTATACTGAACAATTCATAATTATTACTAAAATTTAAAAATTATTTCATTAGCTTATTGTATTGGCATTAAGCATTCAATGTCCATCAGTCAGATTCGTGTCGATCTGGTGCCCATAGAGGCCATCGGATCCAGACAGTTGTGAACTGCCATATGAGTGCTGGGAATAAAAACCAGGTCCTCCATCACCCTTAACTACAGAGCCATCTTTCCAGTTCCTCATTACCAGATTTTTAAGAGACGAAATAAGAAGGATTTCAATGTGCAAATAATATCCACCCAAAAGATGAGAAATCATACTGAAAAGAAAGTTATAGTCCAGAACAATAGTCTGCTATCTATTATTTTGTAGGGCTCAGTGGAATTTACTCATCATGTGCTTCACATACACTCCACAGACTTTCAGTTTGCCCTGGTGTATACCCTATCTGTGTTCCAAATGCATATTAATTTGAATGTCTGCTATACATGTAAACTAAAGGATAGCAGATAATTAATAAATTGAATCTGGAGCAATGCATCAGTATTATTGGTTATTTACAAAGACGTGTGTGTTGTGTGTGTGGTTATGTGTGTATATTAGTGATGTATGCTAGTGTGTGTTTGTATATGCATATATGTGTTTTTGTATGTATGTATGCATGTCTGTGTGTGTGCTTGTGTTTGTATGGTATATGTGTATAGTTTGTGTTTGTGAAGTTGTAGGAGACTAAACCCATGACCACATCTGCAGAGGCCAGAGTAGGATAAGTGTCTTCCTCTGTTGCTGTCTCCATTGTTACATCGAGACAGAGTCTGTTACTGAACAGAAAGCTTGTCTATCCTCTGTGCTCTCTGCATGATGGTGCAAGACTCCACAGTTACCCGTAACCTTCTATGTTTCATGTCTGCAAAATCAACACCATGTGGACGCCATGGCCAAGTTCTGCTGCCAGATTAGAATGGAGCCTGGCCACTTGTAGAACAGATGTATCAGTCTCTGTGTTCTGACCCTGGAGAAACATTGCCCCAATGGTTGCATTTCAAGATCAGTGAACCTCTTCAGTCAAAGTCTAGGAATAGGCCTTCTTTTTTCACATGGATCTTCATCGTCAAAAGATGGAACCTTCCATGGGTTGGGTTTTGCCTTCAGGACACTTTTCTTATTGTGTGGATGGAAAATGCCAGGTTTCACATTAATTATGTTAATCTCCTTTGAAAAATACATATTCCTGTCATCCACATCCTCTTTGTCCAAAATTTTAGTGTTGCTCACTTTTCTCTTCTCCAAATCCCACATTTTCTTATCATTCTGTACTACCTTTTGAACTTTTTCACTGTAGACCTGGAGTGAAAAAGTGAGCAGTAACCAGGACATAGTCTGGATGCTACCCTGTCTTGAAATCTCCTCTACTCTATAAAAATAAATTAGTTCATTATCTTTAAACTGGGACACAAGCAGAATACAGTCATTTTTTGGGCTCTAGTAAAGTCCCTGACAAACTCTTGGTTTCCTTCTGGAACATCATGAGTCAGCTTCCACTGTCCATGCTCCTTTCAGCATTACCTTCCACCAGAATAGCTCAGTAAGTTCTGCTGACAGTGTCCAGCACCTTTTCTAACACAGAATTCCAAAGCTTATCAAATTCTTCTCACAATTTAGCCCCAAAATTCTAAGAACCATATGCTTCGGTTTATAAGAGCCATGGTACTGTCTCTTGGCACAAATGTTTTGTATTAGTTACTTATATTGTAGGTAGGGCTTATTTTGGCTCACAGTTCCAGGGTACAGCTGAACACAGAAGGCCACACACTATGGTAGGAGCTTGAGACAGGTACTCATATCACACATTTAGGAAGCAGAGGAATGAATATTTTGGTCCACTCATGTTCTCCTTTTCATTTCGTCCAGAGTTTCAGAATGGAAACACACCCACCGAGGTTGGATCTTTCAACAATGCTAAACCTAATCTAGACACACCCAGAGTATGGTTTATATGATGTCTCATCAAGTTGACAGTCATGGGTAATCATCAGGTTATTACCACCATTAAGATTAAATCCTACTACCCATATGTTAGTGTTGTGGAGAGCATCTAGTTAGAAAATATGAATGGTTACTCTACAGAATACTGTAAGCTAGTTCTTATTCATGCTTCAATATGCCCATTAGTGAGTAAAGTTGTACTAGAATCTCATAGCTTTGCATTTCCTAAAAGGAAGTTAGAATAACAATTATTTTCATTATCTCTAGTTTACAAACAAGCTTTTAGATGCATCATAGAATCCATATTTTAAAGGCACCATATAATAGTGATTATTTTCATCTGTAGAAAACCACAGAAAGGTCATTGCTTGTAAGTGTCTCTGCTTAGGTTGTGTAACATATATTATTGGCTACAACTGTTAAGGAACTGCATTGGCATTTTGTGATGTAGCCTAGAGCATCTCAAACTTTAATGTACATATGTATTATCTGGGGATCTTATTAAAAGGCAGATTCTGATTTGTTAAATCTAGACTGGAGCCTGGGACTCAGGTTTCTACCCACTTCAAAGTGAATCATGGTCCAATATCTCTGTCAGAGTAGCAGTGATTTAGACCACAACATGATGCTCTACCTATTTGATGGTTAATTATTTTCTCTCTCTCTCTCTCTCTGTCTCTCTCTCTCTCTCTCTCTCTCTCTGTGTGTGTTTTGTGCCTTGCTTTGTGCATTAAGTGTATTTGCATATTATGAATTTGAGTACCTTCTGATTTGTGAAAAGGTGAGAGGTCAAGAAATTTACATAAAATAACATCAAACATGGCAGGTGTGTGGGGTCTTATAATTTAAAACAGACCAACCAACTGCTATGCACTGGTCACTCTACCAAGATACTAATGTCACAATCAAGCCTTAAGCACTTTGCTAATGACACAGAGTGTGATAAAGGTTCTCACATCAGAATCCTGACTTTCACTGTGCTTTTTTCCAAGGTCCTTATCTGCTTATGCCAGTCTGGGTGTGCAGCAGTACATGGAGCTGTATAAAGTGTTGGGTAAAAATGCTGAATCTTCCTAGAGCATCATTTAATTCAAAGATTTAGAAAATTGTGTTAAGACAAATATGGATTATTTAGATTATAGACGTATGTACATTTACACAACACAAGAGCTTGTGATAGACCTTATTCTGATTATGCTGCTTGTTACAAGGAAGATAAATGGCTTCAGAGCATACCATCATTAGGGATAATTTTGGGAGTGGTGGTAAATAAAAGAACTAGAAATGTAAGAAAACACTCATAAGAAATTGATTTAAGCCAGAATCCTTGCTCTGTCACCTTATAGCTCTTTATCCTTCTGGGCCTCATCTATTTTCTTATTTGCAAAATCAAAGAGTTAGAAATATTTTGTGGTCCTTCCAAGCTCTGACATTCTGTGGTTTTTATAATTAAATTATTCTTTTCCACTGAGAATTTTACTTGAATTCATAGGCTACCAGTTGACTATTTTGTATGGTAGCCCTAGCTCTGTGGTAGTCCCCATCTGTGACCAGACCTGTCAATCATCCTGTGATTATTTCTACAGTTTTTCAGAGTCAAAGGCCTGCCCTGGAGATGGCGTTTCATTTGAAATACAATTAAGTGCACATGGTGCTGGGAAATGTGTTACCCCATAAGCAATAGGGTGAGTCTCTGGAAGAATTTACCCCCCAAATTTAAGGGATCAATGAGCAATGTATCTCACCAGAGCAGATACTTGACAATTTGTCACTCAACTTCAGGAAAACTATAGAGGAACAGCACAATGCATTAATGAGTAGCAACAAATCCCCATGACAACATGTTAGTTCATTAAAATTTTATCAGCATTCTTCCTAAGGAAAGTATGCCTTCTGTTCTATGTTGAGTTTCTTCAACATTGTTTTACAGCCAATTCACAGCATTCTGGTGCTTCAAAATTAGTTCCTGTGGAGAGTCAGATGCAGTCTGTATACTGTGTCACACATGGGTCTCCAGGGTGTCACGAGAAAATATTGCCTGCAATTTTTGTGCATCTATGGTTTAAATACTAACAAGCATTTCCCTAGTGCCTTTTTTTGGAAGAATAAGAAATTAGTTAGAAATCTATCACCATATTAATTCTTTTAGCAAATGCATTAAACTATTTTATAGGCATCCTTCTGATACTCAAAAAAGGCATCAAAAGTGGAGAAACTATTAAATATTTTTTTTTCTTGCTGCCATGGTAGTTCTTTTCTCTCTGGCTTTGGAAAACAGAGGTTAATGTGCCAGCCTTGACATTATCCTTGATTGTTTGATCTTTTTATGTGTAACCCAGATGTTAGTGGTTAACACTTCCTCAAATCTTTCAGCATTGTAGCAACATACTTTACACTTGAAATTTAGAAAAAATTATCAAGACTTTACAGATGCCAGAAGAAAAATCGTAGATCTTGATATTTTCAATAATTTTTAGGAGAGCTGTATTGTAATCATCTTTTCCATCTGTTCAAAGGGTGAGTTGTTTATCTCACTCATATTCTACTTTTTATGATAGCTCCCAAGTAGCCTTGCTAGTGGACCTCTGCTCCTTTGCATTATAAGCTTAAGATTTTACAGATATGGGCTGTAACAGTTTATCACCTTTATGAGTTCTAAAATTTGAGTATCATGAATTTTGGGATTACAGTATTATGCTTGAATAGTCCACTTCAATGTAGCGTTTTCATTCTGAAATTCAGATATGTGATTTCAAAGAAAATTTCATATATTTTTTTCTGTTTTCTTTCTATTTGTTTCTTTTTGTTTGGTTGCTGTGATAAAGGTTCTTATTCTACAGCTAAGCTTTCCTAGAGCTTGCTATAAACCAGGCTGGCTTCAAAGTCATTTTCATCCTGCCTTAACCTTTTTAGTGCTGGTTCTGTAACTCCAGGCCACAACAACCCCATTTTACTTCTAGTTCTTCTTCTTCTTTTTTTTTTTTTTTTGGTGGGGGGTGTAGTCTAAAATATTTCAGGGTGGCTTTGGACTCCTTATGTAACTGAGAATGACTTTAAACATATTATCCTCGTTCCTGCTTTAGTAGGCGCTAGGAATCAAGCACAGGGTTTCATTCTTTAGGAAAACATTCTGCCAACTGAGTTACATGCTTAGCTTTTTTAAAAAATTAACTTTTTTGTGGACGAATGTATTCTTGCTTTTCATGGAGGCCAGAAGCAGGCACTGGATTCCCTGGTACTGGTGTTACACATGGCTGTGAACTGCTCTCTGGGTTCTGGGAATCAAATCCTGCTCCTCAGAAAAAACAGCCAGTGCTCTTAACTGCTAAGCCATCTCTTTAGCCCCGCCTGCATATATTTTCTGGACTTGAGAATTTATTTGAAAGACTTGCTAAAATAATAAAACTTTTTCATCAGAATTTATGAATAAGGATATTCATATTAACACTTTATGATAGTGGAAAATAATATAATAAATCTAAATAGCTGGGAGTACAATTAATTTAAATGTCCACATGTACAATGCTAGTCAACTATTAAAATCAATTAAATAAATCTTTATTTGCGTAGCAAATGGATTCTTGGCAATATATTTGGAAACTATAGAAAGTATATTTGTACTTTTGTACCAAATATGTTTTGACAAAATGCACTTCTATGAGATAAAACATTGAGAATATAAACAAAATCTGTATTTCTTTCTTTCTATGTGTTTGTGTTAGATCATTTCCCTAATTTAGTAATTTCTTAAAAACAGAGAAAGTTCATAATCCAAGTTTTTAGAGAGACCAATAACAAAATCATTTTTGAATGTAAACAAGTAAATGCAGTATTGCCATTCCTTTTTATCAGTGCACTTACCAGCAATGTCATTTTGGGCAATCTGGGTTAAATGATTCCTTTCCTGAAGCTGCCTATGTTTGGTGGCAGGCAAATGGAGTAGCATCTCTGCCCTTCATCCTCGTGAAGTCCGTAATGTAACATGCAGTTGTAACCAGAACAACTGCTAGACCACTGACCTGTAGTTGATTAACTCTGATTTATAGGTGTTTGACAGAGGGTACCATGTAGGATAATTTTTCCTTTTTGTGAGGAACACCTATCTTCTCTTACATGTTCTGTCATAATCCTGTTTTATATGCCTTGATCTTGAAGGCTTTTTGTTTTTCCTTTCAGTGGAAGTTCTGATTCAGAAACTGGGCAACATCATTTTATAAAACTTTAGAATTTAGTTCACACGACGTTAAAGGGTTATCTGTAGAATTAATTGCTAGGATCAAAGGTATCCAAGGGTTCTGTATTCTCAAACATACAGTCTTTGTACAACTTTGCCTTAACAGCATCTGACCACAGTCAGCCCTTTACACTAGTCCTAGATTTCAAAAGGCTTTATGTAAGATGCAAAAAACATATTCCTAGTTATTTCCCTTTTGAAAACAAACAATAAGACCCATTGTTAAAGTTTTGGGATAACTAAGTTTAACATAACATATTTTAACACCTCAGAACTGTGAAGTTGCCAGTATTCATGCACAACAGTGAATATTCTTAGTTTATACAAAGCCAGAAACATACTACTTACTCTTAGTGTGGTGATATCCTTCCTTACTGAATGCTAAAAAGAAAATAAAATTGTCTCTGTTGATGACTTATCTTGTAAATGTTAGTTAGCTTCATAGAGGACTGGTTGTAGTCAATTCACATGTTTTTTTTTTAATATTTTTATTTTATTTATTTATTTATTTTGGTTTTTCAAGACAGTTTCTGTGTAGCTTTGGGTCTGTGCTGGAACTAGCTCTTGTAGACATTTCAACATGAGGGAGAAAGCAATCTCATGCTGGTTACAGAGTACAATCTTGGCCTAGCACCATTCAACAATGACCTGGGAAGTCTCACCTTACAATTAATAGAAACAAAGTATATATATAGAAACGGATTGTAACAATTTTAAAGATAAAAACTAGTCCCACTGTGTGGTCTTAATATCAGGCAATAAAGTCCAGTACAAGTAGGTCTCTGATGTCCTTTGAATTAGATACAATAAACTGAAAGTCAAGTTCCTTTGATACTGATGAGAAAAGCTCCTGTAAACCCTCAAATGTACTTGTAACTGTATAATATTTTTGATGGATGCCTGAATTAATTGACTTGTTGTCCAAGAGTAACAGCTTCCTTCTAATATTGTTTCTTGTTAGGGATCCTAAAGGACTATCTTCCTCAAGTTCTGCTCTTCCTTGATCATTTTCCAGTTGTTGGGTTTGTGATCTGATGATCTATTCTGAGGTTATGGAAACCTTGTAAGTAGCACCTACTTGATGTGAATGAATGTTTGGGGCTATGATGTTGGGAGCAATGACTATCCTATGCTTCCTTACACAGCTCTCCTTCCTCTCCCTCACTTCTCTCTGCGATGTACCATGAGATATAAGCTGCTAAAACTTGGCTCCATCTCATTCCCTCCACCATGGATGCTGTGTCTTACCACAGCCCCAGAAGTCATAGAATCAAGTGATTGTGAACTGAGACCTCTGAAACATAGATCCCAAATCATACTTTATCCTCATTAAACTGTTTTCTCAGGTATTTTATGCTATCAGTGGAAAGGTGAGTAACCCATATTTGTTTACATAACTATGGACAGGTGTTTCACCTCTTTAAACTGAAGTCTTAGCATCCATAACGAGTATAATACTAATAGCACAACTTAATTATGTAATTTTAATAAATAACAAATGTATTTATGTTTTATTTATGTTTTAAAAGTGCTCGGGACACAGCCAAGTATTCCACCCCATTGGGAATGAATTTCTTATGGAAGTTATCAGTGAATGAGGTTGCTATGGCAACTATTTGGGCTAATAATGTCTCAAAAACAAAACCGATTATATTCATGACTCCTATATATGTATGACAAATACACTGGACTAAACACAGTGTATAACTTGGATTCATTCAGCAACTCCCTGCATTTTCTATATGTTACTTTTTACCCTTGCCTGTGTTATTATAGAAAAAATTAAATCTTAGATATTGGTGGATATAGGAAGTGAAACTAAAGGATGAAGAGAAATAGAGGACGTGAAAATTAAAAAAAATCTTACAGAAATTAGGAAGGAGATATTTAGGTTTATTATAAGAATTTCAATGTAAGGTTTCTTCTGATATTTGTTCTTTCTGCTTTATCCCACCGGTAAAAATAAATGAGCCAATGGGTCTTCCGCTGTATGCCCCTGGAGAGTCTGCTACATAGCAATATAACTAAAGAAAAGAGTATCTCTTTCTGATTAGCAGTCTCACAGCTTTCTCTCAAGCATTCCCTGTGGGTTTCAGAAAATTATTGCAAACCAGATCTAAAACAGAGTGGAACAGACACCACTCTTTTGGTTTATAACTGCTCTGACAGTTAAATTCAACCATGTTTATTGTCTTAGGGTTTCTATTGCTGTGAAGATACACCATGACCATGGCAAAAGAATCATTACAGTTACAGAGATATAGTCCTTTATATATCGTGATAAGACATGGTGGCATGCAGACAGACAATTATGGGGGGGTCAATTTACATTCAAACTACCACATATATCAATAACAATTTAGGAGGTAATAATTAAGTGATTGAAAAAGATGTATCTCTAACCATCTGATTGGACTCACTCTTATTATTGTTTTTATCAAGTTTACCATGAGATTCATTTTTTAAGACATGCTGTCAACTGAGAACGTTACATTACATAGTGGAAATCTGACTAGTGCATGTGTGTCAATGCATACATGTGTGCATTATATAATCCCTGAAAAGGAATTTCAGAATTAAAAAAAAAGTGTTTTACAGTTGGTAATAAAAATTTTCTGTTATTACGTTTCTGTTTCTGATTAGAAATTGGAAGGGGAGTGATAGAAACCAATGGAGTGATCTTAGGAAGAGGCTACAAGCCAAGGAAAATAGGATACCTTAGATGCTAATGACAATAAAACGTAATCTCCCCAAGGACTCTAGAAAGAACACAGTCAAGCTAATTTCTTGATTTTATTACTGTGAATCTAGAGGCATTAGGTTTTAAATTTAGCCATTAATTTGGCATTACTTAAAAACTTATTCTATGTGTATGGTTGCCTTCATGGCTGTATACTGCTTGCATGAAGTATCTGTGGAGTCCAGAAGAGGGGGCTGCATCCCTTGGAACTTGAGTTACAGACAGCCACAAACCATCTTGTGAGTACTGGAATTGAACTCAGGTCCTTTGTAGGAGCAGCCAGAGCTCTTAACCATGAAGCCATGTCTCCACGCCCTAATTTGTTACAAGAACAAAACAATAATATGAAATACTTTCTTTTTAAATTTTTTTTTCTGAGACGTTTCAGATTAGAATTCCGTTTCTATTTCTATATCAATCTTACGATGAAATATGTTTAAATTTGATTCACCTATACCCAGTGCCAATTATATATTTGTGAAGGCGTCAGACCACAGGCATTATATGAATTGTAGTTTTTCTTCATAGCTTCATTATCCTTCTCACTTTGATTCTACAGGAGATTGTTTCACTTGTCTTTCTGAGTATTTAGATTTCACAAAAGCATCAACCTCCTTTCTTTTTAACCATGGTCTGTGAGTATATTAGTGTGTTTATAATTAAAATAAATGTAAGAAGAAGCTTTGATGATGTTTTATACTGACATCAAACTAGACAGGGGTTCATAGTGATAGTAGACAAGACATACTCACATACGATGTTAATGGCTACTGGTCATTATATTTTATTGAAGGCATGGAATTAAATAAAATGATTGGGTAAAGACAGTTTAAAATAACCTGCAACATAGTTTTTGGAAATATCCTTGAATGAAGTATCACTAGCCTGATTTGACTCAAATACTTGTATTTGGCATAATCACCACAGCCAAAGGAGTATTGTGCAAGATAATATTGGCAATCACCTTTTTTTTTTTTTTTTTGGCTTGACTTGAATTTACCTATTTTCTATTTCTTATTGAACAAATGATAGGCACAGACTCAGTCGGGACATAATTGCCAGGCTGATGGTGCATTTCTGGAGAAGATTTCTTACCATGACAAAAGTGATTAAGCAAATGTCTCATTCTGTTCCAACATGAACATTGATCCTTACTTCTTGTTTGCAGTTGGCACTTTGTGATGATGAGGGAAGGGCCAAGATGACCTTACAGATGCACACATACCACTTTGAGGTACAGCTACTGGAGTGTTCTGGAGC